>NC_090646.1:341375282-341975282 GCF_040937935.1 Hyperolius riggenbachi
AGGGAGGGGTTTCCATGACGCCAAGTGAGGTGACTTCCTCAGGCTAGGGTGGAGACAGGCAGAAACTGGAATTGAGGAGAGTGCCTGGTCTGCTGCCTCCCGCTTGCCTGTTTGCCTGGATGCCCTCTGCCCACACTGCCACACATACCGGTCAGCCAGCCAGCCTATGATGAGGATGGCTGGCGAAGGCAGAAGCCAGAGAGATGACAAGTGCAGCTGAGCTGTCTTGCTTCCAGCTGCTAGGCAACAGCAGGAAGCAGCATCAGCTGCCTGAGGAAGTCGCATCACATGGCGTCACGGACAGAACAGGCCTGCATGTGAGACGTGATGGATGGGCATACTTATAGTGGGTAGTTGGACGCTGGCGGGTCTGACGGGTTTTAAGCTTGTCCATCCCCTCAAGGATTTGTTTGTTTTGGGGGGAACTTTCTGAGTGCAGTTGCTCAGTCTGACTGACCAAATAATGAACAGACTGGTCCCCGGAAGGGGGATGGACTGGTCCGAGGCCTGTCGGATCTGTCAGACTTTTTCTGTCTACCTGAGGGATAGCTTGTAAAGTGCTAGTAGACAGAACTCCTGTCCAATCTCTTGTGATGTGCCCAGGTCACGGAATCAGGCAGCACTCCTGGCTCCAACTGTAGTCCAAAGTGTAGAGACCAGCACCATCAATTTGTATATGCTCTTTTATTTAATAAAGATACATTGACATATAAAACAGCGACGTTTCGGAGAGGACCTCCTTCTTTCTCAAGCCAGTATCAGTGTCTGATCGTACAGAATCAAAACAGCCTTATATACTTAACATACCTTGGAGAATATCCAATCACATTCAAATTATGCCTGTGGCGACCAATCTCCTTACCACACTTCAGGCGGACCTGATGGGGAACTCTATTGCTAATATTTCAATGTGCACTTTGCTCAGCAAACTTACTCTGCGCAGGAACGGGGAGAAGAGGCGGCCGCGTCCATGCGCACATCCAGCTAAGGCGCCGACCAATCCGCCCTGAGGAGATGGAAGCGTCATCATGGTCACGCCTCCAGTGGAGACAGACCTGATGGGAAACCTCGCTGGCTCGAGAGTGCGGCGTAACGCCGCCCCCTCTGGTACAGACGTCAGGGAGTCACGTGGGCGGAATGTAAACAAACCACCCACGTGCTCTCAGTGGAGCGCACATAGTCACCAGCCATCCCTCCCCTCTGCGCTATACCGAAAGGGAATGCCCAAACATTAGGAGACCTGGAAAGAATCATAACAATAAAAATGAAATTGTAAATAAAGATAGAAATTACACCGGAAAAGCATCTAGGTATACAACAGCTATAATATAAAGGACTTTACACAAGGGGCTGCATATCATATTCCCTATTCATGCCCCGTGGTTCTAAGGTGTCTAACCTTCTTATCCACACTGCCTCTCTATATAATAACTTATTTAACCTATTACCCCCCCCCCCCCCTCCTGGAAATTGGCACCTGCTCCAAGATTTGAAATTTTAACTGACTAACTGAGTGGCCTGCAGATAAAAAATGTGAAGAAACAGACAGTTAATTATTTTTACTCCTAATAGTACTTTTATGTGATGCTAATCTAGCCTTCATAGGTTGTGTTTTCTGTCCAATATCTAAAAGTCCACATGGACATTTTTAAAGCATAAATTACATAACGGGAATTACAATCAAAATGACCATAAATTTTGAATGAGGTACCCAGGTGAGGGTGTCTTACAACTGGACCTCTAGTTATACTATGACAATTAGCACAGTTCATACAGGGGTAAGTTCCATAAGGACGGTTACAAATAGAGCGACAGGATTGTACTGAACCAAGATCTGCACGAACCAACTTGTCTTTCAATGTAGGGGCACGTTTATATGACATTAAAGGGAGAGTCTGGAATTCTACCACATTGGGTAAACCATTTTTTAGGATGTTCCAATTACGACGTATAACATCTGCTATCCTATTACTATGTATATTATATTGGGAAACAAAATGAATCCTCCTATTGCTGCCCCTCCTCCGGTTCACATTATCTGATTTTACTGCCTCAAGCCTAAGTCTTGCTCTACCCAGCAGGTGTTGGGGGTACTGTCTCTGAATACATTTATGTTCCATCTCATCCAGTCTTTGTTTTCTTAACTGTGGATCATCAACTATACGACTAATACGGTAGAACTGACTATTGGGAATAGACAAAATCGTGGCAGGGGGATGAAAGCTGCCATAGCACAGCGTTGAGTTAACATCCGTGGGTTTAACGTATAAGTCTGTGCTCAACCCACCATTGGACATTCTCACAACCGTGTCCAGGAAGCTCACCTCACCCCTGTTACAATAAACAATCAATTTAATAGCTGGACATTTTAGATGTATCTGATCTACAAATTCCATAAGGCTCGAATGTGGCCCCGCCCACACGCAAAAAACATCATCGATATATCTATACCAACAATGGGCAAACGTTGTAAATAATACATTAGTGTAAACAAATGATTCTTCATATAAATTCATAAAGATGTTTGCGTAGGACGGGGCCACATTCAAGCCCATCGCCGTACCCCTGACCTGCAAATAAAATTCATCCTCAACCATAAAATAGTTACACGACAATACTAGCCTAAGTAAACCACAGAGAAATCTGATCTGATGTGTATCAAAATCCGAGGCACAATTAAGTATGTGTTCGACAGCCTCTACACCCCCATCATGTGGGATGGAGGTGTAGAGGCTCTCCACATCAAGAGTCACCAATAGCACCCCCTCAGGTATGGGAGGAAGCTTACGAATTGCATCCAAAAACATTGAGGTATCCCTAAGGTAAGATTTACCCACTATGACAAATGGTCTCAACATAATGTCCAGATATTTGGCTAAAGGAGAAAAAATAGAATCGATACTCGTTACAATGGGGCGCCCTGGCGGACGTTGCTTATTTTTTGTGTATCTTTGGGCATATGTAGAACACTGGAACTATTGGGTCCTTTTGTATTAAGTACTCAAAAAGTTTATCATCAATAATGTTGTTATGACGGGCCTGTTGTAACAGTTCCAGAATTTTCTTTTGAAAGATAGACGTTGGATTATGTGGCAGTTTCTGATATGTTGTAGTGTCAGATAACAGACGATTCATCTCACTCCTATAATATTGGGTATCCATGATCACTACCGCTCCCCCCTTATCCGCCTGCTTAATAGTAATAGATTTGTTATTCATTAAATCTCCAATGGCAGTACGTTCCTCTACTGTGAGATTAGGCTGTATCCGAAATTCTCCATATGGGTGAGATCTAGACACAATAGAGTCCACTTGTTCCTTAACTGCAGATACAAAGTTCTCAATAACTTGGCATGTGGGAGGAGAGAAATTACTTTTCGATCTTAGGGTAGTGTCACTTAAGGATAAACAGTTGTCATCAATTGGCCTTGGAGGAAATTAACATTCTCGTGGTACACTAAAATAATACTTAAGCCTAATTGTTCGGAATGTAAACAAACCGCCCACGTGCTCTCAGTGGAGCGCACATAATCACCAGCCGTCCCTCCCCTCTGCGCTATACAGAAAGGGAATGCCCAAACATTAGGAGACCTGGAGAGAATCATAACAATAAAAATGAAATTGTAAATAAAGACAGAAATTACACCGGAAAAGCATCTAGGTATACAACAACTATAATATAAAGGATTTTACACAATGGGCTGCATATCATATTCCCTATTCATGCCCCGTGGCTGGATAGTGCACTGGTTAAGGGCTCTGCCTTTGACATGGGAGACCAGGGTTCGAATCCTGGGTAGGTCAAGTACCTATTCAGTAAGGAGTTCAAGGCAAGACTCCCTAACACTGCAGGGTGGCCTCTTGAGCGCGTCCCAGTGGCTGCAGCTCTTGAGCGCTTTGAGTCCGACAGAAGAAAAGCGCTATACAAATGTTCAGATTATTATTATTATTATTAAGGTGTCTAACCTTCTTATCCACACTGCCTCTCTATATAATAACTAGCGCAGACAAAAGCGCAGGGGCGGGAGGAAACATAAATGATCGCTTAAGACAAAAGCCTAAACAGGCCATACCTGTGAAGACCAATGTGAGATAAATAAGTCTATTGTTGTGAATATCTCCTCTGTGACTTTGTCTGCTACCCAGCAGTCATTGTTGGAGAAGGGACTCTCGTTTGCACCTACCCATTGGCCTCAGCCAGTTGATCTGGATATTGATCTTTATAGATTTTTTCGAACAATTAGGCTTAAGTATTATTTTAGTATACTTTTAAATATTGGACAGACAACACAACCTATGAAGGCTAGATTAGCATCACATAAAAGTACTATTAGGAGTAAAAATAATGAACTGTCTGTTTCTTCACATTTTTTATCTGCAGGCCACTCAGTTAGTCAGTTAAAATTTCAAATCTTGGAGCAGGTTCCAATTTCCAGGAGGGGGTGGGGGGGGGTGGGTAATAGGTTAAATAAGTTATTATATAGAGAGGCAGTGTGGATAAGAAGGTTAGACACCTTAGAACCACGGGGCATGAATAGGGAATATGATATGCAGCCTCTTGTGTAAAGTCCTTTATATTATAGTTGTTGTATATCTAGATGCTTTTCCGCTGTAATTTCTATCTTTATTTACAATTTCATTTTTATTATTATGATTCTTTCCAGGTCTCCTAATGTTTGGGCATTCCCTTTCTGTATAGCGCGGAGGGGAGGGACGGCTGGTGACTATGTGCGCTCCACTGAGAGCACGTGGGTGGTTTGTTTACATTCCGCCCATGTGACTCCCTGATGTCTGTACCAGAGGGGGCGGCGTTACGCCGCACTCTCGAGCCAGCGAGGTTTCCCATCAGGTCCGTCTCCACTGGAGGCGTGACCATGATGACGCTTCCATCTCTATTAGCTGGATGTGCGCATGGACGCAGCCGAATCTTCTCCCCGTTCCTGCGCAGAGTAAGTTTGCTGAGCAAAGTGCACATTTAAATATTAGCAATAGAGTTCCCCATCAGGTCCGCCTGAAGTGTGGTAAGGGGATTGGTCGCCATAGGCGTAATTTGAATGTGATTGGATATTCTCCAAGGTATGTTAAGTATATAAGGCTGTTTTGATTCTGTACGATCAGACACTGACACTGGCTTGAGAAAGGAGGGGGTCCCCTCCGAAACGTCGCTGTTTTATATGTCAATGTGTCTTTCTTAAATAAAAGAGCATATACACATTGATGGTGCTGGTCTCTACACTTTGGTACTTGAGAGATAGTGACATGGAAGAGGGGTGATTTGCGGCTCGTTTTGCTGTTGGTGAAATATAAATTTTATAAGTATGTATTTTAAATCTTACCCGTTCTATATCCGTGGTCTGAGGTGTCGGCAAATGTGCATTATGTCCGCAGGAGTATGTGCACACAGGAAGACGTGCCCAGTGTGCATGCACACTGGGCTTGAAGTCAGCGTGGAGTGCAGTCACAGTGCCCAAATAGACATACTGCGCAAGCGTAGTGTAGTATGAACGGGTCAGAGGGCACGTGCGCTGGGTACGTCTTCCCACCGGAGTGCGTGCGTACTCTCTCATGGACATACTGTGCATGCACCGACTAATCAGACCACAGATATAGAACGGGTGGATTTGTATCAAAAAAGCTGAAGCCGGGGCAAGGAAGGTGCGGTAAGTCCCTGCACTACTAACCACACACACAGATGGCGCAATTTTATAGATTTTATGAGAACTTGAGTATCCTGTAAGGTTTTTGGACTCAAGTCTCATCCAAATTAGTTACATTGTATGTTCCTGGATGCACTAAAATCCGCTGCAGCCGCGATCATACCGGTGCATGTGCTTGCGCACGCTCATATACTAATCCCATTGTGAATGATTGCTGCTAGTAGCAGTCATTCGCATAAAGTTGCAATGGAAAAAAAGGGTTTTTTTTATTTAAAGTGACAGTGTAAAATTGAAAAATCAAGTGGTTCATTTATTTTTGTGAACTTTTTACCCCACCAAATTAATTAACCCCTTGTGTCACCTATGCTTGGCCTTAAGATCCCTAGACACTTTTATTGGCTGCCACCCATAGCGATCGGATGCGATCACTATGGCGACAGCTCGGAAACCCATTGCTGTATAGGTGCATCAAAATGTTGTTGCCTAGCAATGCATCTATACATCACTGGGGTACCCAAACTGTGCACCCTGGCAATTGCATGCAGTCGCTACAGACGCACAGGCTGGCGATAATGTACGCTACATGCCCGACTAGTAATGAAATACGTATGGTATCACTTTAACCGGTATGAGCCAAATAATGTATTTTGTGGTGTTTTAAAACTGTGGCACTTGTCATGTAAAAGTTAGGAAGGGGAAAACATGGAAAAAAAATAATTTTTGCATTTACGCCTAGTTTTTCTCAATAATTTTCCCGTGAAATTAAATACTTGAAAAAATGTATTACCCTAAGAAAGCATAGAATGCCCTTAAAAAACAATATCCATATCACTGTGATGGCATATGCAATAACAAGTGATTGCTGTATCAAAAGCGGCACAGCTAATCTGCCAAACTTGTCAGGAACCTTAAAGAGGAACTCCAGTGAAAATAATGTAATAAAAAAAGTGCTTCATTTTTACAATAATTATGTATAAATGATTTAGTCAGTGTTTGCTCATTGTAAAATCTTTCTTCTAACAGATTCACATTCTGACATGTATTACATGGTGACATTGTTACAATGGGCAGGTTATGTAGCTGCTTCTAGCTGTTCTGGCCGTTACAGACAGCTGTAAGCAGCTATTTCCTGTCTGTGAACATTGTTACATTGTGGCAGTTTGCCCAGAGTACCGCGGTCGCAGAGCTTCTTGTGGGAGGGGTTTCACCACAATATCAGTCATACAGTGCCCCCTGATGGTCTGTTTGTGAAATGCAATAGATTTGTCATGTAAAAGGGGGTATCAGCTACTGATTGGGATGAAGTTAAATTCTTGGTCGGAGTTTCTCTTTAAGAAGTAAAAACCCCGGAACCTGAAGTGGTTAAGTATCCTCAGGTGGGGGAAAGGCTAATATCGCATTGGGGCATTGCATTAAATCGAATCATTATAGCATACACATAACACAACAAAAAACAACATTTTCAGTGGCATGCCATTTAACACAGGCACTATGTCTGTGATTCTAGGATCGCACTCCCTGTTCTGCATTGTAATCCATTGAATTGCATCACAACTGATGAGGTGTAAACTGTTCATAGACTTTGAATTGCACCTTGTTACAGTGTGCAAAATAGTGTCTGTTAGATAGTTACAAGGCAACTTGTATAAAAGTACCCTAAGAGATGTGGCTGCGGTTGGGTTTCAATAGGCATAAGATCAGAAGTAATGGAATGTTTCAGGACTCTGGAGGTTGGGCAATACGAGCCGCCCCTAATTGTGCTGTAGCACCTAGGTTCTCTATGTGTGGTACCTGTACCCCAGGGGGTACTTTTGATGGTTCCAGGGGGTACTCGGGCTAGATATACTTAAAGTGAACAAGAGACGGAGCACCCTCATGTATTTTACCGTATATATCAGTGGGAACATTAGAGAAAACACCTACCCTGCTCTCTCTTTCATCCTTTACTGCTCAGCCTGCTTGTTATCAGCCCTGATAAAATCCCCAACTGAGCATTCAGTCTGGCTTAGCTCAGGAATCATTATAGCGGAGTCTGTCTTCTCTGTTGTCTTTTCAAGCCCAAGCCTGCCCCCTTCTGGCTCTGCTATAATGACTCAGCTATAATGATTCCAGAGCAAAGCCAGACTGAATGATCAGTCTGGGATGTTATCAGGGCTGAAACAAGCAGGCTGAGCAGTGAATGATAAAACAGAGAGCAGGGTAGGCGTTTTCGCTAATGTTCCCACTGATATATATGGTAAAATACATGAGGGTGCTTTATCTCTGGTTCACTTTAACCAATAATAACAAATTTAGAGTTTTAGAAAATGATAAATCCTAAGTAAACAACATCAAATTAGTATTTTAGCTAATTAAAAGCAACAGTCGATGCTTGGAAATTGTTTAGAACCAATAATTATGTACAACAATATAATTATGTACAACAATTACAGTGGCTTAGAGAAAAGGGTGTAGGCAGCGCTTCCAAATACAGAAGGCTGCACCTGAGTTGATTTAGCTGCAAAGAAGTGCAGAGCTCCAATGGACCATATTACACAACATGCATTCAAACAGGTACAGCAATGGAGGGTGTTAGTTTCAGCAATAATGTGTGCACAAATCATTTCCTACTAGACTTCCCCACGGCGGTGACGTGTCCCCTCGGGGAAGACCTAACCACTAACCTAACATTAAAAGCATAACTTACCTGGTGCGACTTATCATACAATGGTATACACATTTCTTCAAGACAAACAAACAAAAATGACAGCGCTCACAGGCTGCAACTGGCTTATAAACCATCAAGGGGCGTGTACAGACCCCCAGGGGCTAAATATACGCCTTGAATCCAAATCAGATGCAAAATTATGCAAATTAAGTGCAAATTTATGTGCTAGTCCCTAATCTAAAATTTGAATGCAGATTGGATGCAGGCTACCACAAGTATACTTAGAACAGTGGCTTGCAAAAGTATTCGGCCCCCTTGAAGTTTTCCACATTTTGTCACATTACTGCCACAAACATGAAACAATTTGATTGGAATTCCACATGAAAGACCAATACAAAGTGGTGTACACATGAGAAGTGGAACGAAAATCATACATGATTCTAAACATTTTTTACAAATCAATAACTGCAAAGTGGGGTGTGCGTAATTATTCGGCCCCCTTTGGTCTGAGTGCAGTCAGTTGCCCATAGATATTGCCTGATGAGTGCTAATGACTAAATAGAGTGCACCTGTGTGTAATCTAATGTCAGTACAAATACAGCTGCTCTGTGAGGGCCGCAGAGGTTGTCTAAGAGAATACTGGGAGCAACAACACCGTGAAGTCCAAAGAACACACCAGACAGGTCAGGGATAAAGTTATTGAGAAATTTAAAGCAGGCTTAGGCTACAAAAAGATTTCCAAAGCCTTGAACATCCCACGGAGCACTGTTCAAGCGATCATTCAGAAATGGAAGGAGTATGGCACAACTGTAAACCTACCAAGACAAGGCTGTCCACCTAAACTCACAGGCCGAACAAGGAGAACGCTGATCAGAAATGCAGCCAAGAGGCCCATGGTGACTCTGGAAGAGCTGCAGAGATCTACAGCTCAGGCGGGAGACTCTATCCATAGGACAACTATTAGTCATGCACTGTACAAAGTTGGCCTTTATGGACGAGTGGCAAGAAGAAAGCCATTCTGAACAGAAAGCAGAAGAAGTCCCGTTTGCAGTTTGCCACAAGCCATGTGGGGGACACAGCAACCATGTGGAAGAAGGTGCTCTGGTCAGATGAGACCAAAATGGAACTTTTTGGCCAAAATGCAAAACGCTATGTGTGGCGGAAAACTAACACTGCACATCACTCTGAACACACCATCCCCACTGTCAAATATGGTGGTGGCAGCATCATGCTCGGGGGTGCATCTCTTCAGCAGGGACAGGGAAGCTGGTCAGAGTTGATGGGAAGATGGATGGAGCCAAATACAGGGCAAACTTGGAAGAAAACCTCTTGGAGACTGCAAAAGACTTGAGACTGGGGCGGAGGTTCACCTTCCAGCAGGATAACGACCCTAAACATAAAGCCAGGGCAACAATGGAATGGTTTAAAACAAAACATATCTATGTGTTAGAATGGCCCAGTCAAAGTCCAGATCTAAATCCAATCGAGAATCTGTGGCAAGATCTGAAAACTGCTGTTCACAAACTCTGTCCATCTAATCTGACTGTGCTGGAGCTGTTTTGCAAAGAAGAATGGGCAAGGATTTCAGTCTTTAGATGTGCAAAGCTGGTAGAGACATACCCTAAAAGACTGGCAGCTGTAATTGCAGCAAAAGGTGGTTCTACAAAGTATTGACTTAGGGGGCCAAATAATTACGCACACCCCACTTTACAGTTATTTATTTGTAAAAATGTTTGGAATGATGTATGATTTTCGATCATCTTCCCATGTGTACACCACTTTGTATTGGTCCTTCACGTGGAATTCCAATAAAATTGATGCATGCTTGTGGCATTAATGTGACAAAATGTGGAAAGCTTCAAGGGGTCCGAATACTTTTGCAACCCACTGTAAATACAGGGTTTTAAAAAGGGTACATACCAATAAACTGTTGAGAAACACTGCTCTAGCACATTGGACACTTTGGCCTCAAGAAGAAACTAAGCACTGCAAAATGGTTGTCAGGCTGTGGACCCTCTGGCACCGCCGCCACCTTCCAAACCAGAGCCACATCACGATAAGCACCTTTGCTGATCATGCCTGTACTATGTGAATGTGATGCACTTGCACTTTACCACTAATAAATATACTCAATAATGCCATATATTCCAGCTCTCCACTGTTTGTTCATGCACTATCCTGCTCTATCCAGAGCACATTGAGCTATCTCGGGGAATGTCACCTACCATCCCTTCAGCCTCTGAGCGAGGCTCTGCTGGCTAGATCTAGTCTGTGTGTTATGTTAGGGAAGCCCACCCTGTCGTATGCAGAAAGGTTATTCATGATCTGGTGGGTGAACAGGTCTGGCCAGTAGTCACCTTCCTATGAGAGATAGGAAGCAGGGTTGAATAACTCATCTGAATCTGCTACCTGAGTGACAGTAACAGGAGGAGTCTAGAGGAAGTATTCTAGCAGATATGTATACAATTTTATTTGAAAGTCCTTTTACGCTTGGTGCGGTGCGATTTGGAACAAACGCACCTAAGCTGAAAGGTTGCACTGCACATTATATCCACAAGGGGAAAAAAATATATAACATGGCACTTCCGGTGCACTTTCGGGATTACCGCGGAAGTTGCACAGTAACGCACTGAAACTTCTGCGTCACCCGGAGCAGTTCCGATGCATTGCAGGCAGTGTGACATGGAACATTGACTGTAATGGCCACTGCAATGAGCTGCATTACAAAAGGGTAACACAACACAGCAAGTGTAAAATGGCCCCTTAAGTAAACATTGCTCCCTGCAGTGTCAGTGTACATGCATTCTAATCAGTGTATATTCAATTGCACATAACATCTTAGGCGTGTATGTTAGAAGACTCGTAGAACATCGAATGCATTGAGAAACAGTGTCAGAAATGTGTAAGGAAAGAACAAGAGCTAATTGAACAAATCTCTTATTATCATCACATAATGGGTTTGCAAACATTCACTCCAGGCCCCTAATGCAATCTTGAAAAGACTTCTTAATGGTGTAACATATGAAGTCTGGAAAACCACAAACAACCCTCTCAGTTGGATCAAAATAGTAATTAATTATACTTCATTATTCATCCTCTCTCTGCTGGGAAAATGCACATTTTCTATAAAATAATCGCTTTTAGAATTTCTTCAAGTAAAGGTGCTTAGTAACTCCCCTCTGAGCACAGGACTCTGTCCACACCAGATCAAACAAAGAGGACACTCCCATTCGGGGAGCTTCTTACAGAGAAAAAGAACTCCTTCATTTGGTATGCACACAGTCATTTCATACTGAGTGTAGAGCTGGTATTCCCTCATACGGCGCCTAATCAAACAAATGTTTCTTGAAGAGAGCAGAGCACAAGAAAGAGGATTGCCTAATGGGACACTGTAGTTGTTTATAGAGAATCTGTCACAAATGGACATTTGTAAGAGTTGGAATATTATCTTTAAGGCACAGCTGTTAACCCTGTTTATGTTTTTACTTTTTTGTCTCTTTAAGTTTTGACCTGCTACATTGAGTCTCTGACTAAGATGAATATTATTAACCACTGAGAGTTTCACTGAGAGCAAATGTCACAAAGGAAATGTACCTGTTAGGGAAACTTTTTCACTTGTTAATTTTTAAAACACTATGTGTGTTCATCTGTGTTGAAATGTGTGCTTTTTGTCACAGGAGATGATGACTGTCAATGTTAAAAAACGAAGAAAATTATTATGTAGGTTGTACATTTTTTTTCCACAGGTGAAAAACGCATTTAGGCTAGAACTATCACATTAATTAACATGGAAAACAAGAGTTTGCTTTCTTAAAACAGAAAGAATTTGCGATAATTCAGGTTGCAGTGAGCTTGAGATGTCTCCGAGTGCATCACTGCTGAATATATGCAAATTAACCATTGTTGCCCTTATGGTTCACAGTTAAAATGCATTTTGCTATTCAGAAAACACACATGAAGACAGACCAGTGTGAACACTACTATTTGTGAGGGGAGTGGCCATGCAAATTTGTGTGGAGTGGAACCTCTACCTTAATGGGAACATGAAGCAAGAGGTAAATAGAGGCTGCCATAGTTATTTCCTTTTAAACAATACTAGTTGACTGGCAGTCCTGCTGATCATTCTGGCATCAGTGGTGTCTGAATCACACACCTGAAATAAGCATGCAGCTAATTTTGTCAGATTTTTGTCAGAAACATTTGGTCTGGATGCGTGTTCAGGGTCTATGGCTAAAAGTATTAGGGGCAGAGGGGCAGCAGGATGGCCAGGCAATTTGCATTGTTTAATATTAAATATGTCAGCCTCACTTCAGGTCTCCTGGAAAGGGACAGGCATAAACTGTCCCTGCATGGTATTGCCGCCCCAGCCCTGAGAGGGTTAAGTGCTGTTTTCTGGCTGTCTTTTCTTAATTACAGGTGCTGCGGCAGGTGTGCCTGACAAGCAGCTGGGAGAGAGGCCGTTTGGAGCAGCTGATTGGCCAGGGGGCTCGGCGGGCGGTCTCAGCAGCCGGCCCCTGGCTGAAGAGGAGTATATAAGCCGGGCTGGAAACTGCGCCACAAGCCCGTGAAGAAAAAGAAAGAAGTTTCCCCCATGGAGCTCGTAGCGGCGGTGTTGCGTAGGGCCAGAGCTGAAGACGGGGAGGAGTGGATAAAGAGCTTGCTGTCCCCCCCAGACAGCGAAACGGCAGCGGTGGCATTACCTGCGCTAGAGGGAGAAGCCTTGCTCGGGGCTGCAGCGGCGGCAGAGGAGGCGGAAGGCAGCAGTAATGGCGGAGACTCACCTCGTGTGGCGAGGGGGAGGAGTTCCAGCCGGGAGACCGAGGGAGGCAGCGTCAGAAGGACGTGGGCTAATGAGAGAGCGACTGAGGAGGTCCCAGGCAATACGGAGGAGGGAGCGGGCGGAGCAGAGGCAGCAAGGGGGCCAGGCAAACGCCCCAGGAAGACCAAGAGGCGTTTCTCCCCGCCTCCTCCTCCTCAGCCTAAGAAGAGGCTTCTGAAAGGAAAGAACAGCAGGGGTCAGCGGCACCTGCCCCAGGCATCCAAGGTTCATTTCTCCCAAGATGATGGCGAGCAAGCTGGCCCTAGCTGGCAGGTGTCTCCAGAGGAGCCTGAGGTGCAAAGAGAACCTGTCGAGTCGGGTGAGTTGGCTTTGAATGTCTTGTCTATTGATGCAAAACTGGCTGCTTTAGCTGAGGTGGTTAGGAGTTTAGCCGATGTGGTAGCAGCAAAGGATGTGTATGTCCCTAAAGAGATTGTCAGCTCACAAAGCGGGAAAGGGGTAGCGCAGCCTGAGGTATCCCCGGTGGAGGCATGGGTCTCGGATAGCAGGAGCGCAGGTGTAGTGGAGTCAGTACAGGCGCTGCCGGTAGTAAGGGCGGGGATAGCCGAGTCACACTACAAGGAGGTTTTCCCATGTAAAGTATCCCCTTTGGGTTTTCACCTGTCGGCTGCGTTTAAAGAGAGGATTTGGAATGGCGAGTATTTTGACATCCTAACCTTATTGCCAGTTAACAAAGAGTCAGTCAGGGATAAGAAGGAAGGCGATGAAGATAAAAGGCGCCCTGCTAGGTCATTTTCAAACTGGATGCAAGCATTCTGCATTTATGCAGCAGTGCTAGGCGAAAGAAAGCCGGAACTTTGTTCTGGGTTGTTTCAGCATCTGGACATGATAGGAGATGCTTATAGGCAGTTTGGTGGTCTGGCGTGGTATCACTATGATGACGCCTTCCGTCAAAAATTGGCTATACATCCTTCATTGTCATGGGGAGAAAAAGATTTAGGAATCTGGATTAACTTCATGTTACCGCAGAAAGCGTTATCGGCAAGGGTGAATGCGCCGCCAGCAACGGGATCCTTTAAAAAAGGTGTCTGTTTTGCTTTCAACGATCAATCAATCAAGTCAATGCAGATTTCAGAATAATTGTAAATACAAGCATGAGTGTGACTTTTATGGCGATGCGCATTCCTCTTCCCGGTGTTTTAAAAAAGCGGGTTTAACAAGTCAGGGGTCAGCAAAGGAGTTTTTTCGCAAAAGCGGAGACCCCGGTGAAACTGGTAAAAATGCTCCCTTGGTTAAAAATGTACCCAAATCGGCAGAGCAGTCAGCTAATAACTGAGGGATTTGCGTCTGGTTTTAAGATCCCGGCTTATGCTGGTAAAGGATGTCTGGTGGTGCCAAATTTGAAGTCAGTGAATCGTTTTTCGTTTGTGGCGGAAAAGAAAATAAAGAAGGAAGTTGATTTGGGAAGGGTTTCGGGTCCTTTCGACGTTCCGCCGTTTGAAGATTTTCGCATTTCGCCATTGGGAGTCGTCCCAAAGAAGACTCCCAATGAATTTCGTTTGATACATCACCTTTCATTTCCGAAGGATGATTCATTAAACGATAGTTTGGATAAAACTTTGGCGTCGGTTTCGTACGTTACTTTTGATCAAACGTTAGAAATTATTCGTAAGTACGGCAGCGAGGCCTTCCTTGCTAAGACTGACATTCAATCGGCATTTAGATTGCTACCAATCAGCCCGGAAGGATTTAACTCACTTGGCTTTTGTTTTAAAGAAAAGTTTTATTTTGACCGTTGTTTACCGATGGGTTGTTCTCTTTCTTGTTTTTATTTCGAGACATTTTCAACGTTCCTGGAGTGGGTGGTCGTTCAGAGGGTAAAGTCGGGTTCTGTAGTTCATTATTTAGATGATTTTTTGTTTATAGGTCCAAAAAATTCGCAAGATTGTCAGAATTTGTTGGACATTTTTGAGGACACGATGGAGGAATTTGGTGTACCTCTGGCCGTTGAAAAAACGGTTTCCCCCACTACTTGCATTGAGTTTTTAGGGATCACAATTGACACTGAAGGAATGCAATTCAGGCTGCCTAAAGAAAAAATTCTCAGTTTAAAGGAGTTTTTGACAAAATTGATGAGGAAGGATAAAGCAACAGTAAAGGAGGTTCAATCGTTACTGGGGCATCTATCCTTTGCATCTCGGATTATGCCGATGGGCAGAGTCTTCTCTAGAAGGCTAGCGCAACTCATTTCGGGTTTAAAATCTCCTTCCCTACACGTGAGACTAATTAAGGAGGTTAAGGATGATATGGCTGTTTGGCTAGAATTCCTGGCTTGCTACAACGGTCGGTCCATGTGGCAGAGGGAATTTGTACTAGACAGCGAAATGGAATTCTTTACAGATTCGGCAGGCTCTATAGGTTATGGGGCCTATTGGCAGGGTAGGTGGTCAGCGGAAAGTTGGCCAGAGGCTTGGATCAGAGAAGGAGTTAACAAAAATATACTGCTGCTGGAATTATTTCCGGTAGTAGTTGCTCTGTCGCTATGGGGTCCGGAGTTTGCGGACAGAAGAATTCATTTGCAAACGGATAATAAGGGTGTAATGTTTGCAGTGAACTGCCTGTCAGCAAAATCTGTTGGTGTAGTGAGACTCCTTAGACGATTAGTGCTTTTATGTTTAAAGTTTAACATATGGATTAAGGCCTCTTATCTGCCAGGCAAATTTAATGTGTTAGCAGATTCATTATCTCGCCAACAGTGGGACACATTCAAGGCTTTAGCCCCAAAGGCCAGATTGGAGGGAGAAGGCTGTCCGGAGCATCTCTGGAGCCTTATCTGGGCCTAATTAATGAGATGGTGCGAAGATCGGTCTCAGAAAACACATGGAAGGACTACGAAGCTTCATGGAAAAAATGGTGTGGATTTTCAGTAGGGTATGATTTATCCCCATGGGCTGATTCGGAAGATTTATTTTTGACCTTTATTTGTCAGGAAGTTGAAAATGGGTCATCTCGCTCTAAGATTGCGAAGATGTTAGCGGGAATATCATTTTTCAGGCGCTTAGCTAAGTCTCCTACTAGTTGTTCCTACCCCATCATCAAGCAGTTTATGAAGGGCTTGAGCAGACAGTCGGTTAAACCTGATAATAGGCGTCCTATTTCGTTCAAGCTGTTGCAGGATATTGCTATAGCATTGGACGAAGTGTGTTCGGATGCATACGAGTGCATTTTATTTAAAACCTCATTTGTTCTGGCATTTTTTGGCGCCTTTAGAATTTCGGAATTGGTAGCCCCCAATAAAAGTTCTGAATCCCCCCTTAAATCGGAGGATGTTAGGATAGTTAATGATAGCTTAGAGATTAAGGTCAGAAAATCAAAAACGGATCAGCTAGCCAGAGGATCGGTGGTTAAGTTGGGTGCGATTTCGTCCGGGCACTGCTGCCCGGTCAGATTGGTGCAGCAGTTTTTAGCTGTTAGGCATCCTTCAGTGTCTTTTCTGGTCCATTCTTCAGGTTCTCCTTTGACAACATTTCAATTTAGAGCAGTTCTAAAGAAATGTCTGGGACGTTTGGGCCTAAGCAGTTATAAGTTTACTTCCCACTCGTTCCGAATTGGAGCTGCTTCGGAGGCGGCTAGATTTGGTCTTAGTGGGGAAGCTTTGCAGCGCATTGGGCGCTGGGAATCCCGCAGATCCCAGCTGTATGTCCGGCCTAACCTTTATGTTTATTGAATTTTGTTTCAGATCGGAAGAAAATTGTGTGGATAATAGGCCATTCATTTGTTTTTTGGGCACAAAAAAGAGCCAGACACAGGCCGTACACCGAGAATTTATTCCTGAGCTTCGAGGCCTATCAAGTTGTTTGGATAGGTAGGAGGGGCCTCCGATGGGATGGCCTTTTTTCTTTGATTTTAGAACAATTAAAGAGTTTCCCAGCCCCGGATTTTCTACTGATACATGTTGGTGGAAATGACGTGGGAAAATGGAGGACAATTGATCTCATGATTCAAATGAGGTCTGACATTCACAGCATTGCAAGTCAGCTGTCAGGGGCCAAGATCATTTTCTCCGAAATGATCTCCAGATGTGTGTGGATGAGACCGGACTTGAAATTTATGGACAGAATTCGGAAGAGAGTGAATAGGTTCATGGTTAGGGTTTTAAATGAGGTTAATGGTACTACAGTGAGGCATGTGGAACTGGAAGAAAAAGAGGTGTGCCTTTTCAAAAGAGATGGGGTTCATTTGTCCTCCATCGGACTCGATATTTTCAATACTAACCTGCATGATGGTATAGTAAGGGCCGCGGTCTTGGGGGGCCAGCCCAGTTCAGCTGGTCTGGCCGGTTGGTAATGTCACCCGTTGGGCGGACATTGGTTTGGTGATCAGTGTTTTTTGGGTCATCATCATTATTATTATGTTTAAGTGGTTTAAGTGTTATTAATAAAGAAATTTTTGATTTTGTTTGGTTTACCCCAATAAACGGCCGCGGCCTTTCTCCAGTTGGTGTCTCTAATTATTATAGTTTGGTAAGAGGGAGTGGGGTGTGCAATACCATGGAAAGGGACAGGCATAAACTGTCCCTGCATGGTATTGCCGCCCCAGCCCTGAGAGGGTTAAGTGCTGTTTTCTGGCTGTCTTTTCTTAATTACAGGTGCTGCGGCAGGTGTGCCTGACAAGCAGCTGGGAGAGAGGCCGTTTGGAGCAGCTGATTGGCCAGGGGGCTCGGCGGGCGGTCTCAGCAGCCGTCCCCTGGCTGAAGAGGAGTATATAAGCCGGGCTGGAAACTGCGCCACAAGCCCGTGAAGAAAAAGAAAGAAGTTTCCCCCCCCCCCCTCCCCCTTTTGTCGTGGCCAATTATTGGGGTTAATTGGGTAATGTCACCCGTTGGGCGGACATTGGTTTGGTGATCAGTGTTTTTTGGGTCATCATCATTATTATTATGTTTAAGTGGTTTAAGTGTTATTAATAAAGAAATTTTTGATTTTGTTTGGTTTACCCCAATAAACGGCCGCGGCCTTTCTCCAGTTGGTGTCTCTAATTATTATAGTTTGGTAAGAGGGAGTGGGGTGTGCAATACCATGTAAAAGGATGTAAATATGACAGCTTCCATATCCCTCTCACTTCAGGTGTCCTTTAATGGTTTATCAGTATGCATGTTCCTTGGCTGGGAAGGACAGATATACAGAGGCAAGGGCGTAGCAATAGCCATAGCAGCCAGAGCAGCTGCTATGGGGCCTGGAGCACAGGGGGCCCAGTGGGTACTTAAAGGTATAAAACCTTGACATAATCAATAAAAACATGCTTTCCTACTTTTTATATCCCATACAGTTATCATATTTGTTTTTGTGCGTAAGTTTTATTATTCATTTAGAAATTACAAGTTCCCAAAGTACAATTTTTTGGCTCTGAGAGCTGTCATTGCATTTTATTCATAACTGGTGTATTCATATTGTAATGTACCCAGAAATGCTTTCTGAGTATCTGTCTGTTTTCTGGAGTGTCTGAATTGCCAGAGAATACTTAATTGTGTCAAGTGAGGAATGTAAACACAAGATAACATTAAATAAAGTCTGTGCAGGCGCTCAACATAGAAGTAAATGCCAAGTCCCAGTCTGTATTCAAATGGGAAAAAAGACGATCTCACATATTCACAGATCAATATGCACCAGGTACTCTCACCAGATCAGTAGGCTGACTTAATCACAACTCAGCAACAACAGCTTAGTAACAAACTCCAGAGATCTTCTGCTATTCTAAGCATCTGTGGACCAAATGAAACATGCGGACATAGCGTAATACTGCTAGATTGTAGATTGTAATGACAATACACCCTGTGTTAAGGTGATCAAGTGATCCACTGCGTGTTCCCACCACCAACAGTGTAATGGTTAACCGCTCACCAGATTCCAATGCTGACCCTTTGTATCGATCAGCTATGCACGCTTGTGTTTTAAATCCTAGTTGCCCAGATGGGATGCAGTTCCTTAAAAAACTAAGACAAAAGCTCCAATAGCGTAATACTGTATTTAATAAAAAATTAAAAAACAACTGATGCACTTACAAACGAAGACATCAAACAGCGCATATAAATCATTCCTCGGCAGTGTACAACAAGTTTCTCCGTATCCTGAATCGCGTCTCCCAGTGCGACTTCCGCCAGAGGCCACGCCTTACTAGTTTCGTCAATGTGACTCATCAGAGGCTGGCCTCCGGCGTACCTGGGAGACGCTTTAACTCGTATTTTATGCAAATGAGATCACGTGGTGCGCTCCAACGGCCATGTCTATTTGAATTGGATGCGCACCAGCGGCCATCTAAGGGGACGGGTTGAAAACCAGCTGGGCTTACACATAAGGAAGTAGACAATATATCGTGCGCTCCAGCAGCCATATTGGGGGAAGGATATTAAACTAGCAAAGCGAACCAATCATGATCCCATCTGCCCAGCACACATGTAAATATAAAAATTATACAATATAAAATAAAATAAAATATAAAATATCAGCACTTCCCCAATACGGGGACCTTATAAAGATATCTACATTCCATATATCCAGGCACATATCCATAATGAAATATACTAAACTAAATACTAGACTGTTAAGGTTCAAATATTAGACCGCATCCATAAGTGCAATGCACATATATGCTAAACCTGAAATGCTAGTCATGTACCCAAAAAACCTCACACTTCTGAGTGAACTAACATAGTGAACCCACATTCATAATAATTACCTTACTATCTAAGAAATACAATATACCCCAAAAAACTGAACTATCCCTCATCTTACAGGGCTCACCATATTCTCCCGTTGGATAATGGTAAAGTGAACGTTTTTTATTCCACCTAACATAATTGATCTCTATGTAAACAATGAAAGAACTAGCTGGAACTATATATGGTCAGCCAACCGCACGATGAATGTGAGCAACTATAGAGACCGAACGCCCCCTTGGGGCTGTAAGGCTCCAGACCAGCACACACACACCGCGCGATGGGCTAACCCAACAATCATATTATAACAAACGCATCGGTATGTGTCAGTGACAAAATTATACCCCAAACCATATATTACATGTACACCATCTAATAATTGATGAAATGCCTGAAAAACATGCTGAAAAAAAATATTTAAAAAAGCTAAAAGGTGCTGAGAAAAAAAAAAAAAAAAAAATTACTAAAAAATTACTAAAAAAGGGGGGTTATTATAGAAGGGATCCACTAGCTTCAATCATCTGCTATGAAACAATTTAGATCTAAGTCCACATTCAATCCACCCGGAACCATAGTCTTAAATGTATAAATCCACTTTGTCTCCATGCGAGAAATTTCTCTTATCTTGTGGCATCCACGCCATCTTGTGGTCAATTTCTGTAATGCGCAGAAGTGCATAAATTTAGGGTCACGAGCATGTTTTTCAGCAAAATGTCTTGAGAGGCTATGATTTTTAAAGCCTTTTTCTATATTCTTTACATGCTCGTTAATCCTACTCTTGAGTGCCCTTTTTGTACGGCCTATATACTGAAGGCCACAGGGGCACCAAATAATATACACCACATGTGTACTGCTGCATGTAATAAATTCTTTTATTTTATGACATTCTCCTGTTACTGTAGACGTATTTGATTGTTGTCTGTGGGCCTGTGCTGTCAGGCATGGATTGCATTGTCTGCAGGGAAAGAATCCTGTCTGTCCCCACATATCTTTGCCTCCCGAATGGGGCTCATCTATACACGGTTTCACCAGTCTCCTTTCTAAGTTACTGGCTCTCCTGTATATAAATTTTGGTGTAACAGGTAACTTCCTTTTCAGGATCGGGTCATTCTGGAGTATACCCCAATATCTCTTAATGATGTTTTCAACCTCTCTATGCTGTGAATTAAAATCCATACAAATTGCATATTCTGCTTCATGATGCATCTCACTGCTAGACCTGTTGGTCAACAATATCTTCCTATCCATCTGTTTGATTCTCTCGAGCTCTTGTCTTAAAGGTGCTTCTTGATATCCTTTTTCCACAAAGCGACCCACTAGCATTTCTGCCTGCATGACATAATCTGCGTCATTGCTACAATTCCTCCGTATGCGGGTAAGCTGGCTTCGGGGGATTCCTTTAAGCCAAGTTTTGTGATGGCAGCTTTTAATAGGTATATAAGAATTTCTATCAGTGGCCTTGAAATAGGTTTTAGTTGCCAATCGCGTATCCTTCCTAAAAATTACCACATCCAAAAAATCGATCTCATTCTTATCCCACTTGGCAGTCAGTTGAATTCCTCTTTGATTTTCATTCAGCCATGATACATATGCTTTCAATTCTGCCTCTGATCCTTTCCAGAACCAGATCAGGTCATCTATGTATCTTCGCCACATAGTGACCTTACTGCTTCTTGGATCGGCTAGGATGCTCAATTCCCAATCGTCCATAAATATATTTGCCACGCTGGGTGCAAATTTTGCCCCCATAGCGCACCCGGATAGCTGCAGGTAGAAATTGCCCCCATACCAAAAGTAATTGTGAGTGAGGGAAAACGAAAGCAACTCAACAATGAACTCAATTTGCTGCATCTTCAAGTCAGTGTAAATTGATAGTGCTTGTTTTACTGTCCTAATCGCTTCTGTATGTGGAATAATTGTATACAGGGCTGTCACATCAGCCGTGACCAACAGGTCTGCAGTATGTACATCCATATGTTCCAATGTTTGCAACAAATGCTTAGTGTCTTTTAATAATAAAGTCAGCTTCTTGACTACTGGTTGCAAAAAGCTGTCTATATATTCTCCAGTTCGCTGATTCATTGACCCGATCCCGCTGACAATAGGTCTACCAGGGGGCTTCGATGTATCTTTATGAATTTTTGGGTTGTGATAAATCACCGGTATTCTTGGTGCATCAACCACCAAGTATTTGAATTCTGTATCATTCAGAATGCCCATGTCAAGACCTTTTTTCAAAGTTTGTCTTAACGTTTTCATGTATTCGCCAGTGGGATCTCCTCTTAATTTCTTATAAGTTTGAGTATCACTCAATATTCTTTCCATTTCTATTCTATATTGATCCTTATGCATAATAACTACTCCCCCTCCTTTATCTGCTGGTCTAACTAGCACTTCTTTGCTTTGACTCAACGTTTTTATTTGTTGGAATTCTCTTCCATTATTCTTCACTTGAATCTTTTCTAAATCTTTCAAGACCATATTTTTAAAGACTTTTATCGTTCCGTCACTGGTATTGTCAGGTGGATTGAATGTGGACCTGTTCCTGAGAGACGTGTGCACAAATTGCTCTCTATTTGCTAATGTATTGGCCCTAGAGTTTGGCCCCTCTTTGGTTAAAAAATACTTTTTAATATTTAATTTCCTTACAAATTTATTTACATCAATATATGCTGAAAATTTATTTAAAGCCTGCTGTGGAGCGTATTTTAAACCTTTGTCAAGAATTTGCATCTCCGTGTTAGAAAGTGGGACTCCACTAATATTGAAGATCCCCTCCCCCTTTTTTACCTTCTCCTTTTTGTGAAGTCGCCCTGCTCTTGTACCTCGTCTATTCCTCTTTTTCTGACCATCCTTTGATTGTGTTCGAGATTGTCCCAGTTGACTCTGGGGGATTCCCCCCCTAAAAAATGATGGTGTATACTTTCATTGGTCTGTCTTTCCAGTGGTTCAAACCGATTGAAGGTCGGCAAGGATTCTTGCTCGTCTCCTTTCGGGTAATGGGAATAATAATTACCCCTATGTAATGAATCATATTGACCATCTGGAATTCTATTTCTTTGAGTCTCTGCATAACTCCGGTACATATTATCTCTCACCTGTCCATGTCTGGCCTGTTGCCAACCCTCCTCCTGTATTCTGCTGGTGTGTGATTGTTGTAAGTATCTCCCATTTTGATAGTATCTAGGGTGTGGTCTGACTGCTCCCTCTCTAACTGGTGTCCCAGTTCTATTAACTATACTTACCTGAGCTTGAGTTTCCTGTAAACCTTCACCAGGTCTAGAATTGGGACCTGCATTAGGTTGCACCGGATTTTTATTTTTGTTTTCTGCAGCAGTTTGTCGCTTGGTTTGTTCAATTTGCCATTTGTATGCAATTTTATTTTTATATTCCTGCCACTCATTTTGAAAACGTCTAATTCTAATCTCACTCACCTCTTTCTCATTTTTTTGTATTATCTTAGTGAGGGCTAGAGCATTCTCCCTAAAATTTTCCTGTTCTTTGAACTCCTCCATAGTGGTCTTTATTTTTTCTATCTCAACTCCTAATTTCTCAAGTCTATTTTGTTTCCTTTTACCCAAAATCTTAAGGAGGCCCACCCCACATTGATTAAGATAATCACCTAACTCCCTATCTGTTTCATCACCTTCTTCTCCATCAGTTGGCAGGATATCCCACCTAAACCGTTTGGGAATGATACCTTCTTTGGCACATTTGTTCAAACTAGCCAGATCCCACCATGCATTGGTTTCCCTCAACATTAGGGTCTGTAGCTGCTTGAACAAACCATCCATACTCTGATGTCCACTTTCTGGTTCTTTAACAAACAAACGATCTATATCAATAATTCCTCTACTGCGAATATTAAACATTTCCATTTCTGAACCTGAGTATGCTGCCGCACCACAACCCCAGTAAGATATTATAATAAATGTGGTTATAGGCGCTACTCAAAAATGACAATAATGAACAACAATAATGAACAGTGTAACAAAAAAGGACATGGGTCGCCACACAGTGGGATGGGATCCACCTCCCTAAATGAATGAAATAAAGTCTGTGCAGGCGCTCAACATAGAAGTAAATGCCAAGTCCCAGTCTGTATTCAAATGGGAAAAAAGACGATCTCACATATTCACAGATCAATATGCACCAGGTACTCTCACCAGATCAGTAGGCTGACTTAATCACAAATCAGCAACAACAGCTTAGTAACAAACTCCAGAGATCTTCTGCTATTCTAAGCATCTGTGGACCAAATGAAACATGCGGACATAGCGTAATACTGCAAAGATTGTAGATTGTAATGACAATACACCCTGTGTTAAGGTGATCAAGTGATCCACTGCGTGTTCCCACCACCAACAGTGTAATGGTTAACCGCTCACCAGATTCCAATGCTGACCCTTTGTATCGATCAGCTATGCACACTTGTGTTTTAAATCCTAGTTGCCCAGATGGGATGCAGTTCCTTAAAAAACTAAGACAAAAGCTCCAATAGCGTAATACTGTATTTAATAAAAAATTAAAAAACAACTGATGCACTTACAAACGAAGACATCAAACAGCGCATATAAATCATTCCTCGGCAGTGTACAACAAGTTTCTCCGTATCCTGAATCGCGTCTCCCAGTGCGACTTCCGCCAGAGGCCACGCCTTACTAGTTTCGTCAATGTGACTCATCAGAGGCTGGCCTCCGGCGTACCTGGGAGACGCTTTAACTCGTATTTTATGCAAATGATTAATTTTTTAGTAATTTTTTTTTTTTTTTTTTCTCAGCACCTTTTAGCTTTTTTAAATATTTTTTTTCAGCATGTTTTTCAGGCATTTCATCAATTATTAGATGGTGTACATGTAATATATGGTTTGGGGTATAATTTTGTCACATGTGGTGTATATTATTTGGTGCCCATGTGGCCTTCAGTATATAGGCCGTACAAAAAGGGCACTCAAGAGTAGGATTAACGAGCATGTAAAGAATATAGAAAAAGGCTTTAAAAATCATAGCCTCTCAAGACATTTTGCTGAAAAACATGCTCGTGACCCTAAATTTATGCACTTCTGCGCATTACAGAAATTGACCACAAGATGGCGTGGATGCCACAAGATAAGAGAAATTTCTCGCATGGAGACAAAGTGGATTTATACATTTAAGACTATGGTTCCGGGTGGATTGAATGTGGACTTAGATCTAAATTGTTTCATAGCAGATGATTGAAGCTAGTGGATCCCTTCTATAATAACCCCCCTTTTTTAGTAATTTTTTAGTAATTTTTTTTTTTTTTTTTTCTCAGCACCTTTTAGCTTTTTTAAATATTTTTTTTCAGCATGTTTTTCAGGCATTTCATCAATTATTAGATGGTGTACATGTAATATATGGTTTGGGGTATAATTTTGTCACTGACACATACCGATGCGTTTGTTATAATATGATTGTTGGGTTAGCCCATCGCGCGGTGTGTGTGTGCTGGTCTGGAGCCTTACAGCCCCAAGGGGGCGTTCGGTCTCTATAGTTGCTCACATTCATCGTGCGGTTGGCTGACCATATATAGTTCCAGCTAGTTCTTTCATTGTTTACATAGAGATCAATTATGTTAGGTGGAATAAAAAACGTTCACTTTACCATTATCCAACGGGAGAATATGGTGAGCCCTGTAAGATGAGGGACAGTTCAGTTTTTTGGGGTATATTGTATTTCTTAGATAGTAAGGTAATTATTATGAATGTGGGTTCACTATGTTAGTTCACTCAGAAGTGTGAGGTTTTTTGGGTACATGACTAGCATTTCAGGTTTAGCATATATGTGCATTGCACTTATGGATGCGGTCTAATATTTGAACCTTAACAGTCTAGTATTTAGTTTAGTATATTTCATTATGGATATGTGCCTGGATATATGGAATGTAGATATCTTTATAAGGTCCCCGTATTGGGGAAGTGCTGATATTTTATATTTTATTTTATTTTATATTGTATAATTTTTATATTTACATGTGTGCTGGGCAGATGGGATCATGATTGGTTCGCTTTGCTAGTTTAATATCCTTCCCCCAATATGGCTGCTGGAGCGCACGATATATTGTCTACTTCCTTATGTGTAAGCCCAGCTGGTTTTCAACCCGTCCCCTTAGATGGCCGCTGGTGCGCATCCAATTCAAATAGACATGGCCGTTGGAGCGCACCACGTGATCTCATTTGCATAAAATACGAGTTAAAGCGTCTCCCAGGTACGCCGGAGGCCAGCCTCTGATGAGTCACATTGACTAAACTAGTAAGGCGTGGCCTCTGGCGGAAGTCGCACTGGGAGACGCGATTCAGGATACGGAGAAACTTGTTGTACACTGCCGAGGAATGATTTATATGCGCTGTTTGATGTCTTCGTTTGTAAGTGCATCAGTTGTTTTTTAATTTTTTATTAAATACAGTATTACGCTATTGGAGCTTTTGTCTTAGTTTTTTAAGGAACTGCATCCCATCTGGGCAACTAGGATTTAAAACACAAGCGTGCATAGCTGATCGATACAAAGGGTCAGCATTGGAATCTGGTGAGCGGTTAACCATTACACTGTTGGTGGTGGGAACACGCAGTGGATCACTTGATCACCTTAACACAGGGTGTATTGTCATTACAATCTACAATCTAGCAGTATTACGCTATGTCCGCATGTTTCATTTGGTCCACAGATGCTTAGAATAGCAGAAGATCTCTGGAGTTTGTTACTAAGCTGTTGTTGCTGATTTGTGATTAAGTCAGCCTACTGATCTGGTGAGAGTACCTGGTGCATATTGATCTGTGAATATGTGAGATCGTCTTTTTTCCCATTTGAATACAGACTGGGACTTGGCATTTACTTCTATGTTGAGCGCCTGCACAGACTTTATTTCATTCATTTAGGGAGGTGGATCCCATCCCACTGTGTGGCGACCCATGTCCTTTTTTGTTACACTGTTCATTATTGTTGTTCATTATTGTCATTTTTGAGTAGCGCCTATAACCACATTTATTATAACAAGATAACATTAAATCCAGTTCGGATGCGTCCAGCTTTCCCTGCAGGGAGCTTGTAAGTCCTGTGTTTAACTAGTTGAATGCTGTTCTAGTTTTAAAAAAATGGTGGTAGTATACAATATGCTGTAAATAATCTTTTAGAGCAAAGAAGAAATGCTGAGTTTCATACCACTTTAATGTATTCACCATTAACTTTCCTGAGTTTCTCCACCCTCTGCATGATAATGTAAATTGCCCAATTAACTCATATCCATGGGGTAGGGGCAGATGCCTCCTTCTTAGGGCCCCGTGTAAGTTTTGCTATGGGGCCCCATGATCTCTACTGCACAGAGGGAGAGGATTCTCTCCCCATTCTCTCCACATGGCTACATCACTCTCAGCTTTGCATAAACTTCTTGACCTCCCAAAAATACTCAGCTCTGCCCAAATGACAGTCTGGGACTTTCGTGTCACACATGCAGAGGAGTCACAGGCTGAAAATGATGGGGTAAGATGACTGTAACTCTTTAGATGCTGGAACGCTAACAAAGACACATGTATACTTTAATTTAAATACATGAATACTTAATGCAGCAAGCTTTTAGTTTTTAGCTTGAGTTCCATTTTAATTGACAGGAATCAACAAGGAGAGGATTCCATTAGGAGCAATGAGGCAGTAACACGGTTTTACTGGGGGCCTTTCCGTTTCACAGAAGCTGAATTCTAGTAAATAAAATGATAAATCACAGGTCAAAAACAATCAAGGTGGTGGTAAAACTTCCCTTGCAGGTGAATTTTAGAGGATAGATTCAGATATTTCCAAATGTAAATATATATATATATATATATATATATATATATATATATATATATATATATATATATATTACTGGTTCTGTTTAATATGGCCTTTTATGCAGTGAGAAAGTTCATTGGATAAAAGTTAATTACGCCAGATACACCTGTCATACTCATTTGTTCGATATAAGGCTATTGTGTGCTTCTGCTCCTTTGTCTGACTATCACACACTTTGCCAGCGCAGGTCTGACCTCATTCTATTTTCTTTGATGTTTTCCACAATCCGGTTCGATTTATGGACAAGAAATTCATTACAGGGCTTAAACGGAAAGGAGAGTAATTATACCACTTAAAAAACTAGAGCCCTGATTGTAGAGTCCATGTAAATAGAATTCACTCATTTTTACCCCTCTGTATAAATTTAACCCTAAGTTAGCCAATAGCTACATATGCAGAATATTGGAATAACAATGTGTTACGGGTATAAAAATACAGATCGAAGACAGGTAATGCTACATAAGTTATCTATATAATGGTTATATTAGATATGTGCATTAATATTCAGTTCTATGAAGTATATAGTATTGGCTCCAGGCTCAAGGATTCCAGCTGTCCAATATGATTTTTTAGTTTTTTTTTGCCAGAAGCTACCAAACTGATGATTTGGAACCCACCAAACAGATACTGAAAACATACACCTAATAACCAAAACCAAATTTGCCATAATTACCAGGGGCAAGCGTATGGCAAATATACCAAAACTGAAGGAGAAAAAGATAACTCTTACTTCTCTGATAACTCTGAACCTGGAAAACTAGTTTTAAGTCAAATGTTTGTACGTACGACACACTTGATAAAACACAAACGGCAATACTGACACAATTAATTAAAGGATGATTTGACCTGACAAGCATTTTATTTGCTGCAGTAGGCAAGTCCCAAAGCACAAGGACCAGAAGACAGCCCTGCAAAGACATCAGAGTTAATTGTGCTATATTAACACTTTATAATGCAGACGAAGGTTCATGAAAAATCCATTTTTTAATAACCATTTCATGAACTCAGCAAATAATGGGGAGAATCTGGACAGCCTTTGCATGATGAGCTATAATGCATTTAAAAATTAAAGAACCACATTTTAGTTCCTTATATGAAAAATCCTTTGGCAAGAGAAAAAAGTATTGGCCAGCGCTCAGATTAGTGTTCATGCAGGTCAGTGTGATGCTGCACTCCCTGGCATCCTCCTTATTATACAGCGGACAATACAGTCAAACTGAATGAAATGTTAATGAACATTAACTAGAGCACCTGCCCTAGTCATTTCCAGTAAGTTGACACATTCAAAGCATTCGCTTACTAAAATGAAGTGAAAAGCCTATCTTGCACAGACAAACGCTGTCACCTAGTGGTGAAATCACGTTAAAGGCATGTTTCAGAGCAAATGGCTATGGTTTAGAAGGCAAATTTATATTTAGCAATGGTTTTAGTCAGGCTTACGCATTTTGAATGCTTACAAGATTTCAAATTATATTTGTAATTTGTAAGAATAATCTAATTTAATTTCAGTTTATTATTATGGATTTTCTAAATACGGGTCTTGCCTCCCCAACATGCTCAGCTTTAATGAATTGGTAAATGCAAATTTAGATCTTGGTAAATCAGTATACTTGGACTTTCCTAGGAATTTGAGGAGTGTTCCTCACATAAGAGGCTGAGCATGTAGGAACTAAGGGCAATAAGGGACAGAAGGCAAAGAGAACTAATGACACCCAAAATGGGAAACTTTTAGTACTGGGTCCAGTTCTCTTCAACATATTTCTTAATGATCTACAGGATGGAATCCAAAGTAATATACGTATTACAGGAGGATCTTCAAAGCATGGCTATATGGGCAGGTGTATGGCAGATTAAACTTAAACTGAGAGGGCTATGGATGTTTCCTTTTAAACCATACCAGTTGCCTGGGAGTCCTGCTGGTCTCTTTCACTGCAGTAGTGGTTGAATCACACACTTGAAACAAGCTTGCAGCTAATCCAGTCTGACTTCAGCCAGAGAACCTGATCTGCATGCTTGTTTAGGAGCTGTGGCTAAAAGTATTAGAGACACAGGATCAGCAGGAGAGTTAGGCAACTGGTATTAGTTTAAAAGGAAAAATCCATATCCTTCTCAGTTTAGGTTCCCTTTAATGTTGATAAATGTAAGGTCATCCCTCTAGGATGGGCCATTGGCAAAGTACCATATAAACTCAATGAGATTGGCTAGGGACTTCAGACTTAAAAGGACACCCGAGGTGAAAATAAACTAATGAAATAAACAATTGTATCTATCTTCCTTCTCCTAAAAATGACTTTTTAAGATATTCCACAGTTTTATTTTATATTTAAATCTACTTTTTAAGTTTTTACTCTTTTATTTGTTTTGCTCAATGACACATTAATGAAGTATGCCAAAACTAAAAACTATGAACTACTGACCTTTTTTATCTCTTTTCTACTCTGACCTATTTTCTGCTAGGAAAGTGTTTTATAGTTGTAATTTCTTATCAGTGAGGGTCACATTGTAGTGTGACTCAATCCAGTCCTGACCCAGACAGGAACTGCCACTTACATACCTGATGTTTAACTCTTTCAGGCTGAGAAAGAAAAAAAAGGAACACAGCGTAGTTATTTGTGTGCAAGGAACTGTACATACACATGTCTATCCCATCATGTCACATGTGACCTCAGGTATCCTTGAAGGAATGCTTGCAAACGTATTCAATACCAAGCTGCAACAGTTAAAGCTGACAAAATTCTGGAATGCTTATTATAAATCCGAAGCAGGGGTCAAAATACACATACTCACCTAAATCTTCCTTGCTCCTACTGATGCTGCCCGGTTCACTTTGGAAGATTTGGGCAACGCTCCACTTAATGTCATGAACAGAGCCATGCTTCACCCATGCAAGCAAGGCTGAGCTTGTGAGTAGCATGTAGCTACTCCTGCACAAGCGGCTCCAGCTTACTGTGCAGGCAAAATCTTAAATTTAACTTTATATTGGGGTGAACTGGCAGAGCACACAGTGAAACATGCAAATTCCACTACCAGTGATGTCACTTCAGTGGTTCCACCACTGCTGGTTCCCATGTAGCACAGAATGTTCACATATAGTGTGATGGAGGAGGTCTAAAATGTCTACATCTCCTCATTATGGCCATGTGGCCTACTTTGTTCAGGCTCTGGCTGCCCACATGTTCTTTGGGTCCTGCCAAGTACCTCTACTGCTGATATTCAGTCTCGTTCTTGTTTCTTCTCCCTGCCACCATAATTTATCCTCATTGTGGATACCCTAATTTTGGATATCTGCAGAGGTACCCACACTTTTTCAGCGTGTGAGTTACTTCAAAGATGAATAATTGAAAATGATCTACTAGGATGTATCTACCTACAGATGCAAGCCACAACTTCAGCACATGCACAGCGGAAGTCCATCAATAATTACCTCAAGCCACCAGTCAATTAGATGCATACCATATAGTCCTCCTAAGTAAGCCATATTGAATAGTGCATCAACAAATAGAGTAACAATGGCATGCTCAGTGTCTGGCAAAATTGCAATCAGCAGTGTAATGTATGGCTCCAAACCTTGCAACATAATCATCTACACTGCTATGCAATATTTCAGGACAGCATATCACACTAAGCTCATCCAAGAGACAGAGTACGACACTTGCGTCACTCAGGTGGGCAGTGTGGGACTGGGAATTACCCAAACGTCTTTTGTTCTCTACTGATAGATCACAATCTATGCAATGGGCATTCCTGATGGAGAACAAGGTTAAATAATGGCAACAACAAGGAGATGAGAAAGACACTGGGGGAGATAGGGAAAGCAGAGACAAAACACAGAACATTTATATTGTGCTTTTCTCCTGGTGGACTCTGAACACAAGAGCTGCAGCCACTAGTGTAATGCTGGGGATACACGGGTCGACCGGCGGCTCGATTAGCCGCCGGATTGACCCCAGCCGCGTCCCCGCTCGTCCACGCGTGCGGGCGGATCGGATCGATTACCGCTCGCCCCCGCCGCCGCTTCCTTATCAGCGCTCGATTCCCTGCCATTGTCCGCAGGCGGGAATCGAGTGGGCGGGGATCGAGCGGCTTGATCGGGCCAGCTGAATATTATCAGCTGGCCGGATCAGCTGGTCGATACACGGTACAGAAACGTACCGTGCATCCCCAGCATTAGGGAGTCTTGCCAAAGGTCTCCTTACTGAATAGGTGCTGGCTTACTGAACAGGAAGAGCTGAGATTTGAACCCTGGTCTTCTGTGTCCGAGGCAGAGCCTTTAGCCAGTACACTATCCAGCCATTACAAAGGATGCCTAATGGCTTGAACAGGAAGGTAACTACACCAATCCCCCATCGCAATTGCTAGTGATTTGTAGTATCGCTTTATGAGCGATTACCCTGATCCTATACAATACATTAGAATGGAAACGCTCCCAAAATTCTGCATGTCCTGTGATTGTGATTTACCTAATCGCAATCGCTCCAGTGGGATCTGATCCATCCACTTACATTGGCAAATTAATTTGGGAAATCGCTAGCGATTGAAAGTGATCCCAAAACACTGCCTAAAATGCTTTAGTGGGCCCCAGCCCTAATGGAGGGCCAATGGCAGGGAAACCAGTAGTGGAACCAGTCTTGGGACCAGAGTAGAGGCAGAGCGAGCAGAAAATCCAGTCTGATAGCGCGATTGGTGGGGTGAAGTTAAGGCCTCCTCATTATATAATTGGGTTAACAATTTATATCTGTCTTCTCATAGAGAAGGCATAGGCTTATATTTTAATCACTTTATATTATCGTGTCCTCTGTCTTACAAAGCCTTCCTCCTGAGTTCACAATGTCTTTCACCGCAGCACTCTGGCCAGTCAAAGTGCCTCCTAAGAGCAAACCAATGTGCATGAGTCATTCCCCATCTTCACTAACATCTTCCCCATCTTCACTCACATATGTGGGGCATGGCTGTTACAGTCAGCATCCTCTTCATCCCCAATTGGGTATGGCTTTAGCATTCAGGGAAGACTAGACTGTGGAATGTAGTGTGAGGAGTTGTGTTATGGGTGCATCGCCATCCTGTAACTCATTTTTCTTCCAGTGTTATGCTACGAAGGAATGCATGGTCCAGGAGACACCATCTAGACACAAGAAGCTGAAATAGTACATGGAGGACAAGCATGGTCCAATCAAACAAGGAGATCACGGGACTCCTCAGGTTGAGAACCACTGTAGGTGAATGTGATTGGGGATTTAGCAAGATTGTCCTTTTTTTTTTCTTTTATCATTGTGAGAGGAAACAGAAAAGTAAAATCCAGGACATGGGTTTAAACATGATTCAGTTTCCTTAATTTGAATTGTTCTAAACTAAAATGGTTTCTAATGCAACAATACTATTTAATACAAAATAATCCTGTAATTCAATTGATTCGTTTATTTGTCTTATGACGCAGACACATAGGTGAATGCTCAGTCTGAGAATAATAGTATAAATAGTGGTATATAGTGGATTTATTGATCCTGCTTCATCTAACAGATTTCAAGTGGCAGCAAAGCAGTGAATCACGTTTTTTTCATTCATTGCTAACCTGACACTTGGACAAAATGATCAATCCTGGTAGATTAGGTTTTAAGATGAAAAATATCTTTTGCTTGGCAAATGAAAGATTCTTTCTTTTCTCATGTTTATGGGTACCTTTTGAAGCAATAGGAACCAAGTCTTGGCAGGGTAAAGTACGAAGTAGAATACAACCAAAAGGTAGAAGTTCAAACATCAAACAAAACAAGAAAACAGGCAGAAAAAGAAAAAGCTCAAAAGCAGACAAGAAAACCAGAAAAATAAGGTCAGAAGGTTTAAGCCCAAACTGAAGAACATTTGACGATCAAATCCCCAATTAAGATTCTAGATCACAAAATACACAGGAACAAGAGCTGGAATGCCGACAAATGTGCAGAAAATGCCAGCATTCCCTAAGGGAAACTAACTAAATACAGGTGAGGAGAGGGAAGAGGCACAGATGAGATGATAGAAGCTATAAGGAATAGCCAAGGGAAGATATGTAAATGAAATCTACAGCTCAGTGGTAGAGAAACAGCGCAGGAAAACACTGCTATCAAGACCAGAGCCAGAGAGATTCCATGCATTCGGTCAGTTATCCAGTGTTTGAACTTTTCAAGTGATGTAATAAATCTGAAAATCACACACCACAAATGGAAAATTCTATAGCAAACCCCCTGGTCCACTTGGGAGCTCACTTGGCGCACACTGAATATCGTTCCATGGTTAACTACACAAGTATGTAGCTGTTCATCCTTAGAGTACCACAAGTACCACAATATTGGCATTTTCAGCCATCTAATAAGGAGAACCACTCTCTGCATAGAGAGACGAGGATCTGTTTTATACTTTGAAACACAAGGAGCCATATGCAATTCACTTTTTCACCTGAGTTTTCTCCTAGGTGCTATTTTCCCAACATGTAAATAAATGCATGTTAAACCACCAGAAAGCAAACAAATACTCAAAATAATTTTTACAGTATTTTTTCACCTATTTTCGGGTACCCTTTCCATTGCTAAAAAGTTATTTTAAATCGATGATGAAAAATTATCTCCTAGGAGAAAACTCAGGAGAAAAAGTTAATTGCACATGGACCAAGGAGCTCTTCTTTCTTTATCTTTTTTTTTTACAGTAAAACAAATGGGACATGTGTGTGCGTTGCCATGCAAACACTGAAGATCATTTTTTCTAAGTGTCGGAGATTCTCACTGTCTTATGTAGATATTTTGTAGCATGTTGAAAAATTGCGGACACTTAACATAAGAAAGAAAAGGTCCCTAGGCCATATCCATGTCACATTGATGTGGTTCAACATGGACAGACAAATCTCATTGAATACAGGATTTTTCTTCTATGTGGCATATACAAGATACTTCTGAAAAGATCCATTCTTCAAGTTCTCTGTTTGGTAGCACTAAATATGTACCGTATGTCACCTAAGACTAGCCATATAAACCTGAGGGAATATAAAGCACACTTGAAAATAAAAGGGGTATGGCGGCTAGCATATTTATTTCCTTTTAAACAATGCAAATTGCCTGGCTGTCCTGCTGATCCTCTGGCTGTAATAATTTGACATGTTTCGTCATAAAGACTCATCAGGAGCAGGATGAGTCAGGCTGCTCCTGATGAGTCTTTATGACGAAACATATCGGGCAGGGCTTAGGCACGGAAGTGAGAGCTCAGTGACGATTACACGTGGGAAATCCGAGTGGCGTCCCGATCTGGAGCGGTGGATACAGTGCGCGGACACTAGCAGCAGAGGGGACACAAACAGGCAGCCGGAGCCCATCTTTACGGGGGAGAGCCCGTGCAAAAAACTCTATGCCCTACAATCAAGTCTTCATATTGTGAGTGCAATAATTTTTTAGAGATTAATACAATTTTACAGTTTTACACTATGTGAGTTTTTTTCCGTTTGAGGACATATTTGTTGATGCAAGGAGGTGCACGTATAAGGAGATAACCCGAGTCCAGGCAGAAGGTTCTGTGGAGGTGGTGGACGGCCCTAAGTGGTGCTACTAGACCTTTCTGGAGTCTTTGAAGCTGGCAGGGACGGATCTAGACCAAGTTGCGCCTGGGGCAAGGTCAGTTTTTTGCGCCTAAAGGTCAGGTTTGGGCGCCTAAACTGCCATTCCCCATCCAGTTTTGGTGCCTAATGGTCAGGTTTTGGTGCCTAAAGATCAGGTTTTGGCGCCTAAACTGCCATTCCCCATCCAAATTTTGCCACCTTTTTAAGAATTCAACAAACTGCGCCTGGGGCAAGAGACCCGTCTGCCCCCCCCAGATCCGTCCCTGGAAGCTGGTGAATCTGTTTCCTTATGGTGTGGTGGTGGAATACACTTTGAAGACGCAGCAGACGGCAGATTCCAAAACACAAAAACACAGAGAATCTTATTTGGACTGGTACTCATGAGTGTAGCATTGGCTTGTATTTAAAATGTTATGTGGGTTGTGTAGGCGCTACCTTCTCTTAAAGATTTTTAGATTGTATACAGAAGGAGCAGCTCCAACTTACTCACATTGTATATTATATGAATCTGGAGGTACCTAGGTTGTGGCACTTATCTCTTTTTTAGAATCACTCACTCTGCCTGTCTCTATGAGTTTCTGTGAGCGGGTCAGGAGACGGTTTAATAGGCTCCTGGCCCTGTCTTTCAATGTAAGCAACTCCTATTGGCTTATATTGAAAGACAGGGCCAGTAGCCAATGAAAGCAGCTCCTGGCCGGCTCACAGGAACTCTGCCGTCACAGAGACAGCAGAGTGGGTGGCCCAAGTTCTCGACGTGCCGCGGTGACAACTTTTGCGGTGGGATTCGCCAGGATTCCGCCGTTTCTGTACCAGCGGGCTCTGGTCCTTAAAGGGGCAGAGACCACTGGTGCTTAAGTGGTTAAAGAGAATTAAATATGGCAGTCACCATATTTCTCTCACTTCAGGTTCAGCAGAGTTGGAAATATCTAATAATGGTCTGCGATTTTTGATACCGAGGAGGAGTGCGGATATCTGTTGTGGTGGATCATATGGAGTGGCTTACTATCCAGCGCATACGCACAACACCATCATATAAGGAAAGTTTAATGGTGGCCAAACACATTACAATTTTTAACTTTTTTTCGATTTCACAATTTGAATCATTTTTTTCACTTTTATGAAAAACTAGACTCTTGTAACCAATGTACCACACACGTATGTTCGATTTTGACACAATCACTACAAAAACAATTGAATAAAAGATATAAATTATATAAATAAATATATAATAATCTATACAGTTTCATTTAGAAATGTGTATTGGGTGCTCTGTGCCATAACTGCTGTGTATAAAGGCACACAGCACAAACAACCTTAGAAAATGTACCTTACATTGACAAATTGCTTCCTCATTTATTTTAATCAACATTACATTTATTACAGTGGAGAAATACATTTTATCTAATGTGTCACTTTGACAAATAAAGTTTGTTTATTCTTGAATGTAAACTTAAAATTAGGTTGAATAACTTTCATACTACCTCTCCACACAACCCCTCCACACACCATTCAATTTCTGACAAAATTGACCTGATTTTTATAACCTTTCTGATCGCTTTTAATAATAAAAATGTCAATTTTGATCAAATTTATCAATTGAAAAAATATTTTATCTTGATTTTTTTCACACAGTCAATTGTTTTTTAATCAAATTAGGGTAACATGGAACAGAAAAATTGTAACGTGTGGCTACCATTACAGTCATTCTTCCTCCCTTTAAAATTGGAACTTCAATAACTTGACCACACGGTAAATTCCCTGCTGAATCTGAGAAAAAATATGAAGCTTACGAGGTCCAATGTGCTTACATTGAATAGCAACAATCCACTTCTCTTTGATAACTCAATATTTTCCTATTTGTGCTTCACTTGTCATGTCATTGTCACTGCATGTCATTACCAAAGAGAAAATCAGCTCTTATGGCATCTTGGCGAGCCAGCAGATGAACAGAAGCAACATATTATATCATTTCACCCCATGTTGCTGATTAGATGATTGTGCAATAATGTGTTCTTGCTGAAGTGAGAGTGGCTGATTTTGTGGTATTTAAAACTTTATACATGGTGTCTGGAGCTACAGTCTCTGCAAGAGACTTCATTTACTTGTCACTCATAAAATGAAACAGAGTTTAATGCAGAGGCTTAACAATAGACCCTGCATGTGATGCAGCTACAGGGGGTCCCGTCCTGAGAGACTGACAACTAATGGCAAAGGGTGAAAAAACTTTCTGCTCTCTACACAATTGTTCTAATGACTAGGAAGCAAAACAGGAAACAGGAAAGGACCCGCAACATCCACACACAATGAGCCAAAGGGAGTCAGGAACCTGTAAGCTCAGCAACCAGTAGAGAAGAAAGAAAGTTCCGCTGCACCAATGGCTGGGTGAAAAAAGATTCTCCGTTTATTATTACATCAGTGGGTACAAAAAGGTTAAAAAAGCTCACGCGAATCATAGCTATGATTAAGGGGCCATGAGCTCCAACACGCGTGGCCTTTTTTAACCTTTTTTCACCCAGCCATTGGTGCAGCGGAACTTTCTTTCTTCTCTACTGTTCTAATGACTGCATCTGCTCAGCCACTGATAAGGAATCATACAAAGTTTTCCAGACAAAGATTTGTAGACGGTCCCTATTCAGTGTACAGCAGGCTCTTGTGCACAACGCCCAGCCCCCAACCTCTCTACCCCTCCTCAAGTGCTCTGTACTGTAGTGATGCTGGAGAAGTCTGCAGAGCCAGTTCTGCTCCATCAGAGATGGACAGAGTGAGTGTAATAAGCTGAGGCTGGGAGCACACTCATCTGTGGTTTTTTTTAATGTGTTTTCTGCACACCATGTGTGTCTGTATGTGTGAAAACATGCATGTTTTATCACAGAAGCTAATGTAATTGATAGAGAAAATGCCTGCAGTACTTGACTGCTGTCTGTTTTTATCTGCATGGGGAAAACACATTCAAGTGTGCACTAGCCAATTGAATAACATTAGTTCTCAGTTTACCTGTGCAGAAAGAGAGGGGGGTGGGTCTGGAGGCTTGGCAGGAGGAAGCCCCATCCAAAGTTTCGCAGGGGGGCCTAGTGATTTCTAGTTATGCCCTGGTTGAATGGCATGTTAAAATTTAGGTTAAGAAAAAACCTTAATGCACGTCATTGTGCAAGGGATACTCAAAACGTAGAGAACAACTAACCATCACAGTTTCCACAGGACAGTCTCACTGTCTGTCTAAATAGACTGGGCCTGATTAACTGCTGCCACAGCAGGCGGTTGTGTCCCACAATCAAGCAAAACCCTGAGTGCAGATTTAGAAAAAAGTGTGTCACATGCATGTGACTGTGCTGCCTGTGATGACACTTCAGGGTGGGGTCAGCAAAACCTCCCTGGCGTAATGTTTGAAAAGCAACACTGTGCTAGAGATATTTTGCTCATCCTCACCTCTTATACATGGAAGAAGGTGGAGGCAATAGAATGGGGGGCTTGTCATAAGCCATAGAAAAAAAATTCTCCAGTTATCATGTAAGTGCCCTGCAGCCAAATCAGTGCAATACTAGGCAATGAATAGGAAAACATGCACATGCATATTCTCAAACTATTTTCTATTCATTTAAATGGAACCCAATGTGGCTCCTAATGTGCAGAGAGCCGTGGGAGTATGATGAATGAGGTGGAAGCAATTCCTTTTATTGAAATGATTTTGATGAAGTTTGCGATTTTTATTTACAAAAACACATAAACATGTGTATGTGCAGTCCCTAACCTACACAGAGCTATGCTATTGTCACTGTAAGTGTTAAGAAACCAGGGCTGTCAATTACACTTTATCTTCAATTAGATTTGAGTTCAACTATAGTGTAACTCTCACTGATAACTAATTACGAGTCATAGAATTCTTGCATGGCAGAGAAACACTTTTGCGTGCAGGATAGGAAATAATTCAAGATGGTAGCTGTAAGAAAGATGTCAATACTTATCTAACTCACACTCTCAGAACAGTGCTCGACGGGGTCAGCAAATCCACTTGACATTAAGGAAGAAGGAGAAGGTCTGCACTTGTCCAATAAAACTGTTTATTGCTGGGCGTATCCAGAAGTCCAGAAAACCGCAAAGAAAAAGATTTCTTCTGGATACATCGAGCAATAAATAGTTTTATTGCTTCTCCTTCTTCCTTGATTAAAAGACTCAGCTGTCATTCAGCTCAGCTGAGACAATAAAACACACAAATTAAAACTGTGGGATTCTAGGCAACTCCTATTTAGGAGTAGAACTGTAGATACAATGGTTTGTCTCATCATTTTACTTTTGGTTCAGGTTTGCTCTGAGCTACTTCACACTCTTTTGTCTTAGATTTTTACAATAGTTACTTTACATTCATGCAGAAACAAAAACAGAGGAATCCTCATTCCTCAATTGCAACTTTTCTAATAACAACTGCAACCTATCAGAATGTGCTGAGAACTTTGGATGGCTGAGATCTAAGCTGAATTAGTCTTTCTTTGCTGCATATAATCTGCCTGCTAGATGTTGACCTCTTACAAGATGGAAGCTCTTCAGACTTTCCATGCCTGCTCCACTCTGCCCTGTACGTAGTCAAATGCTAAACCCTTAACTCTTTTATTAGCATCATTCATGACAAAATACTTTTTTTGTGTTGCACATATTTTATAAACATCTTCAAAATCTAAAAGAGGGAACTGTTTTTGAGGGTCATTTTACACTTGGTGCTGTTAGATTTGCACTCAGCAAAATGGCTCCCGCATCGGACCATACCATTACATACAGTTTAGTACATGTGGCAGACTGGGCCAACAGTGAAGCTCGCCCCCAAAAAGCCACACCCCTCAGTCACTTGGACACTGCTGAAGAGGAAATACGCTACCTGAAAATTCACATACACACTGCATGCAAAAATGCAAGAAAAATTCAAAATATTGACTATTGACTTGCATTGCTTCTGGCTCTGGTGCGTGGCAATGCGCTGCAGCTTCTGCTTCAGCTAGACCACTCCCAACGCATCACAGGAAATGTAACACATTCAATTGACTTTAACCACTTCCCCTCCCCCAGAACGAGTAACTACGTCCCTGCATTTCCCCACATCCTCTCGCAAGGACGTAGCTACTATGCCCCCCGATGCCATGCACTCCTGCTCGACCTCCCGCACGCTCACACGCTCATTTTCACCACCGATCGTTAGACAGGAGTTCAATGAATGGGAGCAAAGCTCCCATTCATTGATCTAAGTCCCCATGTGAGTGACCACCGCCATCATTGAGATGGCGCCCTCATTTACAAGAACCGATACTTTCACGTCCACGTATTACTTCCTGTTTGCGTAGTAATACTGCGCACAGGAAAATTGTGTGCGAGGACATCTTGTGGCCAAACAGTAAAATTACATCTACAAACATTTTTTTCTCATTAAAATACTTTTTTTTACATGTAAAATTAACTCCTTACCTCCCACACTCCCAAATAGCTACCCCCAAGCATTTTTGTAAAAAAAAAAAAAAAAGCATATATACAATAAAAAAAATACATAATATTACCTTAGGAACTGAACTTTTTTAATATGTATATCAAGAGGGTATATTACTGTTACTTTTTAAGTTATGAGCTTGCAATAAGTGATGGATGCAAAACTGAAAAAATGCACCTTTATTTTCAAATAAAATATTGGTGCCATGCATTGTATTAGAGAAAATTTTTAAACGTTGCAATAACTGGGACAAATAGGCAAATAAAATGTGTGGGTTTTAATTACGGTAGCATGTATTATTTTAAAACTATAATGGCCAGAAACTGAGAAATAATGACTTTTTTTCCCAAAGAAAGCCTAATTGTTGGCGAAAAAAACAAGATATAGATTGTTTCATTGTGATAAGTAGTAATAAAGTTATAGGTGAATGCATGGAAGGAGCACTGCCAGGTGAAAATTGCTCAGTTTTTTTCAAGGGGAAAAAAACCCTCAGATGTGAAGTGGTTAATGGCCATTGCAACGTGGTAAGCGTCAAAGGGGGCTGTAAGCCATGCTAAAATCAAGCAAATTTGACAATAATACCACATGTGTTTGCATTTAATAAAGCACCTTTGATATTAGAAGGCTGTTTATAGTCAAAGATGATTTTTGCTGTGTCTAATTCACAGCTTGGCTAATACAAATACTCAGCAAAAGCACTTGCTTTTGTCTAAGGCTGGGCTCACACTACACTCTAAAGGACCATTGGTACAATGCACTTACATCACACAGGGTGGTTTTCTGAACCTGGGTCTCTAAAATTTCTTGTCACTGACCCAGAACTCACATACTTGTCGTTCTGTGAGATGCAGACACTACTGAAGCCAAAACATTAGCGATACATTACTTCCTGCTTGGCTGGATTACAGATGTGGAAGGGTCTTATTCTTCCAATTGTAATATTAAATACTTAATGCAGGAAGAAGTGAAGGTAAGACTAAATAAATTAAAAATAGATATAAGACACCTGATCCGGATGGCATACATCCTCGGGTCCTAAGGGAATTAAGTTCAGTTATCGATAAACTCCTTTATCTTATCTTTTGTGACTATCTTTCAACTGGCAGAGTTCCAATAGTTTGGTGTACTGCCCATGTTTTCCCATTATTTAAGTGGGGCAAAAAAATCAGATACAGGAAATGATAAGCCTGTAAGCTTAACGTCAATTGTGTGCAAACTATTTGAGGGGTTACTAAGAGATACTATACATGACTTCATAGTAGAAAATAATTTTATTTCTCAACATGAGCATGGGTTTACTAAGGACAGGTCCTGTTTGACTAACATGTTCAGCTTTTATGAGGTAGTGAACGCTAATGTGGCTATTGGGAATGCAGTAGATGTGATATACTTGTACTTTGCAAAGGCTTTCGAAACTGTTCCCCACAAAAGTCTGGTGCAAAAGTTGAGGATGCAAGGACTGGGGAAGAGTCTGTGTGCATGGATAGGGAACTGGCTAATGGACAGAAAACAAAGAGTTGGGGTCAATGGATCTTATTCAAAATGGGTGACTGTTAGCAGTGTGGTCCCATAGGGGTAAGTAGTGGGCCCAGTGCTCTTCAATTTATTTATTAACCTCCTTGCCGGTTATCCCGAGCTCAGCTCGGGGTAACCTGCGCAGGAGGATTTCTCAGGCCCTGCTGGGCCGATTTGCATAAATTTGTTTTTCCTACACGCAGCTAGCAAAGTGCTCCGGCGATCAAAGTGGGTGGGGGGATGTCGCCGCTCAGAGGCTATCATGTAGCGAGCCCTGGGCTCAGAAGATCTATATCTTGTTTTTTCCGCCACCAATCAGGCTTTCTTTGGGTGATACATTTTGTTAAGAATTAATTTACTCTAAATCCATTTTAACAGCAATATTAAGAAATAAATGGAAAAAAAACATTATTTCTCAGTTTTTGGCCATTATAGTTTGAAATTAATACATGCTACCGTAATTAAAACCCATGTATTTTATTTGCCCATTTGTCCCGCTTATTACATCATTTAAATTATGTCCCTATCACAATATATGGCGCCAATATTTTATTGGGCAGCACGGTGGCGCAGTGGTTAGCTCTCTCGCCTTGCAGCGCTGGGTCCCTGGTTCGAATACCAGCCAGGGCACTATCTACAAAGAGTTTGTATGTTCTCTTCGTGTCTGCGTGGGTTTCCTCCGGGCACTCCGGTTTCCTCCCACATTCCAAAAACATACAGATAAGTTAATTGGCTCCCTCTAAAAAAAAAAAATTGTCCCTAGACTACAGTACTTACACTACATAATATAGACATATGGCAATGGTAGGGATTAGATTGTGAGCTCCTTTGAGGGACAGTTAGTGACAATATATATATATATATATATATATATATATATATATATATATATATATATATATATATATGTACAGCGCTGCGTAATATATCGGCGCTATATAAATAATAATAATAATTTGGAATAAAGGTGCATTTTTTTCAATTTGCGTCCATCACTATTCACAAGCCCATAATTAAAAAAATTATATTAATATACTCCTTTGACATGCATATTTAAAAAGTTCAGAACCTTAGGTAACTATTTATGTTGTTTTTTGTTTTTTTTTATTGTAATTTTTTTTTTTTATAAAAAAATTTGGGTAATTTTTGGTGTGGGAGGTAAACAGCTAATTTTAAATGTAAAATAATGTATTTGTTTAATAAAAAATAGATGTGGGTGTAGATGTGTCAAAAAATCCTGGAAGCGTGATCGTGCGCTTCCATGAAGTATTAGGAGGACGGGAAACTTTTTGGAACACAGAAAAACCGCAGCCTCTGATAAGAGGCTGTCGGCTTTTCTGCGGGGGGCTTCGAACAGTGAATGGGATCTATAATCCCATTCACTGATCGCTGGGCTAACGGCCGGTGGCGGGAGTGCACGCAGCCCAACTGGATGAGAATGTTCGTCCAGTTGGGCTTAAGTGGTAAAATAGTGGCTCATCTTAAAAGTTTGGAATTTACAGATTTTATCCATAGCAATTTGTAGGCCAGTCAGTAGTGGTCTGAACAGGACAAGCCAGTGACATGATTGAACATGAAGTAACAGATATTAACCATTTCAGCCACTTGGATTTCATTGTCATGTCCAGGCGGCTGCTGTTGCACGCCCATGTTGCCCCCCGTTAGCCCGGAGATCAATGAATGGGAACATAGTTGATCTCAGTCCCCGTTAGAAAGACCGACGGCTTCTTATCAGAAGCCACCATCTTTCTGATACAAAAAAAAGTTTCCCATCCCATTATGCTCGCTTCTAGGACAAAAAAAAATATTTTTGACTGTGGCCATCTTGTGGCCAAATAGTAAAACTACATCTAAATACATTTTTTATGAAATAAACACACATTATTACATTTAAAATTAACTGTTTACCTCCCACATCAAAAATTACCCAAATACATTTTTATTGAAAAAAATAAATAAATAATAAAAAAACACATTAATAGTTACCTAAAGGTCTGAACTTTTTTTAATATGCATGTGAAGAGGGTATCTTAGGAACATGTTTTTAATTATAAGCTTGTAAATAGTGATGGATGCAAAACTGAAAAAATGCACCTTTATTCCCAAATAAAATATGGGTGCCATACATTGTTCATTGTGATAGGGACATAATTTAACCACTTAAGGACTGCAGTCATAAAACCCCTTAAAGGGATACTGTAGGGGGGTCAGGGGAAAATGAGCTGAACTTACCCAGGGCTTCTAATGGTCCCCCGCAGACATCCTGTGCCCGCGCAGCCGCACACCGATGCTCCGGCTCCGCCTCCGGTTCACTTCTGGAATTTCTGACTTTAAAGTCAGAAAACCACTGCGCCTGCGTTGCCGTGTCCTCGATCCCGCTGATGTCATCAAGAGCACACAGCGCAGGCCCAGTATGGTCTGTGTCTGCGCAGTACACTCCTAGTGACATCAGCGGGAGCGAGGACACGGCAACGCAGGCGCAGTGGTTTTCTGACTTTAAAGTCAGAAATTCCAGAAGTGAACCGGAGGCGGGGCCGGAGCATTGGGGAGTGGCTGCGCCAACACAGGATGTCTGCGGGGGACCATTAGAAGCCCCGGGTAAGTTCAGCTCATTTTCCCCCGACCCCCCTACAGTATCCCTTTAAGGACCAGAGCCTTTTTTTCCATTCAGACCACTGCAGCTTTCACGGTTTATTGCTCAGTCATACAACCTACCACCTAAATGAATTTTACCTCCTTTTCTTGTCACTAATACAGCTTTCTTTTGGTGCTATTTGATTGCTGCTGCGAGTTTTACTTTTTATTATATTCATCAAAAAAGACATGAATTTTGTCAAAAAAATGACTTTTTTAACTGTCTGTGCTGACATTTTTCAAATAAAGTAAAATTTTCTTATACATTTGAGCGCGAAAGTTATTCTGCTACATGTCTTTGATAAAAAAAAAACATTCAGTGTATATTTATTGGATTGGGTAAAAGTTATAGCGTTTACAAACTATGGTGCCAAAAGTGAATTTTCCCATTTTCAAGCATCTCTGACTTTTCTGCGCACCTGTCAGGTTTCATGAGGGGCTAAAATTCCAGGATAGTACAAATACCCCCCAAATGACCCCATTTTGGAAAGAAGACATCCCAAAGTATTCAGTGAGAGGCATGGTGAGTTCATAGAAGATTTTATTTTTTGTCACAAGTTAGCGGAAAATGACACTTTGTGACAAAAAAAAAAAAAGTTTCCATTTCTTCTAACTTGCGACAAAAAAAAATGAAATCTGCCACGGACTCACTATGCTCCTCTCTGAATACCTTGAAGTGTCTACTTTCCAAAATGGGGTCATTTGTGGGGTGTGTTCACTGTCCTGGCATTTTGGGGGGTGCCTAATTGTAAGCACCCCTGTAAAGCCTAAAGATGCTCATTGGACTTTGGGCCCCTTAGCGCAGTTAGGCTGCAAAAAAGTGCCACACATGTGGTATTGCCGTACTCAGGAGAAGTAGTATAATGTGTTTTGGGGTGTATTTTTACACATACCCATGCTGGGGGGGAGAAATATCTCCGTAAATGACAATTTTTTTATTTTTTTTACACACAATTGTCAATTTATAGAGATATTTCTCCCACTCAGCATGGGTATGTGGAAAAATACACCCCAAAACACATTATACTACTTCTCCTGAGTACAGCGATACCACATGTGTGGCACTTTTTTGCACCCTAACTGCGCTAAGGGGCCCAAAGTCCAATGAGTACCTTTAGGATTTCACAGGTCATTTTGAGAAATTTCGTTTCAAGACTGCTCCTCACGGTTTAGGGCCCCTAAAATGCCAGGACAGTATAGGAATCCCACAAATTACCCCATTTTAGAAAAAAGACACCCCAAGGTATTCCATTAGGAGTATGGTGAGTTCATAGAAGATTTTTTTTTTTTGTCACAAGTTAGCGGAAATTGATATGTATTGTTTTTTTTTTCACAAAGTGTCATTTTCCGCTAACTTGTGACAAAAATAAAATCTTCTATGAACTCACCATACTCCTAACGGAATACCTTGGGGTGTCTTCTTTCTAAAATGGGGTCGTTTGTGGGGTTCCTATACTGCCCTGGCATTTTAGGGGCCCTAAACCGTGAGGAGTAGTCTTGAAACCAAATGTCGCAACTACTCCTCACGGTTTAGGGCCCCTAAAATGCCAGGGCAGTATAGGAACCCCACAAATGACCCCATTTTAGAAAGAAGACACCCCAAGGTATTCCGTTAGGAGTATGGTGAGTTCATAGAAGATTTTATTTTTTGTTACAAGTTAGCGGAAAATGACACTTTGTGAAAAAAAACAATTAAAATCAATTTCCGCTAACTTGTGACAAAAAAAAAAATCTTCTATGAACTCACCATCCTCCTAACGGAATACCTTGGGGTGTCTTCTTTCTAAAATGGGGTAATTTGTGGGGTTCCTATACTGTCCTGGCATTTTAGGGGCCCTAAACCGTGCGGAGTAGTTTTGAACCCAAATGTCTCAAAATGACCTGTGAAATCCTAAAGGTACTCATTGGACTTTGGGCCCCTTAGCACAGTTAGGCTGCAAAAAAGTGTCACACATGTGGTATCGCCGTACTCAGAAGAAGTAGTATAATGTGTTTTGTGGTGTATTTTTACATATAACCATGCTGGGTGGGAGAAATATCTCTGTAAATGACACATTTTTGATTTTTTTTTACACACAATTGTCCATTTACAGAGAGATTTCTCCCACCCAGCATGGGTATGTGTAAAAATACACCACAAAACACATTATACTACTTCTCCTGAGTATGGCGATACTACATGTGTGACACTTTTTTGCAGCCTAGGTGCGCTAAGGGGCCCAACGTCCTATTCACGGGTCATTTTGAGGCATTTGTTTTCTAGACTACTCCCCACGGTTTAGGGCCCCTAAAATGCCAGGGCAGTATAGGAACCCCACAAGTGACCCCATTTTAGAAAGAAGACACCCCAAGGTATGGTGAGTTCATAGAAGATTTTATTTTTTGTCACAAGTTAGTGAAAAATGACACTTTGTGAAAAAAACAATAAAAATCCAATTTCCGCTAACTTTTGACAAAAAATAAAATCTTCTATGAACTCATCATACACCTAACAGAATACCTTGGGGTGTCTTCTTTCTAAAATGGGGTCACTTGTGGGGTTCCTATACTGCCCTGGCATTTTACGGGCCCAAAACTGTGAGTAGTCTGGAAACCAAAATTTCTCAAAATGACTGTTCAGGGGTATAAGCATCTGCAAATTTTGATGACAGGTCGTCTATGAGGGGGCAAATTTTGTGGAAACGGTCATAAGCAGAGTGGCCTCTTAGATGACAGGATGTATTGGGCCTGATCTGATGGATAGGAGTGCTAGGGGGGGGTGACAGGAGGTGATTGATGGGTGTCTCAGGGGGCGGTTAGAGGGGAAAATAGATGCAATCAATGCACTGGGGAGGTGATCGGAAGGGGGTCTGAGGGGGATCTGAGGGTTTGGCCGAGTGATCAGGAGCCCACACGGGGCAAATTAGGGCCTGATCTGATGGGTAGGTGTGCTAGGGGGTGGCAGGAGGTGATTTATGGGTGTCTAAAGGTGTGATTAGAGGGGGGGAAATAGATGCAAGCAATGCACTAGCGAGGTGATCAGGGCTGGGGTCTGAGGGCGTTCTGAGGTGTGGGCGGGTGATTGGGTGCCCGCAAGGGGCAGATTAGGGTCTAATCTGATGGGTAACAGTGACAGGTGGTGATAGGGGGTGATTGATGGGTAATTAGTGGGTGTTTAGAGGAGAGAAGAGATGTAAACACTGCACTTGGGAGGTGATCTGATGTCGGATCTGCGGGCGATCTATTGGTGTGGGTGGGTGATCAGATTGCCCGCAAGGGGCAGGTTAGGGGCTGATTGATGGGTGGCAGTGACAGGGGGTGATTGATGGGTGGCAGTGACAGGGGGTGATTGATGGGTGATTGACAGGTGATCAGTGGGTTATTACAGGGAATAACAGATGTAAATATTGCACTGGCGAATTGATAAGGGGGGGTCTGAGGGCAATCTGAGCGTGTGGGCGGGTGATTGGGTGCCCGCAAGGGGCAGATTAGGGTCTAATCTGATGGGTAACAGTGACAGGTGATGATAGGGGGTGATTGATGGGTAATTAGTGGGTGTTTAGAGGAGAGAAGAGATGTAAACACTGCGCTTGGGAGGTGATCTGATGTCGGATCTGCGGGCGATCTATTGGTGTGGGTGGGTGATCAGATTGCCCGCAAGGGGCAGGTTAGGGGCTGATTGATGGGTGGCAGTGACAGGGGGTGATTGATGGGTGGCAGTGACAGGGTGTGATTGACAGGTGATCAGTGGGTTATTACAGGGAAGAACGGATGTAAATAATGCACTGGCGAATCGATAAGGGGGGGTTTGAGGGCAATCTGAGCGTGTGGGCGGGTGATTGGGTGCCCGCAAGGGTCTAATCTGATGGGTAACAGTGACAGGTGGTGATAGGGGGTGATTGATGGGTAATTAGTGGGTGTTTAGAGGAGAGAATAGATGTAAGCAATGGATTTGGCAGGTGATCTAATGTCGGATCTGCGGGCGATCTATTGGTGTGGGTGGGTGATTAGATTGCCCGCAAGGGGCAGGTTAGGGGCTGATTGATGGGTGGCAGTGACAGGGGGTGATTGATGGGTGGCAGTGACAGGGGGTGATTGACAGGTGATCAGTGGGTTATTACAGGGAAGAACGGATGTAAATAATGCACTGGCGAATCGATAAGGGGGGGTTTGAGGGCAATCTGAGCGTGTGGGCGGGTGATTGGGTGCCCGCAAGGGTCTAATCTGATGGGTAACAGTGACAGGTGGTGATAGGGGGTGATTGATGGGTAATTAGTGGGTGTTTAGAGGAGAGAATAGATGTAAACAATGGATTTGGGAGGTGATCTGATGTCGGATCTGCGGGCGATCTATTGGTGTGGGTGGGTGATCAGATTGCCCGCAAGGGGCAGGTTAGGGGCTGATTGATGGGTGGCAGTGACAGGGGGTGATTGACGGGTGATTGACAGGTGATTGACAGGTGATTGACAGGTGATTGACAGGTGATCAGGGGGGATAGATGCATACAGTACACAGGGGGGGAGGGTCTGGGGGGGTCTGGGGAGAATCTGAGGGGTGGGTGATCAGGAGGGAGCAGGGGGCAGTTTAGGGACTTAAAAAAAAAATAGCGTTGACAGATAGTGACAGGGAGTGATTGATGGGTGATTAGGGGGGTGATTGTGTGCAAACGGTGGTCTGGGGGGTGGGCAGGGGGGGGGTCTGAGGGGTACTGTGGGCGATCAGGGGGCAGGGGGGGGCAGATCAGTGTGTTTGGGTGCAGACTAGGGTGGCTGCAGCCTGCCCTGGTGGTCCCTCGGACACTGGGACCACCAGGGCAGGAGGCAGCCTGTATAATACACTTTGTAAACATTACAAAGCGTATTATACGCTTCCTATCCGGCGATCGTCGGGTTAACAACCCGCCGGCGCTTCCGATTGGCCAGCGGGTTGACGTCGCGGGTGGGCGGAGCCTATTGCCGGCGGATGCGCGCGCATCCCAGCGCGCGATCCCTGGCCAAAGAGTGCCCCAGGACCTGACGCCAATCTGCGTTACGTGGTCCTGGGGCTGCCACTTTGCCGCCGCCAATATGAAGTAGGCTGTCGGCAAGTGGTTAAATGGTGGAATAACTGGGACAAATGGGCAAATAAAATACATAGGTTTTAATTATGGTAGCATGTAATGGCTGAAAACTGAGAAATAAGGAATTTTTTCAATTTTTTTCTTAATATTCCTGCGAAAATGCATTTAGAAAAAAATAATTCTTAGCAAAATGAACCACCCAAACAAAGCCTAATTGGTGCCGAAAAAAAAGATATAGATCAATTCATTGTGATAATTAGTGATAAGGTCCGTACACACGCCGGACTGGAGGCAACGACGGGTCCGTCGTCACCTCCCACTGGGTGGGTGTTCCAGCGACAGTCCGGCGTGTGTACAGTCTTTCTGCAAACTGATTCGGCTGTCTCTGAGCGAACAGCCGTATCAGTCCGCCGACAGACTGTACACACACCGGACTGTCGCTGTAACGCCCACCCATCGGGAGGTGACGACGGACCCGTCGTTGCCTCCAGTCCGGCGTGTGTACGGACCTATAAAGTTATTGGCGAATGAATGGGTGGTGAAAATTGCTCTGATGCATAAGGTAAAAAATACCTGCAGGCTGAAATGGTGAAAGGGGCCCATTCAAGCACCACTTTAGTAGAATCCTTGTAGAGTAGAGTAGACCTGTAAACAAAAATTAACTTTCTGCTCTCAAAACACAAGTTCACAAAAGCCTAGAACACTAGCAGCAATACAAGCAACTAAGAGATGTCAGAGACTTCAAATACTTCAATATCTTTCGTACTCAAACTTTTCACTGCTTCATGGTTCCCTCCTTAAGCTACATACTCACCTCGCGCCGCAGGAAGATGGATCCAGCAACGTCTCCTTGATGTTGAGCATTTCCCGATCCATCTTCCGGCTGGCAGGTATGGGCGACGTCATGCAACAAACGCAAACGAGATTTCAAGCTATGGCTCTACTTTGTGCGGGAGTGGTCGGGGATCTTAAACGCTGTGGCAGTTGTTAACGCCATGTGACACTAAACAACGTTGCATAATCATGCACCTGTACCCATGTCGCGAGATTGCAGAAACGATCGCTCATCCCTCAAAAAATTGCCAGTTGTCAATAAAATTGGCGGAAAAATCGCAAGGTGAGTACGGGCCTTTAGATCTGGCCCCTACTCTGCCTACACCAGCCAGCATGCAAGCAAACCCATCAAGCTCTAGAACCTGAGTTTCAAGCTGTAGGCAATTTTGGTTCATAATCTAAAAAAAAAATTGTTCCAGTCTGTTGAAAGCCTGTGTTTTGAGTGAAAAGGTTTAACGACAGCATGGAAATTGACCAAATCCCTAAGCACCTGTTTTTCCCGTATTTAGGTCCCAGCAGGATGAATCACCCTTGTGTCAATCGTGAATGTGCCATATGCACAAAAGTATGCATACAAATGCATTCTCCAGAAATCATCTTATTTTTTGGTTTTGCTTAATGCAGATCTGAACTCAGAACTCCTCTCTGCTCTAAAAGATACGCAACAGCATAATAGCCTTTAAAGAAAAACATTTCTTTGTTACAGCTGATACAAATCAGCAATTAATCTGCAGTGTGTCTACTTCCTACTTTCGAGGAAGCAGACATATTAACATCCTGTGTTTACCAATTAACTCTTTGCCATGGCAGGCAGCTGACACAGGTGAGGAATAAAATTACAACTTGTGGTTAGTCACAGATGAGGGGAAATTAGACAGGCTAAACTCTAAATACATACAGGGTGCATTTCTATATGTTTTCCGTCTGTCATGTGCAAGCGTTCAGGTCCACTTTAACCACTTAAGTACCAGCGGTCTCTGCCCCCTTAAGGACCAGAGAGTACAATTCCCGCCAGAATCCCGACGATCGCCGCGCATACCCGCCGCAACCCCCATTACTGCCGAACGCTGGGATCCTCCTGACATAGATTCTGCCGTCTCTATGACGGCAGAGTCATGTGAGCCGGTCAGGAGCCGCTTTCATTGGCTCCTGACCGTGTCTACCAATGTAAGCCAATGGGAACGGCTCCTGACCGGCTCACATGGCTCTGCTGTCATAGAGACAGTCAGAGCCAGTGAGCTGCAGCGAGAGACATCGGGTTTGAGCGGCGCGATCAGTGGGGAGTGACGGAAACAGCGAATTCTCGCGGCGGCGGCGATTGAAATCTACGCCCTGCCAGCCAGGAGCCCACCAAAACAGGGCGTAGATTTCAATCACTGTGGTCCTAAAGTATTTAACAAGCATGTGTTTCTGTCAGAGATTCCAGGTCTCTGCAATAGGAAGTAACTGTTTATTAGAGAGGCAGCCCTGGTCAACAAAGATGTGTTTATCCACTTAAGTCTATCTGAATGGATATATCCATCCAGATAGCTTGCCATGCTGCCGCTGAGCTGGGATCCACCGCCTTCTGTTAGCCCGGAGATCAATTAATGGGAACACAGTTCCCATTCATTGATCTAAGTCCCCGTATGAAAGACAGACACCGTCAGCGAGACGGCTACGTATTTCATAAATCCCCTTCTGCTCCATCCTGTAACGATTGGTGCTAGCAAGAACAGAGTTCTGATTATCAGGTGATCTGCAGTATCACCTATAATGCAGATATATACCTTATTATATGATGATCTGCAGAATCACCAATAATACAGACATATAGATAACTGATGTATTAGCTGACAATACTAATAGACACCAGGAAGTAACGTGAGCTAGTCACACTTTAATGCACAGAGTGTAGTGATTGGTGCAACAGTAAGTACTGATAGTTTTAGCAATACCTCACCAGAGGAGCTGGTGGGTACTACCAGTACTGCACCTCTCACCAGAGACAAGGGCTCCCTGGTGAGAGAATGATCAGACAGATCAGTTCAGCAACAGACAGGCAGGTCAGGTACAGAATCGACAGACAGAGGCAGAACGAGTATCAGACAGGGTTGGCAGCAAGATCAGATGGGCAGAGGTACAAAATCACTAAGAGCAAGATTGGTCAGAACTAGCCAGAGTCATACACAGATAATAAACAGTTTTTAGTAATATTAAGCTATCAAGTCGATTCTAACTTAGTGTGAATTCCCAGCTCCTGCTGGTTCTAACACACTAGGGAACTGACTAAGGTCTGAGCGCTAACACAAAGTATTCGCAACAGCAGACAGTTTGCAAGTGAAGCCGAGAGGCTTAAGAAGCGGAGAAGACCCCCAAGGCACGCCCACCGCCCTCGACCAATCAGGAGCGGCGAGCGTGTCCTCTGACGTCAGCCGACCTGCCGGTCAGCTGACGCGCCTCCTCCTGGCATAAAGATCCTGACGGTGAGCGCGCGCACGCGCTAATGTCCCACCTGAGAACAGCAGAGACACCCGTCCTCGGCGTGCTAGACGCCCGAGGCGTGGAGAAATCAGCAGGCAGGGACTGAGCAATGACCGCGGTGGACCCACCGTCCACCGCAGTTGACATGTGGCTATTCCTCACACCCGTCTTTGGCGTGCTAGACACCCGAGGTGCAGGGAGACTGGCAGGCAGAGAACTAGAAGTAGCTGCGGTGGTACTGCTATCCACCGCAGCTGACATGTCATTATTCATTACACATCCATGCTTTACTTCCGCTTGCGTACTAATACTATGCATACAGAATTAAGCTCCGAGGGCAACTTGTGGCCAAATAGTAAAATTACATCTGGAAATAAAAATTTCCAGATAATTACATTTTTTTTACTGTTAAAGTTAGTCCCTTACCTCCCACACTCCCCAATAGCTCCATAAAAAAATGTTTGTAAAAAAAAAAAAATTACAATAAAAAAATACATAAATAGTTACCTTAGGGACTAAAATTTTCTAATATGTATTTTTTAAATTATGGGCTTGCAATAAGTGATGGACACGAAACTGAAAAAATGCACCTTTATTTCCAAATAAAATATTGGTGCCTTACATTGTGATAGGGACATAATTTAAACAGTGTAATAACTGGGACAAATAAGCAAATAAAATACATGGGTTTTAACTATGGTAGCATGTATTAATTTCACATTTATAATGGCCAAAAACTGAGAAATAATGATTTTTTTTTCATTTCTTTCTTAATCTTCCTGTTAAAATGGATTTAGAATAAAATAATTCTTAGCAAAATGTACCACCCAAAGAAAGCCTAAATGGTGGCGATAAAAACAAGATATAGATCATTTCAGTGTGATAAGTAGTGATAAAGTTATTGGCAAATGAATGGGAGTTGAAAGTTGCTCGGATGCATAAGGTGAAACAACACTGTAGGCTGAAGTGGTTATTCTTCTGCTGTAGAAGGTGACATATAACAATAAGAAACCCCTTCCAGAACCTGGAGATAGGTGCTTCAAAGAGAACTGATAAGATCTTACCAGCTCACCAGCTGTATATGCCTTTCCCCCTGACTGCATCAAATATAGCAGGAAACTAGGCAGAGGGATAGAAAATGTAATTTCAACTAGTAATAAATAATTTAGGTTTTCTTTTATCTTTTCGTGTTTTCCTTTATGTTACCCGCACAGAAAACAGGTGGGACCGTCACTAGTTAAAAATGGAACATCCCAAACCGACAATTGTAGGAGTAGCCCATTCTACCGCAAAGACAGGGATACTCTGTTCTAAACCATATTAACTACATAATGTTTGAGATGTATAAATCTAAGAAATTCTTGAAATTGCAAACTGATTTCTCCCTCTAGAAACGGAGCTGGATCAGCTGTCAGAGTCTGCCCATCTCTCATTACAATTTCCACCCCCAGCAGAGAGATGGTTAAATTTGAGGGTCCTTCAAAGTGTCCTATTTCATCACAGATCCTTCTGTGAGCCCATTTGGACCTGGGCATTACTTTGGACCACAGAACTTTCCATATTCTTTTTGGACTGCTCAGACTTTATCCAGTTACTATTTCAACTTTTTATTCCTATTATTTTACTATTTCAATCTGTTCAATGTGATATAAATGTTGTTATTAATATGTAATCCTTTAGGCATTTATTTTATTACAAGTGAAAAGGCCCGCCCATTAAAAGACGGGTGCTAGGCCACAAACACCCCCCCCCTTCCCGAATGTGTACCCCGACGATTGCCCATCAACGATCGCTGTCCAAAGTATATGCACACAGGGAGACGTTGCTTGCTTGGCGGTTGGAAAAAGCAGTTACTTCCCACAATGCAATGAGGTTCACAGACAGCAAACTGTCAGGTCTGGAAGCAGGGATACACACACACAGGGACATGGGACGGAGAGACACTTGCCAATTATTAAATAGGATAACTTTGTCTAAGTGCTCTTTCTGAATATCCTCTGCAAAGTATCCTGCCTTTCAGAGCAAATGTTACCATATGTTTTATTGATATACAGTATATTCTTTACCTGGCAGCTGCTGTACAGTATTGAGGATGGAGGAGCAAAGGCTGGCACTCCCATCAGAGTGAAATGAAATATAATTGTTTCTGTTATAGCTATTTCCATAGCATTATGTGTATTCCTATAAAAATACTGATACAAAATGAACAGTCAAAGTACTGTATGTACTACAATCTATCCAGTACCTTGGGATTGTTCAAACATAATGATGCCTCAAAAGGACTCTTAATAGAAAAGCATATATCACCCATAGACTTTGAACACTTTGTTACTATTGTTAACAAACTAACCACACTTTTGTGCTTACTAGGCAAGTAGAAAATGCTTGCTAAATTTCCCTGTAGGTCTTTAAAATATGACTAAAGAAATGCATTACATCGACACAAGAGACCAGCATGAGAAATCCACTTTAACCAACAATTTTTGCTTCTGTTTAACTCATTATTGTCATTGTAGAAAAGTCCAATTATCCCCAATTATTCCCATTTACTTATGTATGGCTTAATCGAAATACATGGAAGTGTTTGTTTGTTACAAAAAATCTATTTTACATTTTCATTTAATCTAGTGCAGGTAAATTGACATTTTAAGGTTTCAAAAGTAAACATTTGAACCCTAAAACTAGTACAATATTATACCTATATGCAAATACCTTTTCTGAGCAGCTAACACAGCAGTCCACATGACCCTATATGTAGTGAATTTGTGCTCATCATGAAATCCCAAAACTACAATGCTGAGTTCTCAGCAATTAGACATAACATATACAAATGTATTCGTTTTATGCTAGGTAAACACCATACAATTTTGTGTTAGATAGTTGGTTCGATAGATAATTTCCGACATGTCCAATATTATTTTCGATAGTTTTTCTGATCGATTTCCCATAGAAGTGAATGGAAACAGATAAGAAAAGATAACAGAATTGGAAATTGATCGGAAAATTGAATCGGAAATCGATCGGATGGAAAATCGACTGAAAAAACACATTGTGTGTACCCAGCATAAGATAGCCACAAAAATCAACATCCTTGTTAGATGACCAGAGTTTGATGATCTGTCACAGGGTACACCTTATAAATAGTAGCTCAACAAAAAGGTAGCCTCTAAACCGATTTTTAGAATTATTCCTTTTATTATTCTTCTGCATGGTCTAAAACTATTAACATCCATGTAAACTAGAAAAAACGTGGCTGTACACTGATGGCTTGAATGCAAAATCTTGTATTGACCAAGCACACTACATGTTGCAGTCTAATGACCTTCATCTAAACCAAAGCACTTGTTAACACTGAAATACCTTCTACCCTTCAAAGGGCAGGAGTTCTATGGTGCAATCCCCTGCTACATATACACGTAAAACTGCATAACTCAGATTTGTATCCCTATTGTCTCTTGGAGGCATCAATGTATGGCAATGGGTCCAGCGGAGCAGTGGAGATTGTTGCTGATAAGATATTGGACCACAAGGTACAAGCACCTTATAGCTCTCTGAATATGGTCCACCTGGATACTGTGCATGGTTTATAGTCAACCCAGTAATATGTTTTTATTATTACTACTAGTAAAAAGGCCCGCCATTAAAAAAACGGGTGCTAGGTCACAGCCGCTACCGCCCCTCCCCCGCAATGTGCACACATATGCGTCCTGCTTGCTCGTTCCCCACCACTATCTGAAGTCTATGCACACAGGGAGCTGCTTGCTTGGCAGTTGGAAAAACCTGTTATTTCCCACAATGCAATGAGAACCTCTGTGAACCACACCCAGCAAACTGTCAGGTCCGGCCCTGTGTCCTAACTGCCCTGGCTGCGCACATGCTCAGTACAAAAAAGCCAGGGACACACAACCATTCATCAGGCAGGGGTCACACTTGTCTTTCAGTTTCTACACTTTTCAGAAAACTGAAAGACAAATGTGACCTCTACCTTACAACAGCTAATGTAATTTATAGAGAAAACTGACAAATTGCGCAAGATGTCAGTTTTTTTTCTGCATGCGAAATCTGCATTAAAGTGTGACCTAGCTCATTGATTAACATGAGTTCTCAGTTGAAGTCAGTTTTTCTGTGCAGAAAACGCGTACGAAAACCGGTAAGTGTGACCCCTGCCTCAGTTGATGACGCAGGGACACTTGCATTTTACTGTATAGGATTATTTTTATTTACTGTATATAGCGCCAACATCTTCCGTAGCGTTGTACATAGTACATAAAAATAATGGGGAGCAAATATACATAAGAACTACAAGACACTGTACAGTCATGACATTGAATAGAAGAAATACAAATACATACATTGTTGATGTGTAGTTGGTACAAGTGCATATGTTAAAATTACAGCAGTATGAGAAACACTAGGAGGAGGTCCCTGCCCTTGCGAGCTTACAATCTAGAGGCGAGCTTATATATTTTTTTTTTGTTCAACAAAAGAGCTTTATTGAGGTCACCAATAAAAACAGTATCTACATTAAATCCTTCAGTAAGCATACATCAAGAGAGTTTTCTGTTAATTACACAAAGATAGGATACATGAAAGTGTCAAGCAAAAAGTTATTACCGTATTTTTCGGACCATAAGACACACTTTTTCTTCCCCAAAAGTGTGGGGGGGGGGGGAAGTGAGTGCGTCTTATGGTCCGAATGCTACAATTTGAACCACCGCCTAGCGTGCTAAGCCCCCCCCCCCCCCCCCCAATTATTCCAACAGTGCTAGCCTGCGATCTTTCAAGTCCCTTCAGTCACAGCTACTAGTTTGTTAACTGAGGAGGGCTGAGATGGCTGTGCTGGGGGGCAGCTCTTCTTCCCCACGGCCAGTTCAAACACTTTTGGCAGAACGCTGGGCCAATCACGCTGCTGCGGATGGTCTCAGAGGCGGGACCAAGGCAGCGTCATTTGACCAATCACTGCACTCACCCAGTAGAAGTCAGTGCAGTGATTGGCCCAATGATACTGCCATGGTCTCGCCTCCGAGACCATCGGGAGTAGCGTGATTGGCCCAGGCCAGCGTTCTGCCGAAAGGCTTTGAAGTGGCTGCGGGGAGAAGAGCTTTGAGCCTGCTGCGAGACCATCGGGAGCAGCGTGATTGGCCCAACGTTCTGCCGAAAGTGTTTGAAGTGGCCGCGGGGAGAAGAGCTGTGAGCCTGCTGCGAGACCATCGGGAGCAGCGTGATTGGCCCAGCGTTCTGCCGAAAGTGTTTGAAGTGGCCACGGGGAGATGAGCTGTCAGAAGTGCTGCAGGTGACTTCCAGAACAGTCATCTCTGCCCTCGTCAAGCCACGTGCAAGAGGCTGAACTGCGGCGTACATCGTGAAATGCCAGTGCAGGAGCTGGAGTCACGTGGGTGATAGCAGTCAAATGGACACCTCTTGCTGCTGTGCTGTGACCCTTAACCCCACGCTGGCTATTCTCCTGTACCAGGCACTCCCAGAAATCTGCAGAGGACTCGCATCCCTGTCACCTCTCGCTGCTGTGACCCTTAACCCTGGGCTGGCTCTCCTCCTGCATCAGCTGCTTCCTGGCACCTTTACAAGATCGCTGGCACTACATGTGTTTGCAGGTGGGTGGTGCAAGGGGTGCATGGCTGCTGCTTTAAAAATTAAGTTGAATCCATTATTCTGTTCAAATTAAGTGTGTGTATGCATACAGTAATATTCACATATCAGACTAGGTAAAAGGTGGGTGCTTGGGAAAAGGAAGCCTTAGTGTGAATTTAATGCACACAGAATAAATTATTGCAAGCATTGCCTGCCTTCCATCTATTCCTTCATTTCAAAATACTGTGTACAGATTGTAATTGGTGAAGTTGATTGACATTCTGCCCTTTATCTATGAAGTATGTTAACTTAGCTTAGCTTCACCTAGTAACCATCTCCCTTTATTGACTGCTGTTTTCAGAGTGTGTGTGTGGGGGAGAATGCTGTAACTGGGTAAAGCTCCACAAGACGCCCCTGCACCAAGGACACACCAGGTTTAGTATAATTTTTTTTCCTGGTTTTTGTCCTCTAAAACTAGGTGCGTCTTATGGTCCGGAGCGTCTTATGGTCCGAAAAATACGGTATCTCATACAACTTACAGAACTCCTAAATAGACCAATTGTAGCTAAGATTCTTTCTCGCACAATGTCAGGATCAACATAATCTTGAGCATTAAGCCAATTACACCATATTTTTTCAAAATTTTCACTAGAACTCCTATGTGCATATACAATATTCTCAAGTTTTAAAAAATCGTTAATCTGTTTAATCCACATATTCAGTGAAGGGGGGTTGACTTTCTTCCAGAGCTGAAGTATCAATTTTCTGGCTATAAATAGTGATCTCAACACTGCTATTCTAGTATGTTCTGAAATATCTCCATCCTCATATGACCCTAAAATACATACCAACACTGTACGTGGGATTTTTATTTGAAATACTTGGTCAATGACATCTAACATGCTACCCCAATACCTCCTAAGTTTGGGACAATTCCACAGCATGTGCAAGAGATCACCATGGTCTCTAGCACACCGACGAGCTTATATTTAGCTAGTACTGGACCTGTCATACTTAGCTTGCGTCACCTTTATGTACATTTTTATATTTAGAAACCTGTTTTCCTTGTAAGGTCCAGGCAAAGAATTTCCTAATTTATGGAACACGCTGTGCACCAAAGGACAGGAGTTCTGTGCCGTGATTGTTATATATTGTATACCCCTCCAACTGTATAATACATGTTTTGGACCTGTCATACATGGCTTGGGTAACCTTTATGTACAGATTTTTATTTAGGAACCTGTTTTCCTTGTACTGTCTAGCCAAAGAATTTCCTAAATTATGGAACATGGTGTCCCCCAAAGGGCAGGAGTTCTGTGCCATGATCAATGGTATAATACAGGTTTTGGCCGTTATTATCTGGTGGAGTCGTCATTGTAGGACAGTGGGTCCGGCGGAGCTGTGGAGATTGATGCCCTCAAATATGCGGTTGGACACTGGTCTTTTTTTGGCTTGGAGGCCCTCCTCACAATTAGATTCGGCGTAATTTGCCAATCTCATTTTGCAGAACTCATACATTCACTGCTACTGTTTTTGTTCTTGTCTGTTGTTTTAGGCTTAAGGTATGTGTGATACCTTCGCTATTCTTGCAATTCCGATTACCAAAGAAATTGCTAAGGTATAACATGTCAATCACAGTGTCACAAGCAGCCAGAGCTAACAATTTCTCTGCTATGCCAGGCGAAATTATGGAGTTAATTAGATCTTATCAGGATCTCCCTGGAAAGCACAGCACCCTGCTGACAAACTCTTAAATTAAGGTTGACAGAAATCAGTAAAAAGTATACTTTCACCAGTCCAAAACACCAGGGGTTTTAATACCTTTAGAACTCTACTAGGATTCAAAGAGATCCTTATCTCCCAGCTGGCTTTTACAAATGGAAAATGAGCTCCCAGTCACCTTCCAATCTATAACTTCCATATTTTCTTCCTATTTCAGGGGTTAAGAATCTACTAGGTCGCCCATCTGTGCAGAGGTTATTGGGCTCAGCTTGACACCCTTTCTGGGAAATTTCGAGAATGACTGGACCTAAGACCGCTTAGTAATATAGGTTTCCATAACACATTCTAGTTGGGCACCGGTGTTTCCTATGTGCAGACTCGTGGTGCTTTGCTGAATGCATGTATCCAGTCCATTTGTTGATAGGACTCACATGCGTGGAAAAAATTGTGTTCTGCTAGATTTCTTCTCTTCTGTAAGAGGCTTGGAATTTCTCCTCCTTCAGGGAGGGCATCAGCTCTTATGTCAACCCTTCCCTTTAGGACAAGGTCTTTAAGAGTCTGTTACACTCACATCTTCGTGTCCTTTGTACCTTGTCTATCATCTTTTGTAGAAATGCCATCTCATCAAGCCAGCAGGACACCGGCCACAGATCATCATTTTGGATTGTTCACTACAAAGACTTCATCGCTTACTGGACACCAACATGGTATTTTGAACTTCAGACATTCTACCTCATTTCTCATCTCTTGCTTATTCGGTCCAATCAATCTGTTCAGCTGCCAGATATATTTATTTGCCAGCTCCAATGTACAGTATATGCCAGCTCCAATGTACAGTATATTTTTTGCGTATAGTTTTTATAATAAAACTAACAATTTTATTTGCTCTTGTTACCTGCTTATTCTGATCTATGTTAGATCAAGAAAAGACACACTACTGCATGGTCTTAATTTTATAAATTGATGATTTAATTGCTAGGTTGCAAATGACTGTTTCTTCCTTTTAGGAATAACTAGCTGTGGTCTCTTGTTTTCAACCCGGAGATCGGTGGCAGCAAAATCCTTGATTTCAAGCATGAAATCCGTAATTTTATTTTACCGATTGTATATACAATCGAGATTGCATCATGTATGTGCACAACAGCCAATCTTAAATGTTTACTGTGCTCACAGTGGATTCGCCTCTAGAAGTCTCTAATGGATCTATATGGCAAGTGTAGCATAGTATGACGGGATTCGCAGGTGTTTGTCACAGAATGCATCTACCAATATGTTGTGTGCATCCTATCCTCTTTGAAATATTGGGACACCCCATTTGTCCTTATATTTCCCTAAAGCAAATCTCCCCCAGAACTCCTTATGATTGTGATCCTGTCGTACAATGCATGGGGCCTTAATTCTCTGGTAAGGGATCCAGAGAGTCTCTAGCTTTTCACATTAGAGCAGTGAGGTGATAAAGGTGGGGGGCATAGTCAGTTTGTGCACTGTAGCTCTGCCCCCTTTGCAGTGTAATTTCGTTATTAAGCTATGCTTTGAGCTGCTGAAAAGACTTAAAGTGTCGGATTTCTAGCATGTCAGGGAAAGCTATAGACATTGGGCAGACATGTGAAACAGAAAAATGAATCGGATCCGAATCCTTGTGGATATTATCAGAAGCTTGCCTTTAAAGGATGAACCTAACTTGGTCCTTATGAGTCAGGCCTGGTAAAATCATGCACAATGCCCCAATGTTGCTCCATTATGGGTTGGATTACAAACAGACTTGCTGCAGCCACTAACCTGGCAGGGCCTTATGTGGTCCAAAGACTTTAAAGGAAACCAGAGACGACATATAGTAAAAGTTGTATACATACCTGGTGCTTCCTCTAGCCCCATGCGCATGGATCACTCCCACGCCATCGTCCTTAGCCTTCCGTATCGCCATTATCGGGTCCCATAAATGGGACGCAAGAGAAGTGCACTCTACATATCTCTCCGGCAGTTAACTTTGTTTTTATTAAAATTCGCCACATATACCTGTCAGTTTTACAGTTACATCTGCAGTTGTATCAGAAAAAGTAAAACATGAGCAAGTTTCCTTTTTCCTGTCTAGAAAAAATGTTACATCCCTTTATAAATAAAGTTACATTTGTAGCATTGGAGTTGGCGCATGCTCTCGCACGGCTTCCTATCTGTATTTTAAAATTCTCTCTCTCCCATCTTCATGCCATTGTGAAATGGAAATTAGAGCCATACTTGGATGCATCGATGTAAAGTATAGCTGAGATCCAGGGTGACAGCAATGAAAAGCTGAATAGCAGAAAGAAAGAGGGGGAGAAAGAAAGAAAGGGGGAAGGAATGATAAACTAGTGAAAATTCCCTTCCAATTCTGGGTGTTATGCTGTATCAGAGCAATAAGTGGCGAGGTTCTGCCGCCTCCCCTGAGTCCCAGACTTGGTTATACATTTCTAAGTAAATACATTTTACTGCAATGTTCATTTAAAATGTCACAATAGTTTCTCGTCTTATACATTCTCACTACTTCATTTGTGCCAGTTCCAGACCAGCTTTAGCAGACAATCCAGCAAACACAGGAAATGATAATCTTTATTTCAGGGCAGCAGAACTAAAGTCAAATAAAGAAAGAAATCCTGCACACAAGTCAGAGCAGGAGAACTCCACCCACCACCATTCAACAACCCAGGTGGATGAGCACAGTGGTGTACCTAGGGCATCTGACACCCAGTGCTGCGTATTAAATGACACCCCCACCCCCCAAAAAAGCAAAGGAGTGAGTGTGGTGTGCTAAGCGTGCCACGGCAGTTAATGCCAGGTATAGGTGCCCCCAGTATAGGTAGCGTGGACTAGTTGCCCGCAGTATAGGTACCCTGGAATATTTGCTCACAATATAGGTAGCCTGGAATATTTGCCCCCAGTATAGCTAGCCTGGAATAGTTGCCCCTAGTATAAGTAGCCTGGAATAGTTGCCCGCAGTATAGTTAGCCTGGAATAGTTTCTTGCAGTATAGGTAGTTTGGAATAGTTGCCTGCAGTATAGGTAGCCTGGAATAGGTGCAGGCAGTATAGGTATCCTGGAATAGGTGCAGCCAGTATAGGTAGCCAGGAATAATTGCTGCCAGTATGCGTAGCCTGGAATACTGCTGCCAGTATAGGTAGCCTGAAACAGTTGCCTCCAGTGTAGGTAGCCTGGAATAGTTGCCTGCAGTGTAGGTAGCATGGAATAGTTGCCTCTGGGATAGGTAGCCTGGAATAGTTTCCTGCAGTATAGGTAGCCTGAAATATGTGCAGCCAGTATAGGTAGCCTGGAATAGGGTCAGCCACTATAGGTAGCCTGGAATAGGGGCAGCCAGTATAGGTAGGCTGGAATAGTTGCATCTGGTGTCAGTAGCCTGGAATAGTTGCTGCCAGTATAGGTAGCCTGGAATAGGTGCCGCCAGTATATCTAGCCTGGAATAGGTGCCGCCAGTATATCTAGCCTGGAATAGGTGCCGCCAGTATATCTAGCCTGGAATAGGTGCCGCCAGTATAGGTAGCCAGGAATAGTTGCCTGCAGTATAGGTAGCCTCGAATAGGTGCAGCCAGTATAGGCAGCCAGGGAAAGGTGCAGCCAGTATAGGTAGCCTGAAATAGGTGTAGCCAGTATAGGTAGCCTGGAATATTTGCTCCCAGTATAGCTAGCCTTGAATAGTTGCCCCCAGTATAAGTAGCCTGGAATAGTTGCCCGAAGTATAGGTAGCCTGGAATAGTTACCTGCAGTATAGGTAGCTTAGAATAGTTGCCTGCAGTATAAGTAGCCTGGAATAGGTACAGGCAGTATAGGTATCGTGGAATTGGTGCAGCCAGTATAGGTAGCCAGGAATAATTGCTGCCAGTGTAGGTAGCCTGGAATAGTTGCCTGCAGTATAGCTAGCCAGGAATAGTTGCCTCCAGTGTAGGTAGCCTGGAATAGTTGCCTCCGGGATAGGTAGCCTGGAATAGTTGCCTGCAGTATAGGTAGCCTGGAATATGTGCAGCTAGTATAGGTAGCCTGGAATAGGGGCAGCCACTATAGGTATCCTGGAATAGGGGCAGCCAGTATAGGTAGCCAGGAATAGTTGCCTGCAGTATAGGTAGCCAGGAATAGTTGCCTGCAGTATAGGTAGTCTGGAATAGGTGCAGCCAGTATAGGTAGCCAGGGATAGGTGCAGCCAGTGTAGGTAGCCTGGAATAGGTGCAGCCAGTATAGGTAGCCAGGAATAGGTGCAGCAGTATAGGTAGCCTAGAATAGAGGTAGCCTGGAATAGGTGCAGGCAGTATCGGTAGCCTGGAATAGGTGCAGCCAGTATAGGTAGCCAGGAATAGGTGCAGCCAGTATAGGTAGCCAGGAATAGGTGCAGCCAGTATAGATAGCCAGGAATAGGTGCAGCCAGTATAGGTAGCCTGGAATAGGTGCAGCCAGTATATGTAGCGAGGAATAGGTGGAGCCAGTATAGGTAGCCTGGAATAGAGGTAGCCTAAAATAGGTGCAGCCAGTAATAGTTGCCTGCAGTATAGGTAGCCTAGAATAGGTGCCCACAGTATAGGTAGCCAGGAATAGGTGCAATCAGTATAGGTAGCCAGGAATAGGTGCAGCCAGTATAGGTAGCCTGGTATAGGTGCACCCAGTATAGGTAGCCAGGAATAGATGTAGCCAGTATAGGTAGCCTGGTGTAGGTGCACCCAGTATAGGTAGCCAGAAATAGGTGCAGCCAGAATAGGTGGCTTGGTATAGGTGCACCCGGTATAGGTAGCCATGAATAGGTGCAGCCAGTATATGTAGCCAGGAATAGGTGCTGCCAGTACAGGTAGCCCAGTCCATCCCTTCTTCTCCTGCTTTACCTCCTCTCCAGTCTCCTGGTCCCCTCCTTTAGAACGCCTGGATCCCCCTCCACTGCCTGGTGGCATAGTTCACACAGCAGATCAGTGGTGACTTGCAACGAGGAGGCACTGAGTCAGTGCCCAGTAACGGCGCTGTATAGAGGAAGTGCCATCTTTTTACTTCCTGTATGTGGCTGAAGTTACTAGGCAATGCTTGCTGGCTTTCTGGAGGGGAGGACCGGTAGGCAGAGAGGATAAAGCAGCGGCCGGGGGGGGGGGGGGGGGGGGAGGGGGCAGGTGACAAGGCAGCTTGTCCATCGGGGAGGGGGGGGTGTTCTGGGCAGCGGTAACCCCCAGCAGCAGGGAGGACGGCTGTCATCTTCCCCTCTCCCCCCCCCCCCCGCACGGTAAGACCAGGGGAGGGCCACCCTTGCACCACCCCCTTCAGATGGCACTGTGAGTGCAAACACCAGGACTGTTTTTAGGCATAGGAATACTAGAAAGATGTCGGGGTGACACCTGCAGTTGGGGGCACCACAAAGCTATTCTTTTTTCTTACATTTAGCTTATATCACCATGACCCAACCAGGCTAGTTTTCACCAGCCCCCGAATTACATCTTCCTCCGAGTTGCGAGGACTCAGAAGGGAATAGTATTTTACACTGCCGGGTATATGGGCCATCGTTCGGCTCACCCTGTGCTCAGCTCAACAGCGGCGAACTTATACGTACGCATAGCAGAGGTGCCAAAGCAGCGGATGCAGCATTACAAGGCAGATTCCCGAATGTGTTCATGCTAAAATCGATTGTAGATTGTCCTGCGGTATATGGGCAGCTAACAGATCACTCTTGATCACTCTCTGATCAGATTTGATCAGAGAGAGATCTCTCTATTGATTGATCTGCCCATGCATCATCTGCTGTATTGGAACTTTTACATTTGGTCAGCATTCATTGTTAAAATGCTTCTGGGTTTCCAGGGCAATATCTCTTAAAGTGGACTCAAACTAAAAATACAAGATTTCAGAAATAAAATCTATTTTCTAAATTATAATAATAAATAGCAGCCTTTTTTCAGCTACATGATGACAAATATAAAATATTTTACATTTAATGGAGGAACCCCTCCCTTCCTTTCATATTGCCGGGACAGAAACCGGCAAACTGGTGAGTAGCAGGTGTCTGGCAAAGGAGGAATTGCTAATGGCTGCTACTTGTATAACCCTAGTTATGAAAGAGAAGGGTGAAAAAATGCTCATAGGCTTGAAGGAGTGTTTATTTATCTTTGTATGTGTCAGAGTGGTGCAACTGAATATTTTGAATTAAAAAAATGTTTGGTTTGGGTCCGCTTTAACAATAAAGACCCGGGCTGTACATAAACAGAATAATGTTTATATAGAGTAACTATATACCTCTCTTAACAATGTAGGAAGGGTTTTGTTATGCGGGTTCATTGAGTATGGGTTGGTGAAATGTATCTGGGTTGCTATCAATTTGTGTATCCTTTACAGACATTTTTTTTAAATACTTGATTTCTGTATACCTACAAATTTGTTATCGATGTCATAATATTTAACTAATTAATATAGTCTATCACATTACTGTTCACAAATGGGGGTGGGGGACAAAAGGTGCACCAAAATGTCCAGAACCAGCCAGGCAGAAAAGTTACATAAATACCTGTGAGATGGTGTCCTTTGGATTTAAGCAACTGTATATTTACATAAACTCCCATGCAAATTTGTAATTACTCAGCAGATGCAAAATAAACTGTAAACTGATAGTGCAGGCACTAACTTTTTTTTTTTTTTTTTTTTTTTTTAGGGTGGCCACTGGGACAGTTAAACAGGCCACTAGCCAGCTATGGCACTGCCACAACCCCAGAAAACTCTCTCTTTCTCTCTTTCCCTATCTTTTTTTTCCAGAGGAGTTACTGCAGAGCTGTTAAAGAGGAACTCCAGTGAAAATAATGTAGTAAAAAAAGTGCTTCATTTTTTACCATAATTATGTATAAATGATTTATTCAGTGTTTGCTCATTGTAAAATCTTTCCTCTCCACGATTTACATTCTGACATTTATTACATGGTGACATTTTTACTGTGGGCAGGTTATGTAGCTGCTGTTAGCTGTTTTGGCTGTTAGAGACAGCTGTAAACAGCTAATTTCTGTCTGTGAACCTTGTTACATTGTAACAAACTGCCAAAAGTACCGCGGTACTCAGAGCTTCTTGTGGGAGGGGTTTCAGCACAAAATCAGTCATACAGCGCCCCCTCATGGTCTGTTTGTGAAAAGCATTATATTTCTCATGTAAAAGGGGGTATCAGGTACTGATTTGGATAAAGTTCAATTCTAGGTTGGAGTTTCTCTTTAAGTGCTGCAAATAATGTGCACTCGGATAACCCCTCTGGACCATCCCCACTATGCTGTGTACTGTGAATATGCCTACTTAATGTATATTTACTGTATGCTGATTAAAAACTACTGTACCATAACTGACCCTGTAGATGCCAAAAATAATTCTGGGTACAACCCCCTTGTACTTGGCAAAATAAATTCTAATTCTCCAAGAACATAGAACCAGCAATGGCTACTGTGGGGGTATGTATGAAACACATACCTTTACTTATCTCATTCCCTGCTGCCAAATAGTAGTAAGCAAGGAAATGAGCCAAGCATGATAACAATATGTCCACCACCTGAATGTGTGATCTTATAAAGCTCCCATCAGTACTTTGTAATAAATACTGCCTACATTTAAGGCTATGAGTAAGGATTTGTAGTCCGAAACATGTCAGCCAACTTTTTGAGGCAGAGGTACCTGCTATTTGCCTGAAAAAACAAATCTTGAATTTTTATGCCCTGGACCTTTCTTGATCCAAGTCGATGCCCTGCAATCTGGTGTCCAGCACCCCCAGTGAGGTAATGAGAGATTGAGCGCGTTATTCTTTACTTTTTCTACATTTTAGGGAGAGCCTTTTTCTCTTCTTTTCCATTGTGCTACTACGAATTACCGGTAACTAAAACTAGGTACTATGAACTAACTAAAAAATATACCTTCATTGTAGTTGCCAAGAAAGCTATGTGAAGAATTTGCATATTTCCTAGGTTGCCCTTGGAGCTGCACAAAATAGTCCTTCCACATCACCGAACTGACTGTTTTTTTTCTTCTTCTAATAGTAAAATGTCCCTCAGACACCTGGGGGGCTTCCCATGACCTTTTGATGTATTTGGCTATACTTTGCCCTCCAAAGACCAGAAAGACTAGAACATATTTTAGAAATTGCCCTGATTGACTTTTATCACTTTCATATGATCATTTTAGGATTATGGATCCCCATATTGCAGATTTAGGGGCTCATTTGACCACAGTATCCTCAAAACACACTTATGCATATTTTTGCAATCAAAGCATATTTACTTCCTTTCTATGCTGTGATATGACCCAAGCGAGGACTGATCATTTTCAAATTAACCCCACTGAGACATTTAGAAGTGGATAGATACAATTACAAAGTGTTTAATGCTGTTTTTCATTTACATTCTGTCATTGTTGACCTGGAACACATGCAATATTTCCGCTTTAGCTCGGTCTTCCACAATCAAGTTTCCTGCCTGATCTTGTCCTATAATCTCTATCTTCTTTCGTTTTGAGTTTATATATAGTGTTTGTAAAACTTTTTGGGATCTCTTGTTTTTGCTTTACAAATGTTTCAGCTTGCATTCCAAAGTAAACCATATATTGTTATTATGTTTTATTTCATTTTAGAGGATACCAGTGGCCTGGCAGTCCTGCTGAAGTCTCATCAATAGTGTCAGAAACAAACGCCTGAAACAAGCATGCAGCTAACCCAGTTAGACTCCAGTCAGAGCACCTGATCTGCTTGCTTGTTCGCAGTCTATAACTAAAAGTATCTGCTTGCTTGTTCGCAGTCTATAACTAAAAGTATTAGAGGCAGATGACCAGCAGGACAGCCAACCAATGTGCATTGTTAAAAAATAAATATGTCAGCCTTCATATCCCTCACAGTTCAGGTGTGCTTTAAAACATTTTAGTAATAGCGCCAATACTAAACACCTAATGCTCACCTCCATTCTACAAAAAAGCTTTATCCAAGATAGGAAAGAATCTTAAACTGCTACAGTGGCATAGCTACGGAGCTATGGGCCCCGGTGTGCAAGTTTTACATTGGGCGCCCCCAGGGCCGGGCCGAGGCATAGGCTGGAGAGGCTCCAGCCTCGGGGCGCAGTGTAGGAGGGGGCGCACAATTCATTCAGCTGTCATTCCTAATTGTGTATGAAGCAGAAAGAAATAAGAAAAGGGGATACATGGCAGTGACTGCAAGCCAGATAACTAGATATTAAGGTGTTGAGGAGGTTGTGGGCCATGTGGCCCTCTTAGTCTAACAGCAATCAGTAAGTGACAGCTGGGGTGGGAGGGGTGGAGGGGCGCACTTTGGTGTCTCAGCCTTGGGTGCTGGAGGACCTTGTCCCTGCTCTGGGCGCCCCCAAGCACTTTATACATAACTATTGATACAGCACAGTCACATTGTCACAGGTGCAAAAAGGGGATGGGGAACAGTTTATTAAAGGGGTTCTGTGGGGGGTTATTGAAGATAAAAACAAACACTTACCTGGGGCTTCTATCAGCCCACTGTAGCAGTAATGTCCCACTCCATCCTCCTCCGATCCGCCATTCTCCACCGCTGGCCCCAGTCTAGTGCGGCATGCCATCCAATTGCGGCTGTGCGGCCGTGGCCGCATGCCTGCTCGCTCCCGCGCGCGTTATCGGAAGCTTACTGCACAGGCGCAGTACAAGAAAACTTCATACTGCGCCTGCATGGTAAGCTTCTGATGATGGGAGCGGGAGCACGCATTATTCGTCTTGTTAGGCGAATAATTGCCCGGCGCCAGCGCCGGGGAACGGCGGATCAGAGGAGGATGGCGTGGAACATTACTGCTACAGGAAGCTGATAGAAGCCCCAGGTAAGTGTCTGTTTTTATCTTCAACACCCCCTCCACAGAACCCCTTTAATGACTACTACTATTCAAAGTATATATAGAAGTGATTATTACCAGCACAGGACCAGTAAAGTTCTAATACTGGGCGCCCCTCTGGCCCAAGGGCCCTGGTGCAATCGCATCCTCTGCACCCCCGTTTGATACGCCACTGGACTGCTATAAAATCACAAAGAGGAATTATTATTATTATTGCAGACTATACAAAAGGAAAATTGAAAACAATTTATGTAGTAACGTTTTAAAGTAAACCTGCAGTGGTTATAAAAACAGATCAATAAACCTAGAACTTTGACACATTCGTTTCTACGTGTTTCAGAGAAGAGGGAAATTGTTTAGTATTGAAATAATATAGTTTCCTATATGGAGCTTGAAAACAAAATTGATTGTGGTTTTTTTTCTCTTTATAAACTAAATTAAGTGTCCGATTAATGTGACAAGAGCAAGAAATACATTTTCACACAAGTGGACATTGATAGCTAAGAGCAAATCTCTATTGTTCTTCCTTAAAACCATTTCATGCTCTATTTAATCCATTTCATCATATCAAAGTAGTAAGTATTACACAGGTTATTACACTTACCATAAAAGTCATCAATAAACCTGCTGCTACTCAAATTGGACTGTGTCTACAGAGGAATCTGTTATTTTTTATAAAGGAATGAGTGAACTTTTCCAGTCGCAATATAAATGAACTGACTAAGCAATCTGTTATTTGGTAGAAAGAATACGGAAACAATTATCAATGCTTCTGATCTGACTCTCTCACAATTCAGTAACTACACTACTAACTACAGTGACTGATATACACGAGATTGTCTGACTCTGCAATACCTGGATTTGCAAAGTTCAATTAAGGATTTGCCACGGGTATGGAGACAGAAATATGAGCTGGAATAAGTGGTCTAACGCTAATTTATGTCCTGTTTTTTTGAAGTGTGTCTAGTGCATTATGGGGACTGAGATCTATAAAACAGATACCAAAGTAAACTTGAAATGAGCAGAATATAAAAACTACTCTGCTTTCCCCTTTAAAAAACAAATACCGGTATGCAAAAAGTCTGGTTTTAAGTTAGCCTCGGATACATTACTTTTCACTTTGAATTACTGTAATCAACCTAGACCAAACTAGCAATAAACAACTATAACACTATAAACTCTATTTCAGTGGCGTACCTACCATAGGGCTGCAGGTGTAGAGATGTCGCGAACCTCCGATTTTCGGTTCGCGAACCGGGATCGCGAACTTCCGCGGAAGGTTCGGTTCGCGGAAAAGTTCGCGAACCGCAATAGACTTCAATGGGGAGGCGAACTTTGAAAAATAGAAAAAATTATGCTGGCCACAAAAGTGATGGAAAAGATGTTTCAAGGGGTCTAACACCTGGAGGGGGGCATGGTGTAGTGGGATACATGCCAAAAGTCCCGGGGTAAAATCTGGATGTGAGGCAAAGCAGCGTTTTAAGGGCAGAAATCACATTGAATGCTGAATTGCAGGCCTAACGTGCCTTAAAACATCTTGCATGTGTATACATCAATCAGGGAGTGTAATTAGAGTACTGCTTCACACTGACACACAAAACTCACTGTGTAACGCACCGCAAACAGCTGTTTGTGTAGTGACGGCCATGCTGGACTACTGCGCAACATGGCGAGATTGCTCTTCCTCACTCAGTGATGTCAGGTAATGTGTGACTTCCTTCTCAACTTTCCATGGCATTGTTAAAAAGCTTACGTTTTGTTTTTAAATTACATTTTCTACTTGCTGTGTACTTGTTCAGTACCGCTACAAAGAGAATCCTGTGGAGGCGGGCAAGTCTGCCATTGTGACCCCGGGTAATGGCCGGGGAATGAGGGGTTTGAATCCGGTGTGGAGCTTGAGCAACGGCTACCACTACACATCCAAGGAGGGCAGCGGGCAGGCAAGCGCGCCCGCCCGCCCGCCCCGAGGTAGTGACCAAAAATAACAATACAGGAGGAGGACTTTCGAGGCCCTGCTGTGTATTTGAAATGAATGTACTTTAAATCCTTTAACGAGAACCAGTTATGGCGGGCAAAGATGACACCACATTCCTTTCACGAGAATCATATGGAGGCGGGCAAGTCTGCCATTTGTGACCCAGGGTAATGGCCGGGGAATGAGGGATGGAATCCGGTGTGGAGCCTGAGAAACGGCTACCACTACACATCCAAGGAGGGCAGCAGGCAGGCATGCACGCCCGCCCCGAGGTAGTGACCAAAAATAACAATACAGGAGGCGGACTTTTGAGGCCCTGCTGTGTATTTGAAATGAATGAACTTTAAATCCTTTAACCGGAATCCGTTATGGAGGGCAAGTCTGCCATTGTCACCGCGGGGAATGAAGGTTGGATTCCGGCCCGAAGTGGGAGCCTGCTGAGACCCATGCTGTAGCTGCCCTGACCGTGCTTTGCAGACCAGGCATCTGTGGTCAGATGGACCCTTGAGCCAGCGGAAGACAAACCAAGTCGAAAGCATTTGCCAAGAATGTTTTACGGAGGGCAAGTTTTTTTGCCCTTTTTTTTACATTTTTTGAAAATGATAGATGGTTGTATTTTTCAATTGTTTGAAAGTTTAGATGGTTGTATTTTTAAATTCTTTGAAAGTTTAGATGGTTGTATTTTTAAATTCTTTGAAAGTTTAGATGGTTGTATTTTTAAATTGTTTAAAAGTGTATCCATTCTTCCTCCCCCCAGCCACGAACAATACCATGGGAACGTGGAGCAGCAGAAGCCCCCTGTGACGGCTGCTGCGGTTGTTCTCCGCGGCTTGTCTTTTGAGGGGTGCTGCTTTTCCTCAGGTGTTCTTGCCATAGCTGTTTGTGCCTTCTCTCCAGGTGCCTTCGTAAAGCACTTGCCCCTACGTGACAGTTGGCCTTTCCACGGCTCAATTTTTGCTGGCAGAGACAACAGTTGGTTTTGCTCTGAGACACACACGTGAAAAAATTTCCAAACCGCTGAACCCCCCTGGGGTGATGGCGCTACGGTGGCATCAGCAGCTGACGTTGAAGGGCATGTTGGCTGGCTGGCCATAGCTGGTGATACATGGCGCCGGACACTGCCCCCAGCTGTTTCTGAGGACGAGCTCCCTCTGCTTCTATCATGGAGTCATCTCCTCCTACTCCTCTCTGACTCCTCCTCTGAACTGTCCCCTTGGTTATCTCCTCTACCGGGAACATATGTGGTATCCGTATAATCGTCATCATAATCCTCCTGGCCAGCTGCGCTTTCCTCAGACACCTCCTCAAGTGCACCAACTTCAGGTGGTCCACCATCATCCACATCCACACACGTTACGTCCATACTATCGCCAGAGCCGGGACGAGGTCCTCCAGCACCCAAGGCTGAGACACCAAAGTGCGCTCCTCCATCCCTGCCACCCCAGCTGTCACACACTGATTGCTATTAGACTAAGAGGCGCCACAGGGCCCCCAACCTCCCCAACACCTTAATATGTAGTTATCTGGCTTACAGTCACTGCCATGTATCCCCTTTTCTTATTTCTTTCTGCTTCAAACACAATTAGGAATGACAGCTGAATGAATTCTGCGCCCCCTCCTACCCTGCGCCCTCAGGCTGGAGCCTCTCCAGCCTATGCCTCGGCCCGGCCCTGACTATCGCCACCTAACTCAGACGTATGAGGTGGTGTACCTGCGCCTTCTTGTTGTTGTTGCAGTAGTGGCTGGGAATCAGTGATTTCACCACCACCACCAAATAACTCCTGCGAAGTGTCAAATGCAGCGGATGTGGTGCTTGTTGTAGCGCTGGTGGCTGCGGGAGATGAGGTGTTCTGTGTTAAATACTCAAGCACCTCCTCACGATTTTGGGAAGTGATGGCACGTGCCTTCTTCTGAGCACTGTATTTTGGGGCAGGTCCGCACGAAATCACAGCAACACCACCTCGCATAGCCACAGACCTGCCGGTGCCTGGTGGCCTTCCTCTGGGTCTGCCTCTACCTCTTCCTCTACCTGGTTTGTCCATTTTGTCCATCTCGGGGGTATGCTAGCTATATGCAGTGAGGTGGGTTCTCACTCAACACAACAGGTAGTTAGATGCAGTGAGCTGGGTTCACTGAACACAACAGGTAGTTAGATGCAGTGAGCTGGGTTCACTGAACAGTAAAGGTACTTAAGATGCAGTGAGGTGGGTTCTCACTCAACACAACAGGTAGTTAGATGCATTGAGGTGGCCAGGTGGGTTCACACTCAACACAACAGGTAGTTAGATGCAGTGAGCTGGGTTCACTCAACACAATGCTAGGTATATGCAGTGATGAGGTGGATTAATTAAACCCAACAGGTACTGGGTAGTTAGATGCAGTGAGCTGGGTTCACTGAACAGTAAAGGTACTTAAGATGCAGTGAGGTGGATTCTCACTCAACACAACAGGTAGTTAGATGCAGTGAGCTGGGTTCACTCAACACAATGCTAGGTATATGCAGTGATGAGGTGGGTTAAGTAAACACAACAGGTACTGAGTAGTTAGATGCAGTGAGCTGGGTTCACTGAACAGTAAAGGTACTTAAGATGCAGTGAGGTGGGTTCTCACTCAACACAACAGGTAGTTAAATGCAGTGAGGTGGCCAGGTGGGTTCTCACTCAACACAACAGGTAGTTAGATGCAGTGAGCTGGGTTCACTGAACAGTAAAGGTACTTAAGATGCAGTGAGGTGGGTTCTCACTCAACACAACAGGTAGTTAGATGCAGTGAGGTGGCTAGGTGGGTTCACACTCAACACAACAAGATGCAGTGAGCTGGGTTCACTCAACACAACGCTAGGTATATGCAGTGATGAGGTGGGTTAAGTAAACACAACAGGTACTGGGTAGTTAGATGCAGTGAGCTGGGTTCACTCAACACAAAGCTAGGTATATGCAGTGATGAGGTGGGTTAAGTAAACACAACAGGTACTGGGGTATATGCAGTACTGGGTAGTACAATGTGCAGGTTCCTGTCACACACACAGGTAGTCACTGAATGTGCTGGGCTGCTGGCAGTGGCACACACAATATCAATTAGCAAGGCTGTGCATGCAACAAAAGTGTCAGTTTGACACACAGAAAATTTTTTTTACAGGATGAGCTCTGAAAAGAGCTGTTGCTGGGTGCTTTAAAAGCAATAATAATCAGTCAGGAGCAAGCAAAGCAGCCTAGAACCTAACTAATCTGTCCCTAGGAGAAAAAGTCTGCAGCAGCTGTCCCTTTCCTCTCTCTAGCAGGCACACGAGTGAGGCTAATGGCTGCCGGACCCTGCCTTATATAAGGGGGGGGTGGGGCTCCAGGGCTTAGTGTAGCCTGAATGGCTACAATGTGCCTGCTGACTGTGATGCAGAGGGTCAAAGTTGACCCTCATAGTGCATTATGGGGCGAATCGAACTTCCGGAAAAGTTCGCTTGCCGCAGGCGAACGCGAACCCCCTAAGTTCGCCTGGAACCGTTCGCCGGCGAACCGTTCGCTACATCTCTATGCAGGTGTTCACAGCACCGGGTGAACCATGGCTAGGGGTGCCCCTGTGGTGCTCAGCCACTGTGTTCTTCCACCTGGGAATGTGTTTAGTGCTTCAGAGGTTGCCTGTCATTAGTAGCCATGTGCACTGGCTGCTGTAATACAAGAGTGCCCTAGACTATTAATTATTTATCCTGATCAGAGTAATAAATTAATAATGCAGGGCAGTTTGCTGTTGCAGAAGCCATTGATACAAGTGCTGACAGCCGACTTCTGTAGTGAGCAGAGAAGCAAGCTCCAGGCAATTTAGATTGGCTTGTTTGCAGGTAATCGTATCTCTTTTCCCAGTTCCCCCTCCCACCCTGTTGTCTTCCCCATGACCCTTTCCTCTTTTCAGACTTTAGAGGCCTCTTTTAACAGCATGTCCCTGCCAATCAGCACTGGTGATGTCTGCAATCCTGGTGAGAGGTCATCCTGACATTTCTCCTCTCCCACCAGGCTCTCTGTCTTGTGCCTCTACCTCTTTACCACCCCCTCCTCCTCCTATGCATCCCCCTCTTTCGTATGTCCCCCTTTTCTGATTGTCCTCACAATGTAATCATACTGTAGTCATAGTCTAATGTCCTACCATATTATTATTGTGTATTTATATAGCACTGATATCTTCTGCAGCACCGTATAGAGTACAAATCTTCATAACAGTTAGCTCCGTCCACATCCCGACGACTCCTTTTCCTCCAAAATCCCCCAAAATTTGCAGCGACATGCACGACGCCCCAACTCGTCTACCCTCCCAACAACAAAAAATTGGTTGTTGGGGGGGGGGGGGGTTGTATGTAAATAATCAGCACCTGTTGTTAAATTCCAAATACCAATACCAAACACAGCAACCCACAAAACCAAACAGATCATGACACCCTGTGACTGGATACTGTGTTATATAATACATGATTGGATACTGCGGTAAATAACACATTAATTACCTTACTGAACAGGCCAAGTGGTCATGTGGTCCACTTCTAGCTTCCAGTTGCTCTTGCTGTATTTTTAAGTGTTGTCAGACTTTCATTGGTACAGTAGTATTCCTTAAATTCACTGTTTTTCTGTAAAAAATAAGAATAAAATGTCTCTGTATCACCTCAACATGACAGAAAACGCAGCTCTCACCAAATAGAGTAGAGAGAGTTTTACACTATGGATGGAATCACAGAAAATCGAAACCTGAAATCTGCATTAAAAAAATCTGATATTGGCTAAAGCCTTACAAATCCATAAGCGTTTTATTGCTTATGGAAATGCATTAGGCCAAAAGCCAGGACTGGAGTCTTTCTCAATGAATAGTGCTAGGGCTGCTTAGTGTGAGCGCTATAATCATTGGCTCCTGGTCACGCTCCAGGCAATGCTGTTTGGCCAAACAACAAAAAAAGATCCCCAGCATGCCATAGACTAAAATGAATTAGTGCCATACACTAAAATGCAATAACGCCATCCACTAAGATGCAACTATATACTAAATGTAATCCACTATATACTAAATATAATCATGCCATACACTAAAGTTATTGAATACTCACAATGGGTTGTCAGTAATAACAATCTGCTTGCAGAGCCCAAACCTAATATGCAAACTCAGCTAATGACAATATCTTTCATTATCATTATTTTTGAATTATAAAGTGCCAACATGGGGGCACTGTACAGACTAAAAAAACAAACATGGGTTACATAATAATACAGACAATGGGATACACACAATATCAAAATTGGTACATATTTCAGAATTGTTAGACATTGTACTTACAGTGGCAAATTAACATAATTATCAAAATGTATAGCAAATTTCAAGACAGGAAGCAGCAAGAGAGCCCTTCCATTGTGAGCTTACAATCTAAAGGGTTAGGAAGGAAACAAGAGGTTGGGTAATATATAATATGTATTACTAGAGGCGGTGTATTAGATTATATTTAAAGTAACACAACTTGGCTAGAGGGTGAAGGGGATTGGCCTACATTAGAGCTTATACGGGTACCTGTCTGAAAAATTGAGTTTTGAGGGAGCACTTGGATGTCAAAGGTTGGATTGTGACAGATGTGTTTTGGAGGAATTCCAGAGGAGGGATGAGGCTTGTGAAAAATCTTGTATACATGAATGTGAGGAGATGATTCTAGAGGAGGACAGAAGAAGGTCATGTGCAGAGCGGAGATTGAGGTAGGGTTGGTATCTGGAAACTATTGAGGAGATAAATGGGGGAGAGTTTGTATAGAGCTTTGTAGGTTAGAGTTACAAGTGATTTCTGGCGCTTGCTGCCATACTAGTGACAGGTATACTGTATGTAGTAGGAATGTACACCTGGTGGTAGATTGCCAAACTATGTTTTTCAGTATATCACTAAACTATTACCACATGTGTGAAAATCTTAGTGAATTTGGAAAATTTGGGGAAAAAAATGTAAATTACTAAATGCTGTATTTTACTGACCTATCATTTTTCACCAAACTAGACATGTCACTGTAAACAGTGCACCCCCGTGTTTACTTATATGTTGATATGCTATCCTCACAGCAATTTATTCAACAGAAACCTGCTTTTAGATATACTTGATGGAGGAGACGAAGTAGAGCACAATACCGGCATCTGCTGAGGGGGTTTAGCTGATCAAACAGCGGCTTCCCATCCGTACGACGCGTGACGTACAGCACAAATAAGCACTCTCCCTTATATCTCAATATATACAGTATGTACGCTGCAGTTAAGGTAAGCACATTTAAGTCTGGGGCCACTGCAGTTATGCAGTTATACTATATGGTTTGTCCTTGGAACCATGTACATTGAAAGCGAACCAACACCCCTCCCTGTGTTGACTTTCAAACTACAGTGTTTAGGGCAGGATCAGCAAAGAACTCCTTAGTATAGTATTCTTCTTGACACACCCAAAAACCCGTCAGTATAATTTAAAGGGGCACTATGGCGAAAAATTGTAAAATTTAAAATATGTGCAAACATAGACAAATAAGAAGTACGTTTTTTTCCAGAGTAAAATGAGCCATAAATTACTTTTCTCCTATGTTGCTGTCACTTACAGTGGGTAGTAGAAATCAGACAGAAGCGACAGGTTTTGGACTAGTCCATCTCTTTAAAGGAAATTTTCAGCGAGGCTTTTATTCTTTATAAAGATATTCCCTAAAAAGGATTTAAATAATGATGTTAGCCAGCTTCCCTGCTCGATACACAGTTTTTTGTCAGTTGAACAATGCAACTGCCATTCAATACGTGCTTTTGAAAATAAATAAATCCCTGAGAATCCCCTATGAAGAGATGGATTAGTCCAAAACCTGTTGCTTCTGTCAGATTTCTACTACCTACTGTAAGTGACAGAAACATAGGAGAAAAATAATATATGGCTCCTCTCCTTTTACGCTGGAAAAAACATACTTCTTATTTGTCTTTGCACATATTTTAAATTTTACAATTTATTTTGCCATAATGCCCCTTTAAGAGTTATGCTTTCTTGATGTATATATGGTTTTAAACTATTGAATAAAAGTTATATTTTAGATTACACAGATTTTGCTAGGTACAGACAGCGTTCAGTCCTTTGGACCCCATGTTTTATATTATATTCCCTTGTACCGATTTTTGGCCTTTTGGCATATTACAGGCCATTGAGGGGCTGAGAGGTGCTATAGAAAACTACTGAATCTGGACTAGAAGTTTTTCAGCTAGTGTAACCTTGAACATTTAGAGCTGGTTGAAATCTGCCAATGCCGTGAATATTTTCATTTTCTTTTAATAAAGCGCAAGCTTTTGCTTATTTGTACTTACCTGGTGTGTCTCTGTTCATTAAAGAGTTCAGTTAATGTACTGTTATGCACAATAAGAATCAGTCATCTATCAGTCTCTTAGGAAGACCATTTCCTCATGGCTCACTCCAGCCCCTGCATGCTGAAGCAGATGGTATTTAATATGTGGTATTTAGTGAGTGTAATTGTACGATATGCCAGCCTTGAAACACACTGTTCCTGTTTCAGTCCAGATGGCTGCAAGTTGTCATATATGAGAAAGTGTCCTCTGTCCAGGATTAGAGATGCCAGCATCAGTGCCCCTGGTGAGGGCAGCTGACGTGCTTGGGAACAATGCATGCAATTATTAATTTCTCGCCTGCCAACACGCTTTGTTAATCAGATCTACATCCCTGGGTGTGATACAGAATATACAGAGTGACAGATCTTGGGAAAAGACTGTAAGGCTTAATATAGCAACTAAAATCAAGGTCAATACCCACCCTCTGCTTGAATTAATCAGGGATTGCTTGTAAATTACAGCACTTTGCTATGCTGCTTCACAGTCAAAATATTAAATTAAAAAGGCAGCTTCACTTTCGCTAGGAAAAATAAAAAGCAGCCCTCACCTGAACAGCAAAATAAATTGCCAGAATTTTAGTTAGCTGAATTACCCAGACCTACCTCATTGTGTTCTGGTGCAGAACTTAAGGCCATGTTCACAGTGGTGCGTTGCAGTGTAACGGATGCTTTGTGAAGTGGCTTACTGCAGTGCGAACCACTACATGGACATTGACAGCAAAGTGAAGCATGCTTTTCATTGACTGTGTGCTTCACTGTACCTGACGCAATGCAAGCTTAACGTGTGGCGCTGCTGTCCCGAGCCAATGCATTGCATTCCTGCTGCTACAGGGAACACAATGACCACTGTGAATGTGGCCTTAGCTGGGCACATGCAAATTGATTTAAGTTTGCTTAACATTCAATTCAAATTTTATAAGTATATAAAAAGTGGAAATCAGTTGATCTTGGTAGCACAGATGGCAATCCATGCATGGCCAATTTTGTACTGAAGTAGGTTCAAACAAGAGGAAAGTGCGTAGCCTGGGAGTTCTAATTGATGGGGATTTAAACTTCAGAACTCAAATCTTTGCTGTGGTGAAATGATCCTATTTTCACCTGAAGAACATTGCAAAAATCAAGCACCTCATCCCCCCAGAAGATCTGCCAACCTTAGTCCATGCCTTCATTACCTCCCGACTGGACTACTGCAATGCTCTCTACACTGGCCTTCCAAAAAAGGTCTTGTACCACCTACAGCTGATACAGAATGCTGCTGCCAGACTGCTAACCAACCAACCCCGTCACTGCTACATAACACCAGTCCTGCACTCACTTCACTGGCTACCTATAGAATGGAGGGTCCTATTCAAGATCAGCCTACTGACATTTAAATCACTGAATAATGTGGACCCTGGATACATGAAAGATATGTTGCAGCTACGTAGCAATCCCCGCATTCTCAGATCCACAGGTTCTAATAATCTAGTCATACCCAGAGTCCACTTGGAAACTTTTGGTCCCAGAGCCTTCTGTCATGCTGCCCCTACGTTTTGGAACTCCTTACCTCAACAGATCAGGACAGCGCCATCCCTGGACGTGTTTAAATCCAGACTGAAAACCCACCTGTTCAGTTTGGCATTTGCAGAAATATAACTTTTGTTGTGTGAATACTTCATCCTACTACCAATTACTGAATCTGAGAGAGCCTAAGCGCTTTGAGTCCTATGGGAGAAAAGCGCTATAGAAATGTTATTATATTATTATTATATAATAAAGGAAGCATTTGTGCATTTGCTCCTTTGTTAGATCCAACAGGAATCCACTGAAAAGTCTCAAAAGCCCATCAGATACTTGTATGATTGATGGAGGTTTTCAAAGTTGATAGATCAAGGTTCTTTCAATTCTGCACTTCATATTGGTAGGAAAGTGCATCATCTTCAGTACTCCTTGACCCATAAACCCTCAACTGTATGGACATGTTCATATCCCTGCATTGTAAAGGACCACCTTATTGTAATGCACTTCATACAGTGCATTTCCAGATAACGTGAAAAATGCCCACAATATATAGCTCTTGTTCATGCTATGAAAATAACGTGTACCTGTAATGCTATGTTTTTGGCGTTGCTAAGGCCTCACACTCGACTCACACTAGCACACAGACTAGGTAAATACATAGCTTACAACTTCACACTGTATTAGGATATTTATTCAATGATTTACATTATTTACAGGTATAGCAGTGAATCATGGATAAGTAATAGAGTAAAGAATCAATACATTACCGGATATTGCATCATCACTCCGTATCGGGGACCAGCGATCGTCAGGAGGCAGCGCATACACAACATCACACAACTCGTCAGTAGTGGAGAGTCCCATCAGAGCAAGGAAAATCTCTCTTTCTTATACTCATAGCTCCACCCATTTTCCCTATTGCATCCTGGGGATGCACAGGCATGAGCTTCACTACGGTTGGATGACTTATAGTCAATATTCTCATGAACAGGACTAGTTCTGGTTAAGTCCCGTGTGAACGTGCAATTCCTGAAACAGTTAATTCAGGGTTACGCGCTTATTGCAACACAATGTTATATAACCATATCACGTGCCACGCATGCTCAGTACTTGTTTGCAGAGGGTTTAGTCGACCATCAGCCTATCCACAACGTGGAAGTATGATTCATCCCTTGTGCCCACTGCGTGATGGCAGCGCACAGCCGTATGTTTTTATAACTTGCAGTAACCTTTTGTTCTTGCCAATGATTTTTCTATGGAGAATGGTGCATCGCTACTAAAAGATCAAAATATGTCCTATCTGCCTGCAGACTAGCTTGCTAATGTGTTTTTCTCCTAACAGCCAGTCAATCACACAAGCTCTTCAGACGTGTATCACAGTACCAAGATCTTCTTTCCTGGGAATTCCTCCAGCCATGGCAGCCTATCTGTCCCTCACCACATCTCCACTCCCAGCCAGTGTCCCGGGGTCCCCTCCATTGCAGATGTTTTCTGCGACTGCACAAGCGCACAGTCGCGATCTTGTGGCCAGGAGCATTCTGTGCAGGCACAGTACTTCTGCGCCTTCGCAGAACGCTCCAGGCTACATGAGCGGGATCACAAGCAGCATTTCCCCTCTCACGCAGGCGCAGAAGATGCCGACATGGCAAGGTCGGCTACGGAGGGGACACTGGCTGGAAGCAGAGCTGCGTCGAGGGAAAGATAGGCTGCCAAGGTTGGAGGAAGACCCAGGTATGTAGATCTGTGGGGTTTTTTTTACCTCGGACCTGTTCTTTAGCATGCAGAGTGTGCATTATTTTCTGCCCATGTTGTAGTGCCTGCCTAGTTAGAGTACTGGTTAAGTGCACTACCTGACTTAGGAGACCAGAGTTTGAATCTTGGCTCTACCTATTCAGTAAGCCAGTACCTATTCATATGTTGGGTATGGATCACTGATGACTGAAAGAAACATACAGTATATGCGAGACCCCCACCTGACAGTGAGGTGGTTTGGATCTGGAGAGCCTCCCTGTTTGCAGGGTTGTGGGAACACAGTGTTGCACCGATTGGCACTTGCACAGTTTTGGTGGAGGTTGAGTGAAGCGTTTATGAAGCAGTGTTACACTATGTGAAGTTGTCTTTTACAGGTCTTAATTCTGGAAGCGCAGTGGACTCTTATATGCATAACGATATATGGACTGGATGAAACACAGCGCACTAACAGGATTTTAGTGATACAGCAACTGTGAATATTGATGTGGGACTGTTTGTGCAATTGTTGAGCCCGAAGTAGGGGTGATATAAAATTGTATGTGTGGGTGGCGCAGCATATAGTAATAACATTTGTTTAGCTGATACTACCTATTCAGTAAAGAGTCCTTGGGCAAAACTCCCTAATACTGCAAGGTATACTGAGTGGTTGCAGCTCTCAAGCACTTTGAGTCTGACAGGAGAAAAGCACTACACAAATGTTATTATTATTATTATTATTATTAATGTGTTATAAAAATACCCATAGTGTGAATTTAGCAAGACAAAGGCTCCTGCCTTTTCATGCACACAAAAACAGAGATGAAATAAACGCTTATTGAGATCAATAGGCTGTTTCAGATTAGTCTGCGGGGAAAAAAAATTGTGTTTGCTACATTTTTTTGCAAATTGCATCTGAATCCCCATTATGGCACATTGGCATGGCAGGGGGATTTGGTTACAGATTCACAGATGCACGGGCTCCACGTCCATCTCAGAGATAACATAATGGTGTCTCTGACTGTTATCCCTCATTCTTATAACTGCCACTTAGTTCACTTGCTAGTATCCCAAATGCTGGCAATAAAATTAAATCACCATTGCAAACACAGCATGATTTAGATAATGCACTGTTATCCATTATACAAACTTCTCAACACTGCAGTACAGGCACTCATCTGGAAGTTAAATATAGAATCGATATTAAAGAATGAACAAACAGTATTGCAAATTAAGTTCAAACCCTTTAAGAAACACAAAACATTTTCCATTATTAGTTCTTTCAAAACCCATATTAAAAACTTCTACAAAATAAGATTTGTGAATAAAAGATCGCTAGCAATGCTGAGGCAAGAAATAGGGATTATATATGAACTAATCACATCATAGCAAAGAAAATCCACGGACTGAGAAGATAGCCAAATATTAAGAGGAACATGAGATAAACATGCATAATACAAGGAAAACAGAACAGGCTGTGAAATTAAAATACATATTTCAAAAGAGTTTTTACGTGACTTTATTCATGATTGTACATAATTAGAGAATCTCCAAGATGCATAACAAAAGAAAACTATACCAAGTATATAATTGTTATTGCTGTTTATTTATCACATCATTATTATTAATTACAATGTTACATTAAAACATATAGGCTAGGTGCACACTAGGTACGTTAACGTATCCGTGGCTCTGTTTTTCAGGCCAGATCAAAACTGGAGCCACGAGTACCAGTGTTTTAGATAGCAGCTGACTTCACCCATAAAGAAAAATGGATCCGTCTGCGTTTGCGGAGATCCGTTTTCAAAACCTAGGCGGAAGGTCCGGATCTGCTGCATTTTCACGCAACGAATCTGGATCCTGATACACGCAGAGGTAGAGGCAGGCAATAGAAAAACAGATCCCCCTCTACACAGGCAGATTTGGACACAGAAACGGATCTGTTTCTGTGTAACAGCCTGTGGGGGAGAGGGGGCCGCCATGCTGAGGAGTAAAGCAGGCCAGACGGGGGTGGCAGCGGTCAGCTCACCTGGGTCCCCTGTCCATGCTACCCCCGCCAGCTATATGCCGCAAAACTTGTTAAAATGTATAGCAGCAGCCAGTGGGGAGCTTACCTTCTCCTCCTACTTCCTCCGCTCGCTGCGTCGCTGCGTCGCTGCTTGCAATGCCACCCTCCAAAGTATAGAGGGCAGTGTTGCAGGCAGTGACGCGGCGAGCGGAGAAAGTGGAGAGAAGGTAAGCTCCCCGCTCCTCGCTATACATTGTAACAAGTTTTGCAGCATGTAGCTGGAGGGGTAGCGGGGACAGGGGACCCATGTGAGGGGAGGGGTGTCCTCCCTCCCCGCTGACCACTGCCACCCCTGTCCTGTTTGCTATACTCCTCTAGCATGGCTGGGCATACATTTCCATGAACTGGAAACGTATGCTACAAAAATGCACAAGTTCTGGAACCTTTAGGGCTTGATTCACAAAAGAGTGCGAACTGTTAGCATGGCCGTTTTCACGCTAATTTTCGCGTTTGCGCGTGATCGTGAATTTCCACGCGCAATTAAACGTTTTCGCGCGCAAACGCGAATTTTCACGCAAGACCGTTATCGTATCGAAAATTCGCTTTTGCGTGCGAAAGCGATCGCGCGCAAACGCAAACATTTGCGCGAGAAGGGCCGTGCTAACAGTTAACATTCTTTTGTGAATCAAGCCCACAATAGATATAGAAACAAAAAAATGCCATTTTGGCTGCTGCTCCAGATCAGGCACTTCATTGATGGTTTGAAGAGAAATGTAGTACAATTTTCCATATCTGCTGGTTTGCTATAATACAACTTAGAAGATTTATATAGCAGTGTGCTAAAGTTATCTACTAAATGACTTTGCTTTAAAGTGCTTGGTCTGGAACTACTTGCACCTGTAAGAGACTTACCTCCGGGATCCAGCGATGTGGCCGTCTCTGCCAAAAGCGGGTCGCGTCCTAGCACTTCCGCATGTCAGCAGCCGTCCTTCGCTGGTGACGCGCGCACTGGGGATCGCTATACGCATACTGGTGGGCAGATGTCTCGCTTCTCTCTGCCGCAGTATGGTCTGAGGCGGTGACAGAGGTAGTGTCAGCTGACAGGATAGTCAGCTGACACTTATGCAGGGGTTTTATTTAATAAATATAAAATGATGGATGCTGACCCTGGCTGGGATTGAACCCTGGCTCTCACGTCAGAGGCTATGCCCTTAACCAGTATGCTATAGCTGACACACAGTCAGGATGTTTTGCTGGTCAGTACTGGTTAGTCAGCTGACATGTATTGCCACCTGTGTCACCTGATCTCTCTGTCAGCTGACACTTAAACAGGATTAAAACCTGCATGTGATTGGCTGTTGTGTGCATGTGGCCGGCCACTGACTAGATGCTGTCAGTATTTAAACCGTGCTGTGACAGTTGCATGTTGCCCGTGATAGCTCTAGCTTGCTGGTTGCTGGGTGCTCTGTATACCTGCTCTTGTTATATTGGATTATCTGGATTTCGACCTCTGCTTGTTTACTGGACCTCCCTTGACTGCTGCCTGAACCGACCTATTGCCTGGATTATCGTTATGACTGTTTGCTACCTGGTTTGACCTCGGATACCTTTTTTGACCTCTCTTCTGCCTAGCCCTCCTGTACTGCGATATCTCGGTTTACCCGTGTATGACCTTGGACTGTTTCTGGACTTTGCTACTTTGTGTTCTTGTTTAGGCCTGGAAGTTTATTTACTCACCCTGCATTAAGCTCCAATACCTTGCACACTAAAGGCCTGGGTGTAACCAAAGTCGGGTAGGTGTTGTCTGTCACCTCTCGTTCAAGCGAGGACGCGCCACATAGGGTGAAGCGTGTGGAGGTAGATTGGGGCATTGGAGCTGATTCTTGAGTGGATATTCCTACAGACCTGACAGCACCACTGTATTATTGGTCTACTAGTTGGGTCAGCTGAAGATTGAAGTGAGGGCACTGTTGGGAATACCAAAAAGTCAGCACATGCTCCTGAAACATACAGAAGAAAAAAATCTACTATGCCAGAACACTTTCTCTTACACAACACTCAAAGGCCACTGAAAAAATGTAGTTTCCAACCCTGCATTTTGCAAATGAAGCTTAAAGGACTCACGAGGTGACATGTGACATAATGAGATAGACGTGTATGTACAGTGCCTAGCACACAAATAACTAGGTTGTGTTCCTTTTTTTCTTCCTCTGCCTGAAAGAGCTAAAAATCAGGCATGCAAGTGACAGTTTTTGTCTGGGTCGCGACCGGTTCAGACCCTCCCTGATAAGGAATCGCAGCCATAAAACACTTTCCTGGCAGAAAATGGCTTCTGAGAGCAGGAAAGAGATAAAAAACATCAATAGTTCATGGATTTTAGCTGTGGCATACTTCAATGCATGTATCATTGAACAGAGACAATTAAACTGTAAACACTTAAAAAATTAGATTTAAAAATAAAATAAAACTGTTGGATATCTAAAAAAGTCATTTTTAGGATAAGGAGGATATATACAATTGTTTATCTCATAACTTTATTTTCACCTCGTGTGTCCTTTAATCTTGCACCTCAGTGCTGTGGAAATCTGCAGTACCCAATTGATGTAGAACCTGGTTTAACAAGATTAATAAAATTTGAGGTAATGGAACAAATTATTGAGAACGGTCATGAGAAACCTGAAAAAAAAGATTATTACTTGGGCTGTGTGGGTAGATTGGAAGAGCTTTAATGAATATTAAGAACTAAATTGAAGAAAAAAATAAGCTGCAATGAATAGGGGTGGAGTGGAAGTCACCCCCCCCCCCCCCGTTCTCTTCCTCCTTCTCTTTTCTGTCTCCCCCCCTTCTCTTTTCTGCCCCCCCCCCCCCCCCTCCCCGCCGTCTAAAATATCTTCTCTTTGTGCTGCGTCCGGTTGGGTGCTTCTTAGGTCAGTGATTATATAACTATTTGATATATTATTGCTCAGTGGTAGTAGTGGTATTTTACAGAGGAGGGGACCTTGGGCTAAAGCCATTGCAATGAGCCTAAACCTATTTGTTATAGTACTTGAAGTTATTGTTACGCATACATTAGGGAGGAGTCGTCGGTGGCTTCATGACACAGTGACGCTCTGTGAAATTACATGAGCACTGCCATTTTTTATTATTCAAAGTGGGGCTTTAATTTTCTTTAAAAATGGCTTTATTATTTTATTGGTGTTCAATGAAAGGTAAAACAAAACCATACACATTAAATATTCCCCTATGTTAAATAAGGTCTTAATTTGGGATATTTCGTGCCACTCTATCTAATTTTATACACTGGCAGTGTCCCTACTGCTTTAGTCACCCACATGTCTAGCTGAAGAGGATAAAGAAAGCATTGATGTCATGAAGAAGGAGACCAAGTTGTGGTGCTCAGGAAAGCCAGGAGGCTGCTGCTCTCTGCAGCATGCTTTGTCAGATCAGATTACAACAGCATGTGTGGATGAAGTGGCAAACACCAGCAGCAGAGGGCCAGCATGAAGCCCATTTGGAGTGTGCACTGCCAAACCAATAAAACCAGAGCAGGTGCAGGAAATAATAAACTGCCTGAGTCAAGCTAGTTTTTAGCTATCACTTGTCTATACCAGCAATCAAATTGAAAGTGTCAGTAATGCTGCCACTTCTTTTAAGTCGCTGGCCCATGAAACTTGGGCTGATGAACATATATGATCATAAAATATAACTTCTGTGGATGCATAGACTGCCAGCATTGATATCTGAAGGGGAGGGATTAACTCCAAAGTAATTATGGAGCTTTGTTTTAAAGCATTATTAATGTAAGAGGAGTAAATTGAAAGGATAGGGTCAGATGCAGAGGTGGAGAAGCCCTAGCACGATGGTACCGGGCAAATTGCTGGTGAAGGAAAACGGGACAGTGACGCTTGTGGGGCCTTTGAAATAGTGATGGACAAGTAGATGTAGATAACTTTGAGATGATGCAAAAGTATGCAGCTTGAAAACAAAACCAATCAAACCCTGCTGAGGTAACATTCGATTGGTTAATTTTCAAGCTGCGTAAATTTGCATAAAATTTGCATCAACTCGAAGTTATTTGCATCTACTTGACCATCACTACTTTGAAGTTTGGTGGCAGGCTGTGTTAGAGGTGGAGGAAAAGGAGCTTAGGCACACAGAAGTCGCTGTTTTCATACTACATTAAGGTTTTTATGGATGTCTCTGTTACCACTGAAGGAGTTATCCACTCATTTCCTGTTCCTGTGAAAGCCATAAACCTTCACAGCTTTAGCATGAATCCTAGTGGTCCCAGGTTGTGAATACTGTGCTATGGGCCCCCATGATTCACACCTGGACAGGTTTACAGGAGCTGTTTCATTCTAATGTTGGCCAAGCACAGGATGATACAACACACTACTTTATACTGCATGACATCAAATTTAAATTTTTTCCCCATATTTTCTTATTAAAACATAACCTTTTAAAGATGTGGCATCTTGTAAATTTTTATCGAATCGACTAAGAAAAATCCAATTCTGCAAGTATTTTTATTAGATTATTCTTGTCTTGTGTGTGAATATTGGAAAAACAGAACAAGACAAAAAAGCAGCTTCAGGCTGGCAAAACATTCCAGTTAGATCAATATCAGCGTGGAAATTTGGGGTTATGAGAAATGCATGTTTGTGACTAGTTACTGTTACACTAATTACTGCTGTGTCTAGAGAGAAACAACTTGCAAGGTAAGGAGCTGTGGATGGCTGACTATCTAGGGCATTACTGCAAACAACATCCACTTGTGTAGAAGCAACAGACATCTGCTCTCGGTATGTGTCTGCATTATTACTGTAGTGTAGATCATTGCAGGCAAGCTAAACATTAAAACAATAACTTGTCTCAGAAATAGAGAACAAGAAACAAAGGACTCCGTGCTGTGTCCTATTTTATCAGAATGTGCAAGGATACACAAACACTGTGTAGATACAGTTCTGCAGTTTAATCTCTCCCTGCAGGCTAAATGGCCCTATTTTCAGCTCACCAGTCATATCAATTCTCACAGCTGCAGTCGTCCTTCCCTACCAATTATTTTATTGGGTTGATTTCTCACTTATCTAGTAAATCTAAGCCAGGGAGCAAATCTCAAACAAATGCTTGTTTCAGGCTTATATCTCCCTCTAGGAAATTTGAAATAAGTATATCTGAAGAATGAAGCAAACAAATGTGAGCTAAACTTATCAATTTGTTTTGTTGGACTCTTTGAGGTCTTGGCATGAAAATTGAGTTCTCTTTACATGATGTTATTCTTTAATAATGAGTATTTACCATTCCACTACTGGGACACACCAGCGACTGCACTCAATGTGGATCTTAAACACAACAGTCATCTCACTTCCCCAAGGAAAAGCTGGGTCTGGGGTTTCCTTGTCTATAGAGCTCTGGACAGAGGCAGAATAATGAAGCTGGAAATGCAAACCTTTTGTATCTGTGCAGTAGCCACTGATAATATCAACCCCTCAAACACACTCTTTTCAATGCAGCAACTGCTGGTGGTAAAGCACATGTTAAGTAATCACAGGCTATAGACTAGATTTATTTCAGGGGAAAGGAATCGATTGAAAAGCACTTCTAACCCTTCTCCAATTTATGCTGAGACCAAAGGTACAACATATCTGCTATAAAATTGTGTGAGATGACACTTACTTTTGAAATCAATGGAAAAGGTCATGACATATGATTTAACAAAGCCAAAGAATGTATCATTATCTCTGCACGACTAAGAACAAGATTGACATGCCAATAAAATAATTAAATTAATGGTTCTGTAGTTACAAGGTTTCTTTAGGTATTACCAATAGCAGTCTCATGAGGTTTGCAAGTGGTAGATACATGTCTCTAAAACAATGTTTTGTAAAATGTGTACCCCCAAATCTCTGCTGCATTACATCTCAGTATTATGATGAGCATTTGAAGCAGACTTCTAGTAAACCTGAGATGGCGAGGGAGAGAAAATGTATACATACCCAGGGCTTCCTCCAGCACACTCCAGGATGATCACTCCCTCGCCACCCTCTTCCGCCACCTGGATCATCTGGAATCTGGCCCTGAGTCCTCTGGTCTAAGGCATTCTGGGCATGCACAGCCTGGCTGCGCATACCCCCATTGCGCTACCAACACAGGGAGCATTCTGCGCCTGCAAAGTACTACTGCAACGGTGCAGAATGCTCCTGACGACGGGAGCGCAAGAGGGGAGCACGCATGGCCGGACTGGACCTGAGCTGACTGGCCCCGACTGGAGGACTTTAGGGGCCAGATTTCAGATGATCCGGGCAGAGGACGAGAACAGCAAGGGTGCAATCAGCCTGGAGGAAGCCCCCGGTATGTATACATTTTCTCTCCCTCGCCATCTAAAGTACACAACTCTGAACAGGTTCCATGGCACCGATACAAACAAGCAGTTTAGTCATGCTCTTTACAGTATGCCCTGTCACACTCTCCCTATTGGTCAGTTTACGGAAGCCTCTCAGTCTGCTCTGACATACAGACAATCAAATCCTTTGGATACAATCAATGTGCCAGACCACTGACATTGTGTCTAACAGACAGATCAAAAGGTGGTATATACATGTACAATTGAACACACAATTAAATGGTAACTGCCACCACCTTTTATAAAGAGGAAAGGTCCTTTCTGACTACTCTACACTAGGTAAAGATATGTTTATAGCCCAGTTCACACTGGCATGGATGGAAAACTGACGAATCAGTTTTTAACCACTTGCAGAACCCTGGTATATATCTAAACCCCTGTAAATTTTACTTGCGCATCAGAAGCATAGATATGCGTATTTGTTTATTTACCGCTGCCACTCGGCGATACCAGGCGTGCTCCCGTTCACCTTCATTGCAATCCCACCGGTCTTTGATCAGTGAATGGGAACAGCTGTTACCAAACCTGATCAGTGCCTGTAACGAATGAAGTCCGGCGAGATGCCTGTGTTCATTCTCGAAGTGAAAGTAAAAACACACACACATAACACTTCCTGTGTACTAACAACTGGGAGGGAGAAGGTGCCCCAAAAAATAGGTGGTGGTGGATGAACGGTATATCTATATTATGTGACTAAAAATAGCAAAAAAAATATGAATAATAAAAATGGCTTACCTCAAAGGTAGGGGCAAAGCCAATTTCAAACAAAAAGTTTATTATTGATCAGACACGATCAATGATAACACACTTCGCGGAACACAGTCCGCTTCCTAAGATCAAAGGAGCTTTTAGGCGCACCTGAACTTACTGTTTACAGTATAAAGACACTGCTTTGCATTTGATCAGAGGAAGCTGACTGTGTTCTGCGAAACGTGTTTTCATTGATAGTGTCTGACAGGGCCGGGACAAGGTCCACCATCAACAGAGGCTGAGCTGCCCAAGTGCGCCCCCCCCACCCCAAGTGCGCCCCCCCCCAAGTGCGCCCCCTCCTTAAAGATATCCAAAAATAAGACAGTATTTTCCCACAGGAGAACAGATTAATATAAATTAACAGCAAACAAGTGATACCAACATTTTTTTGTATAAATTAGGTAATAAGTGCAAATACAAATAAATTAACAGCAAAAGAACATGTATGTTTAAATGCAGAAAAAATTGCTTAAACACAACTGTAAACATTTGTCTTTCCTGAATCCATAAAGCCTCAGGCTAGATTCACAGTGGGACGTTGCGTTTTGATGCCACGTTAAAGTCGCACCGCATGCTTACAACGCAACGCGCCCAAAAAGTGGCAACGCAGCGTTACCGTCGCATACAGCAGATACAGTAAAAAATACAGGCAATGAAAAGTATGCTTCCAAGTCATTACTGAGCATGTGCAAACAGTCCAACGCAGCTAATAACGTGTATAACGCACAGCATGCAGTACTTTTACTTAACGTGCAGCGTTAGATACCAACGCAACGTGTGCACTGTGAACAGGGCATTGATTTTTCATTGCAGTGAGTTATTCTGCGTTAAATGCTGTTTTAACGCGCGACTTTAACGTCCCACTGTGAACTTAGCCTCATACACACGCTCAGCAAAAGTCTTTTAAATGCACAATTATCAAACAACTTGAAGAAGTTGGACAACTTTTGTCAAGTAAAATATCACTGATAAGAGGCGACCAACAACTGATAAGATGCAGCTCAAGTCAATCCAACTGTTGTAATTGCACATAAATATGCACAGTTTAAAGGACAACTGTAACGACAGGCATATGGAGGCTGCCATATGTATTTCCTTATAAACAATACCAGTTGCTTGGCTGTCCTGCTGGTCTATTTGGCTGCTGTAGTGTCTGAAAACAAGCATGTCAAATCTGACAATAATGTCAGAAATACCTGATGTACTGCATGCTTGTTTAGGGGCTATGGCTAAAAGTATTAAGCCTCATCTACACGGTACAATTTTCCATCAGATAGATGGAACTTTTAGATAGATCTGATATGTAGAGTATAGTAAACCTGAGATGAAAGTTTATATATACCTGGGGCTTCCTCCAGCCACCTTTAGACTAATCAGTCCCTCACTGTCCTCCTCCGCCACCTGGATCTTCTGCCATGGGTACAGGCACTTGAGCCAGTCTGGCGTAGTACGCATGCACACACTCCACCACCAGGAACGTACTACACCTGTGTAGTACTATTGTGCAGGTGCAGAACGCTCCTGGCTGTGGGAGTGTCATGCGGCCGGACTGCGCTCAATGGCTGAATTACCGGGATTCATAGCAGAAGATCCAGGTGGTGGAGGAGGACAACGAGGGACTAATTAGCCTGAAGGGAGCTGGAGGAAGCCCCAGGTATGTATAAAACTTTTCTTTTCATCCGTCTCAGGTCCCATTTAATTCATAGTCATCAAACCAAATTTTAACATATCAAATTTTTTGATTTAATGAGCAAAAGGAGTGCATAAATCAGCATCAGCGCAGAATTATTTGCATTTCATTGACCATCACTATTAGTTACACATCTACACATCAGGCTTTATTCTTACAGCATAGATGTTATATAGTATATATAAGAGATTCCTGTGTACACATCATATATACAGTCACTATCAGATATGTACATCGGACTTTAAAAATATGGGGACTGCTTTATGGAAGCAGCACAAGTAACTATTCTTGATTGGTTTATTTCAATTTTATGGGCTAAGCAGAGTCACTACTGTATATATAAACTGTATATATAATTTATGATGTGCTCTCTGCCCACCTGCCCCACTGGAGTACAGCAGATACCCCTAAAGGGTCGTACTCAGCCAGCAATAGTGCGCACAATGTTACTCAACGTCGGGAAATATTGTTTAACAAACGCATGTTAAATGTTGTGTCCTCCCTGTGGCGATTGCGCATTCTCAAACTACAGACACAGAAGATCAGATCTTTAAGATCCTCAAAGACGCTCGTGTAAAGTACCACGATCGCTTGAACGTTCGATCAAGCTTGTCAAGTAATGACACTTTAGGTGATTACATAGCTTAAAGAGACTCTGAAGTCTCCAAAATATAAGGTTTTTACTTTAAAAACCTCATTAACATTATTGCCCCTCTTAAATCAAAACACCCTAAACCACCCCAAACTCGCCCGGCTAAATCCACGACTTTCTTGGTCGTGGATTTTGCTGCAGCCTCTATGCGCGTATCTACCTCTTCCCCGCCCCTCTCAGTGAAGGAAGACTGAGAGGGGCGGGGGAGAAGTGGCGTTCTGCGCTGATTGACACGCATAGAAGCAGAGCTGCAGCAAAATGCTCTACCTCTATGCGGAAGGAGCCTGCAATGTACCCCAGAGAGTTTGGGGTGATTTAGGGTGTTTTCAGACGTGGGGAATGCGGCGATTAAACAGGGGCAATAATGTTAATGAGGTTTTTAAGGTAAAAACCTCATTTTTTGGAGAATTCAGAGTCTCTTCAAAGGATACATCTGACAAATTAAAAAAGAAACAGATTTACTTACCTGAGTCTTCCTCCAGCCCCTTAAAGCCTGTGTGTCCCTGGGCACAGCTCCGCTCCAAGAGTCCCAGCCCATCTATTGTGGCCCCCTCTGTAGCAAATGCCGAACTGGAAGGTCGGGATCCATTGCGCAGGGGCCCATCTGATCTGCTTGCTATCAAGCTCCCATTGCCGGGAGCATTCTTCACAGGCGGAAAAGTAATGCGTCTGCACAGAATGGTCCCACTGACGGGAGCTTCATAGCAAGCAGATTAGCTGTGTGCTGCTACGGAGGGGATAACAGGAGACGGGCTGGAAGCGGAGCTGCGCTGAGGGACACACAGGCTCCCAGCCAGGGGCAGAGGAAGTCCCCACCCAGGTAAGTGAATCTCATTTTTTTATTATGTTCATCAGATGTATCCTTTAAGCAATGTGTGCACCCCTCATATTTCAGGTGCCAAATAAACACATAAGAATTGGGGATCTAGCAATAAACTTAAACTGGGAACTTAAAGGAATCATCAGGCAAAAAATAAAAAAAAAAATCAGCTTTACTCACCTGGGGCTTTCTCCAGCCCCTTGCAGCCGACTGTCCCACACTGACCGCTCTGCTCTCTGCCGCTTTACCGGGTTCCCCGCACGGTGCAGAGGATGACCTTGAGGTTGTCCTTACTGCGCCTGCGTGAAGCGCCGCTGTCAATCATGGCCACAATGTCCGCTGCGCACTGCGCAGAACTACTGCACCTGCGCAGCGGACACTGTGGCCATGATTGACAGCAGCGCTTCACGCAGGCACAGTAAGGACAACCTCGAGGTTGTCCTCTGCACCATGCGGCAAGCCCGGGACAGCGGCGGAGAGCGGAGCGGAGAAAGCCCCAGGTGAGTAAAGCTAATTGTTTACCTAATGATTCCCTTAACACCAAAATAAGGTGCATTGTTCAACCCCATGAATAGCAGCCAGTCACCTAAGTGACACGATTGATGACAGACCTCTGCCCTGCATTATTGATAGTATACATAATAGTATAATGTGACAAGCACTGGCTGCAAATCTATATCAGCTGCTGATAATACTATACAGTATCCAGTTATGGTGCATTATATGATGGATAATATTAGTGTGTCTGTGGTATAGACACACTAACATTATCCATCATATAATGCACCATAAATGGATACTGTATTATCAGCAGCTGATATAGATTTGCAGCCAGTGCTTGTCACATTATACTATTATCAATAATGCAGGACAGGAGCTCTGAGTCAGTGTGTCACATTAATATCTAAAATATAAATGTATGTATGATGGGATTGGGACTAGGAGGCATTGGAGGCCCTGTGTAATACTATAATAGATTCACCATAATAATGCTGCCTGTGCAGCTGTGCCTGCTGCCTGTCACACTTACTTTTACTTGACTTGGGACAGGGACTGAGAGACAGACAGCCAGCCGCGGGCCACACAGGGCAGACGATTCCCCCGCCGTCAACACAGCCACACTGTCTCCTGCCTGACTCCTCCCTAGCTGCTGATTCACAGGCGAGGAGACAGGCGACGTTGTGAGGGGGCGGGACCCACAGGCTGCCCGACGTCACACAGAGAGGCGCACGCTGGTTGGCCGCTCTGTGTGTGAGAGAGAGGGAAGGGCGGCGGCGCACTTTGGAGTCACCGGGACGGACGGTGACCATGACAACAACAACAAGCCAGGTAGCGGAGAGCGGAATATGTATACTCCGCTCCCGCTTTAGACAGACAGACAGCACTGTTGTGCGATTAGAGGCGGCGGGCGCTGGGCGGCACAGCAGGGCAGGCAGCACGCAGCACGAATACAGCGGGGGGCGGCCAGCAGAGGTAACACAGAGTGAGTCACACAGACTGCAAGTTCCGCCCCTCCAGAGTGCTAATGACATGCGCCCTGAGGCTCCAGCCTCGTCGGCCTCTGTGTCGGCACGGCCCTGGTGTCTGATGAATAATAAACCTTTGTTTGAAATTGGCTTTGCGCCTTCCTTTGAGGTAAGCCATTTTTATTATTTATATTTTTTTGCTATTTTTAGTCACATAATATAGATATACCATTCATCCACCATCACTTATTTTTTGGGGCGCATTCTTCCTCCCAGTTGTTATGTCACAGCCCACAAGCTGCTTTGGGGGGTTAGTCTAGTGTTCAATTTCTGAACTATTGCTTTTTTTCTAGAACACGACCGGAGCTAGTCTACTTTAGGGGACCCAGCGCAAATCCCCATAGACAATTGGAACTGAGCTGAAAACGGAAAGAATTTCCGCTTTCAGCTTGTTTTAAACCCCACAAGTTATATATGTATGGAAAGCTAAGATTCTCCTCTAACGAATTCTGGCACTTTCGGTGAGAAAAACCTTAAACTCACCGTGCAGGAAGCGCCGAAAGTCCGCAATCGTGGCTCCGTCGGCCATTTTAGCTGTCTGCTGCTGCTGTTTATCTCCCTCCTCATTGGAGGGATTGTTAGCTGGGGGCGTGCCAGGAAGAAGAAGTGAACTCCACACACCACCCAGTGGCTGAGTGATAAAACATAAGTTGCTCTGAACTTGGGCATGGGAATAATAATGTATTATAATACATTAATACATTATTATTAAAATAATGTTATTTATACGCACACCTGCTTTAGTGGAGTCACTGTCCCCTTGCCCGCTCGCTTCGCTCGCTGGGCTGCGGGCTCGGTCCTCGCTTCGCTCGGACAACTTTTTATTCCTACTCTATGTCCACATGGATAGTGGAGATTGCACGCACATCTGCTTTAGTGGAGTCACTGTCCCCTTGCCCGCTCGCTTCGCTCGCTGGGCTGCGGGCTCGGTCCTCGCTTCGCTCGGACAACTTTTTATTCCTACTCTATGTCCACATGGATAGTGGAGATTGCACACACACCTGCTTTAGTGGAGTCACTGTCCCCTTGCCCGCTCGCTGGGCTGCGGGCTCGGTCCTCGCTTCGCTCGGACAACTTTTTATTCCTACTCTATGTCCACATGGATAGTGGAGATTGCACGCACACCTGCTTTAGTGGAGTCACTGTCCCCTTGCCCGCTCGCTTCGCTCGCTGGGCTACGGGCTCGGTCCTCGCTTCGCTCGGACAACTTTTTATTCCTACTCTATGTCCACATGGATAGTGGAGATTGCACGCACACCTTAATTATTTTCATTATTTTTTTTATTATTTCATTAAATGCATTTCTTGTATTTTTGCAAGTTTTAAATTACAATGACAGTTTTCAATACAAGAATTACTTGTATTCCACAGCCACTAGGTGGCGTGTGGAGTTCACTTTTTCTTCCTGGCACGCCCCCAGCTAACAATCCCTCCAATGAGGAGGGAGACAAACAGCAGCAGCAGCAGAGCTAAGATGGCCGACGGAGCCACGATTGCGGACTTTCGGCGCTTCCTGCACGGTGAGTTTAAGGTTTTTCTCACCGAAAGTGCCAGAATTCGTTAGAGGAGAATCTTAGCTTTCCATACATATATAACTTGTGGGGTTTTAAACTAGCTGAAAGCGGAAATTCGTTCCGTTTTCAGCACAGTTCCAATTGTCTATGGGGATTTGCGCTGGGTCCCCTAAAGTAGACTAGCGCCACACGACCCACATATTTGATGACCAAAGAACCTGAGTGAGGATGGGATTTCCTCACCTGCCTTCATACTGTGGTTGCTGGTCGTGCAACCTACACTTGTGAGTATTCTTTTGCTCTTTAAGACTATGTGATCAGCACTTGACATACTGCACCATAAGGGGCTCCTGGTGTCTCTGTGTTTTTTCCTGTCTCCCTAGGAAGTCTGTTGAATCCCTTGGGATAACACACACCCTCTTAACTTCCTGTGTACTGTTCTACAGCAGAAAATGGCTTCTGAGAGCAAGAAAGAGGTATAAAGGGGAATTTCCTATTAATGAGGGTCACACTAGTCACTTCCTGTCTGAGTCAGGACTGAGTCAGCCACTTACATACCTGATATTTAACTATTTCAGACAGAGAAAGAAAAAAGGAACACAGCATAGTTATTTGTGTGCTAGGCCTTGCACATATCTCATCATGTCACATGTCACTTGCGGGATCCTTTAAAAAAGACTAACAGACAGATTTAGAGCAAGTACAGGGAGTATAACAAACATGTACATTCTAAAGGGATGCTGGGATGCCTCTTATTATTGTAATACACAGACCAATACACAGACAAATTCACACTCTTCTGCTGTTACTGAACAGGTTTTTGTCAATGGGCTTCGGTAAATTACTGAACTTCTACCGCACCTGTGAAAATATATAATGAATTAGCAAAAAAAATCTAAAATACTGAATGCAGTATTTTCCCAACTTTTTTTTTTATTGAACAGCCTTTGATAAACTGACGCTTATGTGTTGAGCTGATGCAGAGATAACTTCAGATATTTCATCTCTCTTTCTATAACATTTGCGCTGCTGTTTATGGACAGTTGGGTAAAACATTATGGCCTGATCAGCTCTGTCCAATCCTCCCATAGTGTGATTATAGTCGATCACAACCTGGGACTTTTCAATATCCGTACCACCTCTTGTTCTTGTCGTAGGAGAGGTGGCATTGTGTATGGTGCTCAGGAGGGACACTTTTTATCCCTCTACCACAGTACCATCATCTTGCCCTACTGCCAAGCCACAATTTCCCCAATTTTTTAAAAGAAAAGGAGGGTGGTGGTTGGCCCTTACTGTGCAGGGGCAGGATTCTCCTTGGAGGAACCTGTTTCAGAGGTGGGATTAAGCGTCCTGCTCCTTGCTTAAAGTAAACCAGAGACCTTGATAAGTAAAGATTTGATACTTACTCGGGGCTTCCTCCCGCCCCATAAACACGCCGGAGTTCCTCGCAGTAGATCTGCTCATGCGCAGAAGACCAAGACTGAACCCGACTGAGCCAGTTCTCGGGCTGATCACGGCTTAACGGCAGAGCACAGGAGGACAGCGTGGGTCTCAGATGTGTTTATGGGGCAGGAGGAAGCCCCAGGTAAGTATCAAATCTTTAGTTATCGCGGTCTCTGGTTTAAGGGCAAATTAAGCCCTTGTTTTGGAGGGAACATTCCATCATGAATGTATGATTAGTCCATATGTCTGTCACGTGCAATTGGACAGCAGATTCAAAGACTGCTAACTTTTCTTGTTGGCTTGACCAACTTCGATATTGAATTGGATTCCATTACAGAGAAATGTAATAATTGGGATTCCGCTTGTGTTATGTACACAACAATGATATGCAGATGTCTGGCAAGTTTCCAGCTATCTATTGATACACTTTACATAGTGCTCAGATATAGGGAACAGATTAAAACCACCCAAATATGAAATGCATCATACAGTATTTTAGTTTGTGACTTTTTTCCATTCAGACCACTGCAGCTTTCAAGGTTTATTCGACGCTCATACAACCTACCACCTAAATGAATTTTGGCTCCTTTTCTTGTCACTAATAAAGCTTTCTTTTGGTGCTATTTGATTGCTCCTGCGATTTTTACTTTTTATTATATTCATCAAAAAAGACATGAATTTTGGCAAAAAAATGATTTTTTTTAACTTTCTGTGCTGACATTTCAAATAAAGTAAAATTTCTGTATACATGCTGAGCGAAAAATGTGGACAAACATGTTTTGGATAAAAAAAAACCCCATTCAGTGTATATTTATTGGTTTGGGTAAAAGGTATAGCGTTTACAAACTATGGTGCAAAAAGTGAATTTTCCCATTTTCAAGCATCTATGACTTTTCTGACCCCCTGTCATGTTTCATGAGGGGCTAGAATTCCAGGATAGTATAAATACCCCCCAAATGAACCCATTTTTGAAAGAAGACATCCCAAAGTATTCACTGAGAGGCATAGTGAGTTCATAGAAGATATTAATTTTTGTCACAAGTAAGCGGAAAATGACACTTTGTGACAAAAAAAAAAAAAAGTTTCCATTTCTTCTAACTTGCGACAAAAAAAAAAATGAAATCTGCCACGGACTCACCATGCCCCTCTCTGAATACCTTGAAGTGTCTACTTTCCAAAATGGGGTCATTTGTGGGGTGTGTTTACTGTCCTCGCATTTTGGGGGGTGCTAATTTGTAAGCACCCCTGTAAAGCCTAAAGGTGCTCATTGGACTTTGGGCCCCTTAGCGCAGTTAGGCTGCAAAAAGTGCCACACGTGTGGTATTGCCGTACTCAGGAGAAGTAGTATAATGTGTTTTGGGGTGTATTTTTACACATACTGATGCTGGGTGGGAGAAATATCTCTGTAAATGACAATTTTTTAATTTTTTTTACACACAATTGTCCATTTACAGAGATCTTTCTCCCACTCAGCATGGGTATGTGTACAAATACACCCCAAAACACATTATACTACTTCTCCTAGGTACGGCGAAACCACATGTGTGGCACTTTTTTGCACCCTAACTGCGCTAAGGGGCCCAAAGTCCAATGAGTACCTTTAGGATTTCACAGGTCATTTTGAGAAATTTCGTTTCAAGACTACTCCTCACGGTTTAGGGCCCCTAAAATGCCAGGACAGTATACGAACCCCACAAATGAACCCATTTTAGAAAGAAGACACCCCAAGGTATTCCGTTAGTAGTACGGTGAGTTCATAGAAGATTTTATTTTTTGTCACAAGTTAGCGGAAAATGACACTTTGTGAAAAAAAACAATAAAAATCAATTTCCGCTAAATTGTGACAAAAAATAAAATCTTCTATGAACTCACCGTACTACTAACAGAATACCTTGGGGTGTCTTCTTTCTAAAATGGAGTCATTTGTGGGGTTCCTATACTAACCTGGCATTTTAGGGGCCCTAAACCGTGAGGAGTAGTCTTGAAACAAAATTTCTCAAAATGACCTGTGAAATCCTAAAGGTACTCATTGGACTTTGGGCCCCTTAGCGCAGTTAGGGTACAAAAAAGTGCCACACATGTGGTATCGCCGTACTCGGGAGAAGTAGTACAATGTGTTTTGGGGTGTATTTTTACACATATACCCATGCTGGGTGGGAGAAATAACTCTGTAAATGGACAATTGTGTGTAAAAAAATCAAAAGATTGTCATTTACAGAGGTATTTCTCCCACCCAGCATGGGTATGTGTAAAAATACACCCCAAAACGCATTATACTACTTCTCCTGAGTACGGCGGTACCGCATGTGTGGCACTTTTTTACACCCTAAGTACGCTAAGGGGCCCAAAGTCCAATGAGTACCTTTAGGATTTCACAGGTCATTTTTATTTCAAGACTACTCCTCACGGTTTAGGGCCAGGGCAGTATAGGAACCCCACTAATGACCCCATTTTAGAAAGAAGACACCCCAAGGTATTCCGTTAGGAGTATGGTGAGTTCATAGAAGTTTTTATTTTTTTGTCACAAGTTAGCGGAAATTCATTTTAATTGTTTTTTTTCACAAAGTGTCATTTTTCGCTAACTTGTGACAAAAAATAAAATCTTCTATGAACTCACCATACTCCGTACGGAATACCTTTGGGTGTCTTGTTTCTAGAATGGGGTCATTTGTGGGGTTCCTATACTGCCCTGGCATTTTAGGGGCCCTAAACCGTGAGGAGTAGTCTTGAAACCAAATGTCGCAAAATGACCTGTGAAATCCTAAAGGTACTCATTGGACTTTGGGCCCCTTAGCGTACTTAGGGTGTAAAAAAGTGCCACACATGTGGTACCGCCGTACTCAGGAGAAGTAGTATAATGCGTTTTGGGGTGTATTTTTACACATACCCATGCTAAGTGGGAGAAATATCTCTGTAAATGACAATTGTTTGATTTTTTTTACACACAATTGTCCATTTACATAGAAATTTCTCCCACCCAGCATGGGTATGTGTAAAAATACACCCCAAAACACATTATACTACTTTTCCTGAGTACGGCGGTACCACATGTGTGACACTTTTTTGCAGCCTAGGTGCGCTAAGGGGCCCAACGTCCTATTCACAGGTAATTTTGAGGCATTTGTTTTCTAGACTACTCCTCGCGGTTTTAGGGCCCCTAAAATGCCAGGGCAGTATAGGAACCCCACAAGTGACCCCATTTTAGAAAGAAGACACCCCAAGGTATTCCGTTAGGTGTATGGCGAGCTCATAGAAGATTTTATTTTTTGTCACAAGTTAGTGAAAAATTACACTTTGTGAAAAAAAACCAATAAAAATCAATTTCCGCTAACTTTTGACAAAAAATAAAATCTTCTATGAACTCATCATACACCTAACTGAATACCTTGGGGTGTCTTTTTTTCTAAAATGGGGTCACTTGTGGGGTTCCTATACCGCCCTGGCATTTTACGGGCCCAAAACCGTGAGTAGTCTGGAAACCAAATGTCTCAAAATGACTGTTCAGGGGTATAAGCATCTGCAAATTTTGATGACAGGTGATCTATGAGGGGGCGAATTTTGTGGAACCGGTCATAAGCAGGGTGGCCTTTTAGATGACAGGTTGTATTGGGCCTGATCTGATGGATAGGAGTGCTAGGGGGGTGACAGGAGGTGATTGATGGGTGTCTCAGGGGGTGGTTAGAGGGGAAAATAGATGCAATCAATGCACTGGGGAGGTGATCGAAAGGGGGTCTGAGGGGGATCTGAGGGTTTGGCCGAGTGATCAGGAGCCCACACGGGGCAAATTAGGGCCTGATCTGATGGGTAGGTGTGCTAGGGGGTGACAAGAGGTGATTGATGGGTGTCTCAAGGTGTGATTAGAGGGGGGAATAGATGCAAGCAATGCACTGGCGAGGTGATCAGGGCTGGGGTCTGAGGGCATTCTGAGGGTGTGGGCGGGTGATTGAGTGCCCTAGGGGCAGATAGGGGTCTAATCTGATAGGTAGCAGTGACAGGGGGTGATTGATGGGTAATTAGTGGGTGTTTAGGGTAGAGAACAGATGTAAACACTGCACTTGGGAGGTGATCGGACGTCGGATCTGCGGGCGATCTATTGGTGTGGGTGGGTGATCAGATTGCCCGCAAGGGGCAGGTTAGGGGCTGATTGATGGGTGGCAGTGACAGCGGGTGATTGATGGGTGGCAGTGACAGGGGGTGATTGATGGGTGGCAGTGACAGGGGGTGATTGATGGGTGATTGATAGGTGATTGAAAGGTAATCAGTGGGTTATTACAGGGGAGAACAGATGTAAATATTGCACTGGCGAATTGATAAGGGGGGGTCTGAGGGCAATCTGAGCGTGTAGGCGGGTGATTGGGTGCCCGCAAGGGGCAGATTAGGGTCTGATCTGATGGGTAACAGTGACAGGTGGTGATAGGGGGTGATTGATGGGTGATTGATGGGTAATTAGTGGGTGTTTAGAGGAGAGAATAGATGTAAACACTGCGCTTGGGTGGTGATCTGATGTCGGATCTGCGGACGATCTATTGGTGTGGGTGGGTGATCAGTTTGCCCGCAAGGGGCAGGTTAGGGGCTGATTGATGGGTGGCAGTGACAGGGGGTGATTGATGGGTGGCAGTGACAGGGGGTGATTGATGGGTGATTGACAGGTGATCAGTGGGTTATTACAGGGAAGGACAGATGTAAATAATGCCCTGGCGAATTGATAAGGGGGGAGTCTGAGGGCAATCTGAGCGTGTAGGCGGGTGATTGGGTGCCCGCAAGGGGCAGATTAGGGTCTGATCTGATGGGTAACAGTGACAGTTGGTGATAGGGGGTGATTGATGGGTGATTGATGGGTAATTAGTGGGTGTTTAGAGGAGAGAATAGATGTAAACACTGCGCTTGGGTGGTGATCTGATGTCGGATCTGCGGGCGATCTATTGGTGTGGGTGGGTGATCAGATTGCCCGCAAGGGGCAGTTTAGGGGCTGATTGATGGGTGGCAGTGACAGGGGGTGATTGACGGGTGATTGACAGGTGATTGACAGGTGATCAGGGGGGATAGATGCATACAGTACATGGGGGGGGGTCTGGGGGGGGGGGTCTGGGGAGAATCTGAGGGGTGGGGGGTGATCAGGAGGGAGCAGGGGGCATAAAAAAAATAGCGTTTTTAGATAGTGACAGGGAGTGATTGATGGGTGATTAGGGGGGTGATTGGGTGCAAACAGGGGTCTGGGGGGTCGGCAGGGGGGGACCTGATGGGTGCTGTGGGCGATCTGGGGCAGGGGGGGGGAATCAGTGTGCTTGGTGCAGACTAGGGTGGCTGCAGCCTGCCCTGGTGGTCCCTCGGACACTGGGACCACCAGGGCAGGAGGCAGCCTGTATAATACACTTTGTAAACATTACAAAGTGTATTATACACTTTGTATGCGGCGATCGTCGGGTTAACATCCCGCCGGCGCTTCCGTATGGCCGGCGGGATGTTGCGGCGGGTGAGCGGCGCCAGGCGGAGGCGGAGGATCGCGTCACTGATGACGCGATTGCTCCGCCCATGCCCCTATAAGGACTGCCGCCATTTGTCTATACGGCGGTCCTTGCGGGGTGCACATCCCGGCCGCCATTTGTCAATACGGCGGTCGGGAAGTGGTTAAGTACTCCCTGCTGATTCTGTGCTCAGAATGCTGTGGAGCTGGCTTCCTAATTTTTCTTTGTTGTAGGCAGCTTCTTGGTTTGGCACACAGGCATTTGTTTAAAAAAAAAAAGAGTTTAACTTACCTGGGGCTTCTACCAGCCACCTGCAGACGTTCTGTGCCCACGCTGGGACACAACGATCCTTCGGTCCACCGCAACAGCTCACTTTCATTTTCGGCGACTGAGCCCATTGATGAGGACTGCGCCAGCGCAGCCCTGGCCGCACATGTCCTCGTTTGTGCTCCAGTTACCTGCGCAGGATGCTCCCAGCCACAGGAGTGCAAACAAGGTCGTGTGTGGCCAGTGCCGCGCAGGCGCAGTGGCTGTCAACTTGCAAGTCAGCGGTAACGAAAGTGAGCTGCAGCAGGGGAGTGGAGGATCGTTTTGTCCTGCCGCAGGCACAGGACGTCTGCAGGGGGCTGGTACAAGCCCCAGGTAACTTAAACTCTTTTTTGTTTTAAAGACCTTACAGGTTTCCTTTAAATGACACACTGACTGATATCACCAACAGAAACACACATTATGATGACATGGATGTTAGTGCGACAATGACACTTACACAGTTACCAGCACAGGGGTATTGTCACAAATGTCCATGAAACGTTATTTATTTTTTTAAAGAGCACACTAACTGTTATCACTTACAGTAACAAACAGTAAGGTGACACCATTGTGTTGGTGTGACTCTGTATGGGAGTCAGTGACAATTAATCACTTATGCGCACAGTAACAACGGGCTGTAATGGTGAAGCAGCCAGCCACACCATACACTGTATACAGGTCACAGGTGTTGTGTTGCTACAACACACACCACAAAATGCAACCACAAATTATCAGTACAGCAGGTTCATGGTCAGACCTCAAAAGGACTATCAAGGGGGCCTTAGCTTGTTCATTAACAGTTGCATAGCTCCGAGGAAGCAGCTACACAGCACTATGTTACAATACAGACTGTCTATCACTGTCCCTGTATCTGCAGCAGCAGCTCCTCTCCCTACCTTGACTTCAGGCAGAGTGAAAATGGGCGCTGGGATTGTGCCTTTTATAGGGCTAGGAGTGGCCCATATTGGAAAAATTTCCAAATGACAGTCCTGTCCCACCTGACTTCAGGGTAAATGGTCAAAAAATGGCTCCATAAAAAATATAGGGCGAGCGTGAGTAGCCTGAATGGGCGAACAGTGACAGTTCGGTGGGAACTGTTCACTGGGCGAACTGTTCGGCCATCACTACTTAACCACTTAAGGACCACAGTCTTTTCGCCCCTTAAAGAGGAACTCCAGTGAAAATAATGTAGTAAAAAAAGTGCTTCCTTTTTTACCATAATTATGTATAAATGATTTAGTCAGTGTTTGCTCATTGTAAAATCTTTCCTCTCCCAGATTCACATTCTGACATGTATTACATGGTGACATTTTTACTGTGGGCAGGTTATGTAGCTGCTCCTAGCTGTTTTGGCTGTTAGAGACAGCTGTAAACAGCTAATTCCTGTCTGTGAACATTGTTACATTGTGGCAGTTTGCCCAGAGTACCGCGGTACTCAGAGCTTATTGTGGGAGGGGTTTCAGCACAAAATCAGTCATACAGCGCCCCCTGATGGTCTGTTTGTGAAAATCATTATATTTCTCATGTAAAAGGGGGTATCAGCTACTGATTGGGATAAAGTTCAATTCTAGGTTGGAGTTTCTCTTTAAGGACCAGAGCCTTTTTTTCCATTCAGACCACTGCAGCTTTAACAGTTTATTGCTCGGTCATACAACCTACTATCTAAATGAATTTTACCTCCTTTTCTTGTCACTAATACAGCTTTCTTTTGGTGCTATTTGATTGCTGCTGCGATTTTTAGTTTTTATTATATTCATCAAAAAAAGTCATGAATTTTGTAAAAAAAATGATTTTTTTTTAACTTTCTGTGATAAAATTTGTCAAATAAAGTAAAATTTCTGTATACATTTTTGTCCAAATTTATTGTGCTACATGTTTTTGATAAAAAAAAACAAAAAACATTCAGTGTATATTTATTGGTTTGGGTAAAAGTTATAGGGCTTGATTCACAAAGCCGTGCAAACTGTTTAGCACAGGAGTGCTAAACAGTTAGCACGTGAAGTGCCATTCGCGGACTTTTGTGCGCGCAAAAGTCCGCGAATGCCACTTCACGTGCTAAGTGTTTAGCACACCCAGTTGCACGGCTTTGTGAATCAAGCCCATAGCGTTTACAAACTATGGTGCAAAAAGTGAATTTTCCCATTTTGAAGCATCTCTGACTTTTCTGAGCACCTGTCATGTTTCATGAGGTGCTAAAATTGCAGTATAGTATAAATACCCCCCAAATGACCCCATTTTGGAAAGAACACATCCCAAAGTATTCACTGAGAGGCATGGTGAGTTCATAGAAGATTTTATTTTTTGTCACAACTGCCACGGACTCACCATGCCCCTCTCTGAATACCTTGAAGTGTCTACTTTCCAAAATGGGGTCATTTGTGGGGTGTGCTTACTGTCCTGGCATTTTGGGGGGTGCTAAATTGTAAGCACCCCTGTAAAGCCTAAAGTAGCTCATTGGACTTTGGGCCCCTTAGCGCAGTAAGGGTGCAAAAAAGTGCCACACATGTGGTACCGCTGTACTCAGGAGAAGTAGTATAATGTGTTTTGTGGTGTATTTTTACATATACCCATGCTGGGTGGGAGAAATATCTCTGTAAATAACAATTTTTTTATTTTTTTTTTACACACAATTGTCCATTTACAGAGAGATTTCTCCCACCCAGCATGGGTATGTGTAAAAATACACCACAAAACACATTATACTACTTCTCCTGAGTACGGCGATACCACATGTGTGACACTTTTTTGCAGCCTAGGTGCGCTAAGGGGCCCAACGTCCTATTCACAGGTCATTTTGAGGCATTTGGTTTCTAGACTACTCCTCACGGCTTAGGGCCCCTAAAATGCCGGGGCAGTATAGGAACCCCACAAGTGACCCCATTTTAGAAAGAAGACACCCCAAGGTATTCCGTTAGGAGTATGGTGAGTTCATAGAAGATTTTTTTGTCACAAGTTAGCGGAAATTGACACTTTGTGAAAAAACAAACAATAAAAATCAATTTCCGCTGACTTGTGACAAAGAGTAAAATCTTCTATGAACTCGCCAGACACCTAACGGAATACCTTGGGGTGTATTCTTTCTAAAATGGGGTCACTTGTGGGGTTCCTATACTGCCCTGGCAGTTTAGGGGCCCTAAACCGTGAGGAGTAGTCTTGAAACCAAATGTCTCAAAATGACCTGTGAAATCCTAAAGGTACTCATTGGACCCCTTAGCGCAGTTAGGGTGCAAAAAAGTGCCACACATGTGGTATTGCCGTACTCAGGAGAAGTAGTATAATGTGTTTTGGGGTGTATTTTTACACATACCCATGCTGGGTGGGAGAAATATCTCTGTAAATGATAATTTTTTGATTTTTTTACACACAATTGTCCATTTACAGAGATATTTCTCCCACCCAGCATGGGTATGTGTAAAAATACACCACAAAACACATTATACTACTTCTCCTGATTTCAGCGATACCACATGTGTGACACTTTTTTGCAGCCTAGGTGCACTAAGCGGCCCAACGTCCTATTCACAGGTCATTTTGAGGCATTTGGTTTCTAGACTACTCCTCACGGTTTAGGGCCCCTAAAATGCCAGGGCAGTATAGTAACCCCACAAGTGACCACATTTTAGAAATAAGACACCCCAAGGTATTCCGTTAGTAGTATGGTGAGTTCATAGAAGATTTTATTTTTTGTCACAAGTTAGTGGAAAATGACACTTTGTGAAAAAGAAACAATAAAAATCAATTTCTGCTAACTTTTGACAAAAAAATAAAATCTTCTATGAACTCACCATACACCTAACGGAATACCTTGGGGTGTCTTCTTTCTAAAATGGGGTCACTTGTGGGGTTCCTATACTGCCCTGGCATTTTAGGGGCCCAAAACCGTGAGTAGTCTGGAAACCAAATGCCTCAAAATGACTGTTCAGGGGTTTAAGCATCTGCAAATTTTGATGACAGGTGGTTTATGAGGGGGCGAATTTTGTGGAACCGGTCATAAGCAGGGTAGCCTCTTAGATGACAGGTTGTATTGGCACTGAAGTGCAGGAAGCGCAAGATGTTCTCAAATCGTGACCTGGACATGGCAGCAGAGAACATGGGCATGTGATGTATTGGGTGCGTAGACCAATAAGACCGCAATACATTCTTTTTGACTAGACCCATGTTAAGGAGAAGGCCCCAAAAAATGTTACGTTTGGAAACTTGGAGTGGTTTCCACCGAAAAAGCTGGGCATGGTAGCTTCTTGGATTAGCCGTTGCGTATTGTGTGGCATAACGGTTGGTCTCACCCACAATTAAGTCATAGAGACCAGCAGTGATCAAAAAAAAAATTCTGTAACTGCGGTGGGGCGGGTGAGGGTTTGGCTAGGTGATCAGAAGCCCGCAGGGGGCAGATTAGGGCCTGATCTGATAGATAGGAGTGCTAGGGGGGTGACAGGAGGTGATTGATGGGTGTCTCAGGGGGTGATTAGAGGGGAAAATAGATGCAATCAATGCACTGGGGAGGTGTTTGGAAGTGGGTCTGAGGGGAATCTGAGGGTTTGGCAGAGTGATCAGGAGCCCACACGGGGTAAATTAGGGCCTGATCTGATGGGTAGGTGTGCTAGGGGGTGACAGGTGGTGACAGGAGGTGATTGATGGGTGTCTCAAGGTGTGATTAGAGGGAGGAATAGATGCAAGCAATGCACTGGCGAGGTGATCAGGGCTGGGGTCTGAGGGCGTTCTGAGGGTGTGGGCAGGTGATTGGGTGCACAAGGGGCAGATTAGGGTTTGATCTGATGGGTAGCAGTGACAGGTGGTGATAGGGGGTGATTGATAGGTGATTGATGGGTGATCAGTGGGTGATTAGATGGCAGAACAGATGTAAACGATGCACTTTGAAAGTGATCTGAGAGTGGGTCTGCTGGCGATCTGATGGTGTGGGTGGGTGATTATATGCCTGTAAGAGGCAGGTTAGGGTCTGATCTGATGGGTGGCAGTGACAGGTGGTGACGGGGTAATTGACAGGTGATTGACAGGTGATTACAGGGGAGAAAAGATGTATACAGTACACGGGGGGAGGTCTGGGGGGTGTCTGAGGGTGTTCTGAGGGTGTGGGCGGGTAATTGGGTGCCCTAGGGGCAGATAGAGGTCTGATCTGATGGGTAGCAGTGACAGGTGGTGACAGGGGGTGATTGATGGGTGATCAGTGGGTGATTAGATGGCAGAACAGATGTAAACAATGCACTTTGGAGGTGATCTGAGGGTGGGTCTGCGGGCGATCTGATGGTGTGGGTGGGTGATCAGATGCCCGTAAGAGGCAGGTTAGGGTCTGATCTGATAGGTGGCAGGGACAGGTGGTGATTGACGGGTGATTGACAGGTGATTGACAGGTGATTACAGGGGAGGATAGATGTATACAGTACACAGGAGGCGGGGTCTGGGGAGTATCTGAGAGTGTGGGGGTGGGGTGATCAGGAGCCCCCAGGGGGGCAGTTTAGGACCTAATAAAAAAAGAGCGTTGACAGATAGTGACAGGGAGTGATTGATGGGTGATTAGGGGGGTGCAAACAGGGGTCTGGGGGGTGGGCAGGAGGGGATCTGAGGGGTGCTGTGGGCGATCAGAGGGCAGGGGGGGCAGGATCAGTGTGTTTGGGTGCAGACATGGAGGGCTGCAGCCTGCCCTAATGGTCCCTCGATCACTGGGACCACCAGGGCCGGAGGCAGCCTGTATAATACGCTTTGTATACATTACAAAGCATATTATACGCTGTACATGCGGCGAATCAGTAGTTAATTACCCGCCGCCGCTTCCGTATGGGCAGCGGGTAAGAGCGCCAGGTTGGGGGAGCCAGCCGCCAGTGGCAGATCGCGTCACGCGTGACGCGATCGCTGCCTAACCACGGCTGCCGCCGCCGATGGATGTATTGCGGTAGTTTGGGCCCAGCCCTTGCCGCCGCCCATCGGCTGTGGGCGGTCGGCAAGTGGTTAAAGGATACATCTAAGCTAATAAAAAAAAGATCCACTTACTTGGGGCTTCCTCCAGCCCTTGGCAGCCGTCCTGTGCCCTCGCCGCAGCTCCGGTGGCTCCCGGTCTTCTCCGCTGGCGCAGCTGACCTCGGTCGGGTTCCAGTTCGGCTTCTTCTGCGCTTCACCGTGCGGGTCTCGTGGTCTCTCTGACTTCATCAGGACAGTACTGCGCAGGCCCAGAACCACATATAACCCTGACTACATATACTGGGAACATATACCCTTGGCTACATATACTGGGCACATATACCCCTGACTACATATATTGGGCACATATACCCCTGACTGCATACACTGGGCACATATACCCCTGACTACATACACTGGGCACATATACCCCTGACTACATACACTGGGCACATATACCCCTGACTACATACACTGGGCACATATACCCCTTACTACATACACTGGGCACATATACCCCTGACTACATATACTGGGCACATATACCCTTGGCTACATTTACTGAGCACATATACCCCTGACTACATACACTGGGCACATATACCCCTTACTACATACACTGGGCACATATACCCCTGACTACATATACTGGGCACATATACCCCTGGCTACATATACTGGGCACATATACCCCTGACGACATACACTGGGCACATATACCCGACTTCATACACTAGGCACATATACACCTGACTACATACACTGGGCACATATACCCCTGACTACATATACTGGGCACATATACCCCTGACTACATATACTGGGCACATATACCCCTGGCTACATATACTGGGGACATATACCCCTGACTACATATACTGGGCACATTACATATACCCCTGACTGCATATACTGGGCACATATACCCCTGCCTACATATACTGGGGACATTCCTCTGGCTACATATACTGGGCACATATACCCCTGGCTACATATACTGGACACATATACCCCTGTCTACATATACTGGGGACATATACCTCTGGCTACATATACTGGGGACATATACCTCTGGCTACATATACTGGGCATATATACCTCTGGCTACATATAATGGGCACATATACCCCTGACTACATATCCTGGGCACATACACCCCTGACTACATATACTGGGCACATATACCCCTGACTACATATACTGGGCGCAAATACCCCTGACAACATATACTGGGGACATATACCCCTGCCTACATAAACTGGGGACATATTCCTCTGGCTACATATACTAGGCACATATATCCCTGGCTACATATACAGTACTGGGGACGCTGGCTGTTTGTCATTATGTGCATTTACTGGTGAAAAGCTGTCTCTTATTATGTGCATTTACTGGTTAAAAGCTGTCTCTTATTATGTGCATTTACTGGTGAAAAGCTGTCTCTTATTATGTGCATTTACTGGTGAAAAGCTGTCTCTAATTATGTGCATTTACTGGTGAAAAACTGTTACTTATTATGTGCATTTACTGGTGAAAAGCTGTCTCTTATGTGCATTTACTGGTGAAAAGCTGTCTCTTATTATGTGCATTCACTGGGGAAACGCTGTCTCTCATTACGTGCATTTACTGGTGAAAGGCTGTCTGTCATTACGTGCATTTACTGGTGAAACGCTGTTTCTTATGTGCATTTAGTGGGGAAACGCTGTCTCTCATTACATGCATTTACTGGGGAAATGCCATCTGTCATTATGTGCATTTACTTCATATTTTTTTTATGTAACTGCATTAGCTAGTATAACTACATTACAGTTAGCCCCACCCACATGACATCATGGCCACGACCATTTTTAAAAATGTCCTCAAATATGTTGCCCCCTATCCATTTTTGACTGCCCCCTCATATGTGCCAGTCTAGAACCGGCCCTGTACCCCTGCCTACATATACTGGGCACATATACCCCTGGCTACCTGTTCTGGGGACATCTCTACCCCTGGCCACCTATTCTGGGGACACCTATAGACCTGGCTACTTATAATGTACTTAGAATGGTGTGGGAATGTTGGGGTGGAGGGTCCTGGAGGAATGTTTGGGTGGGAGGCCCGAGGTCCGTGGGGTTGGAAGGTCGAGGGGGGGGGGGGGCATAAAAATGTTTTGCTATGGGGCCCAGTCATTTCTAGCTATGCCCCTAAGTATGGCCACCATGGTTACCTGTCTATAAAAATGTCCGACCATGACACTGTAATATTTTTTTTAAAGGAGACACTGACTGATAACACTGACAGTAAACTCACAGTATGGTTAGTGACACGGGTGACGCTGTTTGGGGATCAGTGACAACCAGTCACTTATGCACAGTAACAGCGGGCTGGAACGGTGATGCAACCAGCCGCTACACACTACACTTTTTACAGGTGTTGTGTTGCTACAACACACACCATATCACAAGGCAACAGCAAATATCAGTACAGCAGTGTCAATGTCAGTCAAAAATGAGTTTTGTGGTCAGGATTAGTCCTCAAACAGAGTGTTAGGGGGTTCCTAGATTGTGGACTACAAGAAGCAGATGACCTAGTAAGCAGCTACATTGCACAATATCACAAATGCAGCAAATGTAGTCAGGAAAAGTCTTTAGAAGGACTATTGGGGAGTACATATTATTTGGGTGCTAGGCAGGTCAGCACAGGGTGAGCCGAATGACGGCTCTCCCTGCTGCCACTAAACACCCCGTCAGCATTAAATACTATTCCCCTCCGAGTTGCGACAACTTTGAGATGTCATTCGGGGTCTGGCAACCGCCAGAGCCCCAAATTACCGTTAAGCGGGGTGCACAGCACATTGCCTGCTTTGCTATTGGGGGTCACTAGCTGGTGGACTACAAGAAGCAGAGCACCTGGCAAGCAGCTACACAGCACAATATCACAACATCCTATCTAACACTGCCCCTGTATCAGCAGCAGCTCTTCTTCCTACACTGACTAAAGACAGACTTAAAGAGGATCTACATCCTAATATAATGCAGTAAATAGCTTGGTGTTTTTCTCCAGGTAGAGAGAGGAGGCGGGGCCAAGCTTCGGGACGGCTTTGTGGGACAACACACCGCAGGTAAATATACATTTTATTTACAGGAGTGCTGCAGGATTGTTTATACTAGGATGGAGATCCTATTTAAAATGGCTACTGTGATCCTGCCTTTTAAAGGGGTGGAGTGGCCCGGTGGTGATCAGGTCAGATTCGCCATCCTGTCCCACCTGACAGGCTGATGGGTCAAAAAATGATCCTATGGGAAAGTATAGGGCATATGTGCAAGTTTGCCAGGAACTGTTCTCCCGGCAATCTGTTTTGTCATCACTACTTAACATGTTCATAACACAGAAAAGGGAGAGGAAACTCATTTCCTCTTCCCTTCTCTTCCCCAGCAGTCTCCGATTTTCCAACAGTAACCTCTATTAATGTTTTTATATACCTCCTGCAACTCTACTACACACAGGTTTTATTACTGCTTATTATGGTGCCCCTTAATTACATTGCTCGTAATTTTAGAGCCCCTAATTAATGTAAAGCTACTGTACCTTTGTCTTCAGTTCTGGCCTCCCACATATTTGCTCATCACCACAGCTTAAAGAGGAACTCCAGTGAAAATAATGTAGTAAAAAAAAGTGCTTCATTTCTTACCATAATTATGTATAAATGATTTAGTCAGTGTTTGCTCATTGTAAAATCTTACCTCTCTCCGATTTACATTCTGACATTTATTACATGGTGACATTTTTACTGTGTGCAGGTTATGTAGCTGCTCCTAGCTGTTTTGGCTGTTACAGACAGCTGTAAACAGCCATTTCCTGTCTGTGAACATTGTTACATTGTGGCAGTTTGCCCAGAGTACCGCGGTACTCAGAGCTTCTTGTGGGAGGGGTTTCAGCACAAAATCAGTCATACAGCACCCCCTGATGGTCTGTTTGTGAAAATCATTATATTTCTCATTAAAAAGTGGGTATCAGCTACTGATTGGGATAAAGTTTAATTCTAGGTTGGAGTTTCTCTTTAATAGTTATGTGTTATACCAGTCACATGATTATTGTGCCAGCTGTGAACAAATAGGGAAACTGAAATTCAGAACAGACAAACAATGAATAAAGAGGGCACTAGTGAGCCAAGGACACATTTTTGAAAAGTTGTTACTCTGCCAACTCTGGCCACTCTCACCTGAGTGAAAAATGCCAGGGGACCCATGCAAAGTCCTCAAGGAACCCTGTGGTTCCTGGTTGAGAAAGTCTGCTCTAACATATAGGAGTTTTACATATGTCTCATCAAGGTTTCCTTAAGATTTTACTCATAATGTGGAGGGCTTATTACTTTACAATAAATGTCAGCAGTGGGGTTGCAAGGATTACAGAAGATCCAATGATCCCCTTGGCACCAGTAGAGGGGCAATTGTGTGCCAAGCAAAGCGTTGGCATGACCATGAGAGTATGTGGTGAGTAGACCTTAACCACTTGAGCCTAACTGGGCTAAAATTTTTGTCCAGTTAGGCTGTGCGCACTTCCGCGGGTCGTGCACGCTCCTGCAAGCCCCCCCCCCGTGCGCGCTCCAGCCTCCGGCCGTTAGCCCGGCGATCAATGAAAGGGATTATAGATCCCCCCCGGAGAAAAACCACCAGCGTCTCTTCAGATGCTGCGGCTTTTCTGAGCTTTGGTCTTCTTTCTTCTTCCTGGGAGCGAGATCTAGGACTTTTTGACTGTGATGGACGCAAATTGAAAAAATGCACCTTTATTTCCAAATTAAATATTGGCGCCATACATTGTGATAGGGACACAATTTAAATGGTGTAATAAGCGGGAGAAATTGGTAAATAAAGTACATAGGTTTTAATTATGGTAGCATGTATTAATTTCAAACTATAATGGCCAAAAGCTGAGCAATAATGATTTTTTTCCATTTCTTTCTTAATATTCCTGTTAAAATGAATTTAGAATAAATTAATTCTCAGCAAAATGTATCACCCACAGAAAGCCTAATTGGTGGCGGAAAAAACAAGATATAGATCAATTCATTGTGATGAGTAGTGATAAAGTTATTGGCAAATGAATGGGAGGTGAAAGTTGCTCAGATGTAAAAAAAATCTCAACCCTGTGGGCTGAAGTGGTTAAAGAAGAACTCCAGTGAACATTTTACTGTTGGCAGGTGATGTAGCTGCTGCATGGTTTTTGGCAGTTGGAAACAGCTGTAACCAGCTATTTCCCACAAAAGTTCGAACTTTTCTTGTGGGAGGGGTTACTTGTGGGAGGGGTTTCACCACAATATCAGTCATACAGCGCCCCCTGATGGTCTGTTTGTGAAAAGGAATAGATTTCTCATGTAATAGGGGGTATCAGCTACTGTTTGGGATAAAGTTCAATTTTTGGTTGGAGTTTCTCTTTAACTACTGTACAAAGAGCTGTATGAGGCATGATATAATAGGCGTGATATAATGTGCCGTTTTCTACAATAACCATTTCTATAATCCTAGATCATAATTAAAGTGGAACTAAACTCAGAACTTGCCCTCTACTCTAAAAGATTAGCCATGGCATTATAACCATTATGGGAAAAATTATTAATTACAATTTATGGGAATCCTAAAAAACCTGACTTTATAATTTGGTTTCACTTTACAAGGAGCACTGAGAGGATCAATGGAAGGGTGGATATACCGCTGCACTTGTAGTGGTAACCGAGCTGGACCTGGGCAACCACCCCACAGATCAAAGTAGAAAAAAGAGAGTTTGGTCCGCTTTAAAGTCGCTCCAACAGTTTGTTTGGGACTTATCCCAGAACAGCCACAGAAACACTCAGCTAACATGTTTAGGACCTGCAGTGGTCCTTAATCATAGCATGCTATGATTAAGGACCACTGCAGGTCCGAAACATGTTAGCTGAGTGTTTCTGTGGCTGTTCTGGGATAAGTCCCAAATAAACTGTTGGAGCGACTTTGAAGCGGACCAAACTCTCTTTTTTCTACTTTAAACACTGAGAGGGTTAAGCTTTTATTTTGGGTGGAACCTGTTCCAATGTTTTTTATTGGGATTTCAAAGAAATATAACAGTCATCTTAATGACATATCTTATATAACAACAATGAAAATGTTTACATTAAGAGTAAACAAGATACAAAGACCAAGTCTGGACAATAATATAGGAGGTTTGGTCAATAACAAAAGATTACAATGAATACAGTCATATCATATCTATAACAAGTTGTACAGAACCAATCACATTACATCTCTTGTGTTGATACTTCTCGAGACAGAGCTGATCCTCCTGGGAACTGGGGGACTAAGATCCAACCTTATAAGTTTCCAGGGGCAGCATCCATCGCTTAGGACACTATGCAATGTAATTATATTAATTCTAATAATGAAAAATTATGCAGTAGTGGATCATTTGTCGATATGCATATACAAAAGCATAAGTAGCCCAATGAGTAGGTCTATTGATGACTAAATTGTATATTGAAACAATTAAATAATCAAAAAACAAAAGGGAGTGTCCAACGGGACATTTCACTAAATACATGGATAAAATATATCTATCTACAGATCTGGTATATACAATCTTTTGCAGAGTCAATAGACAATGGTTAATTAGTGAGAGGTAAAAATGCAACTCTGAATACATTTCAAATAGTTTGGACTTGGGGTACACTAAAGGTCACAGACTTGCCCTATCAAGAAAAGTCTGGAAATTTCCACATTTAATAGCCCAAGATTTTTCAGCTTTTAAGTTGAAGTGAACATTTTAGAGGATTTCCTCATTTTTTGGGATGTCTGGAGACTACCATTTGTCAACAATTAGTAATCTTGTTGATATAAACATATGGTTGAAGATGAATCTTTCTCTAATGGGCAAGTCTATGGTCTTGAGGTGTAATAAAGCCATACCTGGGGGGATATGAGTGAGATTAACTGGTAATTTTTGAGAGATTTCTCTATTTCTTCGAATAGTGTTTGTATCTTAGGGCAGTACCAGAAAAGGTGTTCCAATGATCCTATTTGATCACAGTTCCTTCAACATAATGGAGATGTTTTATTATCAAATTTAGAGATTTTTTCAGGTGTCATGTACCACTGCAAAATTATTTTGATCAAGTTTTCATGGTGTGAAACACAATGTGAGGCTTTGTTTTAGTTTTAGGGCTAGTTCCCAATCCTCTTGTTCTATTTCAATTTGAAGATATTTCTGCCATCTTTCAGATTATTTTTCTCAGGTTGTAGCAATTTATTAACTTGAGGGGGTAAGGACATGGGGTATTTTTTGTTAAGAAATGTGTGTAAGCTGAGGTATTTATAGTTTTCAGATTCAGGGATGCTGTATGAATTAACCAACTCATCAAATGGCTTTAATTTTGAATCTCAAAAAAATGTATCTACTGAATCTAGGTCCAGTTCTGCCCAATTTTCTAGGGATAGGTTCTAGGGATTAAGCTAGACAGGTTTGTTATAGGTATAGTTTAAGTTATTGCTAATGGCTCACCACTACAAAGCTTGATCATTTTTCTCCATATCCTCAGAGTGTTAGCTGTAATAGGATTTGAAGTATGCTGCTGGGTTTTCCATATCAGTTGGGATTCTAAGAATGTTCTATAGTGTTTAGAGGGGAGTTGTTCTTGCTCCAGGTCTACCCATTGCTTGAAGGAATGATTTGTCCATATTGCCCTTGATTGTTCTAAAATTGTGACCTTATATTACTTTTCAATGTCTGGAACATCAAATCCTAATTCTGAAGAGTGGATGTGAGAATCTGCTCAGCTGCCTGTGCAGACAGGCAGCTTTTTGACCACTGTTCAGGTCTGCATTCTGCAGGTCTCTTTAAGAGAGACTTTTTGTCAGTATTGCAGCTTGCTGCTGAGGAATTTGCATACGTTCGTTATGCAAATGCCCTACCTGCCTCCTGTGATGACTGGCAGTATAAAGGTTGGGATTACCCACAGTCCTTTGCTGGTCATTCCTTCAGGGTTTGTAGTAAACACTCCTAGAGAGTGTCAGCCATGCTACTTCTTGTTGAAGTTATCTTAGAGTAATTCTGGGGACTGCACTAGGCAGTTTCTTTAGTGCCGTTAGGATTGCTTATCTGTTTGTTTGTCTGTTGCGACTGTCCTGTCCCAGCGGTGGTCGATAGGAAGTCGTTCTGTGTGTCTGGGTGCTAACCGGAACAGCGGTTGTTACTGGTAGCCCCTTCTGATCTGTCTTCCCTGGATCGCACTCGCCTTGAGCTAGTGCTGTGGATCCTTCTGTTCTGTCTTCCCTGGATCGCACTCGACTTGCGCTAGTGCTGTGGATCCTTCTGTTCTGTCTACCTGGATCGCACTCGCCTTGAGCTAGTGCTGTGGATCCTTCTGTTCTGTCTACCTGGATCGCACTCGCCTTGAGCTAGTGCTGTGGATCCTTCGGATCTGTGTTTCTGCTTGGATCACACTTGCTCTGACGGAAGAGCGGTGGATCCTTTCTGCCTAGTTCCTGTTTCACGTTTGTCTGTCTTGTCTGATACGAACGCTTGCTGTAGGCTCGGTGAGGTAACCGTTAAGCAAGCGCTCGCGTTCTCTGTTTCATGTTTGTCTGTCTTTGGTTAGTTAGGCGTGCTTGTCTCGGTTGTGCGTAACACGCGGAGACCGCGCACGAACGCGTGCACTGTTGCGAATGAGTGCGGTGTTCGCGTTCAGCTAGCGTTTGTTATTTTCCTTATCTTTCTCTTTGTATGATTTGCTGTGCCTTTGCTACCCTGGTGCTCTGTCCTGCTCAGTCTTGTGTCGCTATTGGCAATCGCCATTCTTGCGATTGCGTTTCCTACTTCGTTTCCGCCGTTGTGTGTTCGCCGTTGCTGGGTGGCGACTAGTTTGGTGGGCACACATTGGTTCTGTCCCTTTGCTCTGTTCCCTGTGGGCTATCCAGCCCTGCCTGATTGTACCTTGTCCTGGATCTGTACAATTCCCATTTGGCATCTGTGGCTGTGCAGCGGCTGTGTTCGCCTGCACTCCACAGCGCCATCTGCCGGTGGGAATTGCCCTCTGCGGGTGCATAGCGCCTAGCCTGGGTGTCCTCAATTATACGCTTGTGGAGGAAATCCGCCGCGTCAGCGCACGTCTGGTGCGCTGACCACGGAGACGATTCCACAATCGTTACAGGATGACCAGCCAAACCAAAATTCCCAGGGCAGAGGGAACCTTTGATTTGCTTCAGATGTCATTGCCTGAGACAAAATCGTATGTGGATCCTATTATAGGTAGGATCGCACGCTATATTAAAGCATTTAAAAAAATCTGTACTCGTTCCTGATCCCCACCCATATGGACATTATCTAGATACCGGGTTGTTTGAACCACCATTCGCCTCATGGGAAATCGGGGCCTTGGTGTAAGAATTTGATTTTGATTGGAAAACCTTTTGCGATTTTAACATCGCAAAAAGCGAAGATGTCTTGAATGATTGTCTTGACTCTATGTACCTTTTAATTGATTCTGATGAATGTGACGAGTGTGTTGTGGATCTGGTGATGTTTGTATGGCAGAACATTTTGGATGAATTACACACACACCAATCAATTGATCCCAATAAAGAGGTAAAAGTTTCCCGTTCTGTTCCTGCTCCAGTTCCATCTGTAGACTGTGCGCACTATGATTGTTCATCCTTTGTTAAGTGTGCATGGGAGCCCCCGTTTGAGAAATGGGAGATCGAGCTCCTGGTCTATGAATTGGAAGGTGATTGGAGATCGCTTTGCAATCATTACCTTTCTAAAAATGAAGCAGTTTTGTATGCGTGCATTGAGTCTGCGTGCACTTTAATCAAGACTGGTGAATGTATCTCTGACTTTGTGACTCAGCTGTTTGACGTGTGGAGAATGATTTTGGATGAACTACATGCGCTTCAATCTGCTAATTCTTGTAAAAACACATTGTCAACGGACGATTGTTCCAATCCTCTGGATTTAAAGAAAGTGAGTTTTGAATGCATTTCCTTTCCCAAACCTACTGAGTGTTTGAAGCCTGAGTGCAAGTCGTTCAGAGCAGTTGCTTGTGTGGAAGTTGAACCAGTGCGGTCTGATGTCACCACCGCACGTATGGCTGCAAAAGGTCTGTGTGGTCCTTTGTCTAAGAAAGACAGATATTTTCCCTCAGGTTCTCTGAGATCGTCCATTTATGAACCTGCTATGGGGAAAATTCCTAAGTTATGCAACTTTAAGAAAATTATTGATGTGTCTAATAAAGTTTCTTCTGTTGTTGTCGCCACTTCTTTTGCAAATGAATCTATGTCTTATTCTGTTCACACCTGTGAAGGCCTGTTGCCTAATGACAGTTGCTCCAGTGTTTCTGTCCTAGATGCCTTGCAGTCTGCTCCGCAGATCGCGGAGGTTTGCGCTATGGAAGCATCAGTTTCGCAACCTAAAGCGATCTTGGATCCGCAAATTTTGCGTTCTGTCTCCTCGGATTCGACATCGTTAGCCGAGTCTAAGAGTGAGACAGCACTTTGGTTTTACGAATCTGACTCTGAAGCATCTTTGCTGGGTCCAGAGAAGATTTCTCTGAGCCTGCCCTGTACCATGAATAACAATATGATGTCCAATCACACTGACATTTGGGAACCCCTTTCTTGCTTTGAAGAAAGTTCTGACTCTCCACCCTGTATTCTGGATGAGTCAATATTGCCTTGTACAATATCTCCTGCAGTGTCCCTAGAGGCTCGTCTAGGTATTGCTGCTATTTTCACCGGTTTTTCTGCACTTTTGGAATTGCAAGCTAGTTTGACTGCTACGCAGAATTCTGGGTACAGTGAGAATGAAGTTAGGGAGTCAGTGTGTGTTCCAGTAAATATTCCTGTACATCCCGCTAATTATGATGAAGTTCAGTCTCAGGTTATGGTGGAACCATTCCTGGGACATCTGCCCTGTCCACAAAATAAAGTTCCAGTTTTGCCCTGTAACTTGGATAGTTCAGAATCCTTCTTAGAAAACCTGGAAAATGATGTTCCTGAGGTCTTGTTTGATGTTCTGGAGGTCTCCGAGTTCCTCCCAAAGGGAGCAGAACTTGTAGGAGATGTCTCCTGCCCCCCAAGTCCTTCTGAGGTGTTGCGCACTTCAGTAGGCATTGCTGTTGTGCTGACTACCTTTGCAGCTCTGGTGGAGCTTCACTCATATGTAGTCAATGATGATATTACAGTCACAGAAAATTCTGAATTTATGTCCGAGTCTTCTTTTGAAAGACCAGTACCTGTGACCTCCACTCATGATGATTTTCTGCCCGGTCCTGGTTTTGGTCTTGTCGTGCTGGACTCTGAGGTTGGCAGTTCCCCGACATGTCCTGAGGTTTCTCCTGTGCTGGAGTTCCCCAGTGTGCTCTGTGACCCAGAAAGCCCAAGTGTGCCTCGGTTACCAGCGTACTCAGATGCTTCCTCGGTGGAGACATGTTCTGATTTAGCCTGCCTGCTTGCATGCCCAGAAGTGGTCCCTGAAAGTCCTGATCTTGATGGGTGTCCTGCTAATTCTGAATCTGGAACTGTCATAGGTTCCATGGGGGTGCTTGGTAGCTCTCCATGTGAGCCTGGTGAGCGTTCTGGCTTCTTGGAATCTCTGCGGAGCTTCAAGGCGTTCTGGGAGATTCCGAGAGAAGTTTTGCTTGGTACCCTGAATACGATCAACAGCGGCTTTTGTTTTGAAAGAGACACTTCGAACAGGTTTTGTGGCAGATTTGGTATTTTCGGACGCTCCTTGGAAGGTGGTGGGTATTGTCTAGAGGGTGTCGATGGCTTCTTCTCTGGGATCCACAGTCCTGATAGGGTTACGCTGAGACTTGTAGTGCTGATGGGCATGTTTCGGTGGCTTCTGTTTCCGATGAGGTCGGTTTCGGGTGGACTGACTCTGGAATTGGACCTTGTCGGGCTGTCCCGACCTTCATGAGTCTTCTGTTAGAGTTGTTTGGAGATATCAGTTTTGAGGGTCGTCTGGAATTCGACCCTAGAAGGGGGGGTACTGTGAGAATCTGCTCAGCTCATCTGCTCTGCTCAGGCAGCTTTTTGACCACTGTTCAGGTCTGCATTCTGCAGGTCTCTTTAAGAGAGACTTTTTGTCAGTATTGCAGCTTGCTGCTGAGGAATTTGCATACATTCGTTATGCAAATCCCCTACCTGCCTCCAGTGATGACTGGAAGTATAAAGGTTGGGATTACCCACAGTCCTTTGCTGGTCATTCCTTCAGGGTTTGTAGTAAACACTCCTAGAGAGTGTCAGCCATGCTACTTCTTGTTGAAGTTATCTTAGAGTAATTCTGGGGACTGCACTAGGCAGTTTCTTTAGTGCCGTTAGGATTGCTTATCTGTTTGTTTGTCTGTTGCGACTGTCCTGTCCCAGCGGTGGTCGATAGGAAGTCGTTCTGTGTGTCTGGGTGCTAACCGGAACAGCGGTTGTTACTGGTAGCCCCTTCTGATCTGTCTTCCCTGGATCGCACTCGCCTTGAGCTAGTGCTGTGGATCCTTCTGTTCTGTCTTCCCTGGATCGCACTCGACTTGCGCTAGTGCTGTGGATCCTTCTGTTCTGTCTACCTGGATCGCACTCGCCTTGAGCTAGTGCTGTGGATCCTTCTGTTCTGTCTACCTGGATCGCACTCGCCTTGAGCTAGTGCTGTGGATCCTTCGGATCTGTGTTTCTGCTTGGATCACACTTGCTCTGACGGAAGAGCGGTGGATCCTTTCTGCCTATTTCCTGTTTCACGTTTGTCTGTCTTGTCTGATACAAACGCTTGCTGTAGGCTCGGTGAGGTAACCGTTAAGCAAGCGCTCGCGTTCTCTGTTTCGTGTTTGTCTGTCTTTGGTTAGTTAGGCGTGCTTGTCTCTGTTGTGCGTAACACACGGAGACCGCGCACGAACGCGTGCACTGTTGCGAATGAGTGCGGTGTTCGCGTTCAGCTAGTGTTTGTTATTTTCTTTATCTTTCTCTTTGTATGATTTGCTGTGCCTTTGCTACCCTGGTGCTCTGTCCTGCTCAGTCTTGTGTCCCCGAGCGCCCCGTTGTCACATTCAGGAGGGCCACATCCCTCCGTGATACTCTGGTACAAAGTCATTTTTGGGGGGTCAACCCTAGACGTCACTGCATTGTGTTAGGCACCTATGCTTGTGGCGGCTGCTCTTATTGTCAATTTATGAAAGTGGGGAGGACAGCCATGCTACCCAATGGCAAACCATACACCTTGAAACACTATGTGAATTGTCAAACTGAGCTAGTGGTTTATCTACTTCTTTGCCCATGTGGCGCGTTCTACATTGGCAAGACGAAGAGGAATTTGTGGAGACGTATTTCTGAGCACATGCAAAATATTAGTAATAAGGAATCCTGCACCCCTGTCGCCCTGCATGTGAGACAGTGCCCCACATGCACCCGCAATAAATTACGGTTTGTAGGATTAGATAGGATCCACAGTACCATACGAGGGGGCAATTTTGACAGCCTCCTTCTTCAAAGAGAAACTAGGTGGATCTTTGAGCTCCAGGCATGTCAGTCTCCAGGTTTAAACGAGGCCTTTAGTTACGCCTCGTTTTTGCCTCTCTGACGTGCACATGGTGACTGTTTTTGATTATCTTCGCTGTGCCTCTCCCCTCCCCCCTCCCCCCCCCCTTCCCCCCCCTCCCCCCCTCCCCTTTCCTTACCCTCCTCCCCCCCTTCCTTCCCTACCCCCCCTTTCCCCCCCCCTCTCTTCCATTTTCCCCTACCCTTAGTCCCTCCTCCCTTCCAACCCCCCCCCTTTCCCCCCCCCTTCCTTTTCTTGCCTTCCCCCCTTTCCCCCCCCCCCTTGTCCTTTTTTCCCCCCTTTCCCCCCCCCCTCCTTCCCCCCCCCCCCCCCCCTTCCATCCCTCCCCCTCCTCTTTTCCTCTCCTTCCCCTCTCCTCTTTGCGTGTGGTGTTCAGTGGTCGCTCTGCTTCTGACATGATGTCTGGACCTGTATGGGACCATGTTGACAGTCTTTTTGTGTATGGCTCCACGAAATTATCGCCATGCACTGCTCTTTGGCGCCTTATGGTTATAGACGCCTTGAGCTATATTTTTCCTATTGTCCCTTTATCTCCTCATTGTAATAAGTTGTTTTGGCTAATATATGTATGTATAGGACAGGCTTGTCCTGTCTGTCGAGTTTACTGGGGGTGTGTGAATGGAATGCTGGTTTGTATGGATACAAGAGAGTTACCGGAGTGTGGGGATGTGGCTGTGTGGACGTCAGGACGCTGCGGCGAGAGCTTGCTTTCCATCAGCTCGCTCCACTGGCCCGCAAGCGTCATTTCCGGTCCACACGCGCACTCCCGCTTAGCTCTGATTGGCTCCAGATGCGGATATGTATCCGCTTGGTACAGATGCAGGCACGCCTTCTGATGACGCCGTGAGAACGGCGAAACATGTAAGGGCGCTGCCTGCATGAGACGCCGTCTCCTCCCGCGGACCTCCTCTGCACCCACCACCCGCTTCCCACGACTGGGTGACCATTAACAGTGCCGGACCTACACCTTGAGTCCATCAGGATTTGGCTACCTTCTGTCTACATTGTTGCAGATCTGATCTGACTGATCTCTCAGCCTTTCGCAGACACCGAACGGACACTCATGGCCCAAACACTCTGGACATGCTGGGGAGTCTAGCCTGTTACACAGCCCGTCACCGATCACCCAAGATGACCTTTCCACAGTGAGGTACCGGAGGAGGGTGAGACATTGTTTGTGACTTGTCTACTTGATGTGTACAGGCCTTGCTGTGATTGCTACAACAGGTCCATATGGCATAAGTTGTCCACCGCTGTTTCTACCTGTGTTGGCTTGCTACCTGAGCTGGCTTTTCAGCGCTTGGCTGTAACATACTGCTTCTGCAACCGCCACTTCTGTTCCAGGCTCTGCATGGATCCTATCTTTGCTTATCTGCTGCTGTCGCTTTTGGAAATTTTTTTCTAGATTGAGCTCACTATACCATCTGCCCAGTGGATGTGAATGGTGTGGGTGTGAGGTCTGTCTGTGTGAGGAGGTGGCCAGCTCATGGGTTTTTAATACAACAATCTTTCTATTGAGATACACTTACAATAAAGATACAGTTTTTATAAAGATTTATGATGTCTATTTATCCTTTTATGGAATAATCACTGTTAGCATCTGTCAACAATTTTTCCTTCTCCAAATCAATGTGTATATTGTCTGATACAAACGCTTGCTGTAGGCTCGGTGAGGTAACCGTTAAGCAAGCGCTCGCGTTCTCTGTTTCGTGTTTGTCTGTCTTTGGTTAGTTAGGCGTGCTTGTCTCTGTTGTGTGTAACACACGGAGACCGCGCACGAACGCGTGCACTGTTGCGAATGAGTGCGGTGTTCGCGTTCAGCTAGTGTTTGTTATTTTCTTTATCTTTCTCTTTGTATGATTTGCTGTGCCTTTGCTACCCTGGTGCTCTGTCCTGCTCAGTCTTGTGTCGCTATTGGCAATCGCCGTTCTTGCGATTGCGTTTCCTACTTCGTTTCCGGCGTTGTGTGTTCGCCATTGCTGGGTGGCGACTAGTTTGGTGGGCACACATTGGTTCTGTCCCTTTGCTCTGTTCCCTGTGGGCTATCCAGCCCTGCCTGATTGTATCTTGTCCTGGATCTGTACAATTCCCATTTGGCATCTGTGGCTGTGCAGCGGCTGTGTTGGCCTGCACTCCACAGCGCCATCTGCCGGTGGGAATTGCCCTCTGCGGGTGCATAGCGCCTAGCCTGGGTGTCCTCAATTATACGCTTGTGGAGGAAATCCGCCGAGTCAGCGCACGTCTGGTGCGCTGACCACGGAGACGATTCCACAATCGTTACAGTGGAGAATTAGGATTTTGTTGGAAAATCTGGAAAATGTATTCATTAATACAAATTTATTAGTCATTTTTTGCAGGGAAGTGAAAAACATTTTAGGGTGTAATGATCCGCTCAGCTGGATGCACTGGCAGACAGCTGTTTGACCATTCCTCAAGTCTGTGGGCTGCAGGTCTCTGGAAGAGAGACCTGTCTTTCCATTACAAGTTTCTGGTCTGTTCTGCTGCTGAGGAATTTGCATACACTCGTTATGCAAATCTCCTACCTGCCTCCTTCGATGACTGGCAGTATAAAGAGCTATGTTTCCCAGAGTCCTTTGCTGGTCATAAGGGTTAGTTCCTGTGAAACACTCCAAGTGTCAGCCTTGCTCTTTGTTTGAAGATTAGCTTAGAGTTATTCCTGGAACTGCACTAGGCAGTTTCCCTAGTGCAGTTAGGATTGCATATCTGTTTTGTTTGTCTGTTGCGATTGTCCTGTCCCAGCGGTGGTCGACAGGAAATCGTTCTCTGTGTCTGGGTACTAACCGGAACAGCGGTTGTTACTGGTAGCCCCTTCTGATCTGTCTTCCTGGATCGCACTAGCCTCTTTCGCTAGTGCTGTGGATCCTATCTCTTCTCGCTTGTTCATGTTTTCGTGTGTCTGTCTTGTCTGCTACGAACGCTTGCTGGAGGCTCGGTGAGGTAACCGTTAAGCAAGCACTCGCGTCCTCTGTTTCATGTTTGTCTGTCGGTGGTTAGGTAGGCGTACTTGTCTCTGTTGTGCTTATCACGCGGGGACCGCGCATAAACACGTGCACTGTTGCGAATGAGTGCGGTGTTCGCGTTTAGCTAGCGTTTGTTATTTTCCTTATCTTCTCATTGTATGATTTGCTGTGCCTTTGCTACTCTCGTGCTCTGCCTTGCTGTGGCCTTGTGTCATCTCTGGCAATTGCCTCTCTTGCGATTGCGTTCCTGTTTCATATCTGCTGTTGTGTATGCACCGTCGCGGGTTGGCGACTAGTTTGGTGCACACACATACAATCTGTCCCTTTGCTCAATCTCATTCCCAATCGCTTCTCTTGCGATTGCGTTCTCACTTGGTTTCCTTTGTTGTATGTCCGCCGTCGCAGGGTGGCGGCTAGATTGGTGGACATACATACATTCCTCATCTGTCCTTATTCAGTCTTGTGTCACTGTTAGCAATCGCCATCTCTGGCGATTGCCTTCTCTCCTGTTCTTCATGGTTGTGCATGCACTGTCGCGGGTTGGCGACTAGATTGGTGCACACACATACCCTCTGTCGCTTTGCTCTCTCTCCTTCAGGGCTATCTTGCCCTGCGTTTCTTCCCTTCGTACAATTCCTGTCTGGCGTCTGTGGCAGGGCAGAGGAGCTGTTCCTCTGCACTCCACAGCTCCACCTGCCGACAGGAATTTCCCTCTACAGGTGCATTGCACCTTTTGCTGGGTTCCCTCAAATTACACGCTTGTGGAGGATTTCCGCAGTGTCAGCGCACGTCTTGTGCGCTGATCACGGAGGGAATTCCACAATCGTTACATAGGGACTTTGATTGGTAGATTTCAAAATAAATATAACAATTGTGGTAGTATCATCTTAAAGGCTGCTGTCCTCTCAAGCCATGAACATTCCAATTTAGAAAGGGCCTCTACTGTAATTGTGTTTTAAGTTTAGCTATCCAGGGTTTGTAGTTTTCTTTATATGACAGAGGTAAGGATGGGGTAAGATGTATTTCCAAATATTTGATTTGGCAGTCCAAGAATATGGACAAGAACTCTTGAGAGATTGGATTTTATATTGTCAAACATTACAAGGTAAAATCAATGTTTTGTTTTAATTTAATTTATAATAAGAGATTTTTGAAAAGTTCTTTAGTCCATTCCTCAGATTTGGCAGTGATACAGAAGGGTTTTCCAGATATAGTAGTATATCATCCAGGGCCGAAGATAGACCATCAGTGAGGGTAGTCTGGGGTGGGGCCCAGAGAATTCTAGGGCCCCGCCAGGGGGGGGGGGTCTACCATGAAGCACATGAAAGCACTTATCACACACTTGGCCAGAGCTGCAAGCTCCGAGGGGATGCTTGCTGGTATAATCATTTCATTCAATAGCAGCACCAGCTTCTGTTTGTCACAGAGACCTCTTGACCCCCCTCCATGTGAATGCAACTTCTCATAATTATTCACTTCAGTCTCCCAGGGCCGGTTTAACCACTTGCCGACCGCCTTAAGCCAATGGGCGGCGGCAAGGGCTGGGCCCAAACGACCGCAATACGCCCATCGGCAGTGGCGGCGGCGGGCGTGGTTATGCGGCGATCGCGTCATTCGTGATGCGATCAGCCGCCGGCGACTGGCTCCGCCCCCCCCCCCCCCCCCGCGCGCTGTAACCCGCCGGCCGTTCGGAAGCGCTGGCGGGTTACTAGCACCCCGATTGCCGCACGGAAAGTGTATAATAGGCTTTGTAATGTATACAAAGCCTATTATACAGGCTGCCTCTTGCCCTGGTGGTCCCAGTGTCCGACGGACCACCAGGGCAGGCTGCAGCCACCCTAGTCTGCACCCAAGTACACTGATTTCTCCCCCCCTGCCCCCTGATCGCCCACAGCACCCCTCAGACCCCCCCTGCCCACCTCCAAGACCCATGTGTACACCCAATCACCCCCCTAATCACCCATCAATCACTCCCTGTCACTATCTGTCAACGCTATTTTTTTTAACCCTAAACTGCCCCCTGCTCCCTCCTGATCACCCCCCCACCCCTCAGATTCTCCCCAGACACCCCCCCCCCTGTGTACTGTATACCTCTATCCCCCTGTAATAACCCACTGATCACCTGTCAATCACCTGTCAATCACCCATCAATCACCCCCTGTCACTGCTACCCATCAATCAGCCCCTAACCTGCCCCTTGCAATCTGATCACCCACCCACACCAATAGATCGCCCGCAGATCCGACGTCAGATCACCTCCCAAGTGCAGTGTTTACATCTGTTCTCTACCCTAAACACCCACTAATTACCCATCAATCACCCCCTATCACCACCTGTCACTGTTACCCATCAGATCAGACCCTAATCTGCCCCTTGCAGGCACCCAATCACCCGCCTACACGCTCAGATTGCCCTCAGACCCCACCCCCCCCCTTTATCAATTCGCCAGTGCAATATTTACAACTGTTCTTCCCTGTAATAACCCACTGATCACCTGTCAATCACCCATCAATCACCCCCTGTCACTGCCACCCATCAATCATCCCCTGTCACTGCCACCCATCAATCTGCCCCTAAACTGCCCCTTGCGGGCAATCTGATCACACACCCACACCAATAGATCGCCCGCAGATCCGACATCAGATCACCTCCCAAGTGCAGTGTTTACATCTGTTCTCTACCCTAAACACCCACTAATTACCCATCAATCACCCCCTATCACCACCTGTCACTGTTACCCATCAGATCAGAGCCTAATCTGCCCCTTGCGGGCACCCAATCACCCGCCTACACGCTCAGATTGCCCTCAGACCCCCCCCCTTTATCAAATCGCCAGTGCAATATTTACAGCTGTTCTTCCCTGTAATAACCCACTGATCACCTGTCAATCACCCATCAATCACCCCCTGTCACTGCCACCCATCAATCACCCCCTGTCACTGCAACCCATCAATCTGCCCCTAACCTGCCCCTTGCGGGCAATCTGATCACCCACCCACACCAATAGATCGCCCGCAGATCCGACATCAGATCACCTCCCAAGTGCAGTGTTTACATCTGTTCTCTACCCTAAACACCCACTAATTACCCATCAATCACCCATCAATCACCCCCTATCACCACCTGTCACTGTTACCCATCAGATTAGACCCTAATCTGCCCCTAGGGCACCCAATCACCCGCCCACACCCTCAGACCCCAGCCCTGATCACCTCGCCAGTGCATTGCTTTCATCTATTTCTCCCCTCTAATCACACCTTGAGACACCCATCAATCACCTCCTGTCACCACCTGTCACCCCCTAGCACACCTACTCATCAGATCAGGCCCTAATTTGCCCCGTGTGGGCTCCGGATCACTCGGCCAAACCCTCAGATCCCCCTCAGACCCCCTTCCGATCACCTCCCCAGTGCATTGACTGCATCTATTTTCCCCTCTAATCACCCCCTGAGACACCCATCAATCACCTCCTGTCACCCCCCTAGCACTCCTATCCATCAGATCAGGCCCAATACAACCTGTCATCTAAGAGGCCACCCTGCTTATGACCGGTTCCACAAAATTTGCCCCCTCATAGACCACCTGTCATCAAAATTTGCAGATGCTTATAGCCCTGAACAGTCATTTTGAGAAATTTGGTTTTGCAGACTACTCACGGTTTAGGGCCCATAAAATGCCAGGGCAGTATAGGAACCCCACAAGTGACCCCATTTTAGAAAAAAGACACCCCAAGGTATTTTGTTAGGTGTATGACGAGTTCATAGAAGATTTTATTTTTTTGGCAAAAGTTAGCGGAAATTGATGTTTATTGATTTTTTCACAAAGTGTCATTTTTCACTAACTTGTGACAAAAAATAAAATCTTCTATGAACTCACCATACTCCTAACAGAATACCTTGGGGTGTCTTCTTTCTAAAATGGGGTCACTTGTGGGGTTCCTATACTGCCCTGGCATTTTAGGGGCCTTAAACCGTGAGGAGTAGTCTAGAAAACAAATGCCTCAAAATGACCTGTGAATAGGACGTTGGGCCCCTTAGCGCATCTAGGCTGCAAAAAAGTGTCACACATGTGGTATCGCCGTACTCAGGAGAAGTAGTATAATGTGTTTTGTGGTGTATTTTTACACATACCCATGCTGGGTGGGAGAAATCTCTCTGAACATGGACAATTGTGTGTAAAAACAAATCAAATAATTGTCATTTACAGAGATATTTCTCCCACCCAGCATCTGTATGTGTAAAAATACAGTACGGCGGTACCACATGTGTGGCACTTTTTTACACCCTAAGTGCGCTAAGGGGCCCAAAGTCCAATGAGTACCTTTAGGACCTTTAGTACCTTTAGGATTTCACAGGTCATTTTGCGACATTTTTCTTTTCAAGACTACTCCTCACAGTTTAGGGCCCCTAAAATGCCAGGGCAGTATAGGAACCCCACAAATGACCCCATTTTAGAAAGAAGACACCCAAAGGTATTCCATTAGGAGTATGGTGAGTTCATAGAAGATTTTTTTTTTGTCACAAGTTAGCGGAAATTGATTTTAATTGTTTTTTTTCCACAAAGTGTCATTTTTCACTAACTTGTGACAAAAAATAAAATCTTCTATGAACTCACCATACTCCTAACGGAATACCTTTGGGTGTCTTCTTTCTAAAATGGGGTCACTTGTGGGGTTCCTATACTGCCCTGGCATTTTAGGGGCCCTAAACCGTGATGAGTAGTCTAGAATCCAAATGCCTCAAAATGACCTGTGAATAGGACGTTAGGCCCCTTAGCGCACCTAGGTTGCAAAAAAGTGTCACACATGTGGTATCGCCGTACTCAGAAGAAGTAGTATAATGTGTTTTGGGGTGTATTTTTATACATACCCATGCTGGGTGGGAGAAATCTCTCTGTACATGGACAATTGTGTGTAAAAAAAATCAAATAATTGTCATTTACAGAGATATTTCTCCCACCCAGCATCTGTATGTGTAAAAATACACCACAAAACACATTATACTACTTCTCCTGAGTACGGCGGTACCACATATGTGGCACTTTTTTGCACCCTAAGTGCGCTAAGGGGCCCAAAGTCCAATGAGTACCTTTAGGATTTCACAGGTCATTTTGCGACATTTGGTTTCAAGACTACTCCTCACAGTTTAGGGCCCCAAAAATGCCAGGGCAGTATAGGAACCCCACAAATGACCCCATTTTAGAAAGAAGACACCCAAAGGTATTCCATTAGGAGTATGGTGAGTTCATAGAATATTTAATTTCTTGTCACAAGTTAGCGGAAAATGACACTTTGTGAAAAAAAACAATTAAAATCAATTTCCGCTAACTTGTAACAAAAAAAAAATAAATCTTCTATGAACTCACCATACTCCTAACGGAATACCTTGGGGTGTCTTCTTTCTAAAATGGGGTCATTTGTGGGGTTCCTATACTGCCCTGGCATTTTAGGGGCCCTAAACCGTGAGGAGTAGTCTTGAAACCAAATGTCGCAAAATGACCCGTGAAATCCTAAAGGTACTCATTGGACTTTGGGCCCCTTAGCGCAGTTAGGGTGCAAAAAAGTGCCACACATGTGGTATCACCGTACTCAGGAGAAGTAGTATAATGTGTTTTGGGGTGTATTTTTACACATACCCATGCTGAGTGGGAGAAATATCTCTGTAAATGGACAATTGTGTGTAAAAAAAATCAAAAAATTATCATTTACAGAGATATTTCTCCCACCCAGCATGGGTATGTGTAAAAATACACCCCAAAACACATTATACTACTTCTCCTGAGTACGGCAATACCACATGTGTGGCACTTTTTTGCAGCCTAACTGCGCTAAGGGGCCCAAAGTCCAATGAGCATCTTTAGGCTTTACAGGGGTGCTTACAATTAGGCACCCCCCAAAATGCCAGGACAGTGAACACACCCCACAAATGACCCCATTTTGGAAAGTAGACACTTCAAGGTATTCAGAGGGGAGCATAGCGAGTCCGTGGCAGATTTCATTTTTTTTTGTCGCAAGTTAGAAGAAATGGAAACTTTTTTTTGTTTTGTTTTTTTGTCACAAAGTGTCATTTTCTGCTAACTTGTGACAAAAAATAATATCTTCTATGAACTCACTATGCCTCTCAGTGAATACTTTGGGATGTCTTCTTTCCAAAATGGGGTCATTTGGGGGGTATTTATACTATCCTGGAATTTTAGCCCCTCATGAAACATGACAGGTGGTCAGAATAGTCAGAGATGCTTGAAAATGGGAAAATTCACTTTTTGCACCATAGATTGTAAACGCTATAACTTTTACCCAATCCAATAAATATACACTGAATGGTTTTTTTTTAATCAAAAACATGTTTGTCCACATTTTTCGTGCTGCATGTATACAGAAATTTTACTTTATTTGAAAAATGTCAGCACAGAAAGTAAAAAATAAAATCATTTTTTTGACACAATTCATGTCTTTTTTGATGAATATAATAAAAACTGTAACTCGCAGGAGCAATCAAATAGCACCAAAAGAAAGCTTTATTAGTGACAAGAAAAGGAGGTAAAATTCATTTAGGTGGTAGGTTGTATGACCGAGCAATAAACCGTGAAAACTGCAGTGGTCTGAATGGAAAAAAAGGCTCTGGTCCTTAAAGAGACTCTGTAACATTCAAAAGATCCCCTGGGGGGTACTCACCTCGGGTGGGGGAAGCCTCCGGATCCTAATGAGGCTTCCCACGCCGTCTTCTGTCCCACGGGGGTCTCTCCGCAGCCCTCCGAACAGCCGGCGACTGTGCCGACTGTCATTTCAATATTTACCTTTGCTGGCTCCAGCGGGGGCGCTGTGGCGGCTTTCCATTCCGAACTACACGGAAATACCCGATCTCATTCGGGGTCCGCTCTACTGCGCAGGCGCAGGAAACTTGCGCCTGCGCAGTAGAGCGGACCCGACGGCGATCGGGTATTTCCGTGTAGTTCGGAGCCGACAGCCGTCAGAGCGCCTGCGCAGGAGCCAGGAAGGTAAATATTGACGTCACCGCTGCCCGGACTCCACGGAGGGCTGCAGCGAGACCCCTGACGGATGGAGGACGGCGTGGGAAGCCTCATTAGGATCCGGAGGCTTCCCCCACCCGAGGTGAGTACCCCCCAGGGGATCTTTTTATGTTACAGTTCCTCTTTAAGGGGCGAAAAGACTGTGGTCCTCAAGTGGTTAAGGGGCTCCGGGGCCCTTGGGCAAACTGAATCAGGGGCCCCATGCCCGAAGACAACCACCCCACGCAGCCATTACCTCTCCTCTCTGCTACCCGGGGCCCTTGTGTGACAAGCCGCAGCAGTAATTATTCACCTGTCCTGGCAGCGGATACACAGTCTGCGCACTTTTTTTACGCTGTCCTCTTCCTTCTCTAACCCGGCGCGTTATGCGTAAACATGCGCCGGGTCATAGAAAAGGAGGAGGACTGAAAAGAGTGCCGGGACTGTGTAGCTGCGCCAGGACAGGTGAATAATTACTGCTGTGAGTCCTGCGACTTATCAGGCAAAAGCCTTGAAAGCAGTGTGAGCAGGCAGAATTTAGCAGGGTTGGCGGCGCGGGGTCCCTGCAGAGGCCCTGGGGCAATTGTCCCCTTTGCCTCTATGGCAGCCCTGGTAATATATATGTGTAACCATAAGTGACAGGGGGAAGGGGGTGTATAGGATGCTCAGCCTGTCACCCATGTAATATATAATATATATGTGCCTCAACCTTCAAGCAAGAAGAAGAAGTAGCCCCCTGCCTCCCGGGCCGGTCCAAGCAAGAAGAAGGGGCCGGTCCAAGCAAAAAGAAGAAATAGCGCCCTGCCCCCAGGGGCGGTTCTACACTTGCTGCCGAGTTGGAGGGGGTAGCTGGCAGGAAGGGGGAATTGGGTACTTACAATACAGTGGGCGGCATTGCAGGAAGTGATGACAGTGGAACGCACGCTGGAATGCGGAACAGGTGAGTCATCCCCGCCCGCTGCCTCTTACTAATAGCGGCGGCGGCTGCTGCTAAACTTAAGCTGGAGGGGGAGCGCAGATGGGGGACCCAGGTGAGGGAGGGGGGTCCGACCCCCCTCCCTGCCGCTGTGCCCAATACCCCCTTTCTGCCTGCTACCCTCTTATGAGGCGTATGCTACGCCGCGGGTCTGCTAGTCTTTTTATATTATGTTTAAAAACTTTAAAAAAATAGATTTAGTGTTTTGTCTCAACTCAACATCCTGTGTCTCAGTGTGCTAAAATATATTAACTTTTGACCTCCTTTTTTATCTAACCCCTGCTCTCATAAGCCCAGTTCTCTGCCAAGAAAGTATTTATGGCTGTAATTCCTTATCAACCTGTTGCATAGCTGAATATTAACTCTTTCAGGCAGAAGAAAAGCAACATAGCATATTTTTTGTGTGCTTGGCACTGTATATACACATGTCTATCTCACCATGCCACCTGTCACTTAAGCTTCCTTTTAAACAACATACCTAGGCAGCATATCGTGACACGCTGGCTAGTGTCTGGGGATGTGGTGATCTGGATCCCAGCTCTGTTCTGTCGTTGTGCTGGATTGTAGCAAATTTGATGCATAAGTATGGTGAATGCCCAGCTGCTGGGTGACATCACTCACAGGTCAATCAGTGCTGAGTAGTTCCGAGAGGCACGCCTTGTCCTCAGAGCTGGCAGCAGTGGGCGCATTCCTCGGTTATCTAGAACAGTGGAGTTGCATAGCTCCTTTGCTTCACTATGGTTTTGTTCTGTGCTGGAAAACTGCTTTACTGTAACTTTACATCTGATCTGCAAGGATCTAGCACTCCAGGAAGTTGGTGTCTTCCTGAAGTGCTAGATCCATTGCAGAATAACTAAGGAAAGCCCCCACGCAGCCAGCCAAACACTAGCCAGCATGTCACAAGACTCTCCACAGCCCAGCAACCGGCCAGTGCAGGCTGTGGATTGAGTGGCTCCTAATAGTGATACCAAGAACAGAGGGTTGGTATCCAGCAGAGGAGGGTAAGCTCCCATCTATGCACCTGTGGCTATCAAGCGGCTGACTTGGATCTGCATATGCATTCTACAAAACAGTACTGTGGCTAATACACTGGCGCAGACTGTGATAACTTTTTGCTCACTATCAGGCTCTTCTGCTATACTGTCAACATCAGTCAGTATTGATTTATGCTGCTAAAGATAAGCTTTTACCTTACAATGTTTAATTTTTTCTAAACTCTCCATTTTATGTGACATCTATTTTATGGAAACTGGACACCCAATCGGTATATTGATACTTCCCTAAGTCTCCCTTATCTAAAGTTGCAACTTTGAGTGTAACTCAATGCAGTGAGCATATGATTGAGCTGAGTGTATGTTTACTAGCATATCAAGTTACAATTGTAATTAATAGTGTTTATGTATCACCGTTTTATACTTAATAAAGTGGTTTATTGCCTGAATTTTATTGTCAAAGTAACTTATCCCTCCAAATTATAAGTTGGCATTGTGTCCCCCTAAATAACATATTGTATTTTTCACACCATAAAATGCACCATAAGGCTTTAGCTTACCTAACTATAAATATCTTGATATTGATAACCTCCCCTTATGGTATTAAACATTATATTAATAATAACATTATTATAACTATATACACTGCGCAATGCAGTTCAAAGCTATGGGCCAAAAACCCCCCATTGCTCCTGTCTTGCCCTATTTCCACAGACTTTCCAACATGTCCGATCAGACTTTCAATCAATAAACAGCACAAAATCGATAAAAAAAATTTTAATTGATTGGATATGTATGAGCAACAGATTACTGGCAGATTCAATCAAAGTGATCAAAATCAATGTGTGTATTGCCTTTGCATCAACTGCACCATTTTGGTTCATCGCATTACAGGAACTGTAACATGTTCCATTGACTTACATGGTCCCTGTGAGGAGCTGCTGCGGGGGAGAGTGACACAGCATGGTAAGTGTAAAAAGGGCTTTAATTGTTTGTTGCTGGCAAGCTGCTCCTGTGTGGACAGGTCACTGACTGGTCATTCTAGCCCCCAGCCTGATGTTTTCACAAGCTGAGCTAAGATAAGGGGGAGGATGAGAGGTAGAGAAACACTATGTGCCTGTATGTGTAATTCCTTTTTTGTCTGTAGCAGAGCATTGCTGTAGACTATAGCTTGTTTCCTATGATCCCTAAAGTGCCTGGAAACAGTTAACTGTATTTTGTCAGTGCCCCAGCTGGCCCCAGTGTAGCGCCGACACTGTATTGAACGGATGTAATATGGGACAGTGCTGAAGGTGGCCCTTTTCTGGGCAAGAGGGCAGACTCGGACACTACTGGAGACATGTGGATGTGATGGGACAGTGCAATAGCAGGGAGAGTGGGATAGGGTAAATGCTGTAGAGTACTATTTCTCAAAAACTATTATAGCATGGTTCTCTTTATTAAAGGGGCATTATGGCAAAAAAATTTACAATTTAAAATATGTGTAAACATAGACAAATAAAAAGTAGTTTTTTCCAGAGTAAAATGAGCCATAAATTACTTTTCTCCTATGTTGCTGTCACTTACAGTAGGTAGTAGAAATCAACAGGTCTTGGACTAGTCCATCTCTTCATAGGGGATTCTCAGCAAGGCTTTTATTCTCTATGAAAAGATTCCCTAAAAAGGATTTAAACAATGATGCTGGCCAGCTTCCCTGCTTGCTACACAGTTTTTTTGGCAGTTGGGCAGAGCAACTGCCATTCACTAAGTGCTTTTGAAAATAAATCAATCCCTGAGAATCCCCCCATGAAGAGATGGACTAGTCCAGGCATGGGCAAACTCGGCCCTCCAGCTGTTACGGAACTACAAGTCTCACAATGCATTGCAGGAGTCTGACAGCCACAGTCATGACTCATAAAGGCAAATGTATTGTGGGACTTGTAGTTCCGTAACAGCTGGAGGGCCGAGTTTGCCCATGCCTGGATTAGTCCAAAACATGTCGCTTCTGTCAGATTTCTACTACCTACTGTACGTGAAAGCAACATAGAAAAAAAGTAATTTATGGTTCATTTTACTATGGAAAAAATGTACTTCTTATTTATTTATGTTTGCACATATTTTCAATTTTAGAATTTATCACCAAAGTGCCCCTTTAATGACAGCATTGCCCAAATACCCACTACTGTGCATAACATCATCTCAAGTACCTCTTGACATATATATGTGTATTTGTTATGACTGCTCTATAATTATGTAACAATGTTTTCCAAACATTCTTTAATGATTTTAATTAACTATAAATACTTATTCAGGTTTGTTTATAAATATTTATAATTTTTTTTTTACATCTCAAAACTTACTGTAATGCATTGATTACGACAACGGCCACTTCTGGTTCCCAAAGAGGGACTGTCACTCTGAAAAAGGGACAGTTGGGAGCTATGTATCTGTATTCCAGGCAAAGTTAATGGTATAAATTTACCCGTTGGAAAGAGTTACTGATACAGCATATGCCATTCCACACAAATACACAAGAGGGTAGCAGAGCTCTTCCTCCTGGTAGTGTTTTATGCTTTGGTACAGGGAGGAGCAGCATGTAAGGGTGTGTTGTGATGGAGTTACTGCTGCTCTGTATGTGTTCTTGAATGAAAACACTACAGGCATAGGAGAAATTATGATTATTGGATGTAAAAAAACTGCAGCACACACTTAGGAAGTAATGGTCGTCAAATATGTGTTGGGAGTACCCCAGCATGAACTGGATATGAAATAAACAGAAGGACAAGACCTTTATAGCTCAATTACATTACCTGGAAATTTAACTGGCAGAACAACCAGGAGGAGCAGGTAAGTGCAGATAAACTATTCAATATATACAGTATATCTAATTGTATCTAATAAAACTTGATTTTGTACTTTCACTGATCTGTTAAGGACTAATACTTTGAGGTTACTGTCCTCATGCATTATATATCATTGCATAATGCTGAATTTATACTATGCAAATTGAGAAAGGAGGGAATATGTCACAAATATGTGTAAATTACATAGGAACAGTTGCAGAGTTTCACTGAAGACAAAATGAAACATTTATATTTTCAAATGGCAACAATGAAACACTGCAGCATTTAAACTCTTGACGAACTTAAATCATTCTGTACTCATCTTATTTTTGGCATCTTGTCCAAATCCTCAGAGAAAGCTGACAGTGAACTACAGATTGTTGGCTGACAGATTACAGCTGGATTTTTAGGTCACCCTTTAAAATACCAGGTTTCCCATCTACATCCTGCTCAATTGCTTATTTCTACAGATACTGTTAAAACATAAAGATTTGTACAGTATTGAAACTATCTGTAGCTTAACCCGCAGTGACCTATAAACCTACTTTACAATGGTACAGCAGCAGCAGATGAAAGTGCCCTGCCTTGAGTCGACACGCTGGCTTCTATACCTCTTGGAAGCTATTCTTGCCAGAGTTCCCACTGCTTTTCTTGCCCCCCCCCCCCCCCCCCCCCCATACAGCACTGGTGAGTACCACTCTCCTGCTGCATTCTCCATCATTAAAAGTGCACTATAACAAAGAGTGACAATACCACACCCACCAAATGCCCATAAAATGTGACTGGACTTGTGTACCATAGTGTATAGATTCCTTTATTACTGCCCATAGGACTTAAAGAGGAACTGTCATGAAAATCTTACAATTTAAAAAAACATACAAATAAGAAGTACGTTTCTTCCAGCATAAAATGAGCCATAAATTTCTTCTCTCCTATGTTGCTGTCACTTACAGTAGGTAGTAGATATCTGACATTACCGACAGGTTTTGGGCTAGTTCATCTCTCCCTAGGGGATTCTCAGCATGGCCTTTATTCTTTATAAAGACACTCCCTGAAAAAGATGTATACAAAGATGCTGGCCAGCCTCCCTGCTCACCGTAACGTTTTTGGTAGTCGGAAGGAGCAACTGCCATTCACTAAGTGCATTTTGAAAATCCCTGTGAACCCCCCATAAGGATATGGGCTAGTCCAAAACCTGTCGGTTCTGTCAGATTTCTACTATCTTCTGTAAGTGACAGCATCATAGGAGAAAAGTAATTTATGGCTCATTTTACTCTAGAAGAAACATACTTCTTAATTGTATCTGTTTACATATATTTTAAATTTTAAGATTTTCGCGACAGAGGTCCTTTGAGTCAGCTGAACTGGTGTCAGCTTGAAAGAGTATCAACAGATGTGGACAGCGTAGGGTCACGTCACCGTCGATGTAACTAGTTCCTAGTACTAGATGCTGCACTTTTTCTCTGGGTCCTGCCATTAGTGCTAACAGTAGACTAATATTAGGGGAGCTTGACAGTATCACTCCTCAGATGCTCCTAAAACAATCATCCTTTCAGCCGATTTTCCAGCTCCCTGGATAGCAATCATGGACATAGTTAACCTGTTGCAGACATATGCTATTTAAATCTGCATCCTGTTTGCAGCCTCTTATTTCTACCAGGACGTACATTTTAGAAAAAAAATATCTCCACATATTACTGCCGCGATAGCTCTTATGTCAGTGCTTAACTTAGCTGTCTAATGATAGCTGAGTTACGTGTGCTGGCCAGGAGCCAGTTTCATTGGCTTCTGACCCTGTGATCACCGTGAGCCAATCACAGTGAACACAGAGTAAAAATAATTTTTTTAAAGAAGCCTTTTGTTCTAAGGGGCCATATTCTGCCATTCTGCCATGTAGAGACTGTGACTTTGCACAGTCTCTACACTCAGATAAAGCACAATTGAGTACAATGCTGCAGCGCTAAAGGGAGAAGAAGTATCAGCTCAGTTGTGACGACGTGACGCATGTATACTTTTTTTTTGCTTGTATATCAAGTCAAAATTTCACAAATATTTTTGCTTGTATTGCAAAGCGCTCTTAAACCAAGTTTCTCACTAAGGGCATTAGAGAGTTAGCTAATTACATTTTACTAATTTATTAAAAAGTACAAGACAGAGTGGTTTGCAGGTTCAACAGACTTTCCACAGGCTTACTCATCGGTGTATAGGCCTATAACCCCCTATATATATATATATATACTGTACTAGCAGACCCAAGCCCATTTAAAAACAGGCTCTAGGGTCTGTGTTTCTCGCCGCCGCCCGCCGCATGCACTGTGCACGCACCCGTCTGGCTCCCTGGCCCCGTCCTCCTGTCTCTGTGAGGCTGGGTCCGTGTTGCGCACATGTGCAGTAGCAAAAAGCACGAACCCAGCTTCACAGGGGTTTTATTATAGAGGATATATATATATATATACACACTTTGCAGGTGAACATTCGGCAGGACCCCATGCTATTCTTGTGTGTGGTTTCATGAATTGAAAGAGATATCTGATTACTTCAGAGTGCAGGGTTTGTTTTCTAAAACAAAACCATTGCCCCTTGCTGTTTGACGTAGCCAGCTGTGTGATGTGTAATCAGCTAAAGGCTATGAGCTTAATCTGTAACTATACAATTGTGGTTTCTGTACAGACCACATGACCACAGGGCTCTCTTTCTCCATAGTGGCATCTGCACATTCTCTGGAGAGTGATTTTCTGCTCAGTTGGAGGATACAGTCTTTACATTTTTCCTACTCTACCTGACTTATGACCTTAGGTTGAGACTTCAGTTTAATCAGGCTCTCATGACTGACATGTGGGGTATGAAAAACAGGAGCACTGGCCAGTGCTACCTTATTGGTCCAGAAGGCTTCTTCACACTTGGATGTCCATTCTATTACCCAGGGTTGCTTCTTCTGGGTCAAGTCAATCCAGGGCTTAGCAAGTATAGTACAGTGGGTTTGAATTTCCTATAGTAGCTGACTTGGCTTTTGTTTGGAGCTGCCTGTGTGACATGGCCTACCAGTTAATATTACTGTATCATTCATAAGCTTCATATTTTTACATTTTTTAAACTAGCATATGCTATCCCTAATAATCACTCTGACTAGTGCAGCTAGAATGCAGGATTTGGTCAAAAAGCTATATAAATCTAGAAGACTGAACAAAAAAATCTGAATAAATAAGGGGGTGGGTGGGGTGCTGATGACAAATTTAGTTGTAACATGCTCCATTTATTCCCATTACTCTAAGTGTCCCCATTTAGTGCTACCATTCTAGTACATCCATCCTGCTTATACTATATCTCTCCAGAAAAGGAAATTCACAGAGAGATTTTTTTTGGATGGGGTACCCCTTCCAAGAATAAGGTAGAAAAGGACAGTCTATACATTTATGGACAGTTGGCAACCTTGCTAGAGTGACAGTCACATCTATTAATCTCTGTGCTTATGACAACATGTGAAGCAGAGACAACCTCATCATCTCTACATATAGAAAACCTGGGTCATCTGTGCATTTGCTAGATGTAGTCATGCAACCAGTAATTAGTATTTTTTGTATGCCCTTCTTCCATTCATGGAAGATGGTGATCCCCTACATATAATAATAATGCTAACATTTGAATAGCGCTTTTATCCTGTTGGAATTAAAGCACTTAAAGAGGAACTCCAGTGAAAATAATGTAGTAAAAAAAGTGCTTCATTTTTTACCATAATTATGTATAAATGATTTAGTCAGTGTTTGCTCACTGTAAAATCTTTCCTCTCCCCGATTTACATTCTGACATTTATTACATGGTGACATTGTTACTGTGGGCAGGTTATGTAGCTGCTGTTAGCTGTTTTGGCTGTTAGAGGCAGCTGTAAACAGCTAATTCATGTCTGTGAACCTTGTTACATTGTGGCAGTTTGCCCAGAGTACCGCGGTACTCAGAGCTTCTTGTGGGAGGGGTTTCAGCACAAAATCAGTCATACAGCGCCCCCTGATGGTCTGTTTGTGAAAATCATTATATTTCTCATGTAAAAGGGGGTATCAGCTACTGATTGGGATAAAGTTCAATTCTAGGTTGGAGTTTCTCTTTAAGAGCTGCAGGCACTCAGGATGTGCTCAACAGGCCAACCTGCAGTGTTAGGGAGTCTTGCCCATAGCTCTTTACTGAACAGGTATCGGCTTTAGCCAGGATTTGAACCCTGGTCTCCTATGTCAGAGGTGGACCTGGGTCCTCTGTGTATTTGCAAGGTGTAGCCATGTGATCAGTAATTTTTCCATTCAAGGAAGATGGTGTTCCACTGTATGCTAGTGTCATGGTGCCCTTGGAAAATGACATATCTGGAATCTCTGATTAAAAGCCCCTAATTTTCATTTTGACAACAGAACAGTTAATTAGGCATTTAAATATTTTCAGGTATGCAGATAGGAAGGCAATTGATTAAAAATGCTGCTGAATGATATATTGCTGTTTGTAACTGAACCAGACATCTCACTGTCCTTATTGCCCTTAATGATGCCCATACACGATACAATAAAACTGTTCGATTTTCCCGTTTATTTGATCTAAATGATCAAATCAAATGAAAGTTGAAAATAATTTTTTTTTCGATCAAGAAATTCAAACAATTATCCAGTTTTTTGGCAGAAAAATCTGATCGGACATGCTGGAAGAATGCTGGATCTAACGGAATAATTGAACTAAATTTTCTAATCGAATGAAAAATTGTACCATGTGTCACAGACTGCTAGGGCCGGTCTGTGGACGGGTCAATCAATCAGAGTCAGAAATCCTCTCACACTGTCATTTTCCTCATCACGAAGCGTAACCCGACTTCACAATTTTATGAACTGACTCGCGGAGGGGCATTCGGACGCCAAAGGATTCACCACACACATACAATTCAAAGATCTGCCACCAAGCGGGTTACACAGCCCGCCACTGTAATTATACTTGTACTTCGAGAACGCTCTATTAACCCTTAGCAGTATGCAGGAACCTGGGTCAGATCTTTATATCTGGGCCGGGTTCTCGCATACGGGTTATAAAAGTACACGTCTATTAAACACGGTAGCGGTTTCAGGAGAATAGGTATGGTTGTGTATATATTCAGAACAGATTGTAACCATAACGATTTTTAAACGTTTTTATAGCAAAGTTGCATTACATACATTTACACAGATTAACACATAGACACAAAGCTTAAAAATAAAAGGGATAAAATCAGAAAGTTCTTACTGTAGTTACGGCTGATAGTCCATTTGGAGAATGAAGAAAAAGAGTCCAGTTTAAAGTAGACATTAATGTTAAGAGTCCTTGAAACGCAGCATGAGTTCGGTCCTCCTGGAACACATGCTCCAAGCTCTTCTTTAGCAGATGAAATGATGAAGGATAAAGGCGGGCTCTGCTGGCCCCATATTTATGCAATCTTAGAATTGGGGCTGGATTACCTCTAAACTAGGTGGAGGGAAGGCGGGGTTATCTCCTGGCAGCAAGGTAGCCTCCACCGGAATTAAGAGCCAAAAAATGTAATATTATTAATCCTCGGTGTGACTCCGCCCCAGATTGGCGCATCGCAAATCCAAGACTATATTCATAAGCGGCCTGCGACCCTGTATCAAATGAGACTACACATGCCTATTCTATCACATTCTGTCTCTATGCAGGCTGAATAAAGCAGTTTCCCGACTGACCTCTGACAGTTGGGAAACTGTAATTCAGGTGAATGATAGAACTGATTTATGGGTATCAGAAAATGTATTTTTTGTCTTTCTGTGACAAGCCTATTTTAAATTACTAATACATAAAAGTTCTCTTTGTTTGATTGTATGACTTTGGCGGGGATTTCTTATCTTGGCCAGTTTGAGCTGGCTTTTGGGAGAGGGCTGTGGTAGCAAATGGTCCTCCACAGGAGGTCGAGCCACGTGTGAAATTCCTTGCTGACCTTGCTGAGAAAGGGAGAAAAACAACTCTGATTGTAATTTTTTAAGCGAGAATGTCACATCTACTGATGGCGCAATCGATGTGCGGCATCGGTGGGTGTGATATGCCATTTTATTCACCACATCTCCCCCTACCAGTCGGCCGCACAGAGTGGGTCTGCCAGACCTGCTCTACGTGCCTCTGAGCTACTGAACGGGTCCTCGACTTCGTATCTGACTGTACTTTAGTCAACTCACCAGAGGCATAAGGCCTCATGGTCCGGGGTGTTCCAGTGTCCGCTTTGGGGACGGCAAGGTACACACTCACAGGTTTACCTCTAAACGTCTGGCTGGGTTTGTCTAGCCCTTCCTGTAAGGGGGAGAGTCGTTGGCTGACATCCAGGTCACTTTCTGACTCTCGGGTGTCAGCCTGCGAATCTGGAAGCAGCGTGGCATACCCCCGCTTCAACTGACTACACCTTGGCAACACATTTCGGTCAGCACAGCCTAGGTGAACCTTAGAACACATTTCAAAAAACGAATTAGCCTTCACCTGGGTGGCAAGGCTTGCCCCTCCTCCAGGAGGAATAGAAGGTGGACCTCTGGGTAGTTTTGCACTGGGTTGCTTCTGCAAGGGGCAGACATGCAAGGGTGAGACAGGGAAGGAACTGCCTGTCTTCACCAGCGGTTTGATAACAGGCAATGGTGAAGCACTCTGGCTGTCATAGCAGGAGGGGAGGTCTAGGCCCCCAGCTGCCTGCTCTGACACCTGGCCTGCTTCCGCTGCCCAGCAAGGATAGGACCCAGGCAAAACAAGACTGTTACATCTTAGGTTAGAGGCAATCACACTTAAGCATAAATCATTTTTAGCAATAGGAGATTCAGCATGAAAACTATTAGCAACATCTGGTACAGCATTAACATCACAGTTCTGTTCATTTTTCACATCATGTACACAGGTATCTGGAACAACAGTGACAGGTTTAGAATCAGACGAACAGGGATTAGACAGCTGTCCGTTAGAAACAGGTATCTCTTCCTTGCCTCCTTTCCTAGGAGAGCTAGGTACCATTACCCTGGCTGCCTCCCTCTGTCCCTCCCCAAGCTTGTACAGTACCTGAGTGGGTCCAGACTGGCAATCCGGGGTGTTGATCACAGGTTCATAAAAGGATCATAGAGCGCCAAGATCGGTGCCCAACAGCACACGCACTGGGATGTCATCTGTCCCCCCCACAACTCTTGTCTGGCGCCCCCTTCCCCAATCGAGAACAACATGAGCTTTGGCGATGCGGGCGTGTGTGCCACCAACTCCCACAAGTGTAACACACTCATTAGGAAGGAAATTCTCCCTGGCAACAAGATGAAAGCGAACCAAGGTAAGCTCTGCACCTGTGTCGCGGAAACCGACAGCGATCTGGTCGTTTACTTCCATGACTTGATGATTTCCGGAAAGTTGAGTATTTGCTGCTCCCATGATGAGGTAGGCGTGTGCAGTAGAGGATGCGCTAGCTGATTCTAGGCTAGGCTCTGGAGATGGCGTCCTCACCTCGGGGCAGGCAGACTTGAGGTGTCCTCGCTGTCTACAGTGGTAGCACTTCGGAACATATGTTTCATCGGGCGAATGAGTAGCAGGTGCAGCTTCCGGCCTCTGTGACTGTGGGACCCGATTCCCACGGTTTGCAGGGGGAGGAGAGCTAGGTTGCACAGGTCTCCACCCTTTCCAGCTCTGGGCTGGAGGTTTGCGGCTGTCCGGCACACGGGTGGCACAAAAGTGTCTGCAAGTTCTGCGGCAGTTTTGGCGGATCCAGGCTTCCGCTCCAGGCCAAACTGCCGGACATCTGGAGTGCAGCAGTTCAGCAACTGCTCCTGTACGATGATGTCCTCCAGACCTTGGTGAGAGTCTTTGTTGAGGCCTCGTGACCACTACCTGAACACAGTCAGCAGGCGACCCTCCAGGTCTGCATAAGTGTCTGTGGGGCCTTTCTGCAGGGCCCTAAACTTTTTGCGATATACCTCTGGGGTCAGCTGGTACTTAGCGATAATTGCAGCTTTTATCGCATTATAGTCATTGTCCTTGTCAGCGGGTAAGTACACAAACGCCTCAAGCGCTTTGTCCCCCAAGTTGGGGGTCAGAAATCTCGCCCATTGCTCCTGGGGCAGATGATGCTGACGATAAGTCTTTTCAGAGGATTGCAAGTAAGTGTCTGGGTCAGTTCCCTTCTCCATTTCTGGGAACTTAAACTTGGGAGTCCCAAAAGGGCCTGCTGTGGGCCGGGGTTCCGGAGAACTTGGTGAGAGATTTTGGCCTTGCCCTCTCAGTATGGCCATTTCAAGGTCGTGTCGGCGGGCTGATTCTCTCTCTGCCGCCTCTTTCTCGGCAAGCCACCGGCGTTCTGAGGCTTCCCGTTCCGCCTGGCGTTCTGAACGGTCAGCGTTTTCTCTGACAATCTGCATGTACAGCTCAGGATTTGTATCCGCCAGTCTTTGTAAAGCATGCTGCATTCCAGCCTCAGGAACACAGGAACGGTTGGCATGGGCGGGCTCCTGTCAGCCACCATGCTCCTCAGCATTTAAAGCGATCGGTTCAGACGCGGTTCCGTTTTCCTCTGGGTCTGGAAGTGGGTTATTTTGCTCCAACCGCTCACTTCCCTCTGCCCCAGTTACAGCACCGTCTGAACCAGGAGTGTGCTCTCCCAGCATCTGCTCCGGCTGAGTATTTAGTCGCAATAAGTCCTCGATCAATTGCACTTTCTTTTTTCTATCAGTCACAATGCCTCTTTCTGCGCACCTGTTTACCAGATCTGGCACTGACGTTTTCTTGTATCTTGCTGCAGCCATTTTTGCCAAATAAAAGATAGGATAGCAAAAGAGATTGGAGGGGGGGGGGGGACTCTGTGCTATACGTTTATTCTATATAAATGGTAATGCAATGGTTACAGACCACAGATTTTCAATCTGCTCTTTCGATATTCTGAGCATACTCAAATCCCAATAAGCTGCCAACCAACGTCACAGACCGCAAGGACCTGTCTGCGGACGGGTCAATCGATCAGAGTCAGAAATCCTCTCACACTGTCTTTTTGCTCATCACGAAGCGTAACCCGACTTCGCAATTTGATGAACTGACTCGCGGAGGGGCGTTCGGACGCCAAAGGATTCACCACACACATACAATTCAAAGATCTGCCACCAAGCGGGTTACACAGCCTGCTACTGTAATTATACTAGTACTTCGAGAACGCTCTATTAACCCTTAGCAGTATGCAGGAACCTGGGTCAGATCTTTATATCTGGGCCAGGTTCTCACAAACGGGTTATAAAGGTACACTTCTATTAAACACGGTAGCGGTTTCAGTAGAATAGGTACGGTTGTGTATATTCAGAACAGATTGTAACCATAACGATTTTTAAACGTTTTTATAACAAATTTGCATTACATACATTTACACAGATTAACACATAGACACAAAGCTTAAAAATAAAAGGGATAAAATCAGAAAGTTCTTACTGTAGTTACGGCTGATAGTCCATTTGGAGAATGAAGAAAAAGAGTCCAGTTTAAAGTAGGCATTAATGTTAAGAGTCCTTGAAACGCAGCATGAGTTCGGTCCTCCTGGAACACATGCTCCAAGCTCTTCTTTAGCAGATGAAATGATGAAGGACAAAAGCGGGCTCTGCTGGCCCCATATTTATACAATCTTAGAATTGGGGCTGGATTACCTCTAAACTAGGTGAAGTGAAGGCGGGGTTATCTCCTGGCAGCAAGGTTGCCTCCACCGGAATTAAGAGCCAAAAAATGTAACATTATTAATCCTCGGTGTGACTCCGCCCCAGATTGGCGCATCGCAAATCCGAGACTATATTCATAAGCGGCCTGCGACCCTGTATCAAATGAGACTACACATGCCTATTCTATCGCGTTCTGTATACGCAGTCAGCCTGCGTTTCCCGACTGACCTCTGACAGTTGGGAAACTGTAATTCAGGTGAATGATAGAACTGATTTATAGGTATCAGAAAATTTATTTTTCGTCTTTCTGTGACAAGCCTATTTTGAATTACAAATACACAAAAGTTCTCTTTGTTGGATTGTATGACTTTGGCGGGGATTTCTTATCTTGGCCAGTTTGAGCTGGCTTTTGGAAGAGGGCTGTGGTAGCAAATAGTCCACCACAGGAGGTTGAGCCACATGTGAAATTCCTTGCTGACCTAACACAGGACATGGTTGGAAGTTACTGTACTCTGCAATGTTCTCAGAGGGGGGAAAAGAGAAAGGGAGAAAAACCACTCTGATTGTCATGTTTTAAGCGAGAATGTCAAGTCTACTGATGGCGCAATCGATGTGCGTCATCGGTGGGCGCGATATGCCATTTTATTCACCACACCATGTATGGGCACCTTGAGGTTTATGTTGAAAATTAGAAAAAGTAGTGTAGCACTTCCCCTTTAAAACGGGATGTTACCGATGTGAGAAAGGTGCTGATGTGGCAGAAACTAGCAACGCACACTGCAACCCGTGTGTTACCTCCTTGTTGCTGCCTGACGTGTGCTCCGCTTGTATAACCCACAGAAGAAAGTTAACAGCAATATTTGAAGCAAAGAAGAAGAAAGCGTGCACCTTCCGTCAGTGGCTCTAATACATTTATTGATCCATGTGCGGCAGCATAAAAGGATAAGTGGTGGAGGTTACAGACACATCATCATGTAAACAGGAGTACCTCATATACTGTGATGCCGGTTGCAGGTGCAGGAGGTGGGAGTGGGGATGACGGTGGACCTGGCGACGGCCGTTTCATGTCTCAACGGACGCCTGGTCACGCTGCACCTTGAGGGTTATCACACTTGTTCCAATTTTTAAATAAACTTTGAAAAATCTGAGAAACTTAATATAACTGCCTCCAACTTCATAGAGATATGCCTGAGGTTGGCCTTTCCATTCAAGTGGAGCACAGTTGAAATTATTTATTTAGGTATTCAAATCCCCAAGAATCCCTCATTCATGTTTAAACTAAAGTATGAGATATTGTTTAGCGAAATACAGAAGGATCTGTTGGCATGGAATAAGCTTACATTATATTAGTTTGAAAGAACTGTGGTCATTAAAATGAATGTTTTCCTATGGCACATTTCACACTTAACACGTTTTAACTGAAATCTTCTTCCCAATGCACTGCTATGGAAAAAATGCGTACCAACGCATACTAACGCATACTAATGCACACCAACTGATTAAGTGTAAACGGGGCCTTAAAGGGGCAGTACAGCAAAAAACTGTAACATTTAAAATATGTGCAAACATATACAAATAAGAAGTACATTTTTTTCCAGAGTAAAATGAGCCCTAAATTACTTTTCTCCTATAATGCTGTCACTTACAATAGGCAGTAGAATTCTGATAGAAGTGACAGGTTTTGGACTAGTCCATCTCTTCATAGGGGAATCTCAGCAAGGATTTTATTCCTTATAAAGATATTCCCTAAAAGGGATTTAAACAATGATGCTGGCCAGCTTCCCTGCTCCCTACACAGTTTCTTGGCAGTTGGACAGAGCAACTGCCATTCACTAAGTGCTTTTGAAAATAAATCCCTGAAAATCCCTTATAAAGAGATAGACTAGTCCAAAACCTGTCACTTCTGTCAGATTTCTACTACCTACTGTAAATGACAGCAACATAGGAGAAAGGTAATTTATGGCTCATTTTACTCTGGGAGAAATGTACTTCTTATTTGTATATGTTTGCACATATTTTAAAATGTACAGTTTTTCGCTGTAGTGCCCCTTTACGGTTAAGCAATTTACCCATATTGGACAGATGCTGGATATGAGAGATCTGCCTGATATACGGTTGCGGACTAATCTACAACTGAGATCATACAACTGGGGTCAGTAAATACCTCTACACAAGAAGCCAACTGCAAAATCCTCATTAGGTGGCTTAAAACTCTGTCAGAGATACATGCATTCAAACCAGATTACCCTGCCAAATGTTGGAGATGCAATTGCAACAATGCAACTTATCCACTTCCCTACCACAGGTTTTTCTCCTTCAAAACCAGAGTAATTTTCACATTATGCTCCTCCTATTCATTCACCAATAACTTTATTGCTTCTTATCACACTGAAATAATTTATATATTATTTTTTGCAGAACAAACTAGGCTTTCTTTGGACAGTACTTTTTGCTAAGAATTATTTCATTTTATATGCATTTTGCAGGGAAGAAACGAAAAAAAAATTCACCATTTCTCAGCTTTCAGCCATTGTAGTTTGAAAATAAAATGTGCTATTGATGATGAAACAGACACATTTTATTTGCCCATTTGTCCCACTTGTTACAAAATTTAAATTGTGTCCCTAGTACAATGTATGGTGATAATATTTTATTTGGAAATAAAGGTGTATTTTTTCCATTTAGTGTTTTTTTTTTCTAGAACAATAGTTCCAAGACTTTATTTACAAAAGCAACAGTAATATACCCTCATGACATACATATTTAAAAAGTCCCTAAGGTAACTTTTTATGCAGCTTTTTTTAATGATGTAATTATTTTTTATTTAACAAGTGTTTTATTTTGGTAACTATGGGGTAGGGGTGAATGGAGTTAATAAATAATAAAAATGTATTTAATTTTTCTATGTGAAAGTGTAATCTTGTATTTGGGTGTAGTTTTACTTTTTGGCCACAACATGGTGCTACACTAAACCCATGTTCTATAAATAGAAGATGGAACCAAGTGTGTACACGTGCTGTTTACGTTGGGGGTCTATTTTTATCAGAGCCTGTGCTGCTGCTGGAAGCTCTGATTCATCACAGGCACAATGATTGGGTTTGAGAACAGCTGTTTCTCATTCCCCGATCACAAAGGGACAAGATTGTGGTGAATGCGAACAAGAGAAATGCAACGATCGTGAGCCGGCAAGTAAACAGTATGCATATCTACGCCCCTGACCCTGAAGTGAAGTATACAGGGGCGTAGATATGCATAGCAAGGGCGCTGAAGTAGTTAACAATACATTTGGTGGGAATGCAATCCCATTCAGGTTTATTGGAAGGAAAAACACAAATAGGAAAATATCTTTGGAGATAATTTATTTTAATACATGGGCAACGCTGTCGCACTGTAACCCTCTATTTGTTAAAAGCTATAAAAGATCCTTAATGTTACATCTCTTGAACGTAGGGAAATCCATTGTGCCAAGGTGGTGGAAATCACAGTGCCTGCATTGAAGAATGTTTCCATAAGATAGACTATATGAGAGCTACAAAACTAGATACAATTGAAAAATTCTTTATCATCTGGGCACAATGGGCTGAGTTTAAAAGTGAAGATAAATTTCAGAATACCACGGCGGAGGGCTGATGCAAACTTTAGTCGTTGACGAAGGCCTTGCATCTCAATTGTAGTTGCTATCTGTTATCAATGGTAGATAGTTATTCTGTATGGAATGCAATGCTAACACACGCCTGATTGACTTAATCTGAATGAGAATCGGGTAGAATTGTTGGATGTGTGTACAAGCCTTTTGGGAAGTGGCGAATGCACATTGCTAATGTTGTTTATGTATTAGGACAATATTTGGGAAGATGTTATGAAAAACTCTTTATTCGTATCTATTTCAGCAACTTTGTTTTTTTTCAAATACCTTAGCGTGCTTGAATTGTTTAAAGTGTTTAAAATGTTTAAATAGCTTCATTGGCTCAGATAATTTAAATTGTTTCAAGTTGAATAAGAATTTGAGATTAGATAACGTGTTATTTAATTTGCATACACTGGTAAATTATTTCTCCATATTGATAAATGCTTCTTTTGTTCTCTTTCTTTTTCTGTATTGCAAATAGTCATTTATGCTTAATAAACATCTTGAAACACAAAAAGCACAGCAGAAGTTCTGACTCTCCACAGCATTACCCAAATTTTAAAATTAGGGAGAGAAACACTGCCCTGCCTTCCACTTTAAAGCACACTTGAAGCGAGAGGGTTATGGAGGCTGACATGTTTATTTACATTCAAACAATGCAAATTGCTTGGTTGTCCAGCTGCTCCTGTGTCTCCAATATTTTTAGCCATAGACCCGAATAAGCATGCCAATCAGATGTTTCTGACTGAAGTCTGACTAGATTAGTTGCATGTTTGTTTCAGGTGTGTAATTTGGACTCTGCTGCCAACAAAGAGATCAGCAGGACTGCCAAGAAACTAGTATTGCTTAAAATGAAATTGACTTTAAGGAGAATAACAACTTAAGTATGTTTGTTTAAAAAAATCCAGTTTTGAAGACCATGTATACAGTATGTTGCCTAAGCTAAATCACACCATAATAAATCAGAATGAATTGTCTGGCTTATTTAACCTGCTCACGACCATGTCACGCCGATGGGCATGGCCACGGCGGCAGCCTCAGGACCACGTAAAGTCCTGCGGCTGGCTTTTGCAGGAGATCGCACGCATGCTGCGTGCGCATCTCCTGCTAGTAGGAGATGGCCTGGTCTTTAGGGGGGTCCTCAAGAGGTTAAATATTCTCATTAAGGGTCATTTTCTTTCTTTTCTCAAGTTTAATGTAGTCAACTCTCTGGGAAAGGATAAGGATTATAGAAGAATATGCCAACCTACAAACCAGAAGACATCTACTGGATAGAAGGATCTCAGAGAGAAAATGGACTGGAGCATTTCTATTTACTGGGTCAGGAACTTGGAAGGTACTGAGCAATAACAGGAATGTATTTCACAAGAATGCTGTTAGGCATAACCTTGTTGCAAGCCTGGAGGGCTAATCATGTGTAATTAATGTATGAGTCTGATACTTTAAACTTATCTGCCTTTAATGCTACTTGTATCTAATTTCTTTCAGGTTTGTACTGACTTTACATTATCTGATAACATATTAACATTTAACACCAATGAGAAATAAAAAGCATCAAATTATTACCTAACTATGTGCATACAATATAAGATACATAACGCTGTGCATACATTATCTAAATCTGTATTGCCAAATGGTTCGTAACACCTTTTAGGCTGTCTCTTATGTCTCACTTGAGGAGCACATTAAAGCCCAATTTAACTAAAAATAAAGATGTTCAATTCTGAAGTTGTATCTTCTACTTTAGAAATCTGTATTATAGTTCTCCATTCCAAACCTTGGCCTCCTTCCCATCTACAAACTAGCTAAGTAGCCCATCTACATACTTTTTTGTCAACAAAAAAAATCTATTTCTGGATGTCCAATAGGCTGTACCTGCATAGTGACCTGCACAAGTGCACAAGCTTGCACCTGTGTCATGTACATGATAGTGAATATGAATGAGTTAGGTGGTGGCCAGTGTAGATAAACAATATAATACAGTATAAATTCTTATTTAACAGTAGCCTGTATGGAAATTGCAAATATTCTGTATCTATCATCCCTCTTGTTTACATGTTTTATGCATCTTCCATGTCTGTATGAGAATTCTGACCTGCTTTCTGGGAGGTGCACATGCAAGAACCACCCTTGTCATTGCCTCTGTCAACATGGTTATGTAGCCTGGCTTGTTTTGTTTTACTTACTTTGGGTGCCATATGTTCGTTCCAGATTGACTAAATCTGAACACCAACACTACTCTTTTCAGACCAATGGTGTTCAACAATAACAATTTTTCACCAAACAATCATATTTTTGATAATATCTGATTGAAAGAAAAGATCATATTTAATCACCACTACCAAATCTAACTTGTGACAATATTTCCACCAGTTATGATCATATCCATGGGCGTCTGCAGAAAAAATTCCAGGGGTGGCAAGATTATATGATTATAAATAGGCGGCATGATGCAAAAAGGGGTGTGACCATGAGATACTGTTGGTGGAGTCAAATTGTACATGGTTCTCCCAGCAGTGTACCTCCTCTCCTTGAAGAAAGAATAAGGCCCTAAACACCAGACATATGAGACATAACCAGATATTTTCCACAGTAACCACTTCTTAGATTAAATGAAAGCAGAAATATCCCCCACGCGATAATTATGCAGCAAGTTCCCCTCAGAAAACAATTTTTTTTTTTACATTTTCCTGCATTTCTCTCCCCAAACATAATTAGGCAGCACTTTCCTCAAAGTAATTAGGCAGAGTACTCACCGAAATTCCCCTAAATTCCAGCCTAACATCAGTCTATGCTGTGCCCCTTAACCACTTCAGCCTTCAGTCGTTTTCACTTTATGCATCCGAGCAATGTTCACCTCCCATTCATTAGCCTATAACTTTATCACTACTTATCAGAAAGAACTGATCTATATCTTGTTTTTTCCGCCACCAATTAGGCTTTCTTTGGGTGGTACATTTTGCTAAGAACCACTTTACTGTAAATGCATTTTAACAGGAAGAATAAGAGAAAAACGGAAAAAATTCATTATTTCTCAGTTTTCAGCCATTATAGTTTTAAAATAATACATGCCTCCATAATTAAAACTCACGTATTGTATTTGCCCATATGTCCCGGTTATTACACCGTTAAAATTATGCCCCTATAACAATGTATGGCGACAATATTTTATTTGGAAATAAAGGTGCATTTTTTCCGTTTTGCATCGATCACTATTTACAAGGTTAAAATAAAAAAAATATAGAAATATTTCATCTTTACATTGATATTTAAAAAGTTTAGACCCTTAGGTAAATATTTACATGTTTTTTTTTTTTTATTATTGTAATGTTTTTTTTTATATATTTTTTGGGAGGGTGGGATGTAAACAGATCTTTTATAATGTAAATGTGTGTTAGGCTCCCTGCACACTGCAAATCCGTTTTCCGATTCCGATTCCGTTTCCGATTCCGATTCCGTTTCCGATTTTCCTTGAATACATTCAACAGAAAAACGGATCAAAAAACGCAGCATGCAGTTAAGATTAAAAATCTGAATCGGAATCGGATGTAAAAACAGATTAAAAATCTGAATCTGAATCTGATTTGCTTGCAGTGTGCAAGAGGCCTTAAGGTTTTTTTTTTTACTTTTAGTTGTAGTTTTACTTTTTGGCCACAAAATGGCGGCCATGAGTTTGTTTACATGACGTCACTCTAAGTGTAACATACGCTTAGAGGGACGTATGGGGGACGCAACAGCCAGAAAAAGTGGAGCTTCTGAGAGAAGCTGTCGCTTTTTCTGCGAGGGAGAGGAATCAGTGATCGGGCACCATAGCCCGATTCACTGATTCGTGGGCTAACGAGTCGCGGCCGGGAGCGCGCGTGCACGCGTGCGATCGGACGCGGGGCCGCACGGACGCGCACATGGCTTCCTGGGCGTAGTTAGTACGTCCAGGAGGCCAAAGTAGTTAAGGTACATACACACGTCAGATTTTCACAAAAGACCGGTCGTTTAGACGTTTAAACGGCCGGTCGTTTGGACCTGAAATCGGGCGTGTGTACGGTCTGTCACAGCCAATTTGACGTCCAAACACCCGGACGTTCAAACGTCCAAACGACCGGTCGTTTGCGAAAATCCGAACGTGTGTATGAGCCTTTACAGTGTTCCCTGGTGCTGTAGCACTATCACCCTTCTAGTTTTCCTGGTGGTCTAGTGCCATAAATACATCATATTAATATGGGAGGACATTATGCTGGGGATACACGGTACGTTTCCCCCTTATCAATCGAGCCGCTGATGGCTTGATTGATAATATCCGACAGGTCCGATGATCGCGCACATCGATTTCCCGCTTGATCCCCGCAGGCAGACAATAGTGGGGAATTGAGCAGCTGATAAGGAATGCCCGCGGGGACGAGTGGGGATCTATACAGGCACCGGCGGGGACGAGCGGGGATGCGCCAGGATCGAGCCAGCGTCTCGATCCAGCGCAACTATCTAACCATGTATTCCCAGCATTAGACTATGACTATGGTAGGATTAGATTGTGAGCTTCTCTGAGGAGAGTCAGTGACATGACTATGTCCTCTGTACAGCGCTGCAGAAGATATCAGAGCTATATAATTACAAAATAATATTATGGTAGGACATTAGACTATGGTTATGCTAGGATTTGATTGTGAGCTCCTCTGAGGACAGTCAGTGACATGACTATGAAGTCTGTAAAGTGTTGCAGAAGATGTCAGTGCTATATAAATACATAATAATAACAATATGGTAGGACATTACACTTTGACTATGGTAAGATTAAATTGTGAGCTCCTCTAAGGACAGTAGTCTGGTGTTGTACACAAAACTTTTGTTTAATAGTGAGGTGTACTTTACATGATTTATTGAGAAGCAAGCATAACTGATCTAACTTATGGATCTCCTTTATTTACCTCTGTGCAGTGTGCATTTATCCTAAATGCAGAGAGTTCCATAAAGCAGAGCCATAAATTACATCATTTATGCTTGTTTTTTCAGTAAATAAGACACACACCTCACAATAAAACAAATTTTGTTGTTTAACACCTAACTAAACACACTAATTTGTACAGCATTACTATTATCAGAGCCTACTTTTGCAGCCAGCAGTGTGTGTGTAACATGCAACCCTGCCTTGTCTGTCTGTGCATTCTGTCTCACACACGCAGGGATCCTGTGTCATCCGATCCCAGCTGGCTGCAAAGCATAGGTCACACATCTCATGATATCTGGCCATGGCCTGATTTGTCGGCAGGCCACCAAGGCCATGGCCTAGGGCGACAGGAGGGCTGGGGCGTTATAACAGTTGGCAGATCAGCTGTTTGTGTTACCACTCCTTCCCACCCGCACGACCGGCCCGCCTGCACGATGTATGACATGACCTCCTCTGCGGCTGCACTGCCTGGGTCGCCTCACTCCTCACAGCAGTGCTGATAGATCAGCTGTTTGTGTCCCTGCTACTTTCCGCACGATCGACTGCTGGCGTGATGTATGACACAGAACACCTCTGCAGTACAAGGTTTCCCTGGCTTGCTGCGATGCTCCATATCCTCAGCAGTGCCTTCTCTCTTCATAGCGGTAAGAGAGTAACTGATGACCAATGACAGCGCCATATACAGGAAGTGACATCGCTGCTGCTCACTTCCTGTATTTGAAATATATGGCGCCATAATTGAGTACTGCTCTTTCACTGCTGTGATGAGAGAAGGTGCCGCTTTCCTTTAATACCTTTAATAAGTTTTAACAGGAATAGCGCATCTTTCAAAAGGAGGAGTCAATTAAAAGCATTAGTAGCTCAAAGTATACTGATCCGAATTAGTGGCAAGTAAATACCTATTACCTAGCAGAAGGGATAAGTCGAGTTTATCTCAAGTTTAAAGCAACCTGAAATAGTGCTGTGCCTCCAGTTACCATAGTTCAAGAGTCTAATAATATTATAAAGTTTTAAACTTGCTATACACTCATACTGATTCGGAGCATTGTTTGTTGATTATAGCTACCTAGAGTTTATCTTTTGTATTGAACTGTAAAGACACTGTGCTGTATTATGGAGACTTAAAGGGAACCTGTACTGAGTAAAATCATTTAAAATAAACACATGAGGTAACTTCAAATGAACATTACATAGTTACCTTGCCATCAGTTCCTCTCAGAAGCTCACCATTTTCTTCTGACAATGATCCCTTCCAGTTCTGACAACATTTTGTCAGAACTGAAAATATCAGTTGCTATCAGTTATATATCAGTTGCTGTCAGTTACAGCTGAGAGGAGAACTGATGTGTCCATGTTTCCCTATGGCTCAAGTGGGGGATATTACAGTTTAACTGTGTGCTGACCAGGAAGCTGTTATGGGGTAATGACCATTTTCAAAATGGAGGACGGAGAATTCTATTGGTCACAGTGGACAAACAGGACGTGGGAGAGGAGAAAGTGATTGAGGAGTAGACTACATGGGAGGTAAGTATGACTTTTTTATGTTTATTTTGACTTTTAATTTTCAGTTCAGCCATGTGTAAGTAGCTTTACAGTTTAATGTACAAGTGCAGCAGTTATTCAGTGCCACTGAGTGACTGTTTATTTATCAGCTGCTCACAACCATTGAGAGATATTCATGTGGTAACACACATCACTGTTGTTAGGGCCCATTTCCACTAGGATATGACATTTCAAATCCATTTTCCTGCATCAAATTTTTTTAGTTTTTATGCAAATTTTAATGTGAATTTCCTTATGCATCTAATGTAAACTGACAGTCATTACATGGGAAATGGATGCGTGGTACAGAAATGCAGTCCATGTTTTTTCTGCATTGTCCTGAAAAGAAAACGCATTTTATGGAAATTACTCCATTGACATGCATTGGTTTCAGTTTCAATGTGAATATTTGCATTGCGATTTATCACTTAGTGGAAACAGACCTTTACTCGTTTTACTACCCATCAGTACTAGAATAGTGTCTGTCTTTCTTTTACATTGATAGCGGTTATACTGAGTACATACATATGTATAGATCTGATTATTTATATACAAGAGTACTGAAGTGATCAGTGTCCGCATTCTGCAAATGTAAACAAATTCAAAATACTCATCCCCTCCTGGAAGGTTTCCTGAACTGTTGTAGTAGAGTTACAGCAGAATTCACTAGAGAGGCATTTATGTTTGCCAGATCCCTGTGGAGTACCTCAGCATCTGCCTCTGAGCAGCAGTCCCTTCTCCCTTCAGTTTAACTGTTCAGTTGCCTAAAGCACAGACAATTTCTATATAGGCTTATAGCAGTGACTGATTGTGAGTGATGTGTTTACAGTACAGATCACAATTGTTTTGAATGACTTATTCATTGTGTAGAGCAGGACAGGATGCTGCACAATGTACAGCAACAGTGTGGTAGAGCTATTGTGTGTAAGGATGCTCAGAGCCTCTGAACAAAGATAACAAAAACTCCAAATATGACCAATTAATTAAAAATCGGTTGTAAAAAACGATTTCTTCAGGGATAGATCACAGAAATCCAACATTTGGGTCATGTAGAGTTTTTCTTTCAGGGAATTGAACACCATAATAATACATCAAATCAAGATGAGGGTGATCATGTACAATGAATATAAGATGGAGCATTACCTGTGCTTACTTATGCTGTGATGTCGTTAGGACTACACCACCCTGCTAAAACATAAGTACTATTCATTTTATTATGTATTTATATAGCACTGAAATATTTCCCAATGGTTTATAGAGTACATAGTCACATCACTGTTCCCCAGAGGAGCTCATACTCTAATCCCTACCTTAGCACAGTATTCTTATTATAGCCTAAGGCCGATTTGGGGGAGCACCAATTAACAAATCAGATTTATTTTGGGGTGTAGAATGAAACAGGAGTGCCCAGAGGAAAAGCATGACAATAATAAACTATTCATGTGAATGGGAATTTTAAGATATAGAAGCAGACATTTCTCTCTTCCTCAAATTCCTAATTGGAACATTGTGTCTTGATGAAACTTCACCAGTGGATCAATTTTTTTGGCTCAGCTTCTTTATTTCTCCCTCTCTTCCTATTGATTTCATTTAATCCTTAACTTAAGGATTTCACAAGTTAAATTGCTTAGTGAATACTAAATGATTTATTACCAAGGTGATAACAGGACAAAGAGCTCAGAGTCATTATTAAATATTAGAGTTAAGCTTAATGAATTGTGACCTATCACATGGCCTCAGCTGTCCCAGGATTGAACTTCACTTCTATCAGTAGCTAATACCTCCTTTCCCAAGAGAAATCTTTACCTTTTTTTTCGAATAGATCATCATGGGGGATCTATGTGGCTGATATTGTGGTGAAACTCCTCCCACAGTATGATGTCATGACCATTGTCCTGACAATTTGCTGTCTGTGATCCTTCTTGAATTGTGGGAAATAATCGTTTTTTCCAACTGCCAAGCAAGCAGTGTCTCCCTCTGTGCATAAAGGTCTCGGTAAACGAACATTCCGTACAGATCACCTGGCAGAACTAAAAATATTACCACCAGTGATAAACTTCAGAATGTAATTCAGGGAGAAGAACGATTTTTACAATGAGCAAACACTGACTAAATAATCTATAAATAAATATTGTAAAAAATAAGCAATTTTATTCATGATGTTATTTTTACTACAGTTCCTCTTTAGGTGGAGCATTGGAACCGGTTCATACTTGCTTAAAAACATACCCATTCGGGACCTCTTTTAAGCTCCGCTTAGTGCAGGAAGCGGATCCTAAGCTGAATGTAGATTTCAAACTTGGCACATTTTCCCGCACCATATGGGAAAATGTATGTCACGGAAGCTTTTGAGAATGGACACTGTCCGTTCTCACTAGGCTAGTTGTCGGGTCCACTTCGTTAATTTAATTCAACGCGTAACGTACTGGCTACCCCAGTATAGGTAGCCAGGTATAGGTGCCCCAGCATAGGTAGGCAGTTATAGGTGCCCCAGTATAGGTAGCCAGGCATAGGTGCCCCAGCATAGGTGGCCAGTTATGGGTGCCCAAGCACAGGTAGACAGTTATGAGTGCCCCAGCATAGGTTGCCAGTTATGGGTTCCTCCCCCCCCCCCTCCCCAGCTTTGGCAGACTGGGGCATAACAGTGAAGAAAGGGGGGAGCAGTAGGGAGGGGGGCCCAACTCCTCCCTCCCTCTCCTCTCCTGTAAAAGAGTAGATGAATAAGAGAAATAGGACAATTGGTCTAAGAGAAGCATTCTCACTAAGCTGTCTGTCTTGTCTTTTCTTTTTTTGGGACAAATAATCTTTCATAAAAACTAATTGTGCCCGGTAGCAGGAAATTAATATTTGTGAGTTATTTCCTACATTTTAGTATTATAGGCACCTCAGAAGTCATGATGTCTGTATGCACTTAAATAGAACAGTGAATGCAATTCCAGCCACTTCTGCAGCCTTCATGCAGCTCTTATATACTGTATGTTTGTTACGGATTTCGCTGAAGACTGGTGTTTCCATTTAAACTATCATGAGACACAAGTGGTGTGTTTAAATGTCTACATTCCAGAGTGAAATATAGGACAGCGTGGCATTAGTAAAACAAGATGCAGAATATTAATCTTCATGCTGACAAAAAGGATTACGTGCTTCATTAATTGGAGTCTCTGTAATGTTTCCAACTACAAGATGCTTCAAAACCTCATCAAATGTATTTTGTTTTTAGTTTGTAAGTATGTCTCCACTGCCCCCAATAAATAACTCATGAATGACTTACCTACCTAAAAAAAGAAGAGCTGTCATCCCTACTGTGAACTCGTCTTGTGATTGAGATTATTAGACATCATTTATTCCTGACCTGGTTTTATTAGAAATGCTATTACGTTGCGTGTTTGTAACTGGGGTCACATTAAAGGCCTCTTCTTTTCTCCATCTACACCTATGGTCTTGGTTGTTTAGCTTTCTTGTCTTTCAGTAGCACTTACATGCATAACATACCCATATTGCTCTGCTTCTGATCCTTCAGTTTTAAGGCCTGGTTCACACGGATGCTCTCCGGGTGGTAAACAACAGCCGTGACACTTATCGTTTAAGAGCTCCCATTAAACCCAGTGTTTCCCATATTTTACCGTTGTTTGTGCAAACGCCGCATTTCGATCCCTATTTTTCCTGTCATTTGAGGTCACCCTGCTTCCAGGGTTGTTTACCGCCACGCCTCCGTGTCTCCCTGCAGCGGTGAAAAATGTAGATTGCCGTCGAAAGCTGTCAAATACTTTTTTTTTTTTGCACGCTTTCAGAAAAGCATTTGCAGAGGCGCCTTGGGATGCCCTGGTGAGCCAGACCTAAGTTCTTGTGTCCCAGGCTGTCTAAATGCCATCTAAAAGCCTGGGGGCAAGAGACCCATTGCTTGCTTGTACTGGCCAGTAGCCAGCAAATAGAAGCAAAGATTGGAGTAGAATGTTACAGTTTCTTTGCCAACAAAAAACTATTTACCTCTGTTTTTCATTGGACTTGTTTTATTGCAATCTATATAAATAGATTTAACAATGGACAAGGGTTGGGACATGTAAATGTTTAAATAACAGATAAAATTCCTCAAATCAGAGAACAGAAATATGATGTGTGAAACTGAGGAAAAACATTGTAACGTCACCTTCCTGCTGATACATGTGTGAAAACATTAACTGGTAAAAGCCACAGTGATCAAGAAAGCTAGCAGAGGCACATCTGTGTGCTGTGTAGTGAGCAGGCTGATGGGGTTGTGTAAGAACACTAGATAATGCTTTCTTCTTCCTTCTGTTTAGGGGAGCAACATCTGTTGTTTTCAAATGCGAGGAAAAAAGAACGCAAAAGGCTTATGCTGCAAAAATGATTAAAAAGACAGTAAGTACTTATGAAACAGCCCTGGCATCACCAACTTCTTTCCCTTTATGGATAGTTTGCATGTAGTTTGTTTTATAATGGTCTTCTGGCCAACACATAGGCATTTGTGAAGCCACAACACATCATTTAGTACTTAATACAGAAAAGTTTGCTGTCTATGGGTTCAATTCAAAAGCATCACTGCATGCAGTAAAGCAGAAAACCACAGATTTTACCAAACATTTTGTCAAATGCCAATTCCCAAAGTCTGTCATGCACTGCTTTCCACTTCCAATGGGCAGTCATGAAGTGGTTAAAAATGGTTAAAGCGGTCGTAAACTCAGTACTTTCTCTCTGCTCTAAAAGATATGCAACAGCATAATAACTTTTAAAGAAAAACATTTCTTTATTTCAACTTACATAACTCTTACAAAGACCCTGCAGTGTTTACTTCCTGGTATCCTGGGAGCACAGAAAGGGTTATCCTCCAATGTTTACATATTAGCCTAGAACAACCACTGTGGCACAGTTCAAACAGAGCAGACAGCCCATCTACACTTGCTGACAAAGCCTAATTAGACAGACTAATCTCTCTAAAGATACACACTTTGAATTTTTTTAGCAATTATATGTGTATTCCTTGTGTGCTGACCAAAAGTTTAGGTCTGCTTTAATAAGATGCTAATGGTTTTGAGCTCATACAAATTTTGTGTTAATTTTATGCAGCTTGAACTTGCTTTTTTATTTTTCAGTATAATAAAAAAATGACAATCCATCAAATACCAAATGATTATTTAAAATATCAAATAAAATACCCCATGAGGTAAATCAGCTTTGTGAATTTTCATGAGTTTTTTTTTTTTATAATTTACTGAACTATCACTAAACTAGCATTGATCATGTACAGTTTCATTGCATAGAACTGCACTGGGAGCAATGGTACAGTTGACTCTTATGCTGGGCATACACGGGTCGATCCGGTGGCCGATTAGCCGCCGGATCGACCCCCGCCGCGTCCCCGCTCGTCCGCGCGGATCGATTCCTGCTCGTCCCAGCCCGCGCTTCTTATCACCCGCTCGATTTGCCGCTATTGTCCGCCTGCGGGGATCGAGCGCGGATATTATCAATTGAGCCATCAGGCTCGATAGATAATCCTCCCCTCAACGCCGTGTATGCCCAGCATTAGTCAGATTTCTTCCATAGTTGAGTGAGGCAAGGAGGTACGGTAAATCAATTATTGTTACCAAATCAAATCGCATTATAGGTCTCTTGCCAGTCTGAGCTATTTTCAACCCATGCCATGTATGGCTAGCTTAAAGTGTACCTGAAGCAAGCAAAAAATTAAAAAGTTTGATACAGTGAGGGAAAGAAATATTTCTTCCCCTGCTGATTTTGCTTGTTTGCTCTCTGACCAAGAAATGACTAGACTATAATTTTAAAGGTAGGTTTATTGTAGCTGTGAGAGACAGCGTAACAACAAAATAACCCTCAAAACCCAGTGTCCCAAATGCCAGAGCTTAAATTGTACCTGCAATGAATGTAAAGCAAAAATTCATACATACCTGGGGCTTCCTCCAGCCCCCTTGAGCCTGACTGCTCCCCCATCATCCTCCACTGCCTCCTTGTTAGTTTTCAATCCTCCCGGTAACTTTGGCCAGTCAGAGCCAGCTGGTACAGGTGCAGACGCTCCCCCGTCACACTCCTGCGGCCAGGAGCATTCTGCGCCTGTGTAGTACTACTGCACAGACACAGAATGCTCCCGGCAATGGAAGCACGATGGGGCCCTGACTCCAAAAGTTATAGAGGGTAATTGCAGGTGAACGAGGAGGTGGCAGAGAATGACAGGGGAGCGATCAGGCCTAAGGGGGCTGCAAGAAGCCCCAGGTATATATACATTTTTGCTTTGCTTCCATCTCATGTTTACTTTAATGCACATTTTAATTAGTGAAATATGTTGTTAATAAATAAATATAGCGATTAGGAGTACCCTCTGTAAGGAAGTGATCCTAATCCCAGTTTGTTACAGGACCTGTATAAAAGACACCTGTACACTAATCAGATTCCAAACTAGACACCATGGCAAAGACCAAAGAGCTGCCCAAGGATGCCACTGACTTGGGGAGAATCTGCACAGAGGAGTGGGCAAAAATCCCTCCTAAGATGTGTACAAACCTGGTAGCCACCTACAAGAAACGTCTGCCCTTTGTGATTGCCAAGAAGGTTTTTGCCACCAAGTACTAAGTCATCTTTTGATAGGAAATCAAATTTTTTTTAACTCATTACAATGCACATCAAGCTATGACTTTGGCGACTATGGTCCCAGCTGCCCTAAGATCATTGACTAGTTAACCCCATATAGTTCTGGGCTGCTTTGTCCCCATTCTTATGACCATCGCAACCTCATGAGGTGAGATTTTGCATGGAGTACCAGACCGAGGGAGATTGACAGTTATTTGCAGGGATGCTCGGGTAGTGCTTTTTATTACCCGCCCGGATCTGGATCCGGGTACCCAGATATCCGGATCCGGATATCCGGATCCGACCTTGCGGATATCCGGATCCAATCCGGATATCCGACTAAATTACCCGCGGGTACCCGACCTATTCGGGTGTCCGGATTGAAAACCCGGAAGTGCCCTTTAAATAGGTTTAAAATGGTTTTTAGGGTAAATGATGCATGTAGTATCATGATTTTTTAAAGGAAAATACTAATTAATTATTTGGTGGACATAAAATGAAAAAAAAAAAAAAGAAGCTGTCAATTACCATCAGGACTAGCTTCCAGACAGCGGTCGTGCAGCCCACATGTCCAAAGTCCAATCGCACAACTGGGACATGGCAGTTTTCAGCTCCGACATCGCCAAAAAATTAAAGCTATTGTAGTGGGCTAGTGGCGTGATAGCTGGTGGCAGGCTATTGTATTTGTAGTGGCGTAATAGGTGGTGGCAGCAGACGATGCAGTTTAGTGTGGACCCTGGTGTTGGTGGGTACCACAGACAAGAGCAGCAGGAGCAGCAGGATAAGTAGGTTGATGCAGCTGTTGGAGTGGCATAGTAGCTGGTGGCAGCAGAAGAAATAGTTTTGTGGACCCTGGTGTTGGTGGGTACCACAGACAGGAGCAGCAGAATGAGTAGGTCGATGCAGCTGTTGGAGTGGCGTAGTAGCTGGTGGCAGCAGAAGAAATAGTTGTGTGGACCCTGGTGTTGGTGGGTACCACAGACAGGAGCAGCAGAATGAGTAGGTTGATGCAGCCTCCCCCCCACAACTCGGACAGCACAGACACATCCCAAAAAAATTACACATTAATAGTGTTTAGATTATAGTTCACCATGGTCACCAACTGACAAACTGACGCCCGGTCCCGGCTGACCAAGTCGGTGGCCTCCAGGAAGGGTGCCAGGACCATGCACACCAGCTGCATTTTTCTCCATTCAGCAATCCGTATCATCTCCGGGAGGTGGCTGCTGGTGCTGCTCCTGTACATGGTGGTGGCATCGGCGGTGGCTTTGGCCAAGTAGTGGTTGACAGCCTGCCTCTGCTCAACCAGACGTTCCAACATGGCCAGGGTGGAATTCCACCGTGTTGGAACGTCAATAATCAGACGGTGCCGTGGCAGGTTCAGCTCCAGCTGCACAGCTTCCAGGACCGATGAGGCACCGCCCGAGCGGCGGAAATAACCCACCGTTTTGCGAGCAGCTTTTAAAAGTGGCTCCATCCCCTGGTAGGTGCTCAAAAATTTCTGAAGCACCAGGTTCAGGACGTGGGCCAGACAGGAGATGTGGGTGAGGTCTCCCCAGCGGATGGCAGCGACAAGGTTGGCCCCATTATCGGACACCACCTCTCCGACTCTGAGGCCTCTGGGGGTCAGCCAACGCCTCTCCTGCTCCTTGAGTTTGTCCAGGACGTGCTCTGCGGTCAGGCTTTGCTTGCCCAGGCTGACCATCTCCAGCAGTGCTTGGCAGTGGCGGGACTTCACACTGCTGCTGCTGAGGCGGGGGCGTTTGGCGGCGGAGGGTGTGCCGGAGGGTGGAACCGGAGCAGAGGCACTTGCTGCACTTCCCCTGACCCTACTGCGGGGTGGCACCACCCACTGGCTTGATGATGCTGCTGTCCCCTCCTCACCTACTTCCACCAAACTTACCCAGTGTGCGGTGAAGGACAAATAGCGGCCTGTCCCGAACCGGCTGCTCCACGAGTCCATAGTCACATGGACCCGCTCACCCACCGATTGATCAAGCCCACGTTCCACATTGGCCTTTGCGAAGCGGTGTAGTGCTGGCATGGCCGTCCTTGAGAAATAGTGCCGGCTGGAGACAGGCCAATCCGGCGCTGCGCACTGTAGGAGTGCGCGCATGTCGCTCCCATCCTGCACAAAGGAGTACGGGAGGAGCTGGGAGGCCATGGCCCGTGTAAGCAGGCCGTTGAGCAGGCGGATCCGACGGCTGCTGGGAGGCTGAGCCCTGATAGCAAACACCTCGGTCAGCAGGGTCTGGTGTCGCTTCTGGCTTGCACGGGAAGCCGAGGAGGGAGCAGAGGAGATCACTGAGGACTGGCTGCCTGAACAGTCCTCAGTGTCGGTAGGAGTGGAAAAGGGGGTTCCGGTGGTGGTTTGGGGTGGAACACTGACAGTGCCAGCTTCCATTAGCCTCAAGAACTCCTCATGCTCCTTGTGATGTTTACCAGCCAGATGTTTTATTAAGCTGGAGGTGCCATAGGTGGCGGGGGTGCTACCTCTGCTCAACTTCACCAGGCACCCCTTACAGGTGACAAACTTGCTGTCCAGTGACGGCAGATTAAAATAATTCCAGATAGGAGATAAAAATTTCCCCTTACGCCCTGCTGCTGTTACTTTTGTTGCTGCGGGGGTTGGGGCCTGGGGTTGAGTGGTGCGGCTGGTGGTAGCGGAAGAAGATAAAGCAGCAGGCTGTTGCTCACTGCTGCTCCTGCCAATTTCAGAGATCATGATTATCCGTGTCAGACCCACCGACGTATCCTCCTCCTCAGACTCAGAGGAGCTAACATGCACCTCCTGTGGTTGGTGGTAGTCTCTGTCCTTCGCCTCATCATCATAATCATCGCCAGATTCCCCCTCCTCAAACAACTGATGGGATGTTGTGGACCCCAACTCCTCTTCTGCTGAGTCTGACACATCGGGCAAGGAGTAGGACCCCTCCCCAACAACCATCGTCACCATCTGTGACTCAGCCATAAATCCCATTTGGGAAAGAATATCCCCCTCAACCTCTGTGGTTACAGGCCTGATTGTGCTTGTGGGGTCTGGACTAAACAACTCAGCAGCACTTGAGGGTAGGCTGCCTGCAGGGGTCGACATGACTGACGACGAGTCCCCATGCACTGCTGCTGGGCGGCTGCTGCTGCTCCTGCGAACAGGAGTGGTGGTGGGGGTGGAGCTCTCTGTTGCAGCGCTGCTGGTGCCCTGCTCATCCAAAATTAGCTGCATCACAGGCTCGGCGTCTTTCTCCTCCAATTTGCGCCGCCTACCCTGCTGAAAAATTTACGCTATGCGCTGCTGCGCCGCTACAGCGTGACTCCCCCTATCAGCTTGGCGCCCAGTGCGTCCACGGCCAGTGGCTACCGGCTGAATGGGCAGTATGGCAGAACTGCTGGCGGTGACGGTGCCAGCAATATTCCCTCTCTTTTTGCCTTTGATGGCCTTCCCCCGGCTGCCAGTGCCAGCAGACATACTGCACGTATGATGGATGTGGGGTACTTTATTGAAATTGGGGGGTGATACAGACAGAGCGCAGTAGAACACAGTGTGCACACTAACGGACGGTCTGTCACACTGACACTCAAGATCAAGAAGACACAGCAGAAATTCAGTAGTCACTCACACACAGACAGTACTAGTCTAACACAACTAGCACTGACTGCAGTACTGAACTACACAAAATACAATTACACACTACACAGTAATCCTCCAACTGTGTAGCTAAGGCAGCACCAGCACTGGCCTATGTGCACAAACAGCAGCACACTAAGACACAGATAGCAGAGCTGCTGCCTGCAAGCTGCAGCAGCAGAGACTGTCACAGCTCACACAGACAGCACAGACTGACACACTAACTAACTACAACAATATGAAACACTACTAGCTACACTACAATAGACAACAGTGTTATATACAGCAGGTGTTGGTGTATAAAAACGCTGGATTTATCACTGGGATAATGCACTTTCTTAACAATACACACTGGACAAACTATCTCAGTGGCAGTCACAGCAAGGACGATTTTTTCATCATGGCCCCCCTCCTTATATACAGGAGGGACTGGCCAAGGTTCCCCTCTGTGATTGGTTGCTTGGTTGCCAGGGCTTCTGCTGGGAGCCCTCTGATTGGCTGAATGACATCATTCCCTTTAGTTACACTATCCGGATCCGGATAGTAGAACGGATATCCGCGGATATCCGCGGGTATCCGGATTATGCGGCCAGATATCCGGATAGAGCTATCCGGATAGTGGCCCAGGTATCCGGATCCGGATCCGATCCGGATACCGTAAAAATGGTCGGATACCCGGGTTAACCCGGGTACCCGGGATCCGGATGAGCAACCCTGGTTATTTGGTGTAACAATGTGTGGTGTTTGGTGCACACTCAGAGTATTCAGATTGTTGGTGATCCGCAGTATCACCAATAATGCTGATATATCCGATTATGTGGCGATCTGCGGAATCACCAATAATGCGGATATTTATTTGTAACTCTGGATACCGGGTATAACGACAGTGGAAAACCCACCACACTGATATCTTTAAGAGGACTGGTTACCTCTAAAAGAGAAACGCAGTGTGTGTGATTCTGCGACTAGATGACGTAACGCTAGAATCGCGTTCCCCAGCAGCAATGATATACTGGGGAACCACTGAGACCTCCGCAAGGAGGGATTCAGCAGAATAAACCCTTTAGTGGGAGAACCACTAAAGGGGGCAAAGTCAGACGGAAACGGTTCGGTAACAAACTGGCTGCGAGGTACCGAATCGTGAAACAGAGAGCAGAGTCAGAAATCTAGCCAAGGTCAGTAACGGAAATCAGATAGGCGGAGGTACAAAGTCAGAAAGCCGAACTCGTAGTGAAATAGACAAGCAGAGGTTCGGCAACGGGAGATCAGAAAATGGCACAGATAACAATAGTGCTTGCGAATATATTGGCAAAACCAATATATGTCGCAGATCAGGAAAATAACAAATCTGACTGTTGTGGGCTAGTTACGGCAAGCCGCACTTGGCCCACGATGGTACTGACTGTCAGATCACTATCTGGCTGACTATTAGATCAACTGACTGGCTGACTATAACAGAGATCAGGTTACATACAAATATACAATAATCAGGAAAACAACAAAGACTGACTGATGAGAGACAGGAGCCTTGCTCCAGCTAGGACTGTCTCTCTCGGATCTAGCTAAGGTCTGAGGGCTATCACAAAGTAACGCTTACTGCAGACAACTTGCAACTGACAGAATGCCTGCTTTTATACTGTGCTGGGCTCAAACAGCCCGCCCAGCCAATCAGCCAATCACAACACAGCTCAAGGACCTTGCAGCACAGCTCAAGGACCTTACAGAGGTCAGCTGACCAGCTGGTCAGCTGACTCTCCTTCTAAGAGTATAAAAAGCTTTATTGCACACGCGCGCAGCCCCTACGGGGTCCAGACTGGATTGAGGATAGCGTTGGTGTGTGACAGGCCCTGAGGCCTGTGAGGGAAGAACCGGACCACAGCCTCGACGTAAAGTACGCCGAGAGGCCTGTGACCGAATGGTGGATCGCACCGCCGATGCGGACGTTTCTCCGCGTTCCGCATGCGACCATGTGGTGGATGGTGCCGCTGATGCGGACGCGGAAAAACCTCCGCGTTCCGCTTGCTGAATGCGGTCAGGCCGCCGTCTTATGACATTTGGTGTTTCTTCCATCTGCAAATCATCATGCTGTTGTCACCTTCTCACCAAGCTGCTTGGCGATAGTCCTGTAGCCCAGTGCAGCCTTGTGCAGGTCAACAATCTTATCCCTGGCATCCTTGGACGGCTCTTTGGTCTTGGCCACAGTGGCTAGTTTGGAATCTGATTGATCGATTTAGTGCTTTCCTTGCACATGTGTCTTTTATACAGGTCCTGTAACAAGCTGAAATTAGTAGCACTCCCTTATAAAGAGTGTGCTCCAAATTTCAACCCATTACCTGCATACAGTGAAGACATCCGGGAGTCTGAAATCTTGCTGGTTGATAGGGGATCAAAAACGTATTTCACTCATTAAAATGCACAACAAGCTCTGGCATTGGGGCACCAGGTTTTTGAGGGTTCTTTAGTTGTTATTCTGTCAAAGCTACAATAAACCTACCATTACAATTCTAGACTGGTCATTTCCCGATTAGAGGACAAAAAGCAGAATCAGCTGGGCATCAGATACTTTTTCCCTCATTGCACTTACCTCTGTAGAGGAAAACCTCTGGATAATCCAGAGGCTTTGCCCATCCTCCTCAAGCTTCCTGTTCCAGCGCTTGGACCCTCAGAACATATTTGACAAGGGCTTATCGAATATGTTCATGCAGCCTTGGTCTTCACCATAAACAAGAGTGGTTGCACTTCTCATGGCTTTTTCCTCCATGTATGAGTGTCTCTGTGCTACTGTGCAGGTTTGGGGTGTCAGAGTGACTGGGCAGTGCCACTGCGCTCTTACAGAGACAGGAGCACAGCTTTAAGAAATGTTCTCCTTTGTAAACTGGGCTACTGTAATGTGGCTGCTGTGGGCGGCTGTAGAAGTTGCTGTGGGTATAGGTGTAGCCTTGTATGGTTCACTGAATGCTGTTTTGCTTTCCAACAATTGCAGATTGACAAAAAAATTGTAAGGACTGAAATTGGAGTGCTACTACGATTGTCACATCCTAACATTGTAAGTATTTCTATTTATGTATTTATTTTAATATACAGTACCAAATGTAATGCAGTTGCATTTTATATGGCTAAATGTGCTATTGGTGATAAACAATTCAGAGATGAGCTGAGACAGAGAAGGCTTTCTAGGATAATAGATACTTATGCTTTGAGGAAATAGAGGGAATTTGGAGCTCATTCCTGCAGTCAGTGGCCAGTGAATGCCAAGGGCACACATTTGTTGATAACATTATATTGAAAAGCAAAAGCTTTAGAAGTACGAAATATATTATTTATTTGCTAACTCAAAAGAATGAAAAGGCAAGCCTTTGAAATCCTAATGTTCCTTAGAGAGGTATGAATCTAAAAATGTATGACTTTACTTTTCAAAAGCTTGTTTTTTCCACTCAGAGGACATCCAGCAACAGTTCATGCATGGTATAAAAACATCCAGCTATAAAGGTCATGTTTGTTTGATTAAATAAGTACAGCAGAAATGATAAAGTCTAAGGCTCGTTCCCACTTGGTACGGTTGCAGAACACAATCTGTGGTCCGGGCTCCGGTTATCAAAAACCGAAACGCAAACGGATCCGTGCTGCCCTTTGCAGCATACATTTCAGATCCGTTTGCATTTTAAACAATGGATCCCCAGCCCTGGCCATGAGTGGGTGGGGGCCGCTGAACTGGAGGGGGTAGCAGACAGGAAGGGGGGCAGCAGGCACAGTGGCGAGGAGGGGAGTCGGAGGGGAGCCCCCTCCCTCACCTGGGTACCCCCGTCCCTGCTCCCCCTCCAGCTATTTGCGCAAATGTAATTGTAATGCAGCGAGCGGGGAAGCAATTATCTTCCTTTCTTGCGTTCCACCGCTCGCCACATGACTTCCTGCAATGCCGTCCACTATACTTCAGTGGGCGGCATTGCAGGAAGTAATACGGCGAGCAGTGATGTACCAAAAACAGAGTAAAAACTTGTGAGAAGTTGTGGAAAGAAAGAGGGGAACCAGACAAGAGAACAGGAGGTTTTCATAGGACAAGCGAAATTTGTGGATGGGATTGTACCTTGAAATTAGTGAGAAAACGTATGGAGTGGGCAACCTATGGAAAGCTTTCTTTGAGAGGCTTAGCAGTTTGAGCTAGATCCTCAATGTAATTGGCAGCTAGTGGAAGGATTATCAAAGAGGGGCAGCAGTAAAAGAGCAGGAGAGGTGGATGAGCCGAGCCTGTAGGTATATTCTGAAGATATGGTGGCTGCCATCTTTTGCACTGGTCCTTTGCATTTAGCGTCTGACCTAGCAGCAGTATACTATCTGACTCCAATCCACTGGCTACATACTTGCTCCAGATGTGTGATTCTGAAACTGCCAAAGCCATGGACCAGTATAAGTGGCAGACTATTTTTTCATGTTTATAAGGCTGGTTTCACAGTGGGACGTTACAGGCGCACGTTAGAGCAGCCTGTAACGCAGCCCACCGCACAGTAATGAAAAATCAATGGGGCTGTTCACAGTGCGGACGTTGCGTTACATTGTAACGCTGCATCACAAGACAACGTACTGCATGCAGTACTTTGGACGCGGCTGAGCCGCGTTAGACTGCTTGCACATGCTTAGTAATGTTTGGGAGGAGCGGAGAGCGGCCAGGCACATGGCTAATTAATATGCACTGCACGTTATGACGTGCAGTGTTTACTTCCTGGAGCAGCCGCTCTGTGCGGCGATTGGCCGGCGGGACCACGTGATGCCGCATGCGCACAAGAGTGCGCATCACGGCATCACTGACGCCAGAGTGAGCTGCACAACGCGGCTCACTCTGACGTCCAGATTCAGCACCACCAGACGTTGAGTTAGGGGGACGTTATGCGACCTTAACGCCCCCTCTAACACAACGTCCTGGTGTGAAATTAGCCTAAAGGGAATAAAGATAGCTGCCTCGATACATTTCTCACTACAGATGAATCCAAACTTTAAAAATCTATCAGCTGATAAAACTGAACATATTCAATGGTGCTAGCATCCCTAGTCTTAAGCTATTGAGTAAATAAAACAATAACTGTAAAAATAAAAACGTTTGCATTTTATTATGTATTTTAGTTCATATCAGGCATATAAAATATATGATGACTTATGAAAGACTGGTAAACATGTGAACATCCTATGTATGTGAGTTTGGTATTACACAGAGGACTTCCAGCCTCGGGGCAGCCCATACATAGGCAGTTTATTGACAGATAAGTACTATCAGCACACTTCTCTGTAAACTGGTAAACTGTGTGACTGAACGCCATGCACTGTCTGGAATATAGTAAAACTGGTTTCATTTCCATTATTCATAAGGAATGCGAATTGCTTCACTTTATAGTGAAACAGTCAATAGAGTTAGACAATTTTGTACAGCAGGCAAGTAAAAAAAATCACATCAAGATTTCTTATAGAGAAATTTTAAAAGTAAAACTTTGTACTCATATAACACATAGATTAACGTTAAAGGAATACTATCGATTCACATATTTTTTTTCAATTGACACAGGAATTATTTGGGAAGTGCTGCCAAGTACTGGTGTATACATTTTAGTAGCAACTTCATTGTTTACTGTTATCAAAATACATTCAAACTTTACTGACGCCAAAACTGAGGGCTGACTGAGCCATGAGGAGAGTAGAAATTCCCCTCACACTTGATCAGTTAACTCTATGTGCAGCTCTGTGTGTGACAGAGAAGAGAGCTCCCAACAGCTGCAGATCCTGTGTCCTGTGTTTCTGACTGACCTGTCTGAAGAGAGCAGAGGAAATGTAACTAATTCTCACAGCTTTTTCATACTGTTTTTGCTTTCAGAGTTTGATATGTTTGATATTTGCTTTCTGTAGTCTGATATGCAACTCTGGCTGTGCATTGAAGCAGACACCCCTTCTGCAATTGATTTGTCCCAATATAGCTAAATCCTACCCTCAATTACAGCTTTTGCCTCTGATATTTAACATGAAAAGTAGGAAAATGTTTACACAGCTACTTAGACATTATTTGCACACTGTCATTTTAGAACACTTGGTTATCGATAGTATTCCTTTAAATCCCTCTTAAAGATCCTGATAAAATCCAACCATCTACAACAGACATAATAATAGCTTAGCTAGCAGTGTCCAGATCTTACCATTCAATTGTATGTGGCCACCATAAGAGAACTGCACCCTTCAATATGGGCTGTAATCAGACCAGGTAGTGGTCACCATTTATTAACATTTACATTAGGTTGGAAAGTGTCGGGGGTTCTGTTGCGTTCATTGCTTGTCCCGATATCGCACGCCATTACTGCCGCGCACCCAGTCGAGCAAGTCAGCCCGACATCTTGCAGAACCTCCAATCGATACATGCGACCAATTTCAGACAGAAATTGGCTGCATCGTCAATCGGGCATGCTCATGGAGGCACCGATTTTAATCCGATTTCGATAACATTATAATCGGATGGTCGATTGGCTGCCAAGTCAGCTGATGTATGGCCACCCTAAGGGTATATTGCCATGGACAATCAATCATCTGATTTGCTTGTTCAGGCCCTTTAATAGAAGAAAAACTGCTAACTAGTTCACTTAGATAAATGGAATTGATCCATTTTTCGAATCGATTTCATCAATCTAATTGGATTGGTTAACATTTTTCACTCAATATTAACCCTGAATGATCATTTCCAAGTGAAAATAACGATCAAATCAGACAATCGATCGTCCAGGGGATTGTATAATTAATGGCCACCTCTCACTCAGTGGGCCCCTCCAGCTAGCCATTGTGCCCCATTTGTGCCACCCCAAAAATCTGAAGCTGGAGCTGCCACTGCTGAACACACGCTAGATTCTCGGCTGAGGTGGTCTTTACTGGCTGCCATGAGTTTAATCTACTTGCGCGTAAGTAACTAGTACAGTATGTGCATCGGCAGTAAGAGTAGGTGGGGGAGCAGCAATTCAGTAACACTTTGGATATTTTTTTTAAGCAATGTAACTAACATAATGTAAATGAAAGCACATTTTATGTATACGTTACACTGCCATTCATTGTTGTCATTATTTCAGATAAAACTAAAGGAAATCTTTGAGACATCAACAGATATTGTGCTGATTCTGGAATTGGTGACAGGAGGGGAACTCTTTGACAGGTAAGTGGCATATTGTGCACCTGACTTGTTCACACTGCAGAAATCCACAATTAGGAAAAAACTCTGAACTTGCATGCTTTAGTATTTTGTTAAAATTCAGTGTCGTGATACATTTATTTTCCACAAATCTCTTCTTTTCTTCTGTTCTTCTATAATTCCTGTGTTTAGATTCTTGAAATCATTCTGCTTCTGATTCTGTCCCGCCAAATACTGAAACGAATGAAAACCACTAGCTTACTTGTCTGGACCAATGGAAATACTCAGTTGCAAATTCACATAAGTTCTGGTGGGAAACAAGCTGCTGTGGAGCTTAATTGAATTTGCCACTAAGAATTTCTAACTTAGCTGAATTCGTTAATGGGTAAATTAATCAGTGCAATTCTCATCCATAAAGAGGGAAATATGCACATTTGTGCTCTGTTTCTTTAATCACTTCAGTGGAGCTTAGCAATAGTGGTATATAGTTCTCTGTTTCTGCACATCGCAGATAGTCACTGGTGGGCTGGCCAGGTGATCACAGAACAGATAAATCCTTACACAAAATAATATCTTAAGACCTAACAATAATGTAAATAACAAAATTAATTCATACAAGGACTACAGCCATTATGTTCTATGTGTAGTTGTGCAGCCATTATGCAACCCAGTAAGTTTCCACCTCCTAGAACACTTTATGCTATATATCTATTTTAGTGCTGCCTATTTTAGTGCTTCTCTTTATAGTAGCCTTCACTGTATTGTACCCTGTTTTCTGACATCTCCATTAAAGGACACCTGAAGTGAAAATAAACTAATGAAATAAACGATTGTATCTATCTTCCTTCTCCTGAAAATGGCTTTTTGAGATATTCCACAGTTTCATTTTATGTTTAAATCTACTTTTTAAGTTTTAACTGTTTTATTGTTTTTGCTCAATTACACATTCATTAAAGTATGCCAGAGCTAAAATCTATGTACTATTGACCCCTTTTATCTCTTTCCTGCTCTCAGAAGCCATTTTTTGCAGGGAAAGAGTTTTATAGTTGGAATTAATTATCAGTGAGGGTCACATTGTAGTCACTTCTGGTCTAAAGGTGCGTACACACATGCGACTATAGTCGTTTGAAACGATCGTTCCCCGATCATTTCAAACGACGATCGTTTGAAAAAAAGCAGCCAACGACCATGTAGTCTAACGACGGACGAGCTAGATCGTTCAAAACGAATGATCTAGCTTGGCGGATTTTTCCCAACGACGATCGTTTGCAAAAGTAGTACATCGATGGAAACGATCATTCGTACTAGGCTTGACATGCGCATTTCACTATTTCTCCATGGAACTTTTCATTTTTATGCGCAGGCGCAGTAGTTACTTTTACGTGATGTAACGTTCGTTCTAACGATCTGATCGTTACACACCTTTTAAAACTGACTTTACTTAGGTCGTTCTTTCATCAATTAAAAGTTTGTTCGTCGTTGACAACGAATGATCGTGGTCGCATGTGTGTACGTAGCTTTAGTCAGGACTGAGTCAGCCACTTAAATACCTGATATTTAACTCTTGCAGGCAGAGAAAGAAAAAAAGGAACCCAGCATAGATATTAGTGTGCTTGGCATTATACATACCCATGTCTATCTCATCATGTCACACCTCAGAACCCCCCCTGACCACCCCAGCACACCAGTATCTGCACCCTAGCACCCACCTAAAAACCCATCAATCACTCCCTGCCACTTACTGCCAACGCAATCCCGTAGATTAGGTCCCTAACTGCCCCCTAGGGTCCCCTGACCACCCCCCTTACCCTCAGATCCCCCCCAGACCCCCCCCCCCGACCACCCCCCTGTATACTGTATACGTTTGTATACATCTGCCTTACCCACTGATCACCTGTCTATCACCTGTCTATCACCTATCTATCACCTGCCTATCACCCCTTGTCACCACCACCCATCAGAGCAGACCCTAAACTGTCCCTTGGGGGCACCTGATCACCCACCCAGACCCTCAGATTACCCTCAGACCCCCCCCCCTCCTGATAACCTCCCTAGTGCATTGTTTACATCTATTTTCCCCTGTAATCACTCACTGATCTCCCATCGTCACCCCCTGTGTCTGCCACCCATCAGATCAGGACCCAGTCTGCCCCGTGCGGGCACCTAATCAACCCCCCACACCCTCAGATCGCCCTCAGACCCCCCCCCCCCCCCCCCCCCACAAATCACCTTCCCAGTGCATTGTATTTGATTATGCTGTAATTGTATTTGATTGTGCTGACATTATATTTGATTGTGCTGACATTGTATTTGATTGTGCTGACATCGTATTTGATTGTGCTGTAATTGTATTTGATTGTCCCGTGATCGGCTTTGATTGTCCCGTGATCGGCTTCGATTGTCCCGTGATTGGCTTTGGTTGTCCTGTGATTGGCTTTGATTGCCCTGTGATTGCCCTGTGTTTGGCCTGTGATTGGCCTGTGATTGGCTTTGATTGTCCCGTGATCGGCTTTGATTGTCCTGTAATTGGTTTTATTGCCCTGCGATTGCCCTGTGATTGGCTTTGATTGGCCTGTGATCGGCTTTGATTGTCCCGTGATCGGCTTTGATTGTCCCGTGATTGGCTTTGATTGCCCTGTGATTGGCTTTGATTTTCCCGTGATTGGAGTGCCCTGTGATTGGCCTGCGATTGCCCTGTGATTGCCTTTGATCGGCTTTGATTGTCCTGTGTTTGTTTCTGATTCCCCACTCGCCACCACCCCCCTGGCACTATCCTAGTGATCTAAAAACAGTGATCAGTGAAAACTGTCACTTTTTTAGTATCACTAGTGTTAGCAGTTAGGCCAGTTAGCTAGGCCCCTTTGTAATTGTCAGTTAGTGCTCAGCCCACTGCACCACAGTCACTAATTAGCGTCATCACTGTCGCTAGTATCTGTAAGTGATCATTACTGATCGCAGTCAGATCTATATTAGGGTCACTAGGATCCACAAAAAAACGTAGTGTTTGCCCGATCAGGCCTGATTGTTCGCCTGCACTTGCGTTCAGCCCGCCCCACCGCAGCGACAGAAATTTTTTTTTCTGATCACTGCAAAAAACACTGTACAATAGCTGTGGCACTGTAAACATCAGTTTTGATTTTTTTTTTTTATCAAAACTCAGTGACCACAGCTTTCTACCTCTCAAATACTCCCTTTTGCTAGGTAGGTGCTCTTTTTTTTTGGGTAGTCTCAGAGGAATACCCAATAAATTTAGCAGTCCACCATGGCAAGAAAGGGGTATTCCGATGATGAGGTTTTCAGGTACATGGCCCAGTCGGATGAGGACGATTGGGCCGCCTTATTCGACGAATCTTCCGGGTCAGAGTTTGAACCTGAATTGAGCAGTGGCTCACTGACCAATAGTGATGACGAGGTTGAGGTCCCGGCTAGAGCCAGGACCCCATGTTGTTGGACCGCAGGTGGCGCAGGATCGGCCTCAAGGGCAGCAGAGTGGTGTTAGTGCTGGTCTGAGATTTCATGGTGGGGCAGGCACCAGCAGCACAACATCTCCTGGACCTAGCACCAGTACTTCCGTAGACCCTGGTGAAGTGGCGAGCACCAGCATGGAAGTTGAAACTGGTTCGGTGGCACGTGCAGTAAGATCCCAGTCGCAGCCACCAAGAAGACGGGTCCGTACTACAACTAGTTTACCAGAGGTGCTGGCAAACCCAAATTGGCAATCCCCTGATTCCGGCGCACCCGTACTTCCCCCTTTCACCGCCCAGTCTGGAGTCCAGGTGGAGACAGATAATCTAGGATCGGCCCTAGACTTTTTCTATCTGTTCTTCACCCAGGATTTCTTAGACTTAATTGTGGCAGAGACCAACCGTAAGGCCACACAATATATAACCGCCAATCCGGAAAAGTTCCTTGCCCAGCCTTTTCGGTGGAAACCAGTCCAAGTTTCCGAAATGAAAAATTTTTTGGGCGGTCTCCTTCACACGGTACTAGTAAAGCAGAATGTGTTGCGGTCTTATTGGTCTACGGACCCAGCATGTCATGTTCCCCTGTACTCTGCTGCCATGTCCAGGACACGATTTGAGAACATCCTGCACTTCCTGCACTTCAATAACAACGAAACCTGTCATCGAAGTGACCACCCTGCTTTTGACCGGCTCCACAAAATTCGGCCCCTCATAGACCACCTGTCATCCAGATTTGCAGATGCTTATACCCCTGACCAGAACATCTGCGTAGACGAGTCCCTCATACGTTTTACCGGGCACCTTCGCATCAAACAGTACATCACAAGCAAGCGCGCCCGGTATTGGGTTAAACTGTATAAGCTCTGTGAAAGGGTCACAGGCTATACATCTTATTTTAGGGTCTATGAGGGGAAAGACTCAAAATTGGAGCCGGTCGGATGCCCTGACTACCTGGGGAGCTGCGGAAAGGTTGTGTGGGACTTGGTGTCACCCTTGTTCCAGAAGGGGTACTATCTTTTTGTGGACAATTATTACACAAGTGTGGCCCTCTTTCAGCACTTAAAAATAGAAGGAATCCGATGCTGTGGCACCGTGCGGCCTAGTCGCCGGGGCTTCCCCCAACGGCTCATTAACACCAGACTTGAACGGGGGAAGAGGGCCACCTTGTGTGCTGATGACCTGCTCGCGGTGAAATGGAAGGACAAGAGGGACATTTACTTTCTGTCTACCATTCACGGAGACACGACAGTTGAAATTCAACGACGAACTAAGGTCATTGAAAAGCCCCTCGTCGTCCACGAGTATAATACTAACATGGGAGGGGTGGACTTCAATGACCAGAGGTTAGCGCCCTATTTAGTTTCCCGAAAAACAAGACGCTGGTATAAAAAAAGTGTCTTTTTACCTCATTCAATTGGCAATGTACAACAGCTATGTTCTCTACAGTAAGGCTGGTAGAACTGGATCGTTTCTTCAATTTCATAAACAGATCGTGATGGAACTCCTGTATCCAGGAGGTGCCGTGGCTCAACCCCAAGATGCAACTAGCCGGCTGCATGGAAGGCATTACGCCTATCCAATTCCGAGTACCCCAGGTCACCGAATCTGAAGAAAACGTTGTCGTGTCTGCAGCAGGGCTGGAATAAGGCGTGACACCACTGTTTATTGTCCCACCTGTCCTGACCAGCCTGGCCTATGCCTAGGGGTAGTGTTTTGAGAGGTAGCACAAGCAGGTACACTATTAGAGAGTAGGGAACTACAGACACAGCAGTAGGCACACAAGGGTCTCTCAGTGCTATTTCACACTGCTGTGATGAGTTAGGGCAAATTGCCTGGCGAAAGTCACACTTTGCGGTTCCCCCCTACACCGGAAGTGCTTGACTTAACGCTAGTGCATGCCTACGTTACTGCGTGGCTTCTGCGGCAATTTCAATCGGCCCGGAAGTCATGTTAGTCTATGGCGACGCAGGTCATTACTAGGCCGACTGCTACTCTTGTAGTGTTCCCTGAAGGTCTGTTTTGGACGATACGGTGCGGCGGGCTCGACCCACCGGATATGTCAATATGCAGTGTGAAACCAAACATCTGGTTTCGAGAGACCATAATACACAGGGCTGCCAGAAACCTCTCCTTTCACTTGGGACAAAATGCGTAATGTACTTCGCCACAACACATGCGATTTGCACTTCGCACATTGTCCCATGGGGGAGGAGAGGTTTGTCCCCGGGAGGTAAGTAAAAAAAAACCAAAAAAAACCAAAAAACAGGTAAGCAAAAAAGTTAATGTTTGGTTCGCAATGTTAAGGTTTTTATTTAAAAAGTTCAAAGTTGATTAATGTTAATGAAGTAATTGCTTTGCTGCTTGCTTGTTTTTTGTTTTTTTTTTTGTATTTTTTTTCTCTTTTTCCATCCATTAACGACTAACCAGCTGCAGCACTGATGGTGCATCCTGACAGAACATTGCGCGTCTGTCAGATTACACACAAGTCGGTGCATGCAGCGCTGCAGGACGAGATTTTTCCTCTGCAGTCAAAAAGATACGTTTGCCGAGGCATATGGGCCGAGGAGAGGTGTTGGGGTTCATATGTTTTGGCAAGCACTTTGTATCAAAAAAGAACTCAAGCAATGATTTCTCCATTCACATCAATCGATGTGGATGAATAAATCAGGTTTGCCTGGGCATACGAGCTGGTGGGTTTGGATTTTTTGGGGCGGCAGCTCCTATGTCCAGGCGGACACCTTCCCTTCCTTTTTGTTTTGTTTTTTTCTTCTCTCTTTTTTCTATCCAGACCGACCGACCAATCAGCTGCAGCATATTTCTCCCACCCAGCATGGGTATATGTAAAAATACACCCCAAAACACATTATGCTACTTCTCCTGAGTATGGCGATACCACATGTGTGGCACTTTTTTGCACCCTAACTGCGCTAAGGGGCCCAAAGTCCAATGAGTACCTTTAGGATTTCAAGGGTCATTTTGAGACATTTGTTTTCAAGACTACTCCTCACGGTTTAGGGCCCCTAAAATGCCAGGGCAGTATAGGAACCCCACAAGTGACCCCATTTTAGAAAGAAGACACCCCAAGGTATTCTGTTAGGAGTAGGGTGAGTTCATAGAAGATTTTATTTTTTTGTCACAAGTTAGCGGAAATTGATTTTTATAGTTTTTTTTCACAAAGTGTCATTTTCCGCTAACTTGTGACAAAAAATAAAATCTTCTATGAACTCACCCTACTCCTAACAGAATACCTTGGGGTGTCTTCTTTCTAAAATAGTGTCACTTGTGGGGTTCCTGTACTGCCCTGGCATTTTAGGGGCCCTAAACCGTGAGGCGCAGTCTTGAAAACAATTGTCTCAAAATGACCCTTGAAATCCTAAATGTACTCATTGGACTTTGGGCCCCTTAGCGCAGTTAGGGTGCAAAAAAGTGCCACACATGTGTTATCACCGTACTCAGGAGAAGTAGTATAATGTGCTTTGGGGTGTACTTTTACACATACCCATGCTGGGTGGGAGAAATATCTCTGTAAATGGACAATTGTGTGTAAAAAAAACAAAGAATTGTCATTTACAGAGACATTTCTCCCACCCAGCATGGGTATGAGTAAAAATGCACCCCAAAACACATTAACCTACTTCTCTCGAGTGCGGCGATACGACATGTGTGGCTTTTTTTTGCACCCTAAGTGCGCTAAGGGGCCCAAAGTCCTATGAGTACCTTTAGGATTTCAAGGGTCATTTTGAGACATTTGTTTTCAAGACTACTCCTCACGGTTTAGTGTTCTCCAGAAAGTTTTTCAGCCTAATTTTTAAGGTTGGAAAATAATGGAGAACCAGCTGTGAGTGATCCAGTGAACCGGACCTTGATTTATTAAAAACTCTTCCACTATCAATCCACTAGCTATGATCTAAGCAGGTATGTGACCGTATAGTGGAAAAACTGAATAAAACCTTGTCAAATTTTATTGATCATTTAATTCCTCAACCATTCAATAGCCTTGCAGAACCAGTTGTTCTCAGCTGAAAAGATAATATGTGATCAACTCTGCTGAAAATGTAAAGTACTGTATGTACAGGTGTCCGCTGTCATTGTTAGTCAGTTTTGTGAATGAGAGGTTGCGTCTCGCTGCCGCAAGCTCTCACTCATCAGAGGCACTGTGATCAGTTTGAAAATGGCTGTTTCCCATTCACTGATCATGGAAGGTTTGCGACAAAGGCAAACGGAAATGGCGCTGCAATCGCGAATAGTGGCGGTAAGTAAACAATGCATATATTTTCCCCATGATCCGCAAGTGAAGTATACAGGGGCATATAGAGTATATTCGTATTTAGCAAAGATCTGGAACTGGTTAAAACTTTACAATTTTTCATGATAGTGGTCCTTTAACTATGGCCCCCAACTATCCTTTTTTCAGAGGAAAATCCCTCTTTGGGAATGAAATCTCCCCTGTCCCTCTTTATTCTTCATTTGTCCCTCTTTCAGGACTGATGTACAGATCTGTGTACATATATGTATTTTTTTAACTGAAAACTGTGTTTACTGTAATTGGCTATAAACGTTATTCCCATCATTTAAATTAATATATTTCTCATATCAAAATGTTAAAATGAAGGAAAACGAATGATAATAGAAGGGACCCGTGTGGTTTGAATGATAAAACAATATCTTTGGCTTCTAAATTCTTTGTGGTATTTATGACAAAAGGTGTGGTGGGGGCGTGGTTAGAGGTGTAGCAGGGGCATGTCTTAAAGTGTACCTGAAGGAAAAAAGTGCCCTTAGGGGGTACTTACCCAAGGAGGAGGAAGCCTTTGGATCCTAAAGAGACTTCCACGTCCTCCTCACCAGAGGGGATCCACCACTGGAACCCCCGAAGATGCGCGCAGACGCAATAGCAGCTTTCCCATGGGCTCCGGTGGATGAAGCCGAGCCTGATCGGGTTCATTCTAGTGCGCAGACGGGAACCGTCAGCACCTGCGCAGTAGAGTGGACCCCATCGGGCTTGGCTATTTCAGCCAGAGCCCGATCGGGAAACCGCTACTTCACCTGCGCGCACCGGCCACTGGAGATTTTTACCTTTTGGGGAGCCAGCACTGGATCTTGGCTGCAGAGGAGTACAGGGAAAGGATCCAGAGGCATCCCCCTCTTAATATATCTAAAAAAATTTTTTATTAAAGTCACAGGTGTCCTTTAACGTGTCCCTCTTTCTTATCTCAAAAAGTTGGGAGATATGGCTTTAACATCTATTTTAATAAAGCTATTAGGAAACAGCGGGAGCTAGAACTGTGTTGCTTGTAATGTTAAAACATCTACCTGCTCAAAACGGAATACAGTAGTTAGCAGTGGACTCTGAGGATTTCAATAGAGATTTATCCTATATCCTTTTAATAATTCAGAACTTTATTGGTCCTGCCATCCTTGGAGTTTGACTGCCACATCTATAATGTATTAAGAATCTTATGAAGAGTAGAATTCCTTTTTTAAATGCTGTGGCAGTTTTGCAGATCTTAGAAGTCAGGACCTCATTACCAGCTCTCTCCTCAGCATGCACCAAAGTAGAAATATTAATGTTATGTGAAAGTCCTTACCCATTATAGTAGTTCACCCAAGCCAGCACTGTGAGCAGAATACTTTATTCCTGAAATCAGTTTAAACACAGTTTTTGATCTATGCAGAATATTGTAATTTTTTTTAACCATTGAAAGCAGGAAACCAATAATAGAACATTGAGGGTTACGCTAGAGTGCACGGAGTATATTTTAAAATAATAATTTGTAGTAATCCTAGAATTTTTTTCCTTTTTAGGATAGTGGAGCGTGGATATTACAGTGAACAGGATGCAGCCTGTGTGGTAAAGCAAATACTGGAAGCTGTTTCTGTGAGTTGAAGCCAACGGATGATTTTCATTGTCATATTCTATCACTTTGTTTTTGATCATACAGGTGTGCATTCAAATATAGGGCTAGTGTACAGAAATCAGGAAAGGATATTGTACAACAGGCATCTTTTTATGCCTCAGTGTTGTTAACTAGAAACTTGAAACTGGTATAGTGGTTGTAGAGTTGTAGGGATGAACATTGCTACCATATGTCGCAACCTAACCTTCTCTCCAAGATTCAGTAGGGTGGAGGTGAGGCAATCCATGATGTGAAATGCATGACCATGATTTATGAGTTTGGTTTCTTTGAACACTTTGTGCATTAATGAGAAGCTGCCTTTCTAGGCGACATGAGTGTATATATCTTTGCACACACAAAGGCAAACCAAACATAATATGCAATGCAGGAGGAAACCTGGAACATCGCTGCTGCAGCATTTGACTGGATCATTTTCAAGCAAAGGTACAATAACAACAGTCACCACTCTCAAAAAATCCAGGAGCTAGACACAGGGTCAGCCAAGGTGACAGGATTCATTAGAGAAGAGAATTTGCTCAAAGAGAAAGTAAAATGTCCAATATTGGCTCACATGTATCAGAGTACAGATCTTTAGTGAGTCGTAGCTATGACTAAGGGCCCATTTAAACTAGTGAAGTTCGACACAAATCTGCAACATGATGGGGTAGGTACAGAGGTGTAACTAGAAATCATTGGGCCCCCCTGAGAAACTTTGGATGAGCCTCCCCCCCCCCCCCCTCCTGCTTTCTGCACAGGTAAACTGAGAACCAATGTTATTAAATTGGCTAGTGCACACTTGAATGTGTTCTCCACATGCAGATAAAAACAGATAGCAGTGAAGCACTATCAATTACATTAGCTTCTGTGATAAAATGTGCATGTTTTCACACATACAGATATACATGGTGTACAGAAAAACGCATGCAGAAAACCAACAGATGAGTGTGTTCCCAGCCTCAGCTTATTACACTCACTCTGTCCATCTCTGACGGAGCAGAACTGGCTCTGCAGACTTCTCCAGCATCACTACATTACACAGCACTTGGGGAGGGGTGGAGAGGTTGGGGGCAAGGCGCTGTAAACAAGAGCCTGCTGAACACTGAATAGGGACTGTCTACAAATCTCTGTCTTCAAAACTTTCTATGATTCCTCATCAGTGGCTGAGCAGATGCAGTCATTAGAACAATTGTGCAGAGAGCAGAATGTCTTTTTTTCCTTTCTGTGCCCTTGTCAGTCTCTCTGGACAGGGAAAAGAAACTTCTCCCCCCACGGGGCCCCCTTGCAGCTTCTGGGCCCTTTGCAGCTGCATCCCTTGCAGGGTCTATTGTTACGCCCCTGGATGGGTAAACATTGTTACACCCTTGGATGGGTAAACATTGCCTATCTTTTCAATGGCTTTGCCATCCAGAAATACTGCTGTGCAAATCTGGACGCCATTCTGCAGATTTCTGCAGCTCGCAGCTGAATCACTATAGCCATGCACGACACACCTTAGTGATTCGGGCTGTGTCTTTACAGAACAATGGCAGTCCCAAACAAATCTGAAATGACCCTAAGGAGTGATCTGTACTCCGGTAAATGTGAGCCGATATGCCTGTATTCTGAATTGTTTTCAAATAAAGATTGGACATTTTACTTTCCAGTTGAGCGGATTCTCTTCTCTAATGCACCATTTTCAAGTTGCATAAATCTGCATAAAATCACCATAAAAATGTTGTATCAACCCCAAATGGTTTTCATTTCAGTGAGCATCTCTACTGCTGATGCTGATACTTCAGGCTTCTTTCACACCTGCAATATGCATGCAGACTGATCTCCATACTCATTGTGATGAAGAATATATTAAAGGCAGAGGAAGCAGCAGGCAGGACAGTAGCATCTATAGAATGGCTCAGAAATGGTTCTCATTTCAGTTTTCCTTTCACATCCTCGTGTAGCTTGATTTATAAATCTGCCTCTCTGATGCACAGAAACAGCTGCACAGAAGTAAGAAACTCTCAAGGCAAGATTGATCAGTTTCCCACACAGAAGGCATCACTAAGAATGCATATGCAATGTATTTAGCATTGTACTGCTGCTTGGTATATAAACATTGCTGCACAAAAATAAGAAAAGCCTCGGCTAACTTTTCATATTTGCATTTTTTTGTGGTACTTCAGTATAGAAGAAATGTCTACAACACACCAAGAACAAAAGCAAACTTATTTATTCTTCAAAGGCAGAATAAATGAAGACCACTTTGCTGCCTTTTATTTAATCTATGTTTGAAGAATAAATAAATTTGCACTTGTCTGGTGCATAAAAATGGTCATAATATAACATTTCCATCCACTCAAAATTATTAGCATCTCATTGACCATCACTAGGGTGAGTTGAAGGCATTACTTCAGCACTAGAAGCTGAAGAATACAGGTGCTCCAATTACTCAAATGGATATGTCAAATATTAGTATTTAGCCCCCCAGTGAGTCCAATTACTGTGGATTGCAAAGGATAAATCCAGAAACAAGCTGCGGCCAACACAGCCACTGTAGCCACAGACAACTCTAGGAAGGCGAAACTGGTCGAGTTGGAGAGTGGGCAATTACTTTCACTGCTTTATGACTGCGATTACATGCAAGAGGATCTTGTGTGCAGGGACCCGTAATGTGAGTTAAAACTGTTCTGTTTTTAACTGTATTTATCAGTAGAGCCTGATACCTCTCTATTATTTGATTGCTGTAGCAGCCACTTGAGAGATTTATTTTTATGCATGGGCTGGCTATAGGCTTCTGGACATTGGTTGAAGTTGTTTTTGGATATTACTTTGACACTGACTTCAAGGTTGGGTATCACTGTGAAGGGAAGTCAAAGGATGGGAGTCAAGGCACAGGCACTGCGAAGCTACAGAAAAGAACACCATCAAAAATCAATTTCCCAAATCAGTTGCTGCATAAATAGTCGCTGATTTGTAATTTATCAGTGCCAGATTCTTGCAGTTCCATCACTTGATAAATCTCCCCCCGGACCATATCATCTACCTAAAGCCTGGTACACACGATGCAATTTCCCATCAGATAGATGGGTCGATAGATAATTTCCGACAGATCCGATCAGATTTCCAACTGTTCTTCTGATTGATTTTCTGATCACTTCTATGCAAATCTTTCAGAAAAACGATCGGAAATCCGATTGAAAATGTCGGAAATTATCTATTCGATCCATCTATCTGACGGGACATTGCATGGTGTGTACCAGGCTTAAAATAGGATGCTAGTGGGAAAAATATTAGTTTTACAGAGCATGTGCAGTTTTTAGGGGGAACATTTCATTAACTGTATCGATGTTCTCTCCTTAATTCTAAAATATGGTCATAAAGGTCTACTTTGTAAAGGACTGGTTAAAGCAGCCAGTCCATTGCAATGCAAACTCTGCTGAGGTTTCATAGTCTGTTATGGAGGTTAAAAAATTCTAAGGCCTAGTGCACATCAGAGCGGTTTGGCTGCGGTTTGCGATCCGCTTGCGGGTGCGGATCCGCTAGGGTAATGTATTTCAATGGGCTGGTGCACACCAGAGCGGGAGGCATTTTGCAGAAACGCATACTCCCGGGCTGCTGCAGATTTTGGATTGTGGAGGCGTTTCTGCCTCCAATGTTAAGTATAGGAAAAACGCAAACCGCTCTGAAAAACGGCAGTTCAGAGCAGTTTTGCAGGTGTTTTTGTTACAGAAGCTGTTCAGTAACAGCTTTACTGTAACAATACATAAAATCTACTACACCAAAAACGCTTCACAAAACCGCAAAACGCTAGCTGAAACGCTACAGAAAAAGAAGAAAAAGCGTTTCAAAATCTGCTAGCATTTTGCGGATCTGCTAGCGGGTTTTGGTGTGCACCAGGCCTAAGTGTGTCTCTGAACAGGATGGGCTTCTTGTATGCGAAGTGTTAATAGAAACAGGGACAATTGCAAGATTGTTGAATATTCATGAGCCTGGGTATCAGATAATATAGCATTGTGCCAGTGAATATTCTAATTAGTTATGTAGCACCAAAGCTTGCTGTTAGATTACACTAGAGACTGTTGCTAATATTAAGTGGAGCACATTTCAAAAGGAAAAAAAGTACTGTTTAATTTGTAAGAGAGATAAAATATGAGTGCAGTGATTCATAATCACATTATAAGCTACTGGGTTTGACATAATTAAAAATCAATACCTTTAATATCCAACTGTGGAAATATTTAGTGTAAGTTTTAAGCCAAACAATGCTTTTAGATTTACTCCATAGAAAGCTTTGGAGGAGGCTCCGATCAATAATGCTAATCAATACTACATTATATTTGCATTATTGATCAGGAGCTACTTTAGATCTTTCTGTGGAGATTTAAAATAAGAATACCGTATATACTCGCATATAAGCCGACCCGCATATAAGCCGACCCCCCAACTTTTACCTGAAAAACCAGGGAAAAATGATTGACCCCCATATAAGCCGGGGGTAGGAAATGCTGGCCGCCTTATTCCGCCTTATTCCCCTAGTGTGTCCCAGTATAGCTAGTTAAGTGCCCAGTATAGGTAGGTAGTGCCCCAGTGTAGCTAGTATAGTGCCCAGTATAGCTAGTATAGTGCCCAGTATAGCTAGTATAGTACTCAGTATTGCTAGTAAGGTGCCCCAGTTTAGCTAGTATAGTGCTCAGTATAGCTAGTATAGTGCTCAGTATGTTATGATCGCTTCTGCAGCGTTTACTGCTGACTGCAGTGGTATTGCAAACCAAGCAGTTCTAATGTCATTACATGCATTTGCTTGCATAGTTTGGTTTGCACTTAAACTAGTTGCTGATTCCATCTGCAGTCGCTCTGTAGTTAATGACAGTTTAATATGCTTTTGTGTAAACAAACATTGTCTGCTGCAATGGAGGGGCAATCCCTTTCCTGCAGGCTGCATATCATTGTCTGCCTTTTCCTGCTATCAGCCTGTGATTAATTACCATTCACTTGTGTGGGAATCTGCAGGTCTGCTCCCATTGGATGACCTCAGTATAAAGAACTGCTTCCTGCAATGCCTCATGGGCTACCATAGTATCAGATTCTGTCTGTTACTCTGCTCGTGCCCCACCTTGTTCCAAGACCGTGTGGACTGCGCTGACTCCTGCGAAGGGGTCAGCGAGTCCTCCTAGTTCTGCTCTTGTTTCTAGAAGTTGTTACTTTGCTTGTCTTGTGTCATATATTGGTTCATCGCCAATATATACGCATACTTGCACGTTTATTATTTTCCTTGTATTCGTGTTACGTTGATACATCAGTGTCGCTGATATATACGTACACGAACTGTTTATATCCTGTGTTCCGTTAGTCAGCGTTCCAGCACGCTGAGCTAGTTATCCTGTTCCTGGTCCTGTTTGTGGATTGCGTTCATCTCTGCGAAGAGATAGCGAATCCTTCTGAGTGCTGTTCCCTGTATTACTCCAGTCTTAGTCAGAGTTCCTGCTTATGTCATATATCGGTTCATTGCCAATATATACATATGTTAGTCAGACGTTACAAATAGTTTCATTGATAGCTGTAATTGTAATACGCTAGGAAATCATACTTATTGTATATTTATCTGTGTTACGTTCATCTATCTTGATCCTGCTATTTCCTGACTATCCTGTCCTGTCTTGGTGAGGCACGCCATTGCTGCAAACGCATTGGCTACCTCATTCCAGTCTGTTTTATTGTGGACGCTTGCTGTCACTAAGAAGTGGCTAGTTAAGCAAGCGTTCATTCTGTCTACCTGTCCTGATCTCCTCAGTCCTGGTTTATGCTCTCAGCGCTACCTTGCGCTAAGACGTTATTACGAAAGTGTTGTTTGTGGCTGTTCGGATCTGCACCGGCTCTGTGCGCCACAATCTCCTATTGGAGTCAGTCCTCTCCTCCACTAAACTGGGGATATCCTGATTCCTTGCGCTGGTGTGTGTACCTCCTTCACGTCAGCTTATGTGTTGCATGCTGACTGTGGAGATTACACCTCCAAGCTTAACACAGTATAGCTAGTAAAGTGCCCCAGTTTAGCTAGTATAGTGCTCAGTATAGCTAGTATAGTGCTCAGTATAGCTAGTAAAGTGCCCCAGTTTAGCTAGTATAGTGCTCAGTATAGCTAGTATAGTGCTCAGTATAGCTAGTATAGTACTCAGTATTGCTAGTATAGTGCCCCAGTTTAGCTAGTATAGTGCTCAGTATAGCTAGTATAGTGCTCAGTATAGCTAGTAAAGTGCCCCAGTTTAGCTAGTATAGTGCTCAGTATAGCGCTCAGTATAGCTAGCTGGTCTGCGGGTCCCCCGCTCCCCCCCATGGCCGCCGCCGCTGCTATTACCTGCCTGCATCTTCTATTCCCCTCTCCGTGCTTGTAAACATTCACAGCAGCGCGCCCGGCGCTGCTACTGTGACGAGCGGCGAGCCAGGAAAGAGCGGTTCCAATAGTAACAGGAAGCCGCGCTCTTTCCTGCCTCGTCACAGTAGCAGCGCCGGGCGCGCTGCTGTGAATGTTTACAAGCACGGAGAGGGGAATAGAAGAAGCGGGCAGGTAATAGCAGTGGCGGTGGCCGTGGGGGGAGCGGGGGACCCGCGGATCAGCGGAGGGGGGGGACCCACGGACCAACATGACTCGCATACAAGCCGACCCCCCAACCTTTGGCCACCTTTTTGGGGGTCAAAAATTCGGCTTGTATGTGAGTATATACGGTAATCATCTTTTAAGTAGTAAAGCAGCTTAGCAGGAGAATCCAGCACAGCTTCTTGTGTAAACTAGAGGTGCCCACACTTTTTCAGCTTGCAAGCTACTTTGAAAATTACAAATTAAAAATGATCTGCCAGGTAGAATCTACCTACAGATGCAAGCCACAACTGCAGCACATGCACAGCAACAGTCAGGGCCGATTCTAGACTTTTTGCTACCTGAGGCAAACTTGTGAGGATGTGCCCCGCCCCACCCACCCCCACCCGATTTGGAATGATCGCACAGCACCCGACAATTTACACTGCTTCAATTAATGTTCTCACATGACATGCTGCAGCTCAACACAATAGCACACTGGCTGGCTGTGAGTTTGTGAGTCTCGTTCTCGTTCTCTTCCTACTTTGACTACATGCTGTCAGTGTAAACACAGTACAAAAACTCTGCCCCTGTAATCTCTGCCATCTGATGCAAATGTTTCACCTTGCTTCATGAGAGAACTGGTCCTGGCGACAGTCCATCAGTGATTACCTCAAGCCGCCAGTCAATTAGGTGCACATCACATAAACTGAATAGAACACTGCTAGACCAAATAGAGTCACAATATCATCCTCAGTTTCTGACAAAATTATAGTCCGCACCGCAGTAGCACATAATGCTTCTGAAAGGATGGCTCCCTACCTTGCAACATCATAATCCTCTACACTGCTGGGCAAAACTTCAGGACAGTAGGGATGGTTATTGAGATGAAAATAATTTTGAGTTGTTGCAGCATTATGCCCATTTTGTATGCAAATTTATCCAGTTTGAACATGAACCAATCAAATCCCGCTGAGGTAAAATTTGATCCATTTTCAAGCTGCATGCATTTGCACACAAAATGTGCATAAACCTGCATCAACTCCAAAATTATTTGCATCTCATCCACCATCCCTACAGGACAGCATATTATTATTATTATTATTTAGTATTTATATAGCGCCAACATATTACGCAGCGCTGTACAGTGTATATATATATATATATATATATATATTGTCTTGTCACTAACTGTCCCTCAAAGGAGCTCACAATCTAATCCCTACCATTGCCATATGTCTATTATGTAGTGTAAGTACTGTAGTCTAGGGCCACTTTTTTTTAGGGGGAGCCAATTAACTTATCTGTATGTTTTTGGAATGTGGGAGGAAACCGGAGTGCCCGGAGGAAACCCACGCAGACACGGAGAGAACATACAAACTCTTTGCAGATAGTGCCCTGGCTGGGATTCGAACCAGGGACCCAGCGCTGCAAGGCGAGAGAGCTAACCATTACGCCACCGTGCTGCCCTCACACTATACTCATCCAAGTCAAAGAAAGAGAGTATGATGCATATGTCACTTAAATGGCCAGTGTGAGATCTACCCAGAAGTCCTTTGAGATCTACCAGTAGATCACAATCTAACTAATGCTGGGAATACACGGTACGTTTTTGAGCCATTAAGATGGCTCAATTGATAATTTCCGACCTGTCCGATACCCTGCCAGATCGATTCCGCGCTCGATTTCGCATAGGGAACAATGCGGAAAGATAAGGAAGATAAGCGAACCGAGGCACCCCTGATTAACACAACACAGCAATTATATTTCGCATATGTACTGAACTTACCTGCTATTTCATGTTTTGATTACACTGTGAGAAGTTTTGCTTATTAGGCAGTGGTAGAATCTGCATTGGCAAATTATTAAAGAATGCATTTTGTTAAAACATACCCCCCATTTTTTATATGTAATGTATAAACCATACATGCCATTATCTAGATTAATTAACTAATGGTATACTGTGGCATTTACAGTATTTACATGGAAATGGAATCGTCCATCGGGATCTGAAACCAGAAAATCTTCTCTATGCTGACATGTCTCCAAATTCCCTTCTAAAAATTGGTAATATGTTTTACTTTATTTGAACCCTCTAAGTTAGTCTATCTATTTTACTTTTAGGCCTGACTAAAAAAAGATTTTGTAATGTCTGTCCATTTATGATTTAAAAAAAAAAAGAAGAAAAAATACATTTGTATAGCGCTTTTCTCCTTTCCGTCTCAAAGCACTTGAGGACTGCAGCCACTAGGGGCGCGCTCAGTAGGCAGTAGCAGTGCTAGGGAGTCTTGCCCAAGGACTCATTAATGAATAGGTGCTGGCTTACTGAATAGGAAGAGACGAGATTTAAAACTTGGTCTCCTAAAGTCAGAGGTGCTGCCCTTAACCAGTACAGTATCCAGGCACATATAAGAAGACATTTAGAAAGCGGAAACATTGCTCACACTATTATTAACCACTTTCCTACCAATACACAGTATTCACATTGTTGGTGACTTAATTTAAAGCACAACAACCTGAATGTTGAATGTCAGTGTTTTCTGATGAGCAGAGTGCATGTGATAGCACACGTCTGTGCTCATCTCTGGGGCAGTACGTGTGTCCAGCACCAGGGTCTAACACCCTGCTGCCTGACCTCCGAGTCCTGTCTGACCTCCCTCATGAAAAAGGGTGCACACTGGACTACCCAAAATGCCGTAAAGGGGAAGGGGCGACCACTAGGCTACCAGGGCTGAAGAGGAGGGACCACTAGACTAGACAGAAACAATATATGAAGTGGGGGCCCCTAGACCCCAGGAAGAGCTCCGCAAGACCCCAGGGAAAAATCTAGATCAAAGGGGAGACCACTAGTTCACCAGGACAAGCTCTAACAAAAAAGATGGGGGGGGCACTATTACTTCTAGGCTCCTTTTCCAGGAGCAGTTGATAGGTAGTGCTAAGCCTCTTAAACTCTTACAACTGCTTGCTGCTGCCTGGTAACTGCTCACTGCTGCCTGGTAACTGCTCACTGCTGCCTGGTAACTGCACACTAAGCACGTAGTTCAACTGCTTGTGGAAATCAGCCAAAAAATGCCATTTAGCCACATTTTATAGCCTTGCTCACTTTTGAAACCACACCTCCTGCATATAAAGCAACCAATTAAGTTTTCTATAGACCTTTATTCCCTCATTTACCTTATTATATTATACATATGCAAAAAAATATTATACATAATGCAGAAAAATATACCTTTATTACAAAATTGAATATCATAACTATACAGTGTAGCAAAAACAAAATGTAAATGTTATAATAAAGTGGGTAAATAGCCAGGTTTAATTAGGGTTTATTATCTATAGTAGTACTTTTGATTTTAAAATAAAAATAGGTGAAAACTAAGAAATTGTGTATTTATTAATTCATTTATTTTCCTTCTTTTGCCCTTCAAATTGCAAGAATTTATAAATAAATAAATAATAAATAATAATAATAAATAAATAAATAATTCCTTAGAGAAATAAAGAATCCAACGAAAGTCTACTTTCTACCGAAAACAATGATGTATAGATTACTAAGGTGCCATAAGCAGTGATAAGGTTAATGCTGATTAAACCCTTAGCAGCCAAATAAAGTAAAACTTTATGAGGCTGCAGGGCCTTCCCCAGCCTGGCAGGCTTGGCAGGGTGTGTGGCAACAGGGTAGGGGTGGCAGCAGGAAGCTCTCATATATACCTGTCCGGACGGCTGAATCGCTTCTTCTTCCTTCATCACAGTGGCGACATACTCCAAGCAGGACTCCTCGGTTCCGATCACATGGTATGATATGTGAGCAGGTTTCAGGAGACCATGTCAGTGGTACAGCACCACCCAGTGGTGAAAGAGGGGTGATGGAACAGTCTCTTCCATCTCATCCATCACCCCTCTTTCACCACCGGGTGGCGCTATAATGCTGACATGGTCTCCTGGATCCCGATCACATGATATGACATGTGACTGGGACCCAGAAGACCTGCCGTGAGTTTAGAGCCGCTGATGGAGGAAGAGAAGAAGCCGTAATTATAGCTTCATACTTCCAAAAATTGTGGCACGTCTCTGTGATTCTACGATGCTAGGTGAGGCCATGATATATAGCAAAAGACAAACTGAAGCACTATTATCAAATTTTAGACACTGCATTATCAGACATTTCAACATGTTGTCCATTTTCTAACAGAAATACACAGATCATAAGGAAAAGGAAAAATATAATGAAGATTTCATAGTTTAAAATAATTCAAGAATTAGGTATTTGGAAAACCAGTTCTCAATACTTTGTTTTATATTATTTATTTTTTATTCATTAAAGCGGACTTTGGTCTATCAAAAATGATTGATGATCAAGTAGCCATGAAAACTGTATGTGGAACACCAGGATATTGTGGTAAGCACGTTATATATACACAGTATAAAAATGTTGCTTTATTTGACAATTTTGCTTGTATTTGGCATTATTTTAGAGGTGTAGCACTTTTTGCAGTTACTATAGGCATTAAGGCCTGGTTCACACTGGAAATTAAGTGGCAAACGGATCAGTGAAAATGGACCTGATCACCGGTTGATCGGATCCGTTTTCCCTCCCTTGCCGTTCAGCTGCTTCCATTTCGTTTCCTCATATCTCCCCCCCCCCCCCCCCTTCCAATTCACCAAAGTGGATTTTGCTGGCTAGAACTGTCTGTGAAGTAACGTTCCATTTTCTCATTGCCCCCAGTGCAGCGCTTCCGCATCCATTTCCATACCACTGGGCTCAGAGGTCTGGAATAATTGCTGGAGAACAAATTTGCGGTTTGTTTAGAGGATCGTGCAGAACGGATCCATTCTAACAGACCAATGTGAATGGATCCATAGGTTAACATTGGATCCATTCACATCCATTAGGATCCATTCAGTTAGGATCCACGAACGGCCTGTTCTTTTCTGCCAGTGTGAATACAGTAGAAGGCAGATGGCACTGAATCCAGTCCATGCACTACTCCAGTGACCATGACAGATTCATTCTGACTTCTTACCAAAATATGTAACTTGCCATTTTTGCTCCTTCTCTGACCCTCTCAGACCCTCCACATTCCTAGCTTCTCCCCATGCACAATTCACTCTCAGTCCTTTCTCTCAGGGGAGTATTTAGGTATAGGCATTAAAGGCCATTGGCTGGCGTGCCATTGGTCTTGGATTAAGCCTTGCCCCTGGACTAAGCCCGGCTCCCACGGGTGTTCTATCACCTACTTCTGCTGTGTCTGGGGAGCATAAGTTGCAGGCAGCTGCCACTTTGTCTCTCTGTGCCACCACTCCCCCCCCCCCCCCCCGTACATCCCTCTGTCCTCTTGTGCATTCTTCTTTCCACCTGTGTGCATCCTTCTGTCCCCCTGTGCCTTCTCCTGTTCCCTTTGTGACTCCTTCTGGCCCTCAGGCCTCCTCCTGTCCCCCTGTGCCTCCCTCTATCCCTGTGCCTCTTTCTGTACCTTTGTGCCTCCTTCTGTCACCTTGTGCTACCTCTGCCACCCTGTGCCTCCTTATGTGTCATTATCTGTCCCTGTCTCCCTCCTGCAATCCCTCAGCCCAGTGTGCAAATGCAGAGTATAGTGCAGCAGAAGCTGTTCTCTCACCTCCCTGCCGGAATCCCGCACTGTGCCTGTGTGACCATTCTATCTGTCTCCTGCTTCCTCTAGTGCTGGCACCTCACTCTCCTTATGTTGCGTGTAATCATGCTACATGTGGTAGGAGATGCTGGGCACTAGGCCGAGCGGAAAGGCGGAACCACAGTACTGGACTCCAGAGGAGAGTTGTGAGCACAGCTTCTGCTGCGATATACTCTGTGTTTACACACTAAGCTGTGGGAGAGCAGGAAGGGGGTGTGCAATGAAATGCGACAGGATTGGCGGGTTGTTTGTATCTTGGGGACTCCATGTGATAAGCATCCACCTTATACGCCACATGGTTCATAATCTTCACTGAAAATGTCTCCTTTAGCAAACATTCTTGTCCACATACATTTATTTAAAACAATTTAAAAATGTGCCACTTGATATATATCCTCATCATTTTCAACCATAGCGATCTCTGTTACCTACTGGTGGTGACTCAATATAGGAGACGTATGTGCAGTGAACCACAGTGATAACTCACAGTGATGACATACACCTGTAAAAGCACAACTGGATGTTTGAAGTGAACACTGTGAAACCTCTCTGCTCTCCACTGTACATCCCCTTATGTAAATCACTCCCATTTGTATCCAGGACCACCCTACCTTTTAAATCGTGTGCTCATTAGTAAGATGGACCCTTCTCTTGCGTCATGTACATTTTTTAATATTTCAGGGTGGTAATCTATTATATATATAACTTATTGTACAGTGCTGTAAACTATGTTATTTCACAAATAATGAATAATTGTAATAATAATGGCAAGATTGTTAATTTTGCTTCCAGCACCAGAAATTCTTCAGGGTTCCCTATATGGCCCAGAAGTTGACATGTGGTCTGTTGGAGTCATAACATACATCTTGTAAGGATTTATGTGTTACGTAGTAGACTAGTCCTTTGTGTTGTGTACTATATTGTCAGTACGTTTTCCTGGAGAGCAGGAGCATGTCTGTGCTTTATGCTTCATTTTATTAGATCTCTATTTAGAATCATGTTATAGGGGATTAAGAAAGGATTCCTACACATCCGTTATTCAGCCTTCAGATTAACTTGGTTCTTCCCCTTGCTGTGGCTGATAATGGCTTGTACTTCCTCTGGTCACTGAATGACATCAGTATACTCACAGTAACTTGTATCATGCCATCGCAGGAAGTGCAGCCACGCTGATTTCTGAGGAACCTTTGTAGCAAAATTAAAAATTAAAAAGAAGTGACAGATGAGCAAAAGTGTAATAATGTTGCATTAAACTTTACTCATCATTTTCGTTTTTGTTTTGTTTTTTGTTGTTTTTTTTACAGTTTTCCTACAGTTCCTCTTTACCTCTGACAGCTGATTTGTGGAATTGCCTTTGATTATCTAACCAGGGCTTCTGTGTTAGTGGAGATTTGCATACTGGCTGAATTCACCAGTCAACACTGTGTGGCATTTCAGGCTTGCTTATACTAATAATTCAAAAGTTCATATTACAGAACATGTGAATATAGTCCCTTGTGACTAGAAAAGCAGCTTTAATGGCCCTGTCATCACTGTGAGCCAATCACAGTGACCACAGCACTAAAATAGGAAAAAGACCAATTAGAGGCCAGCGCCTGTGGGTCCCGAAAGGGTTAAAGAAGCCTGTGGATTGATGCGCTATTGTCATTCTAATTGAATGGATAATAATTAAGTGTTGACATGATCACTCAGTAAAGTTGTAAACTTTCATTTTACAAATGTTAATTAATATGCCAAAGTTCTGCATTTGTCTACATTTATGCAGTTCCCCTTCATATAGTTACTAGTCAGTCTAAAATAAGACGAGCTTCAAACATTCTTGTGTTGTGTGCTGGTACACATAGCTGTTGAATAAATCAAACATCTTTGCATTATTAATTCACATATTTCTTTCCTTTATAGGTTATGTGGCTTTGAACCATTTTTTGATGTAAGGGGGGATCAATACATGTTCAGCAAGATACTCAGTTGTGACTACGAGTTTACTTCTCCCTGGTGGGATGAAATCTCACTGAATGCTAAGGATCTGGTAAGCAAAGTATTGTGGCATTAACAAAACCGTAAAGTAAAACTGGGTTCTTAACATTAGTACATTGCGAGGAAAGGAACAGCGCTACTTAAAAACAGATTGCATCCTTATGACCACCTGCTTGAGAGTGCAAGCCCCACTAGTGGGATAAAATACACACCCAGCATTCAAATAAATTGCACCTACCATTGGAGGATGTTGGTTTCCGTAATAGCTTGCATGCAACTTATTAGGTACTCGGCCCTCCCACTGCAAAGAAGTCATCCCCTATGGGAGGGGCCCTAACACTAACTAATCCTAACTTATGCATATGCATAGCCTGGGTGCGCTACCAAATAAAAATTCAAAATTACGTAAAGGTGGATCAGCGCATCACCAGGCCGCCTCCGAATGGCCACCAATCAGAGGTGCGCTCAGCGCACCTCTGATTGGTGGCCATTCGGTGGCGGGCTGGTGATGCGCTGATCCACCTTTGCGCAATCTTAAAGAGACTCTGAAGTCTCTAAAAAAACATTTTTATTTCATAAATCAGAATCAGAATCACTTTATTTCGCCAAGTGCGACAGGCGCCGCACCCGGAATTATTTGTGGACACATGGCATATTGGCAATGACAAACAGTACGAATAACACTACACATAGTACAATTTATAAAGAGACATTTCAGCATGATTGGCAAGTGACAACAGTGCAAAGTAGCTCTGCGCGTAGTACAATTTATAAGGAAACATTTCAACATATTGGCAAGTGACGACAGTGCAAGTACCCTACACATAGTACGATTTATAGAGAAACATTTCACCAGAGCCCATCTAGGGGGTTGTCCCCCTAGATGGGCTCTGGGATAATATGTTATCCCTAACTAAACTGCCGCATTCCCGCCGCTCTAAACTATCTAAATCCCCCCTAACTCCCCTCTACCTCTCCCCCGCAAAATCCACAACTTTCTTGGTCGTGGATTTTGCTGCCCTAAGCTCTTCCGTGTGGGAGTTTTGGGGGATTTAAATAAAAATATGTTTTTTTAGAGACTTCAGAGTCTCTTTAACCACTTAACATCTCAGTCGTTTTCAGCTTATGCATCCGAGCAATGTTCACCTCCCATTCATTAGCCTATAACTTTATCACTACTTATCACAATGAACTGATCTATATCTTGTTTTTTCCGCCACCAATTAGGCTTTCTTTGGGGGGTACATTTTGCTAAGAGCCACTTTACTGTAAATGCATTTTAACAGGAAGAATAAGAAAAAAAATGAAAAAAATCATTATTTGTCAGTTTTCGGCCATTATAGTTTTAAAATAATACATGCCTCCATAATTAAAACCCACGTATTGTAATTGCCCATTTGTCACGGTTATTTCACTATTTAAATTACCGTATGTCCCTATCACAATGTATCGCGACAATATTTTATTTGGAAATAAAAGAGCATTTTTTCCGTTTTGCATACATTACTATTTACAAGCTTATAAAAAAAAAATAGAGAGAAATATTTCATCTTTACATAGATATTTAAAAAGTTTAGACCCTTAGGTAAATATTTATGTGTTTTTGTTTTTTTATAGTAATGTTTTTTGGTTTTCTTTATTAAACATTTTATGTGGGCATTTTTGGGAGGGTGGGATATAAAAGTGTTTTATTTGGGGAAATATTTGTGTATTGTAATGTTTTTTTACATTTACTTGTAGTTTTACTTTTTGGCCACAAGATGGCAATCTCGAGTTTGTTTACATGACGTCACTCTAAGCGTACAATGTACGCTTAGAGGGACACAGCTTCAGAAAGAGCGAAGCTTCTGAGAGAAGCTGTCGCTTTTTCAGCGGGGGAGAGGAATCAGTGATTGGGCTCCATAGCCCGATACATTGATTCCGTGGCTACCGAATCCGCGGCCGGGAGTGCGCGTGCACGCGCGTGATCGGCCGTGGGAGCGCGCCTGTCCTCCTTGACGTTTTTATACGTCAAGGAGGACAAAGTGGTTAACATCAGTGTTGCCAACTCATCCCTTTAAATACGGACGCTTATGAATTATACATGTCTTGTGGCTAGTTAGATGCAGTTTAGGCACTGATTATCTGTGAGAAGCCCCAGAGCCTGTATAACTTAGATGTGTCAGTATTTAAAGGGATGAGTTGGCAACCCTGGTTAACATTAGTAAACTGGCACTTCTGCTTACAATATGGTAAGCTACTTTTGTTGAATACCAAATACTTTCTTATGGATCCTCAGTGCCTGTATCCAATGTTGCATACAGTCCTTGACTTGTGACCTGAAGCTCTGTTGTACCCAGGATAGATGAGCATGGTAGGATGGAAGAGCAAGGTGTGATAGCTAGGTGGAGCCTACTAAATAACGCACAAGTTTGGTGTGAGTACGAGGGATGACAGTGTGGAAGAAAGCACGCGGAGGGCAAAGTGAGTGAAATAAAGGGTGGAACAGGTGAAGAACATAGTTTGGGTTGGTAAGTTTTGTGGCTTTGTAGGAAAGTATAATTTGGGGATAGTAGAACAAGTGAGTAGTGCAAAGCCTGAGGGCCCATTCACACTGGGGCGATTAGCGGGCATTAAAGAGACACTGAAGCGAAAAAAAAATTATGATATTATGATTTGTATGTGTAGTACAGCTAAGAGATAAAACATTAAGATCAGATACATCAGTCTAATTGTTTCCAGTACAGGAAGAGTTAAGAAACTCCAGTTGTTATCTCTATGCAAACAAGCCATTAACTCTCCGACTAAAGCTGAGTACACACGTACGATAACGATCGTTCAAAAACGAACGATAACGACAATCGGAACGATAATCGTGCGTTCAAAAAGTGTGAACGATCGTTTTTGTGAACGATAACGATCGTTATCGTTCAATCGGACCGATCCAACCCGGCGGATTTTTTCGAAAGATAATCGTTCAATCGTTGCAGTGTGTACAAAGATCGTCCGATAACGCATGTTCTTATTGCCTGTCATAACGTCACTTCCGTTTGCGCACGCATTTTTTTATCGTTCGTCATTCAGTACTTTATACTTATATCGTTCACGTGTGTACACAATCGTTCATTACGAACGATCTTTTCAGTCTAATTTGAATATCGTGTAAACGTCACGAATCGTTCGTAACGAACGATCTTTATCGGACGTGTATACGAACCTTAAGTCTTAAGGTGCGTACACACGCCGGACTGGAGGCAACGACGGGTCCGTCGTTACCTCCCGCTGGGTGGGCGTGCCAACGACAGTCCGGCGTGTGTACGCACTGTCGGCGGACTGATACGGCTGCTTCTGAGCGATCCGCCGGGCGATCCGCCGACAGTGCGTACACACGCCGGACTGTCGTTGGCACGCCCACCCAGCGGGAGGTAACGACGGACCCGTCGTTGCCTCCAGTCCGGCGTGTGTACGCACCTTTAGTCGGAGAGGGCTGTTATCTGACTTTTATTATCTGAACTGTAAGTGAACTGTTTACTAGAGGAGAGAGGTCATTACTTCACAGACTGCTCTGAAAGACTCATTTTGAATGCTGAGTGTTGTGTAATGTGCACATATTATAGAATGCTGCAATGTTAGAAAAAACACTATATACCTGAAAATAAAAGTATGAGAATATTTTCTTTGCTGCTAATCTTCTAGTAATTATTCATAGTACACAACCAATTCACTATATCATATTTTTTTTTTCGCTTCAGTGTCTCTTTAACTGCTAATAGCAGAATCACTGGCAATCGCAAAAGCGCTAGTGTAATGTTAAGTAAATAGCAGTGATCTCACTGCCCTGATTTCCGGCGATTCGGAATAAACGCAAATGTAGTGCATGCAACACTTGTTCACATTTTTTGTGCGATCATGATTGCAATGTAAAAAAAAATGCAAAAACCAAGTCCAATCACCACTTTAAAAAAACACACTAATAATACAGATATGAATTTTATTAACCTTGCAACCTCTAGGGTTAGGCATTGAAGGGGGTAGCATTCTGTGTGAGACTAGGGTTAGGTTTAGCTGTAGCAAAATATGGGTAATATTTATTGATATTTTACTAACCAAAATTCTAAAATAGTCGAATATCGGTAAATGCTACCCATATTCTAATATTGGCTATATCCCGGCAGCCAAATTTCCTGGAGTGTTTATTTCACATAAGGCGCAGGGTCCCAATAGACATAGCTCTTTATCAGGATAAAGTGTGTTTGTACTACAATAAGACAGCTATAATCACATATCATAATAATCCAGGATAATATTAATAACATAAGAAGTCCTATGCCCTAAGAGCTGGTAACTGAACTAGGCAAGAAAGGTACTGTATGTTAAAGAGAACGAGTAGAAAAGAGTAAAGAAAAAGGAAAGTGTAACTGGCCAATTTTTTCAAGGAGTGATTACTGGGGCTGGGGAAAATGAGGAAAGGAATGGACAGTGCAGAGAGGTAGGTGGATCCAGCATTACCTCTGTGCTTACCTTAGGTAGTCTTGCCTCAGTCAGGTATCTTTTAAGAATAGATTGTTTTGGTGCCAAGATGAAGAGCATCATTCATGGATTTTACTGATAAGGAAGGTGTTCCAATGGTTTGGCTAACCTTGGTCACCTGTGAATGAGAGAGGAAACCAGTACACAATGGTGCAACATCATTAATTCAGATGGTTGGTATATATTGTAAAGCAATAACACTCTGGAGAAATAACCCTCCCTGCTTGGTTCTCCAGATCTACCAGCAACTGAATAGTCGCTCTCCTAATCATCTTTATAGTTATAAACAATAAAGCTAACACCTCCAATGAAGGAGTAAGTAACGGGACAATAAACAGGAATGGAGGTGCCCAAAATGAATTAACCACTTTACCCCCGCCCGTACGAATTTCTCCGTCCCTTTTTCCATCTTTTTACCCCCAGGAATGGAGAAATCCGTACTTTCCGTGCTCCCACCGCTGCCCGCGCTCCCGCTCGCTCTACCGCGCACTCCCGCTCGTAAACACGCCGCCCGCCGCTCGCCCGGAGATCAATGAACGGGAAAATCCATTCCCGTTCGTTGATCTAAGCCCCGCAATGATCCGCTGCTTGTCCGATAAGCAGCGCGATCATTGTGAAAAAAAAAAAACTTTCTGTAACGATTGTGGGATATCTCCGTGTTCAGCGCACAAAGATGTGCGCTGACACTGCGGAGGTCCTCCACAAGCGTGTCAAGATACTAGAACCCAGCTTTTGGTGCAAGCACCAGTAGAGGGAAATTCCTGTCGGCAGATGGCGCTGGGGAGTGCAGAGGAACCAATCCTCTGTACCTCCACAAATGCCAGACAGGAATTGTACGAAGCGCAGAACGCAATCGCAAGAGAAGCGATTGCGAATGAGAACGAGCAAAGGGACAGGCTGTATGTGTGTGCGCCAATCTAGTCGCCACCCCGCAACCGCGCACACACAACAGCAGATGGGAAACAGGAACGCAACCGCAAGAACGGCGATTGCCAGAAGTGACACAAGGCAGATCAGAACAGAATACGAGGATAGCAAAGGCACAGCAAATCATACAAAGAGGAGATACGGAAAATAACAAACGCTAGCTAACCGCGAACACCGCACTCATTCGCAACTGTGCACGTGGTTATGCGCGGTCTCCACGTGATAAGCACAATAGAGACAAGCACGCCTAACTAACCATCAACAGACAAATACGAAACAAAGAACGTGAACGCTTGCTTAACGGTTACCTCACCGAGCCTACAGCAAGCGCCCGTATCAGACAAGACAGACAGACGAGAAACAGGAACTAGGCAGAAAGGATCCACCGCTCTTCCGCCAGAGCAAGTGTGATCCAAGCAGGAACACAGATCAGAAAGATCCACAGCCGCTAACGCTAGCGGCTAGTGCGATCTAAACAAGACAGATCAGATGAGGTAGCCGGTAGCAACCGCTGCTCCAGCTTACACTCCAGGAACTCAGATCAGAAGGATCCACAGCCGCTACCGCTAGAGGCTAGTGCGATCCAAACAAGACAGAGCGATTCGCTATCAACCGCCGCTGGTGACAGCGCAATCGCGACAGACAAGACAAGACAGAATAGGCAGTACAAATTATACACAAACTGACTGCACTAACTAGGAATGCAAGGAGCACTCCCCAAGAATTAACTATACTAAGATAGCAGTGGCTGACACTCCAGGTGAGTCCAGCAGGAACAAACCTCTATGAGCAGCGAAGCATTGTGGGACACACATAGTACTTATAGTACACGCCTCCAATGAATGTGGCCAGGTAATTTGCATGACAACGTATGCAAATTCCTCAGCAAGCACAAGCTGCAAAACTGACAGAAGGTCTTCTTTCCAGAGTCCTGCAGCATGCAGACCTGAATAATGGTCAAAAGGCTGCCTGCCTGCGCAGGCAGCTGAGCGGATCGTTACAGTACCCCCCCCCCCCCTCTAGGGACGAATTCCAGACGTCTTTCAAAACTGGCGTTACCAAAAAACTCTAACTGAAGACTCATGAAGGTCGGGGCAGCCCGACAAGGTCCAATTCCAGAGTCAGTCCACCCGAAACCGACCTCATCGGACACAGAAGCCACCGAAACATGCCCATCAGTACTACCAGTCTTAGCGTAACACCCATCAGGACTGTGAATACCAGAGAAAAAGCCATCGACACCCTCCAGACAATACCCACCACCTTTCAAGGAGCGTCCAAAAATACCAAATCTGCCACAAAACCTGTTCGAAGTGTCTCTTTCAAAACAAAAGCCGCTGTTGATCGCATCCAGGGTACCAAGCAAAAACTCTCCTGGAATCTCCCAAAACCCTTTGGAGCTCTGCAGAGATCCCAAGAGGCCAGAACGCTCATCAGGCTCACATGGAGAACCGCCAAGAACCCCCATGGAACCAATGATTATCCTGGATTCAGAATTACGAGGACACCCATCAAGATCAAGACTTTCAGGGACCACTTCTGGGCATGCAAGCAGGCAGGCTAAATCAGAACATGTCTCCACCGAGGAAGCATCTGAGTACGCTGGTAACCGAGGCACACTTGGGCTTTCTGGGTCACAGAGCACACTGAGGTACACCAGCACAGGAGAAACCTCAGGACATGTCGGGGAACTGCCAACCTCAGAGTCCGGCACGACAAGACCAAAACCAGTACCGGACAGAGAATCATCATGAGTGGAGGTCACAGGCACTGGACTTTCACAAGAAGACTCGGATACAAATTCAGAAATTTCTGTGACAATAATATCATCATTGACTACATATGAGTGAAGCTCCATCAGAGCTGAAAAGGTAGCCAGCAAGGCAGCAATGCCTACGGAAGAGGGTAACACCTCAGAAGGAGTTGGGGGGCAGGAGACATCTCCTACAAGTTCTGCACCCTTTGGGAGGAACTCGGAGACCTCCAGAACATCAAACAAGACCTCAGGAACATCATTTTTCAAGTTTTCTAAGAAGGATTATGTACTATCCATGTTACAGGGCAAAACTGGAACTTTATTTTGAGAACAGGGCAGATGTCCCAGGGAAGGTTCCACCATAAACTGAGACTGAATTTCATCATCATGAGTGGAACATACAGGAAAATTTGCTGGAACACACACTGACTCCCTAACTTCAATCTTGCTGCACCCAGAATTCTGCGTAGCAGTCAAACTAGCTTGCAACTCCAAAACTGCAGAAAAACAGGTGAGTATAGTGGCAATACCTAGATGAGCCTCTAGGGACACTGCAGAAGACTCTAAACAAGGCCATCTTAACTCATCCAGAGTACAGGGTGCAGAATCAGCACTTTTCTCAGAACAAGAAAGGGACTCACAAATGTCAGTGTGATTGGACATCATATTGTTATTCATGGTACAGGGCAGGCTCAGAGAAACTTTCTCTGGACCCAGCAAAGATGTTTCAGAGTCAGATTCGCAAAACCGAAGCGCTGTCTCACTCTTAGATTCGGCTAACAATGTCAAATCCGAGGAGCCAGAACGCGAAACCTGCGAATCCAAGATCGCTTTAGGTTGTGAAACTGACGCTTCCATAACGCAAATCTCCGCGATCTGCGGAGCAGACTGCAAGGCATCTTGGGCCGAAACACTGGAGCAACTGTCCCCAGGCAACGGGCCCTTACAGGTGTGAACAGGGTGAGACAGAGACTCATCTGCAGAAGAAATAGCGACATCAACAGAATAAACTTTATTAGGCATATTAATTTCACTTTTGATGCTGCATAGTTTAGGAATTTTTCCCATAGCAGGATCATAGATGGAAGATCTTAAAGATCTGTTCTTAGATGACAAGGGATCCCACATATCTTTGAGAAAACTGGCACATTCATGTTGATCACAATCTGCAGGAACATCTGAGAAACAGGCATTACATCGCATAGATTCAAACTTCACGCAATCAGGAGAGAATCTTTCAAGATTCGCACAGGAATCAAGCACAGTAGTGCACCCATTCATGTCAGGTCGCACAATATCTAGACTCACATGCTTTACCCCAGAAAGGCAGTAACAATCATCCGATAACGATGTCTCTTTATTGAAGTCAATTGATTGGTGTGTGTGCAATTCCTCCAAAATCGTCTGCCACACATAAGTCACCGGATTCACAAAACATTCGTCACACTCATCAGAGTCAATCAAAGCGTACACCGAATCAAGACAAGCATAAAGAATCTCTGCGCTTTTTGCGATGTAGAAATCGCAAAACGCCTTCCAATCAATCTCAAACTCCTCAATTAATGCTCCAATATCCCATGGAGCAAATGGGGGTTCAAACAACCCGGTTTCCAAGAAACCCTCATAAGGGTTGGGGTCAGGAACATGCAAAGACTTTCTTACTCCTTTAATATAGAAAATAATTCTGCCTATCAAAGGATCCACAAATGCCCTTTCTTGGGGTAATGAAACCTGAGACTGAGAAATTTCAGACTTTACAGAAACAATTTTTTTATTTGTAGTTGCTATGGGCAACGGATTTTTCAGCTGAGAAGTCTTCCTTTTTTTCCTGCTTTTAGTCCTTGCTGCTTTAGGTGGCTGCTGTTTAGACACAGGGGAATAGTTACTGCATTCATTTTCAAACTGAATGGTTTTGCATGAAGTAGGTAGAGCAGCTGACTCATTAGCAACTACACACTCATACAAGGCAGGTGGCAAGCAAGGCAACTCAAACCAGTAGGAGAATGTAAATGTAAGAAACTGATACAGATTATCATTCCAAGAATTGTATTGCAATATTTCATGAGCCCATACAAACAGATTGTCTTTCAAAAGCACATAAGCTAATTGGAGAGCAGACGTGGACGGATTAGTAATTTGAAAAGTAGGATTCAGACAAAATTTTACGCATTCAGAGAGAAAATCCTCTTTCGTCTCTGAATTTAATATTTTGAAACTCTTAAAGACACAGGAACCATACTCAGCAAAATCGTACAAATCAGAAATTCTCTCTACACTGGGGTTTTGGGTTGGGCTGCTCATAATATAACGATTGTGGGATATCTCCGTGTTCAGCGCACAAAGATGTGCGCTGACACTGCGGAGGTCCTCCACAAGCGTGTCAAGATACTAGAACCCAGCTTTTGGTGCAAGCACCAGTAGAGGGAAATTCCTGTCGGCAGATGGCGCTGGGGAGTGCAGAGGAACCAATCCTCTGTACCTCCACAAATGCCAGACAGGAATTGTACGAAGCGCAGAACGCAATCGCAAGAGAAGCGATTGCGAATGAGAACGAGCAAAGGGACAGGTTGTATGTGTGTGCGCCAATCTAGTCGCCACCCCGCAACCGCGCACACACAACAGCAGATGGGAAACAGGAACGCAACCGCAAGAACGGCAATTTCCAGAAGTGACACAAGGCAGATCAGAACAGAATACGAGGATAGCAAAGGCACAGCAAATCATACAAAGAGGAGATACGGAAAATAACAAACGCTAGCTAACCGCGAACACCGCACTCATTCGCAACAGTGCACGTGGTTATGCGCGGTCTCCACGTGATAAGCACAATAGAGACAAGCACGCCTAACTAACCATCAACAGACAAACACGAAACAAAGAACGTGAACGCTTGCTTAACGGTTACCTCACCGAGCCTACAGCAAGCGCCCGTATCAGACAAGACAGACAGACGAGAAACAGGAACTAGGCAGAAAGGATCCACCGCTCTTCCGCCAGAGCAAGTGTGATCCAAGCAGGAACACAGATCAGAAAGATCCACAGCCGCTAACGCTAGCGGCTAGTGCGATCTAAACAAGACAGATCAGATGAGGTAGCCGGTAGCAACCGCTGCTCCAGCTTACACTCCAGGAACTCAGATCAGAAGGATCCACAGCTGCTACCGCTAGAGGCTAGTGCGATCCAAACAAGACAGAGCGATTCGCTATCAACCGCCGCTGGTGACAGCGCAATCGCGACAGACAAGACAAGACAGAATAGGCAGTACAAATTATACACAAACTGACTGCACTAACTAGGAATGCAAGGAGCACTCCCCAAGAATTAACTATACTAAGATAGCAGTGGCTGACACTCCAGGTGAGTCCAGCAGGAACAAACCTCTATGAGCAGCGAAGCATTGTGGGACACACATAGTACTTATAGTACACACCTCCAATGAATGTGGCCAGGCAATTTGCATGACAACGTATGCAAATTCCTCAGCAAGCACAAGCTGCAAAACTGACAGAAGGTCTTCTTTCCAGAGTCCTGCAGCATGCAGACCTGAATAATGGTCAAAAGGCTGCCTGCCTGCGCAGGCAGCTGAGCGGATCGTTACACTTTCCCAGCCTCCTAGTACTTCCTCCAAGCGTCCGGAAGGACGCTTGGAGGTCGCATTAAACAAAAAGTTACTGTTGCCATCTTGTGGCCAAATAGTAAAACTACACTCTAAAGCATTTTTCACATACAAATTCATTACTTATACACAAAAAATTACAGTGTTGTGAAAAACTATTTGCCCCCTTCCTGATTTCTTATTCTTTTGCATGTTTGTCACACTTAAATGTTTCTGCTCATCAAAAAACGTTAACTATTAGTCAAAGATAACATAATTGAACACAAAATGCAGTTTTAAATGATGGTTTTTATTATTTAGTGAGAAAAAAAACTCCAAATCTACATGGCCCTGTGTGAAAAAGTGATTTCCCCCCTTGTTAAAAAATAACTTAACTGTGGTTTATCTCACCTGAGTTCAATTTCTGTAGTCACCCCCAGGCCTGATACTGCCACACCTGTTTCAATCAAGAAATCACTTAAATAGGAGCTATCTGACACAGAGAAGTAGACCAAAAGTACCTCAAAAGCTAGACATCATGCCAAGATCCAAAGAAATTCAGGAACAAATGAGAACAAAAGTACTGTAATTGAGATCTATCAGTCTGGTAAAGGTTATAAAGCCATTTCTAAAGGTTTGGGACTCCAGCGAACCACAGTGAGAGCCATTATCCACAAATGGCAAAAACATGGAACAGTGATGAACCTTCCCAGGAGTGGCCGGCCGACCAAAATTACCCCAAGAGCGCAGAGAAAACTCACCCGAGAGGCAACAAAAGACCCCAGGACAACATCTAAAGAACTGCAGGCCTCACTTGCCTCAATTAAGGTCAGTGTTCACGACTCCACCATAAGAAAGAGACTAGACAAAAACGGCCTGCATGGCAGATATCCAAGGCGCAAACCACTTTTAAGCAAAAAGAACATCAAGGCTCGTCTCAATTTTGCTAAAAAAAAATCTCAATGATTGCCAAGACTTTTGGCAAAATACCTTGAGGACCGACGAGACAAAAGTTGAACTTTTTGGAAGGTGCGTGTCCCGTTACATCTGGCGTAGAAGTAACACAGCATTTCAGCAAAAGAACATCATACCAACTGTAAAATATGGTGGTGGTAGTGTGATGGTCTGGGGTTGTTTTGCTGCTTCAGGACCTGGAAGGCTTGCTGTGATAGATGGAACCATGAATTCTACTGTCTACTAAAAAATCCTGAAGGGGAATGTCCGGCCATCTGTTCGTCAACTCAAGCTGAAGCGATCTTGGGTGCTGCAGCAGGACAATGACCCAAAACACACCAGCAAATCCACCTCTGAAAGGCTGAAGAAAAACAAAATGAAGACTTTGGAGTGGCCTAGTCAAAGTCCTGACCTGAATCCTATTGAGATGTTGTGGCATGACCTTAAAAAGGCGGTTCATGCTAGAAAACCCTCAAATAAAGCTGAATTACAACAATTCTGCAAAGATGAGTGGGCCAAAATTCCTCCAGAGCGCTGTAAAAGACTCGTTGCAAGTTATCGCAAACGCTTGATTGCAGTTATTGCTGCTAAGGGTGGCCCAACCAGTTATTAGGTTCAGGGGGCAATTTCTTTTTCACACAGGGCCATGTAGGTTTTGAGTTTTTTTTCTCACTAAATAATAAAAACCATCATTTAAAAATGCATTTTGTGTTCAATTATGTTATCTTTGACTAATAGTTAACGGTTTTGGATGAGCAGAAACATTTAAGTGTGACAAACATGCAAAAGAATAAGAAATCAGGAAGGGGGCAAATAGTTTTTCACACCACTGTAACTCATTACCTCCCACACTCCCCATTTTTTTTTGTAATTAAATTTTTTTAAAAAAATTTACAATTAAAAAAAAAAATACAGAAATAGTTACCTTAGGGACGGAACTTTTTAAATTTTGATGTCAGGAGGGTACAACACTGTTACTTTATAAACTACGGGCTTGTAAATAGGGATGGACGCAAAACTGAAAAAAATGCACCTTTATTTCCAAATAAAATATTGGCGCCAAACATTGTGATAGGGACATAATTTCAACGGTTTTATAATCGGGACGAATGGGCAAATACATTTCATGGGTTTTAATTACAGTAGCATGCATTATTTAAAAACTATAATGGCCGAAAACTGAAAAATAATGAATTTTTTTCCCACATTTTTCCTATTTTCCCATTAAAACATATTTAGCATAAAATAATTCTTGGCATAATGCCCCACCTAAAGAAAGCCTAATTGGTGGCGGAAAAAACAAGATATAGTTCATTTAATTGTGATAAGTAATGATAAAGTTATAGACGAATGAATGGAAGGAGCGCTGAAAGGTGAAAATTGCTCTGGTGCTCCAGGGGTAAAACCCCTCAGTGGTGAAGTGGTTAAAGAGAGGTAATCTCCAACACCAATGTGGTAGGAAAAGATTTTCTTCAAGAACAATTGTAATGTTGACCTACCACATTGGAGTTATTCATCTGAAAAGGTAAGATTACCTCTCTCTAATTTATTTTGGGTGACTCCATCTCTGTTTATTGTCCCATCCATTTCACTGGTTCCTGTAGGTTACTGTACTTTAACCATCAGTTATGCACAGAATAAATTGCACGTCTGTAAGCGCACTTTGAAAGTTGCCTCAATAATAAGGCTACCCTCAGCTTTGTGATTCTTATATGGCTATTGAGCCAGCTGTGTGCAGAGAGAAAATCTGTGTGCAGAGAGTGAATGAGTGTGTTCATCACAAGGAACATGTCATATAATTTGTTTTGTATTTTATTGCATTGAAAAATGCAGTACAGTGGATTTGATTTGAACAAGTCAGTAAGGCACTAAGGGAATTTCAAATGTCTGTGGCTGCACAGCAGTCCGTAAGAGCAGAGTGTGCATATACTGAATATGTCATTAAATGAATTTCACTGTTTTTATTGCAGGTGAGGAAGCTGATTGTGCTGGATCCACAAAAAAGATTAACAGTCTCTCAGGCTCTGCAGCATCCATGGGTAACAGGTAGAGCTGCCAAGTTTTCCCATATGGACCAAACACAGAAGAAACTTCAGGAGTTTAATGCTAAGCGCAAGCTTAAGGTGAGATGTACATCAAAGAAAAAAAATATAGGTTGGCTGCTTTAGGCCCCTTCCAAGTTGCAACACACTACATTTGCGTTTCAATGCAATTCTTCCCAATGCGGTTGGATATCCATTCATAACAATGATTGGAAATATCCCAAGCATTTTCAGGAATTTATCTGCGACTCTGCATTGCAATTCTGCTGTGAATAGCAACATAATGATAGGGACATCAGGAAGTCCAGTCTATGGACTGCTGATATCCCTGCGGATCGTGTCACATCATGTTCCTGAAATCGTGATCGAAATTGCAATAAGTGGGCATGAGGCCTTACACTTTTACTAAAAAGTCAGTTTGAATTAGGCAGAAAGGGGAAAGGCTAGAATTTCTTAGAAGTTGATTGTTGTGTGCCCCTTGTGAGGAGATTTTCCCTAACAGTGATCAGCAAAGTGCTGCTGCTAATGTATCCCTATGGGATCATTCTCACTACATGCAGCACTTTGTAGGCAATTGCATTGTGATTCTTGCTCTGTTAAATGGTAATCAAAACGCAAAATCGTGATTGCGATTTGATTTGCGTTTTGAGTGTGAACCTGCCCAAATAGATTTTTTGAACTTTTATATTTAGTTTGTTATTGTATAAGTTCTAAGTGTAACTGAAAATGATTCTAGATTTCTGGTATTTTATCCTTAATAGGCCGCAATGAAAGCTATAGTAGCTTCAAGTCGCTTAGGACACCACAGCAATATAGAGAATTCCAGATGTGTGCAAGAAGAGCCAAAAAAGAATGAGTTCTCAGGGGCTGTGTCTGAAGAACCCCATTTAGCAGCTGAACAGCAAAGCATCTCACAGGACCCACCACCGAAACACGAACAAGAAGAGCATCCCGCCAGCACACAAGCAACACTCATTGGAACCGGCACCTAGCGACAGCATTATTTTATTTTTTGAAAAATATAATCCATCAGTACTACTCTAAAGTAGTTATATGAGCCAGTAACCTTTGAAAAATGCTAAGGACTTTCTAAAGCAAATGAGGTGCTAAAAAATGTAACATGTTAAAAATGAAACATGAAGAAAAGACAGCAGCCATACATAAATTACAAGGGCAGACTTTTGTAACTTAGTGAAATAAATCTGTAACAGTAACGTAATTGTGTAAAATGCCAAATCCTAATTGACAATTTTAGCACCAACAGTTGGTGAACTTGTGAATATCTTTTATTATAATACAACCTTTTGGTAAAACAGTAGGCAGCATGGTGGACAAACAGATAGCATTCTTTCCTTCCAGCAATAGACTTTCAGAATCTAAATATCAAGTTTGTATGTTCTCCACCATTACTGTGTAGGTTGCTCTTGGTGCTTTATTTTACTCCCATATTCTAAGAAAGACTTCTAGGCGTAATGGTTTTTAGTAATTGGTTGTAGAATGTAATAGAAACATTTGTCTCCTAGTCCTTTTTGTACCTTGTGAGCCCGATTTACAAAGTTCCAGGAGCAGCAAGTGCATTTCCTCACTTTGCACCTCTAAGGGATCACATTTGCATACCATAATGACTTGCACTTATGTTCAGGATGTAAACCATAGCAATGTGGAGGGATCCTCGGCTTGCAATGATGACCAGAAAACTCAGATTTTCCTTTTATTTAAATTTTTTTTGAAAATCACGTTTTATTGCTCACAATTAAACAAGAAAGTAAAAACCAATACAGAATACAGTATCTGTCAATCTTATAGAAAGGGTGAGTTATATGCGTACGTTAAAAAAGGGCGTCGGGAAAAAAGGGCGCAGGGTTTTAAATGATAAGCACGAATAACGTTTAAAAAAAAATTGTAGTATATTTCGTTTAAAAATAATGTTTTATAAAGTTATAAATCATTAAATAATGTGTATGAAATCGGCAATTGTAAAAACTTTAATCTTCCCTGTTTAAAAAGTGAAATGTATAATAACGTTTTATAAAAGATTAATAAGAATTTTACTAAAACTATACCTAACCCTACTCTCACACAGAACCCTCCCTGTACCTACCCCTACCCCCTAGACCCCCCCTGGTGGTGCCTAAACCTAAGACCCCCCTGGTGGTGCCTAAGCCTAAGACCCCCCTGTTGGTGCCTAAACCTAAGACCCCCCTGTTAGTGCCTAAACCTAAGACCCCCCTGTTGGTGCCTAAACCTAAGACTCCCCTGGTGATGCCTAAACCTAAGACCCCCCTGGTGGTGCCTAAACCTAAGACCCCCCTGTGATAAGCATTAATAATGTTTTAAAAAAATATTGTGCTGTTTTTCGTTTAAAAATAATGTTTTAAAAAAATATTGTACTGTTTTTCGTTTAAAAATAATGTTTAAAAAATATAAATCATTAAATAATGTGTAATCATATGAAGCAGTCATAAAACATTAAAAGTCTCTGGGCGCCGCTTGTAAAACGTTATTTTTCTCCGGCGCCCTTTTTTCCTGTTAGGCGTCCATTAGACAATATTTATTATGGGAGTGAATGGCGGCGCCCTTTTTGTCCACCTGCCTCATGCGCCCAAATTTCCTGCCTCTGAGTTACATACTATACATATAACATCAAGAACTCACTGAGCCACTCCTATCACAGGTAGAAAGTCTTCTAGTTTAAACAAAGTAATCGTAAATAAATGTCAATACAGCAGAAACCAGTATAACCCGCCATGAGCCTATATTACCATAGAAAAATAGAAAGAAACAAGAAGAGGAAAGAGGAAAAGAGTGAATAAGAAAAAAAGAGAAAATAAAATAAAAAGATCCTAGTCACCCACCTGCCAATAAAAATCCCTTTTATGTTAATTTTTACACCTTAAATATTGAACAAATAAATACATATAAAATAAAAAATGAATATTTAAAAAATGAATATTAATCAATGGTTCTCAACATATTTATATTTAAATCTGATATTAAGTTATATAACTAAAATTAATACCTTCTACTCCATAGAAATGAACAGTTGCTTGTGATTCCAAACAGGTGTATGATCATCAGGTATGACACTGCTTCATCATACTTTCAATCTTGTACACACCTTTAATATTGATTGGCCAATCACTGACCAATTTTACCACTTCCTTGTAGTATTTACATACACAATATGTTCATAGTATTCAAAATTTGTTGACCTTCATACTGCATGGAGGTGGTAAAATTGGCCAGTGATTGGCCAATCAAAATTGAAGGTGTGTACAAGGCAGCCAACTGGCCAATGACTGGCCAATGTTATCACTTTCATATAGTATAAGAGCTTACCTACACAATCTGTTCATTGTAATCAAAATGTGTTGGCCATCATGCAGGTGGTAAAATTGGGCATTGATTGACCAATCAAAATTGAGTGTGTATATGCAAACAAAATTCTTGTAGACACGTAAAACATGTCACCCGGCAGAGGTCGATACCCGGCCCCTTGGGCGATATTCCAGGGGCGGGGCTAGAAGTGTTGCTAGCCTGCAAGTCACTGATGTGTTCTGTTCCTATGTGGGGGACAGAGCGGTGCAGGAGTGAGGTCGTGCGGCAGGCGGAATAAGTGTATAGAACAATGCTTTTGGCCGTTGATTGTTCAATAAGGTTTGGGGGCTGTTGTACACTCACTGTATTCTCAGGAGCGATGGTCATTATCTCCTACCTTGGCAAAGTTTCATCTGACATGTGTACGAAGCATTACACTCTCTGTTAAGGCTCTGCCTCTAGAATAGTGAAGACTTTTCTAAGCTTAACACATTATCATACATTAAGCTTGTGAACATGTGCATTAGGTTAAATTGGGGAGCTAATTGGATTTTGCAGTTGCATAGCTTTACTAGGATTCCTATGAGCAGTAACATACTAAATAATTACTTATTTACCATGTTTACAATATTCAAATTCATACAGAAACACTGTAAGAAATATATATTTCAAGCAATTTCCTTCATTAAAAGTTTCACAAAAATCATTTTATGCACTAATAATCTTCATTTTATATATTAACCTCTCTGGCGGTTATCCCGATCTAGGGTCGGGGAGAAAAACCGCAGCTAAGAGCGGTAATCCCGACCTCTGCTCAGGGTAGCCACCGGAGGCTGAATTAAGCAGTGCGCGCAGCGGGAGCGTTTATACATACCTCCCAGGGATTCCGACATTGGCTGACATTCTTCTTCCTCTCCTCCGGGGCTCTGCTTTCAGCTGGTGAGATCGCCGGCTGTCGTCATGATGACAGCCGGCAATTTCACTTTAGAGTTGCAGCGCCACCTGGAGGATGGAGGTCTAAACTTCAGCGCTGGAGCCAGGGGGGTGAGTGATTGCAGAACTGCTGCAGATCTCCCTGACAGCATGATTTTTTCCAGTTTTTAGGGTCTGAAAGGGTGCAAAAAAAATTGCACCACTTTCAGACCCTAAAATCCGGAAAGAATCATAATGCCAAGGGGGTTAATGACCTAGTTGATGCAGTAGAAAGCAAAGTTGCTGTTTTTGCAGATGATACAAAATTGCGCAGAATCATCAACTCTCAGGAAGATAGTGACATATTGCAGCAGGATCTGGATAGGATGGCTATATGGGCACATACATGGCAGATGAAATTCAATGTTGAAAAATGTAAAGTCATGCATTTTGGTCGTACCAATGGTCTAGCACCATACAAAATAAATGGGAGACAGTTGGGGACATCAAACTTGGAGAAGGACTTAGGAGTACTCATCAATAACAAGTTAAGTAATCATATTCAATGCCAAGCTGCTGCAGCTAAAGAAAATAACATTTTGGGATGCATTAAAAGGGAAATAAAAGCTTGGGATGTTAGCATAATACAGCCCGTTCAACTCCCTGGTAAGGCCGCATTCGGAAGACGGAATTCAGTTCTGGGCACCGCATTGTAGGAAGGATATTGCAGGTTTAGAGTAGGTGCAGAGACGAGCAAATAGATTGATTAGAAGGATGGAAGGTCTCACGTACCAGGAAAGGTTAGATTAACTGGGCTTATTTAGAAAAAACGCCTTAGAGATCTAATTAACATGTATACCTGTAAATACATGATAGTGCAATATAAATGCTTGGCTGGTGAGCTTTTTGCCCCGAGGCTTGTGCAAAGGATTAGGGGACATGATCTGCACATGGAGGAAAAAGTTGTATCCATTTATTTAGGAAAGGGTTCTTTATGGTAAGAGTGATTAAAATGTGGAATGTATTATCGCAGGAAGTAGTTATGGCAAATTCTATATCTTCGTTTAAGGGGGCTTAGATGCTTTCCTTGCGTTGAAAGACATCCATGGCTACAATTACTAGGTAATTACCAGTGGTGTTGATCCAGGTATTTTTTATGATTGCCATCTGGAGTCGGGAAGGATTTTTTCCCCTTTTGGGGCTAATTGCCTTTGTAATGGTATTTCGTCTTCCTCTGGATCAACAGGGATATGTGAGGGAGCAGGCTGGTGTTGTACCTTATCTATTGGTTGAACTTGATGAACGTATGTTCTTTTTTTTTTTCAACCCAAATAACTATGTAACTATGTAAAATATGTAATGAAATGCTGAGGCTACTTTCAGATACGATGCAGTGCAATTGTCCTACAGCATGAATCCCTGCCACAGGACAGTCGCGCCGCACCATTAACCTTGCACATTACCCTGCGGCAGACTGTGCCCACTGGGTAATATGCACAGCTCTGCTCCCGCTCAGTGACGTGCTCCCTGCTGAACAGGAAGTATGTCACTGAAGTTTCATCGGTCTGTGCTTACATGCCACACCACAATCGCAATTGTGCTTTCACACATACTGCGTTGCCATTGACTTGCATTGCTGCCTAATTTATGCAGTGGGTATGGATCATGCGGCAAAGCACTGCAGAGTTTGTGGTGACCTTGCATCAATTTTGCTACTTCCATCGCAGCACAATGCCATAGTATATAAGTTCCCATAGATCAGGGGTGGCAAATTTTTAAGGCCAAGGGCCATATTGCTGTCCTTGTGAGTGCCAAGGGGCCAAACTAGTGAAATGAAACCCAGTTTTTGCTGATTGCCATTAGGTACACCATGTCTGTGACATTTTACTAAAAGAATTCCACGGGAAATAACCCATATACCAAATGCAGTTAGCACCGTGGCAGCTGCTAGTCAGTGGCTGTTACTGCTGCTGCCTCCTGCACATGACACCACGGCTAGGGCCGGCGGGCTGCTTGGATTTACAACTTTAAAAAGCTTTGGTGGACACCAGAAATGGCTCGACGGGCTGCATTTGACCCCCGGGCTGGGCTTTGGACATGCCTGCCATAGACTAACACTGCCATAGCAACGAGCTGCGTCGAGGGAGAGTACCGCAAGGCGTGGTATCGCTCCATATGTAAAAGGGGCCTGATGCTTTAACAATGAAAGAATATGTTTGTGTATATTAGAAGTATAAATCTTGATGATTACCGTACATACTGCTGAAAAATAAAAGTTTGCAGAAAGTGACAGTAAAGACAGTTAAACGCTTTAAAACATATAATTATAGAGTAAAATATTTGCTATAAATTGTAAAATTATTAGAACATACTAGAATGTGCAATGAAAGACCTTGTATAGAAATTAGCCTGTATTCAATTTACTTTTTAGCAAGTTTTTTTCTTAGGCGATAATTTTTAAACTTCTTTTAAAATATTTTTTTCTGCGCTCTGCATTTGAAGGGTACCAAGAAGTAGGTGAAAAAGTGCTGTCAAAATTATTCTGAGTATTTTCTTGATTGTTGCTGGCTTAAAAGGCCTTGTATTAATTAGGTTTGAAAATATCACCTAGGAGAAAATTTAGGAGAAAATGTGAATCGGATTAAACCCAAAGTTTCACCTGGGTCATGTCAGACTACAGTATAGTCATGGTTATCAAATGGTTCATTAAATGATGATGTATGTTGCAACATGCACAAACATGTATAGGCCATTTATTTTCCATAATTGGACCATCTCCAGTTTTGTTACATCATGGGTCATCATCAAGTATTGTGGCTTTAGCAAATTAGACAGTGTAATGTGATTATTTATGTGAACTGCTTAATGTTCTCTGTAAAACACTGCAGTCAATGTGATGTAAAACTGTAAAATAGACGCAATATTATGTGGTCATCTTATAAAAGCAAACTTTCATCTATTCTATATGAGTGAGTCTTGTTTAGTTTAGAAATTACAACAGTTTAACAGTTCCCTTTGCCTAGGTCAAGCTGCCATATGAGTGTTTCATTGTCATTTGTTTTTTAATGTTTGTGCAGAAATAATAGTCAACATAACAGTTTCAATATAATTTTGTAGTATACCACATTAATAACAATTAGTTGTCATTAATTGCTGATTATTCTGTTTTGAGGTCATGACCTTAATTGGACTTTTACTTCTAGCAAAAGTCAATGGGATTCACAAAAACTTTCATGCATGCGGCAGCTGCGATCACCAGGCTGGATGCTAAGCAGTGATCGGCCGTGATCTGCTGAAACCACAGACTTCAGCAGCTTCCAACCTTACATGAAAAGATATACATAGCAATAAATAGGGAAAAGATACAGTCCAGTGTACATTTCCCTATTTATCTTCACAAATGTCACTCCCAGGTGGGTAAGCCATTTGCAATGTTCATTAAATAAATGTGCAGTAATTATGATGCCCAGTAATCAATGGACACACAAGCATACACAGCAGTGCGTGAAAAAAATGACCCAACCCCCCCACCCCAAAGCCTTATTACCCACACAGGTTGGGTTGGCCCTGGCTACGCCCAACAACATTGCTTCTACTTTTAAAATTGGATGGGGAGTACATTTCAAGTGAAGGAGTAGAATCCTCCATTCCCTCCCTTCCACAAAGGGGGGGGGGGGGGGGGTCATCCATACCTCCTTGAGCACAAAAAATGAGGGAGGTGAGATGATACAATGAGAAGGGCATATGATGCAGGGAGTCATCAAATAACCACCCCTACTAAGACAAAAAGGGTCTTTCACAAGACTCTTCACCTAATTACCATAAAGTGCTAAAATGTAATCAAAAAACTATTAAAGCGTTTAAAAATTTAATTTTCTTGCTCAAAGTCTTCTGCATCGTTTGAAATATATATATATATATATATATATATATATATATATATATTTTTTTTTTTTTTTTAAGTTGATTATAGAATATTGTCATATTGATTGAAAAGTTGCTATTCTCAGTGTCTGTCCTCTTTAAGTACCAGAGCACAGGTGATGTAATGCTGCTTGCCCAAGCTATGTTTAGTAACTCAACTGGATGACGCAGTAGGGTGCTGTAGCTTGGTTGTATCACTGTCAGCAAGAAATTACCCCATGGGGTTTGCTTGAATCTCATACTGCCAGTGACCTAACCCAGCCACATTATCTACCAGAGCCTATAAATATAGGCAGGGAGGGAGCTCTGAAGGGAGTTAAAAGTGTACCTATACCTATCCTGCTTACTTGCTTTTGTTGGCAACCGTATAGAATGTTTATAAGTAACACAAAACACAGAAAAAAAAACCTCATACTTACCTCATTAAAGCCATGTGCTTTCACTGATCTTTTCTTTGGTTTTCACTCTCTGCAAATGCTAATGCTACATAGAGAGGCAAGAACAGCCAATCAAAAATGTTGCTGTGGCCCCATCGCTTTGCCCTAAGGGCCTTTTTCCACTACCCTGCGATTTGATTCTGATTGCAAATTGCAAGGTACATTAAACGAATGGAAACTGCAGCAGCAATTTCCATTAGTGCGATCTGATTGCGATGTGATTTTGGTCAAAACGCGATCGTCGTCCTGCCGCGTTTTGGCCGCGATTGAGCTTTACTATACTGAGTATAGTAGCTTAATCGCATGGTGGAAATTGAAACGCGATTACGATTGTGATCGCGATCGCATTTCATAGTGGAAAAGAGCCCTAAGAGCCTTTTTCCACTACCCTGCGATTTGCGATTTGATTCTGATTGCAAATCGCAAGATACATTAAACTAATGGAAACTGCAGCAGCAATTTCCATTAGTGCAATCCGATTGCGATGCGATTTTGGTCCAGGCGCAATCGTCATCCTGCAACATTTAGGATGCGATTGAGCTGTACTATGAGTATAGTAGCTCATTCGCAATTGCATGGTGGAAATTGAAACGCGATTACGCATTTCATAGTGGAAAAGAGCCCTCAAGCCTTGTACACATTGTTTGCCCTCTGACCAAAAAATAACCAGTCTATAATTGTAATGGTAGGTTTACTGTAGCTGTGAGAGACAAGATAACAACAAAAGAACCCTCAAAAACCCAGTGCCCCAAAGTCAGATCTTGATGTGCATTGTAATGAATAAAATAAGTATTTTATCCCCTATCAACCAGTAAGATTTCAGGCTCCCAGGTGTCTTTACTGTATGCAGGTAATTAGCTGAGATTAGGAGCATTATCTGTAAAGCCCCATACACACACTCAACAGCGGTCTTTTTTAGGCTCTCCATGTCCAAATGTTGAATTGACTTCTTATCAGTCTTATCAGCTGCTTGAACAATAGCAAGAGATTTTTTTAGGTGTTTCACAAGAAAAGTTATGAGAGCCTAATGCTGGGCATACACGGCCCAGATTCTTCTTATCAATCGAGCCGCTGATGGCTCGATTGATCATTTCCGACATGTCCAATCACCGCGTGAATCGATTCCCGGCTCAATCCCCGCAGGCGGACAATAGGCAAAGACAAAGCGCTGAGAAGGAAGTGCCCGCGGGGACGAGCGGAAATCAATCCGCGCGCACGCCCGGACGAGCGGTGACGCGCCGCCATCGAGCCGCTGGCTCGATACCGGCGCACTATCTGCTAGATAGTATGCCGTGTATGCCCAGCATAAAGAGACCACTGTTGAGTGTGTGTATGGGGCTTAAAAGACTGCTGTTGAGTGTGTGTATGGGGCTTAAAGGGAGGGTTCACGGAGAAAAAAAAATACTAATCCATTTAACTGGGGCTTCCTCCAGCCCGTGGCAGGCAGGCAGGACGTGCCCTCAACTGCTTGGGGCAACACAGTCAAGTTTTCGAATCCACCGTGTTTCTCTCTGCAAGAAGAGTTTCTCATAGTCTACCCCTTTCAAATCCTGGGCAAGAACCCACTGGGCAAGCATTTCACTGCCCCAAGCAGTGAAATGCTTTCTATGGCCTGGTGCACACCAAAAAACGCTAGCAGATCCGCAAAATGCTAGCAGATTTTGAAACGCTTTTTCTTATTTTTCTGCAGCGTTTCAGCTAGCGTTTTGCGGTTTTGGGAAGCGTTTTTGGTGTAGTAGATGTCTTATATTGTTACAGTAAAGCTGTTACTAAACAGCTACTGTAACAAAAAACGCCTGGCAAACCGCTCTGAAGTGCCGTTTTTCAGAGCGGTTTGCGTTTTTCCTATACTTAACATTGAGGGCCCGTTCACACTGCACGCGTTTCCAGCCGCGTTTTGGAAACGCGTGCAGGTGGCCAAAACGCACGACATCAGACATTGCATAGAGTGCAATGTCTGATGTTCACACAGCATGCGTTCCGGACCTGTGCGGTCCGGGAACGCATGCTGCACGCAGATTTTACAAAAACGCGCGGCTGTCCCATTCACTTTTCAGTGATGGGATCAGCCACGCAACGCATACGAACGCGGACATGCGTGCGTTCGTACGCGTTGCGGTCCGCATGCGTTGCAGTCCGCATTTTGTAGTCTGAACGGGCCCTGAGGCAGAAACGCATCCGCAATCCAAAATCTGCTGCAGCCCGGGAGTATGCGTTTCTGCAAAACGCCACCCGCTCTGGTGTGCACCAGCCCATTGAAATACATTACCCTAGCGGATCCGCGCCCGCAGGCGGATCGCAAACCGCAGCGGAAACGCTCTGGTGTGCACTAGGCCTACAAAAGCATTTTCTTCTGTCTTTTGAGACCATCTATATTTTGAGATGAATGAACCCACTGGCTTGAAGGGATGTGAGTATTGTAACCAAGATGGCTTGAAGAGATCCCTTGCAGTATGTAATACCCATGTGTCTACTGAACAGTTTTAGCTGATTCAAATGTTTGTATGAAATGTATGTTTATCCTAATGCTTCGATTTATAATATATACCTACACACACAGTATCTCACAAAAGTGTGTATATATGAGTATTATGCTCAGTTTGTGGGACCATTCTGTTTGCACCCATAATTTTGAGGGGGCACTTGCGGGGTAGGAGACAGATGTCACATATAGCCAACATATACGGCTCCGCCTGCCATCTCAGCTGCGCAACCCCATGACCCTTTTGCCTGAAATATTTAGACTACTGGGGTAAAACATTCAGTATTGTCATAAACCTAACCGGAAATCACTTTTTATTATGTTCTTGGATCCTCTGCTTAACACACCTTATAGTTTTATCTACATAGAAGAATATGCAAGGGCAGTTCAGTTCATACATCGCATGGTCAATGATGCAAGTGTAAAATTACTTTACACACACACAAATCGCATATCACTGATGAGGCACAGGCATCGAACAACCGACAGCAGGAATTGCTATGGCGTCCACTACTTCCATTTCCTCTTGCCTCTTTGGTACATGGTACAACTGGAGGACCCCCACAGTTCGGTGATCCTGACTTCACTACCAGCAATGGAACACACCAACTCCCAAGCTTACCCTGTGCGATGCACCCATGTTGGTGCAATTTAAAATGCTCTTGCAGCGAAAGTTGGAACAGGCTACAACTAGGCTTACTGCCCAGTTTAAAGAGATATGGAAACCAGTTGCCTGCAGATGTGACCTGGAGGACACACTGCACAACACAACAGTGCTGGAAGAGATCTAGAGGAGATGCATGCTGAATTCAAAGCTGCTTATAACATGATGGAACATTACAAGAACTGGGTACGATGAGGAAATCTGCGAGTATACAGTATGGTATACAAGAGTCAGTAAGAGACTTTACCTCAAACATCACAACCCACTAGACAATACAATGAAGACCTACAGGGCACTTAAAGAGGCACTGAAGCGAAAAAAAAAAAAATATGATATTATGATTTGTATGTGTAGTACAGCTAAGAAATAAAACATTAAGATCAGATACATCAGTCTAATTGTTTTCAGTACAGGAAGAGTTGAGAAACTCCAGTTGTTATCTCTATGCAAACAAGCCATTAAGCTCTCCGACTAGTTAGTCGTGGAGAGGGCTGTTATCTGACTTTTATTATCTCAACTGTAAGTGAACTGTTTACTTTTTCTCTGCTAGAGGAGAGGTCATTACTTCACAGACTGCTCTGAAAGAATCATTTTGAATGCTGAGTGTTGTGTAATCTGCACATATTATAGAGTGATGCAATGTTAGAAAAAACACTATATACCTGAAAATAAAAGTATGAGAATATTTTCTTTGCTGCTAATCTTCTAGAAATTATTCATAGTACACAACCAATTCATTATATCATATTTTTTTTTCGCTTCAGTGTCTCTTTAAGTCCAGGGAACATCTGCACTCGAATCCCTTTATAGTAGACTCCAAGGGACCTGACAAAGTAGTTCACTATATCAAAAGTTTACTATATCTGAATTGGTCATACAATATGTTATCTATACAGGTGCAAGTAAGGACCTGAGGACTGAGTTTACTATAGCTAGAGGTTTACTATATCTAGATTCTACTGTAGTAAGAAACCTGTCCTACCCTATCTCTCCTTATCTTACCAGAAACATGCATAGAATATTTGTTGCTTGAAAACATTGTTTTCTGAAGCAAGTTGTTTTGGTGCACGGTGCTCAGCGCTGAAGCTGGGTGCCGATATAGTACTAATGCTATAGTGTGCACCCTGTGCAAAGGTAATTCCGGTTTCAATTACGTACTTCTCCTTCTGAGTTGCTACGACTCAGAGGGGGAATAGTATTTAACGCTGCTGGGAATTTGAGTGGCAGCAGAATGAGCAGTGTTCTAAAACAGGAGGAGATAGGTAGTATTCTCAGAAAATGTGCAACCTGTTAGAGAATTCAATGTATGGATATGTGTAGCGCTGGGAACCTGGGAAAGGTTCACAATAATCTAAATTTGTGTGTGCGATTTTACAAGGATATAATTGCTACACATGCATAAACCCTTGGCGCCAAAATTATCATTTATAGCTGTTAGTTAAGGGCTTCTAACATTGCCCCATGGCAATGCCGTTTTTTAACCAGCTTCGCACTTTATCCCGTTTTTCCCCTCATACCAAGTGCAGCTACCACTTTTTCACATTACCAAGTTTGGCTAGTACACCCCCCCCCCCCCCCCCCCCAGTATTAATCGCCTCCTCCTTTCCCCATGTTTGTTTTTTTAATCCCCATCTACCCCCATGTGTGGCACAGTATATTCCCACATAAATTGATGTTACTTACGATCAGCATAGAAGAAGAAGTGTAGCTAATACCCACAGTGCAGGCATACTGAGACTTCATTGCCCGCCCTCCCTTTACTCCACTGCCACACTATGGGCACCCAGAATCCTCTCTCCTGCCCAGCAGCTGACGGGCTCCTCCCCGCTTCCCCTGGAAGGCTGCAATGTCTCTCCCCCTTCTTCCTTGCATTTTAATTCACAGCAAAGCAGTGTATACCTCTGGCATACTTCATCCAGTTCTGTGCATCGCTCCTCCACTTTCATCAGAGCTGCTGGTGCACTGTGCTAATGTGCAGTTCCTGAATTCGTCACATGACAGACTCAGTCGGGCGCTGCAAAGAAGTAAAGAACTGCGCTAACAGGGTAATACGCACTTGCCATTAGTACTGGTAAAATTGCCATGGCAATTTTACCACCACTTCGTGAATGAGGACCAATATTACAAAAACAATTGTGATAACCTATTTCCTTTCCTAACACCCTGCTTTACAGAAAAAGAAAAAGCTCACCTTCACCTACACTGAAAGTCAACATAGTTATGATCCCTAAAAAGGAGTTCACAGAACTCTATAACTACTCCCATCAAGGCTTCTGTTACACTGCAAATCTAGATGCGATTCCAATCCAATTTTCAATGGATGATAGGAACACAAGAAGAAAACAGAAAAAAATGTAGCATGCAGGACTTTTTAAAATTGTGGCAAAATGATTCAGTAGATACATACAGTATCTTGCAGCAAAAGAAAATCCCAGGCCTAGAACAGTCACTGCATATACACAAATCCTTTGATACTTACTACTTAAAGGGGCACTATAGTGAAAAACTGTAAAATGTAAAATATGTGCAGAGATATACAAATAAGAAGTACATTTTTTTCCAGAGTAAAATGAGCCCTAAATTACTTTTCTCCTATAATGCTGTCACTTACAGTAGGTAGTAGAAATCTGACAGAAGTGACGGGTTTTGGAGAAAAGTAATTTATGGCTCATTTTACTCTGGAAAAAATGTACTTCTTATTTGTATATGTTTGCACATATTGTAAATGTTACAGTTTTTTGCTGTAGTGCCCCTTTAAAACAAAAGTTTGCTTTCAACAGAAAGTATTTGCGATAATTTAGGTTGGAGTGAGCTCCGAGATGTGCATCACTGCTGAAATATGTAAATTATCCATTGTTGTCCCTGTAAGCTAGCCACACCTCTACTGACTTCTTACAAATTGTACCGAGGAAATTGCACCAGTGATCAGCAAAGTGCTATGCCAGTGGTTCCCTATAGGTCCATGACCTCAAAACGCTGTTTGCAGCATTTTGTGAGTGACCCTGGAGTGGTCACATCAGTGGCTACAGTAGCTAATATTACTCCAGGAAATACCGTCACTTCCGCGTTTTACTAATGCGTCTATAGTGGGTTCCAGCCCTTAAAACACTTTACTCCTCTACAAATGCAATCATCAGATATTTGGGTTTGTCCTCCCAAGTGTTCCCAACACACAGGGGCACACGGCAGGGAGGTCCACTCTCCCCAATCCTATTTATCCTGGTCTTGGAACCTTAATGCTGGGTACACACAATGCAATTTCCCATCCGACAGGTGGGAATCGGGCGATTATTTCTGACATGTCTGATCAATAAAGTGGTCAATTTTGTACATTTATAATTGGAAAATCGATCGCTTTATCGATCGGGTGCACATTGGACATGAAAACACCATGCAACTTCCCATCTGATCACCAGTCGATCGGGTGGAAAATTGCATTGTGTGTACACAGCATTAGCCAGAGCTATTAGAGGGAATAGAGCATGCACCACAAGCTTTAGTTATTTGCAGAATAATGCATTATTTGCAGAATAATGCATTATTTGCAGAATAATGCATAATTGGAAGGATACCACTGGACTACTGATCACTATATACCTACCACTTATGCTGGGCATACACGGCTCGATTTTGAGCCATTAAAATGGCTCGACAGATCATTTCCGACATGTCCGATAAGAGAATTGACTGCGGAATCGAGCGTTGAAACGATCGAGCAGTGTATGCCCAGCATAAAATCTACTGATCACTGTATGTCTGTCACTAGAATCTGATTGCTACTCAGCAGTCACGCACTATCTGTCTTTCTTTGGTATTATTTATCAATGATATCTGATTGTTGTTATTGTCCACTTGTCATTGGAGATATTCTCTTATTATTTATATATGCTTATCATTGACAACAGCTCCATTTAATTGCTATCTGTCCATTGTTGGTAATATCTGAGTTTCATTGTTTTGTACCAGTTAATATTTACTTATTACTAGAATTTGCCTGTCCTGTTTGATTAGGTAAGTATTGTGTATTTCAATGTTTTTCTTTCCATTTAAATTGTAATTATTTTAATTTTAATCTTATCTCTTGATGTATGAAAATGTTGAGCAATGATACCTGCTTGTGGTCCATAATATATGAATAATGGAGTATAGCACACTGCCTACAGCACACAGCATACCTTTATGTAAATGTATAAAGGCTCATCGTAGTTGCAACAACATTTGAAAAGTGCTTTCCACACACAGGACACAAAATACATACATAGCTCAGACCAGCAATTAGTAGAATTGTGGTTTGCATTACAGAGGAAAACGCTACATGTCCATAAACGCCAAACTAAACAGATGGCCCTTGAATCCTGGCATTTTTTAGTGCTGAAGATCTGGAGCACAGGCCCTGAATCCCCAGCAGTGGTGGCCTGATCCTTTGGAGGAACTACGTAGTTTCGCGTTGGGATCTCAAACGTGCGGCCTGTCAGAGCAGTATGACAGTATGGAAGACTATCTTTACACGTCTTGTCTTAGGGCAGTTTCCCACTTGAAAAGAAAATGTATTCGTTTGGTACGGTGTCTGCAGCGCAGCGACAGACATGCAAACTGATTTAATGTTAAAATAGCTTATGCTTCCACTTGCTATTTTTAAAGGAGTCAATTGGCTTCATAGCAGTAAACATAACACAAAGTCCCACCTTGCTGCATTTTTATGGACAAGAAAATGCCAGCCTATTGAAACGGATGGTGTCTATACCCACTAGGCTCTTTACTGCATCCGATCTGTCACCTTCAATAGCCTATTGCAATAGCCTATTAAACTGCTGGGGCTCCCTATTGGACATAAAACAGACCAATGATTGACCTTGAGTAGGTGGCAGGACCCAAACTGCGCAGAGGACAGGATCACAATGAAGATGCGATGGACTACGTGACGTATCTGAGCGGATCTGCTTTATCGATCCTTTGCTGATCTGCCCACATCCGACACAAGTTGGAACCGGACCTTCCACTTTCTAGTGATGAAGAGTGATATACGCTGCACCACATCACCTGGTTCTATAGTGTAGTGGGTGGGAAGCTGGAAAATAAGAGTTGGAAGGGTAAAGGTGGCCATACACTGGTCGATTTGCCATCAGATTCGACCAACGGATAGATCCCTCTCTGATCGAATCTGATCAGAGAGGGATCGTATGGCTGCCTTTACTGCAAACAGATTGTGAATCGATTTCATCATGAAGTCGATTCACCATCTGTGGAGCTGCCGCTGCTGCCGCCGCCCCTTCCCCGCCAGCTATACATTACCTGCTCCGGCCGGCGCGAGTCCCCTGGTCTCCGCTGTCTCTTCTCCGGTCTGGGCTCCTCCAGCTTCACTTTACTTCCTGCCGGGGAAGTTTAAACAGTAGAGGGCGCTCTACTGTTTAAACTTCCTGCCGGGACAGAAAGAAGTGAAGCCTGCTGAACTCGGAGCCCAGCGCGGAGTTGGAGCAGCGGTGGGACAGTGGGGAATCGTGCCGGCGGAACAGGTAATGTATTGCAGCTGTATTGCATCGGTCGTCGGGCATTCGAACACCACTATCGACGCACTCCCGAACCGCCGGCGATTGAGTGAAATCTTCCGCACAGACAGGTACGATCGATTTCGGACAGAAATCGATTGCTCGGTCAGCGTTTGGGCGACGATTTCACAGCCGATTCGATCACAGTGATCGAATCGGCTGTGTATCGGTGGGAAAATTTGTAAGTGTATGGGCCCCTTAAGTATCCTGTTTTGTTTTTTTTTAATCCCAGGTGCTGCACCACTGATCATCAAAGATATGGAGGGATCCTCCAACTAGATATGCTATTGTTTAAGGTGACACACTATTTCTGTTGTTTAGGGCAGTGATCTGCAAACAAGGCTCTCCAGCTGTTAAAGGGAACCTAAACTGAGAAGTATATGGATTTTTAAATAATACCAGTTGCCTGACTCTCCTATTGTCTCTAATACTTTTAGCCACAGCCCCTCAACAAGCATGCAGATCAGGTGCTCTGACTGGAGTCAGACTGGATTAGCTGCATGCTTGTTTGAAGTGTGTGATTCAGCCACTGCTACAGCCAAAGAGCTCAGCAGGACTGCCAGGCAACTGGTATTGTTTAAAAATAAACATCTATATCCCTCGCAGTTTAGTGCGTTATACTCTTATTTCGGGGCGTTAGACTGTTTGCACATGCGCAGTAATGTTTTTTTTTTTATTTGCCGCATGCGCCGTTTTCGTCCGATAGTATGCGTCAAAAAGTACGCATCACGGACGCATCAAGAGACGCATAACGCGACTCTATATAACGTCCAACTTCAAAGTTCACATGCTTTGTTAGGGGCACGTTATGCGACCTTAATGTCGCATCTAACACAACATCCAAGTGTAAAAGAGACCTTAAGAAACTACAAGTCCCACAATGCAGTGCAGGAGTCTGACAACCACAATCATGATTCATAAAGGCAAATGCATTGTGGGACTTAACCACTTCCGGATTCTCGGAGCGTATATACACGCCCCTGAATCCAGAAGTGTATACCATGGAAACGGCCGCTCGTATGAGCGGCCGTTCCATGTCAGTTCCCGGAGGGTGTCTCCGTGAACACCCTGCGAGCCGAAGATCTTCCCCGGTGTTTACATGTATACGGCGCTGCTGCGCAGCAGCGCCGTAGAGGAGATCGGCGATCCCCGGCCTCTGATTGGCCGGGGATCACCGGCATCTGATAGGCTAAAGCCTATCCCATCAGGCGCAGGACGGATTTCCGTCCTGCGCCGCTCACAGGGGGAGGGAGAGGGAGGGAAGGGGAAGGAGGCCAGGAAGCGCTGCGGAGGGGGGCTTTGAAGAGCCCCCCCCGCAAGCGCAAGCAGCCGGCGGCGATCAGACCCCCCCAGCAGGACATCCCCCTAGTGGGGAAAAAAGGGGGGAAGTCTGATCGTCCTGGCTGCTAGCTGATCTGTGCTGTGGGCTGGAGAGCCCACGCTGCACAGATCAGCATAAAAGTTCATGGTGTGGAAGTGGTTAAAAGCTGGAGAGCCAAGTTTGCAGATCACTGGTGTAGAGGGACACGTTGCTTATTTATGTTTGGGGACTACGCTGCCTATTTATGGTGTTTGAGGGGATACATGCCAATTATGTAATTTGGAGAGTACATACAGATTAATTGTGTTTATGTGTCAGGTAGCTATTTGGATGGCACTTAGGGCAGCAGCGGACATATGCCCATGTAAGCCGTGCAGCCTCACGAGGGCCCCATGACTTCTAGGGCCCTTCCAGCTACAACACAAACTCCCCACAAACTTCTACTGCACATTGGTGCCCCTTTCTTGAGGGTATGTATATTAATAAACTGACAATTTAACACACACCATACAATCTTTAGAAAAATTGAAGAAACATTTCCAGCATTCTGGATCAATAAAAGTCGGGAATAAAAATGAATGAAAAAAAAGCTTTTTTTCGGGAGATCCAATCATATTTATCGAATTGCTGTAAAATCGGATCATTTTATTGTATTGTGTGTGGTCACCTATGCAATCTACCACCAGAACGCCCATGCTGCTGGCCACAGCTAAGGACCTGTGAGGGAGAAGTTGCAAGAGGGTGTCCAAACAAACCCACGAGCTGGGTGACACGCTTGTTTATCATTTGAATATTGAAAGAGCATTTTAACAGAAGCAATAAATGTTTAAGGCTTGTGCACACCTTGGGCGTTTTGTGTTTGTTTTTTTAGCGCTGGCGATTTTTTAAAAACGTCTTAAAAGAGCTTGTGTAATGATTCCTTATGGGACAGTTCATATAAGCACGTTTTGCCCACTTTCCGCTCAGCAAAGCAGTGTCAGTACCATTTTCAGGGCGATTTTGCTACAGTGGAAAGTATAGGAAAAACGCAAAACGCTCACAAATCGCTTTATCCAGCGATTGCGTTCGCACTTTTAAGAATAAATACATTGGGCTTGATTCACTAAACTGTGATATCTCAAATATCACACCTCAGTGTTCTCCCCAGAATTTTTTTCCAGCCGGGGGGCATGAAATAGCAGCCAGGTGGCATGATAAAATAGCCGGGTGAAGCAAGATGAGAGAATGCAGGGCTGGTGCTTCTGTGTGCAACTCTGCTTACAGCATAGGAGGAGGTGAGCTGATGACAGCCATGGAGAACCCGGCTAAAAAAGCCTGGGGAGAACACTGCACCTTATTAAAGATATCACACCTTGGGCTTGATTCACAAAACGGTGCCAACTGTTAACATGCTGTGAAAAGTGCTTTGCGCAAAAATTCACGTTTGCGCGTTAACAAGTTAATGGTCGCCTTTGCATGATTAATTTGCTTTATCGCGCGAACGCAAACGTTAACGCGTGAAAAATTTGCGTTAACGCGTGAACGTGAATTTTTGCGCACAAAAATCAGTTTCCGTGCGAAAACCTTTTTTTTTGCGCGAAAAGCCCTGCTAACAGCCGTGCTAATAGTTAGCACCGTTTTGTGAATCAAGCACCTTATGAAAGTTAACACGCATTATCAGAGTAGAATAGCGAGCACTACGAACTTATGCCTGCTAATTGGCAATGGTACGCGTCCTGCCCGGAGCCCCTGCGGATTTGTAGCTCTTGCTATGCTACTCTGATAAGGTGTGTTAACTTTGATAAGGTGTGATATTTTTGATAAGGTGTGATATTTGAGTTATCACGATTTAGTGAATCAAGGCTATAGTATTTATTATTTTCCAGGTAAGAGTTCACTTCCTGACTTGCGTCAGGAAGGTAAACAAATCGCTCTGCCAAAGCGCTTTGAAAAAGCGCTTAACAGCTGGCGTCAGCTATTTCGTTTTTAGATGTGAACAAAGCCTAATGCACCCTTGAGCGCTCCCGCTTATCTTTTATATTTATCACTTTTTTCCACAAGTCGTGGAACATGCTGATTGATGACATCCAGAGGGTTCTCAAACCCAGGTCCTTTACTTGATTGGAGTGCTGTCATACTTAGGAATCAATAGTAAAACATTGTAAAAGTTACCAATATTTTACAATTGTAATTACATATAGCCCAGCAGTAGAATATCCATACTCTACTAACAGCTTTCCCCAGTGCTAAAAATTATCACATGCCCTTTTTTTCAATTCAAAGTATGCTGCGAGGAGGGGAAGCTGTCCTCAATGAGTGTGGTAGGGAGTTCAAAGGGTAGGAACAACATGGCAAAGGGTAAGTAAGAAATGGTCCTGAATATTGGAGGGACCAGGGCTGGCTTTACCATAAGGCACTGTAGGCACATGCCTATAGGCGTCTGATGACGGAAAGGCGTCTCACTCCCCTCCCTGAGCGCCTCCCTCTTTCCTTCCCTGTGTAGAGTACAGAACAGAGTGTAAATGAGAGGTTAGGCCCCGTTCACACTTGCGTTTCTCTGCCAAACGGACCAGATGACCTGACCGGATCGGAACCGTACAGTTCTGATCCGGATCCGATCAGGTTGCATCAGGTGTACATCAGGATGCGATCCGGATCCGTTTGGCAAAAGAGAGTAGAAATAAATAAAGATTTTGGGGTCTGGGAGGTCAGCAGAAGGTGCACCTGTGGAATCAGGTCCTCCGCTGTTTAGGCCTCACCTCCACCTCCAACATACTGCCAACAGCTCCAGCACGTTAAAAGTCACTGCTGCTCCACTCCAAAATGCTTGCCCATGTGTCCCCATCCAAAATCGCCGCTAGAATACGCATAGGAAGTGGGGTAGAACATCAGGCGTTTGTAGCCAGTGTGTTCTGTGCTTCCGTTTCCCATTGGTTTTCTATTTCCGGTTGGTGCAGTCAGGCTCCGGTCCGGGTGCGTGGGCCGGACCAAAAAATAGCGCATGTTGGAAAAGTGTCCGGAGTCCGGCTCCGTACTGTACGGAACGGACGCGTGAACGTCCGCATAGCCTTTGCATTGCTATGCGGAACGTACGTTTGTACAGTATACGGTCCGCATCCGATCAGGCAGATCCGGACAGGGAACGCTAATGTGAACCGGGCCTTACTCACAGCATTCTACTGACAAGATCTCCCTTGAGGGCCCCACTGGCTGCCTAACACGGAGGGTACCTCTGGCTAACTAATGCAAAGGGACACCTGTAGCTATGACAGGCAAGGGAAGTAAGGGAGAAGTGACAGCTGTCAGCTGGGCCAGCCAGTGGTTCGATAGGAGTTTGAAGGTTCATTGAGGGCTAGTCTAGCTTGCCAGGACAGCTGTGCCTATAAGCTCAAGTAATGTAAATGCAGGACAGGGAGGGACCAAGTTTTGCCGAGAGCCCAATGGATTTGTACAGTTACGGCCCCTGGATTGAAATGTATTCGTAATTTCCAATGAGAAGCACTAATAAAATATACTACGGCCAGCTAACGTCTTCCAATACGTGAGAGCATGGTGTACAAGAATGTGCTGTTGATCCCATTGCAACTGTGGTGCCTGAACTCCTACACCAGACTTAGTGTTGTCCGGATCATGAACGATTCGAATCTTTGATCCGAATCTATTTTGTGAGTCGAATCATCCGAATCATCAAAATGAGTGATTCGGATCGAAAAAGGGGCGGGGCAAGGAGCGACACGCCCCCCTCTCAGCGGGGAGCGGGGTCCTGGAAGCAGAGTAGGGATGGATCACTGAGTTGGAGGGGAGGCAGCCTTGCAGCCACAGGTAGATCATGCAGAGCAGGGACAAGGTCCTCCAGCACCCAAGGCTGAGACACCAAAGTGCGCCCCTCCATCCCTCCACCCCAACCGTCACACACTGATTGCTCTTAGACTAAGAGCCTCCCCAGTGCCCCCAACACCTTAATATCTAGTTATATGACTTGCAGTCACTGCTATGTATCTCCTTTTCTTATTTCTTTCTGCTTCAAACACAATTAGGAATGACAGCTGAATGAATTGTGCGCCCCCTCCTACACTGCGCCCTGAGGCTGGAGCCTCTCCAGCCTCTGCCTCGGCCCGGCCCTGGGTAGATGAGAGAGAGGGGACATGGGTGCCACTGCCAGATATGTGTAGAGCACACATACTGGCTGCAATGTGCTGCCTATTATAGGCTGTCTGTTCCTAGTTGTGCATAGTGATCACATTGGAAACTTTTGGCTCAGCACAGCACAGCTCAGTAACTTTGCAGGCACTGTAATTGAAAGGCAATATGCTCCTCCTGCACTCGGCACTAAACAGCTGCACTTATCTTCTGGGAATGCTTTGGAAAGCTTTCTTTCACTGCGACGTTTGCTTTAAAACATGATTGCAGCATGTGGGTATTGTGTGCAAACAATAATTTCTGCTCTCTGCTCTTCCCTCCTCCCTTCTCTGTCCACTCCCTGCCCTCTGTCCATCTTCTCCCCTTCTCTGTCTGTCCACCCCCCTCCCCTTCTCCTGGCCACAGCAGGGAAAGACCTGTCCTGCTATTCATTTTCACCCCCGAATGCTTCGGTAGCAAAATGATCCGAGATTCGGATCAAAGATCCGGATCTCTTCAATGATCCGATTCGAATCATCCGGATCATTGAAAAGATCCGAACTTCCTATCTGCAGCAGTCAGTGAGCCAAACATCCACATACAGCTCCTGCCGCGCACAGCAACTCTGCGCTTCCGTCTGTATTTATCAACAATTCAGGGGAGGCGGCCTTCCCTTCTTCGTCAACAGTGAATACAGCACCGTCATTGGCCATCTAATTGGGAAGTCCAGCATGACTCCGCCCAACAAACGCCGTGGTTTTTACGGTATCGGGTGTTTACGCTGGTGGGCGCGAAAGCAGTTTCGAAGGAGTAGGTTAGTGGGTCTCTGCCTGGGACGACTTACGGCATCTGTTGCGATTGCGATGCCCCAGTGATTGCGTGCTGTTGGGCAAGTCGTAGTTATGGGCGGGTCACATTACTTTCTGCAGCTTATCTATGTACAGCCAGTACATTGCACGTTCTCACGGGCTCGCCTAGGAGATACTGCATGAACTATGTTGGGGCATTAATGTATTATTACAGTAGGTTGTTTTCGTTTGAGTGATGTGTAAGGGATGGGTTTTTTTGTTTGCATGCACTTCCTTAGTGTGGACATAACATGCTATGTGGGTTGGGTTTACCAACAAATCAGCATACATTGTCAAACAGCATACATTTAAAAGTGATATTCTCCCTTTTAGTAGAATCAGTGTCCCCTTGCCCGCTTGGTCCTCGCTTTGCTCTGACAACTTTTTATTCTAACTCTATGTCCACTTGGATAGTGGACATTGCACACCAGGACCCAGGCAGGCAGCTAACTCGGGTTGCAAGGTTAGTTCTGCTGATCGGTATTATGGGGTTAATTTATGGCATGCATGGCTTTGCACATGCTCAGTAGTTTTTTTTTATACTATTTTGATGGGCATGCTGAAATGTTGGAAGTGGGCATTGTAGGTTTTTTTGTGTAGTATTTTTAAAAGTATGTGCAATGTGTTTGCATGACTTTATGTCTGTCATTTGTGCTAGAACGAAGCAGCAGTTGCACTGTAACACGCATCAGGTGGACTAGGCACTCGTTCTAAGTATTCAGGGGTAAGCCATTTCTCTCACTTTGTGAATGGTGCTTGTTTCTGCATACTATTTGCTCCAGTTTTTTCCCCGCTCTTGATTCGTTTTTATATTTTATTATTGCTGCAATTCTATTTTGTTCACTACTTTATTTTCATTATGTGACCTTGGTATCGTTTAACTTTTTGGCACTTGTTGCTTCTTTCTTACCTGTTTTACTGTTTTCATCCCAGGGGGCGTGCCTCTTCTCAGGGACCTGTCGGCATCTACATACTCACATAGGGCCTGTTCAGATCACAAATGCGGATGGCCATGCGTGCGGAACGCATTCGGACCGCAACGCGTACGAACGCATGGCCATCCGCGTTTGTGTGCGTTGCGTGGCTGATCCCATCACTGAAAAGTGAATGGGACAGCCACGCGTTTTAGCAAAATCTGCGTGCAGTATGCGTTCCCGGACCGCACACAGTGTGAACATCAGACATTGCACTCTATGCAATGTCTGATGTCGTGCGTATCGGCCACCTGCACACGTTTCCAAAACGCGGCTGGAAACGCGTGCAGTGTGAACAGGCCCACAGCCTGTCACTGGGTCACAGAAAAGAGCCCTCCTGCTGTGATCGGGTATAGGCCTGTGTTGTATGGGCAGCTGACAGATCTCTCTAATCAGACTGGATTAGAGAGAGAGTAGTCTCTTGGTTGAATCTGCCCATCATTGCTAGATGTATAGATACTTTTATTTCCTCAAACTAGTTGTTTGCTATGTTCTTTGACATAAGAATCCAACTTCAATAGCTCCTGTAGGAGATATCCAGCAAGATTTCTCAGCTGCCCTTCCTCTATTTACATTTAGGGCCGGTTCCCACTTGTTAAGAAAAATACCAGTTAGGATGCTTTTTTAAAGGGAAGGTTCAGGGACTAGCTAAAAAAAATAAAAATCCATTTCCACTTACCTGGGGCTTCCTCCAGCCCGTGGCAGGCAGGAGGTGCCCTCGGCGCCGCTCCGCAGGCTCCCGGTGGTCTCCGGTGGCCGACCTGGCCAGGCCGGCGGCCAGGTCGGGCCTCTTCTGCGCTCCATGGTGCGTTCCACGCCGGCGCGCTGACGTCATCGGACGTCCTCCGGGTTGTACTGCGCAGTCTCAGAACTACTGAGCCTGCGCAGTACAGCCCGGAGGACGTCCGATGACGTCAGCGCGCCGGCGTGGAACGCACCATGGAGCGCAGAAGAGGCCCGGCCTGGCCAGGTCGGGTCGGCCACCGGAGACCACCGGGAGCCTGCGGAGCGGTGCCGAGGGCACCTCCTGCCTGCCACGGGCTGGAGGAAGCCCCAGGTAAGTGGAAATGGATTTTTATTTTTTTTAGCTAGTCCCTGAACCTTCCCTTTAAGCTCTGCTCAGCGCAGGAAGACGATCTTAATGTATCTTTAATCTGTTGAACCATCTATCTGCCAAAAAAATCTCATGGTGTATTCCCAGTGTAATGCCAAGCTACACATCGCTGCATTCCAGTGGTTTTGGAGGTGTGTTTAATGCTGGGCATACACGGCGAGCTTCTTTCTTATCAATCGAGCATGGGGATCCCTGTAGGGTTGCAAAAGACCAATGGGAATCCTCAGTAATATGAGTATTATTTTTGTTTCATGGTTGACCAATGAACATTCTTCCTATTGCTAGGGAGAATTTGTATATTGTCTTCTATGGGGAACCCCATACCCCTACCAGCCTCCAGGCTGTGTACCATGGACCGAGCGGAGCAATCATCAGCGACAGAACTGAAAGGAAAAGGAACAGGACTGAGAAGATGGCTCTAAGATGTTGAATGGACAGAGCTTATCCACCAAGCGGATGCGTTTACCCTTCGCCACCTAACCACTATGCCACCGTGTTGCCCATACCTTTCCCGTTTTGCATCCGCTCAAATGAAAACCGGCTCTTACCTTGAGCAGTAATGTGTGAGCTTGCTTTTCTTGTCCCTTAATTGCCTTGGAACACGTCAAATCTGCCCCGTCATTTGATTGAGCAGGAGCCATGGCAAAGAGGGCTAACTTACCTGTGTCATCGGTGATGCACTTCTCTCCATCTTTCTGACCCTCCTGTATTCACTTAGGGGGAAAATAGCAAATATGTGTTCCCTACAGGGAAAAGACCTCTAAATGTGTTAAAATTTAACTATTAATGAGTCAGATAAAAATATGGAGCATATCTATCTAAGTTCCCCACCTCACTGTACTACCAGTCATTTGTGAGTGTAGGGTCAAGTACTGTTTGGTGGGCTGGTGTATTTACACCATGCAGGTCTGGCTTACCCATATATCCCAGCCTGATGATCAGTATCTCAGTATTTATCTTGAGATATTGAGCCTCACCATAGTACCCTTCCTGGTGATTTACCATTCATATTGTCGTATAAGTGCCCTTATTTTGACACATCCTGTATAACATTGTCTGTGTGAGAGTGTGTGTTTTGCTGCTCCTTATCTGACTCAATAAAAGTTACATTTTAATGCGTTTAGGGGCCTTTTCCCTGTAAGGGACATGTATTTCCTCCTGCTTTCATGTCTGAACTACCATGTTGACCAGGGCAAGAGTTAAGGTACATACATGTCTGATTTTTCCAAACGACCGTTTGTTCGGACTGGTCGTTTGGACGTTAAATCGGGCGTGTATACAAACGGCCATTTGGCTGATAAGGCTGGTTTTCACGGATCCGCTTGGCGGTCGTTTGGAAAAATCAGACGTGTGTATGTACCTTTTTATTGTGGTGTAGTATGCAGTAATTGAAACCTGGCAAAGGTTCTAGTTCTCCCCTGACTATCAGAAAAGAATAAAGATTTGTCTGGACTTCCACTTTATAAAATTTAGAGATTTATAAAATAGATTGATTTCTTAATGCACAATCAGTTTAATATTCATTTAATTTTCAAGGCCTTGCAAGAAAACTACATGATTACATGATGAGAAGCTATGGATTCAGAGTATATTTTCTGCAAGTGGAAGAGCCGCTTCTGGCCAGGAAAGGTGAGTTACAAGATGGACACCTGAATTGATAGGAATATGGAGGCTGACATTTATTTTATTCAATGCCTGTCCTGCTAACTCTGGTTTGATCTCTTTGACATCAGTAGTGTCCGAGTCACACACCTCAGTGTTCTCCCCAGAATTTTTTTCCAGCCGGGTGGCATGAAATGGTAGCCGGGTGGCATGAAAAAACAGCCGGGTGGGACGAGATGAAAATGCAGGGCAACTCTGCTTACAGCATAGGAGGAGGTGAGGAGGTGAGCCGATGACAGCCGGGTGGTCACCAAATCTAGCCGGGTGGAGCACCCGGCTAAAAGAGCCTGGGGAGAACACTGCACCTGAAACAAGCATTTGGCTAATCCTATCATACTTCGGTCAGAGCACCTGATCTGCATGCTTGATCAGGGTCTATGGATAAAAGTATTAGAGGCAGATTTTTAGCAGGACAACTGGGCAATTTTGCATTATTTAACCTCTTAGCAGCCACATAAAATAAAACTTTATTTGGCTGCAGGGCTGCATTTTTCGTGTCACTGGGTAAGCGTGCCTTCCCCAACCTGGCGAGCTATGACTTTTTGAGTTAAATACCAATTAGGTGTGCACTGGTAGAATTATAGTACAATTAAGTATAAGAACCCCTCCTTTTGGTCATATATTTATACTGTAGATAATAGTGGTCTGTAGGAGTATAGCGGGGAATAATTTGTATTGGGAATTGTATAGGGATAGGGAAGCTGTAGCAGCCTTTTATCTATCCATGCACCCGCAAGGATTGCAGACATCCGTCTCCCCTGCACTTCTCGCTCTAGTGACTGGCTTGAACTGATCGCGTCATCAGTTCAAGACGCTCTCTAGAGCAGGAAGTGCAGGGGAGACGGATGTCTGCAATCCTTGCGGGCGCATGGATAGATAAGTAGCTGCTAAATGTGGGGGGGGGGGGGGGGGGGCACACAGGAGGACCAGGAGACAAAAGGGAATTGTAGAGTCAGGAGCGGCACACCTTTCCGTACTGTATGTGGGTGCTGAACCTTTGATGCAAAGCAACATCAGATAATATTCCAAAAGTCCAAAGGTAGGTTCGCACACCAGCTTTTCAGATAAGCCAAAGATAGTTTTATTCCATCATAATGTGTCAACACTATGCATGACAATTGTTTCGGGGCCACGCAGGGCATTATGATGGAATAAAACTGTCTTTGGCTTATCTGAAAAGCTGGTGTGCGAACCTACCTTTGGACTTCAGGAGACACAAGGGGGAGGGAGGGAACACAGGAGGACCCATGGTGGAGACGGGAGGAAACATGGAGAAACGTGAGACATGGAGGACACATGGGGATACAGGAGGAGACCATTTTATATACCGTATGTTCCCTGGTTTTTGCCATCTAAACCTGGTTGCGTCTTGTATTCCGGAGTGACTTATACGCCGGCAAATACGGTATGTAAGTTATTTGTGATGACTATTATCTGAGAAATAGAGCATTTTATCATATTTTCTCTTTTATTTACAGTTTAAGTTCATTAGGAGTCTCTGCATTTTTCCCCCCGACTCCAGGTACCCAAAAATTGCCTCGACTCCAACTCCTACTCCACAGCCCTGGATGTAATCCTGACATGTCACCTGGTTTCTGATCACAGGATATGATGGGCCATAGGATCGGGATCCAGGAGATGATGCATTACAGCACCACGCGGTGGTGCAAGAGAGGTGATGGAAGAGTCTCTTGCACCACCAAGTGGCGCTGTAACATTGACACAGTTTCCTGTGTCATGTGATCGGGACTCTGTGTCATGTGATCGGGAACCAGAAGACCTATCTGAAGTTCAGCGCCACTGCCGTGGGTGAAGGAGAAGCCAATCCAGTCATCTTGACAGGTCACTGCCCACTCTGCGTGGTTGTGTCTGGCAGCATAGTTTAGACTTTCCTGCTGCCCTGGCACAAGTTGTCTCAAATAAGACAACTTGTGCAGGGCTGTTAAAAGAAAATAAATGTCAGCCTCCATATCCCTCTCAGATCAGGGGGTGCTTTAAAGTGTAACATCAACTTTGTGGAAAAAATGGTCACGCTTTGCAAATAAACATTTGCTGGAATGGTTAATGTGCTGATTTAAAGGAGAACGTGAGGATCTGCAGCTTTGTAAATTATACTCCATTATACAGATTGTCAATGAGATGCAAACAAATCTGATACGCAATTCCATGCTGCACACTATTTGCTTTTATTTTGCCCACAAGTCAGAATTATGAGCATCTTATTGACTATTTCTAGCAGTCATAAATTGCCCCCAATGTCTGCCAGCACCCCTATGTGGCCACAATCTCTGTCAGAGGTGATACCCGCCTCCGTCAGTAGTTAGCAAGTATTACAAAGCTGAGAGCATACTGTGGGGTTTACTAGAAAGCTGTTATGTTGGGAATACACCATACAATTTTCTGTTAGAATGCATAATTAGATTATTTTCTGGAGAGAATGGTCATTATCTCTGGTGCATTGTCTTCTGTTTATCTCCTGCTGAGTAGAACAATGCCTAATTGCTCGGCCGATAGATGGTAAGATAGATACATTTCCAACATGTTGAACTTTATCTATCTGGCAGGTAATGCTGGGAATACACGGACCGTTTCTCCAGCAGATTCGAGCCGCTGCCTCGATTCCGGCTCGTCCCCGCGGCCGCCCGGATCGATTCCCGCTCGTCCCCACGGGCACTTCTCATCTGCATTTCGTTTTATCCTACCGTTTTGCCTGCCGGTATCGATCGCGGAATCGATCCGGCGGGTGATCGGACGCGTCAAAATTATCAATCGAGCCATCAGCGGCTCGATTGATAAGAAAACCAGGTCTGTGTATGCCCAGCATTAATGTAACAGAAAATTGTATGGTGTATTCCCAGCATAACATGTTTTGTGGGAAGTTCAGACACAACAGGGTGCTGAAAAGCAGTAAGTGTACTGGTGAGTACTGAAATATGGGGCACTAGAACTTTGTCATGCTATACTTGATACTTGTGGCCCCACTTATTTCTTTCAGCTCTCCTCCTTCCCCATCACCCTTCTTTATTTTGCTTTACTCCTGAAGTCAAGTAGTCCCAGTCCTTCCTGAATCTCCATCACAGTTGCTCCTACTAACACGGTGCTGCCACACTGGGCCTATCACCAGAGTGGTTACAGTTGACAAGTGTAATATCTAACCGTATTACTCTGGATCTCAGCCTCAGCGTCTTTTCAGTCCTTCTCTGTTTTCGACTCCTCCCACTGGCCTGAATCTCAGATATTGGAAATAGAGATAGGGACCAATGTAAGTCAATATAAATCATCAGCAAGGTGGGGAATCTGAAAACTCTGTGGCTGGGACCCAAAGGAAACTCATTGGGAGACAGAAGCTGAAGAGTGGTTCCTTGTGACTGGAACACTGGACAGATGGCTCTAGCAGCCCTTCTCCAGCACGTTCCATGATAGTTAATACTCTGTATAGGTATGGGAACCCTGTTACTACCTCCTCCTGGGAGTTAAGGTGTGTACACACATGCAACTATAGTTGTTTGAAACAATCGTTCCCCGATCATTTCAAACGACGATCGTTTGAAAAAAGCAGCCAACGACCATTAAGTCTAACGATGGACGAGCTTGATCGTTCAAAACTAACGATCTAGCTTGGCGGATTTTTTCCAACGACAATCATTTGCAAAAGTAGTACATCGTTGCAAACGGTTGTTCGTACTAGGCTTGACATGCGCATTTCACTATTTCTCCATGGAACTTTTCATTTTTATGCGCAAGCGCAATAGTTGCTTTACGTGATGTAACGTTCGTTCTAACGATAAGATCGTTACACACCTTTAAAAGCTAACTTTACTTAGGTCGTTCTTTCGTCAATTAATAGTTAGTTTGTCATTCAAAACGGAACGATCGTTGTTGTATGTGTGTACGTAGCTTTAGGGTTATGAGTAGATACTCCGTCATGTGTAGCCTGCACTATGTAGTATTGGGGATGACAGTGGCTGCAGACTAGTGATGGGGGTACAACCTTTCACTTTCACTATGCATTACTTAGCACTGATCCAAATATAAACTGAGATTACATATGAGAGGCTCTCTTTTTGTCCAAAATAATTTTGATCCATATTTATATGTGAGTATGGTATATGATATCTCTTTAATTATCAGTTATTGCAGTTAAACGCTTGAAATGCTGTCTTTGGGGTGGTGTACAGGCTGCACAACAGGGATGAAAGTAGTTTTAGCTGGCTCTTCAGCAGTGGACATCTGTCTGCTTAGTATATTGAGTAGATCAGTAATCCAAAGAAAAAAGTTAGATGCTTACGTCAGTAGGGGGAAGCCTTTGAATGCTTCAGAGACTTCCCCATCCTGCGGCCATACTGCGTAGGGGTCAGTGGGTTTGCACCTGCACAGTAGCACGGAGCCGCTCATGCACAGAGAGCAGAGCCACGCATCATCGGCTCTCTGCATATGCCGTACTTTGTGCCCATCCATAGGTTTTATGGTGGGATGATTGTAGTAGGAAACCACTTCCCCCCCCCCCCCCAATTAGAAGTGTTTGTTGTATTAAATGTCTAATTGGGCAAAAAATATTGTAATAGCCAGCTTTATTTAACTTCCCTGGCGGTGCATTTCTGTCTGGATTTATGGTCTAAAAGCAGTCAATTTTTTATTTTATTTTTTTTAAGAATTTTAGGCCTTCAATTCTTAAGTCATAACTCGCCCAAATATGTCAGAATAAAGGTTTTGTAGACAACCGGCGTATAATAAGACAAGAACACAACATTGTTGAAATAACGAAGTTTATGAATAAACTTAAAAAATAGTGAAACTGTACAAATAAGGCATTAGACTATACAATATGTGCATATATCCCTAATACCCCTTCCACGTGTGGTATATTTTGAAACCGGGAATGGCATAGAGGGCAACATCACATTCAAGGCAATAGAAGCGCGATTCCTTTTGGACTTTTTTCCCTTTGCTCTCAGTCTTAGGCGGCAGGCAGAGAGTAGTCAAAAACCAAGCAGAGGTTGGTGCAGGCGGCAGACAGAGAGTAGTCAAAACCCAGGCAGAGGTTGGTGCAGGCGGCAGACAGAGAGTAGTCAAAACCCAGGCAGAGGTTGGTGCAGGCGGCAGAGAGTAGTCAAAACCCAAGCAGAGGTCGGTGCAGACGGCCGGCAGAGAATAGTCAAAATCCGGGCAGAGGTCGTTGCAGGCAGACAGTAGTCAAAATCCAGACAAAAAAAAGCAGTAACAGTAAGGCAGAAACACTTAGCTCTAAAGCAGTTGGGAACCCAATGGCTATATTGTTAACATCCCGTCCTTTCAAATGAGCTTATCTGCCATGGCAGTCAGGTGACACGGGGAGAGATCAAATTACAACTTGTGATTAGAGACAAACGAGGAGGGATTCGACAGGCTAAACTCTATCTATCTATCTGTTTTTTGCAGCGGTCATATTCGGGTCCAGATGGGGGGAATCCTACAGGTTAAACGCTCTATATACATACAGGGTGCATTTCTACTGTTTACGTTCTGCAAAAGTTCAGGTCCACTTTACATTTTTTTTTTTTTTTTTTTACTCTCCCCATGATGTTACACCACAAAGCGTTGCTCCGCTTTCCTGATTGCCCACCGGGTCCCTGGAAAAATAGCAGAGGTAAAGGGGGTTCCGCTGGCCAGCGCAGATCGTGCACGGGACCCAGGAAATCAATGGGAGCAGTGGTTTCCTCCTCCCCACACTCACTTTTACTCTTGCCTAATGCTACGTACACACATGCGACAACGATCGTTCGTTGAGAACGACGAACGAACTTTTAATTGACGAAATAACGACCTATGTAAAGATAGTTTTAAAAGGTGTGTAACAAACTTATCGTTAGAACAAACGTTACATCACGTAAAGCAACTATTGCGCCTGCGCATAAAAATGAGAAGTTTCACGGAGAAATTGTGAAATGCGCATGTCAAGCCTAGTACGAACGACCGTTTCCAACGATGTACTACTTTTGCAAACGATCGTCGTTGGTTAAAATCCGCCGAGACAGAACTTTCTTTTGTAGCGATTTGGCTCGTTCGTTGTTTGCCTTAATAGTCGGTGGTTTGTTTTTTGTAACGATCGTCGTTGGTAAAGATCGGGGAACGATCGTTACAAACGACTATAGTCGCATGTGTGTACGCACCTTAAGTCTCCTTCCTATTCTTCCTGCACAAGCTGCTCACCTCCCTGCAGATGGAACTCTGGCTGGTAAGAGACCAGAGCTTTTCCAGTCATCCTCACTTCTGCCGCCTGGTGTCTGTGCAGACAAAGTATTATGCATTTCAAATTACAGACACTAGATGGCAGCAGTAACAATAGCTGCAAACCGCTCTGCTTCTCTCTATAGCATCCTGCAGAGTTCATGGACGCTGCTGTGCACTGTGTAGTCAGACGGGCGAAAACCAGCTCAGCAGGGCACAAGTTTTGCGGCAATTAGTTTTAGACCCTGCATATTATGGCATGCGAAAGCAAATGCTAATTTGCATGAGCATTGCCTCGTGATTAAGCCAATTAGGCCAAATTTGCAAAGCCAGATATATCAGGTTTTTACTTGGTGTTTGATGCACACGTTCCTCTGCTACTGTGCAAACCAGCTCAACACATCTGGCAGTAGGCCGCGGACCGCTGGTTGAAGACCCCTGCTTATAGAGCCTAGCCATTCCTTTCACGGCTGTTGCTCCCCCTGCGCTAGTAATGGTAAAACTGCTGTGCGCTCCGTGCGCACAGCAACTTTACCGGAGTTTAGTACATCAGCCCCCTTGTGACATATGTATGCGATTCCTCATGGAGCTGGGTCAGTATACAAATAGTCGTGTCTGTAGATCATCTCCTGGTGAGTAGTCTACTTTTATATATTTACTGTACTGTCAACATTGGTGCATGGAAGGTGCCGCATACCGAAGACTGGGAATATAGCAATTGAGATATTATACAAAGGTCTAGTGAGGAGCAGTTTGGATAGTGAAACATCCACTTGGAGTAGAATTTTACTATTTACACATTGGGCCTAAACCTTACTGTTTATTTTCTAAGTAAACTATATCTCTGAGAAGTAATATTGTGTTTTTTCTTCAATATAGATCTTAAGAAAATATGATCATCCAGAACCCGGAGATGAAGCTTTGGAAGTAGAAATATTTGAAGCAAATGAACAGTAAATATGTATACAGTTGTGCTCATAAATGTACATACCCTGGCATAATTTATGATTTCTTAACCATCTTCATGTATAGTAACACACAAACTTTTCTGTCACTCTAGTGGTTGGCTGAAGCCATTTATTGTCAAACTGTGTTTACTCTTTTTTTTTAAATCATAATCTCTACACAAACTGCCTAAATGATCCTGATATAAAATTTACATTCCCAAGTTCCTTCATATCATGGATTTCCCCTTTAACATCAATGACAGCTTGGAGCCTTTTGTGATAGGTTTGAATGAGGCTCTTTATCTCCTCAGATGGTGAAGCTACCCATTCTTCCTGGCAAAAAGCCTCCATTTCCCACAAATTCTCGGGCTGTAAGGTGATACAGTGCATTGCAAATTAATGTGATATTTAACGCAATAAATGTCAATTTAAGTAATTAATATACCTGTGATGGGAAACTTAAAGGACAACTGAAGTGAGAGATATATGGAGACTGACATATTTATTTCCTTTTATACAATACCAGTTGCCTGGCAGTCCTGCTGGTCTATTAGGATGCAGTAGTTTCTGAATAATGCCAGAAAGAAGCATGAAGCTAATCTTTCAAGAGAACCCGAGGTGTGTTTAAAGAATGTTATCTGCATGCAGAGGCTGGATCTGCCTATACAGCCCAACCTCTGTTGCTATCCTAAACCCCACTAAGGTCCCCCTGCACTCTGCAATCCCTCATAAATCACAGCCATGCTGTGAGGCTGTGTTTACATCTGTAGTGTCAGTCTCAGCTGCTCCCCCGCCTCCTGCATAGCTCCGGTCCCTGCCCCCGTCCCTTCCCTCCAATCAGCAGGGAGGGAAGGGATACAGGCGGGGACCAGAGTTCTGCAGGAGGCGGGGAGAGCAGCAGACTGACACTATAGAGATAACACAGCCAGCTCTGACAAGCTATTTGTCAGCAGCATGGCTTTGATTTATGAGGGATTGCAGAGTGCAGGGGGACCTTAGGGGGGTTTAGGATAGCAACAGAGGCTGGGCTCTATAGGCAGATCCAGCCTCTGTATGCAGAGAATATTCTTCAAACCCACCTCGGGTTCTCTTTCAGATCTGACAATAATGTCAAACACCTGATCTGCTGCATGCTTGCTCAGGGTTTATGGCTAAAAGTATTAGAGGATTAGCAGGATAGCCAGGCAACTGGTATTGCTTAAAAGGAAATACATATGGCAGCTTCCATATCCCTCTTGCTTCAGTTGCCCTTTACCAGTTCTGCATCGTTGCAGAGTCTCAAAGATTCACAGAAACTGTGCGACCCCTTATTTTGCCCCTAGCCTTCCCTCCATTCTGCTGCTGTAAGCTCCCACGTGGATCTTGCTTCTAAATGGCAGAATTCAGGCAGAAGAAAAAAAAAATATATAAGAAGTTCTATTATATCCTGGTTTGAATCTATTTATTCTCATAGAGGGCCACAGCGAGAGCTCCTGCACAAACTCTTGGCTCGTGCTGATTACTATTAGGGTACGTTTCCACTTGTGAGGCGCGATTTGCTCGCGGAAAACGCGTCAACGAGTCCGCATGCGGTTGCGGATTCGTTGACGTTTTCATGCGGATTTTCACGCGGAATCGGTCGCAATTTTAACAACGCGATTTTAACATGTCCATGCCGGCAAGCATTGACATGGGTTTTTTAACGAAATCGCGCGCGGAAACGCCGGGAAAACCGCAAGACTCAAGTGCTTGCGGTTTTCCTATTTAGTTACATGACCGACAATTCGCGTGTGGCGTGCGAATTCTGACGGCTGTGCTGTGCAGATTTTTTTCTGCAGAGCGAGCCGCACAGAATTCCTGACAAGTGGAAACGACGCCATCCACTAGTATTGTTTGAGCGAATCTGCATGCAGGAAACGCATGCAGATTCGCTCTAGTGGAAACGAGCCCTGACTCCTCCGAGTTGTAGCAGCTCAGGGGAACACACAAGGGCCCAAGCTATTGTCGGCGGCCCGAATTACTATATTTTTTTAAAAAAAAAATTTTAAACGAATTTGTGTGGTTACCAGCTGAAACTCCGGGTGCTGTGCTGAAATAAGCTGGTTCACTGGGTTTACTATACCAGGCTTACTCACGTATACTTATGTAGTTTGACTGGGACCTGGGTATTTAGTGTACTATACAAATCCATATTAAAAAAGGAGCGCTGGTGATATATAATGCAATATAACAACTTTATTTTTAAATGTTCAAAAAGAGACAATGCTCACATTCCTTACCCACATTAAAATCACACTCCACACACATTCATGGGAGTCATGCGGTGTGCTTGTATAGATCAATAAAAAATATGCATATAAAAAAGGGAGGGATTTGCAAAAAAAATGAGCTCACTAGCTCCACAGTCACTGTGGTCAAAGAATAGTTCCACCTGTATTTATCAAGACTAAGATCTAAAAATAAATAGTCTCCTCCATACACCAACTTGTCACAGTACTCCGAAAAGGTTCAAAAAATAAACACCACCAGGGTTCCAATATGCATATAAGATCGCCCGCAGTAGCTCATTTGTTACCTCTCCAGGACGGATTCAAAAGTCGGCTGCGCTGTACCTCTGCGTATAGCGGTATCTCAGCTGCACTTACTCACAGGTCTAAAAGAAAAGAGTGATCCGCACCACCTTCAAAGCTTAATCTGTTTTTATTGGAATAGAAACATACAAAATTTAAAAAGAACTATAAGGCAGGACAGTTCACTGTTTTGGGATATTGCCCATCTTCATGCTGCCTAGTTCCAAAATGGCATACAAACATACCAACATATATACAAAAAAGCAACCAATCACTGAGCATATACTAATTAGAGGACCCGATGGAAAACAGCCAATTTAAATATCTATGTCCCTTTCATCGTGGCCTTCTTCCGCCATAGTGCAGCCTCCTTGGTGTCAGGAATCAACAGCGGTATTTGTTATGGAGTCGCACTCACTTGGCATCCATCAATCTCAGATGGTCAGGTGTGCAGATCAAATAGTCCCGGACACCATGGGACTTAAACTGTAGTAAAAGAAAAGTGATTCGCCCCACCTTCAAAGCTTAATCTGTTTTATTGGAATAGAAACATACAAAATTTAAAGAGTAACTGTCAGGCTGCAGAAGCTAATTTAAACCTCTATTCTCCTGTGTTAAACAGTTTAGAAGGAAGCTCAAAAGCCATTAGTGAAGATAAACATTTCAGTTACCTTTGATGTGTGCTTATCTTAAAGTCTGTTATAGACCCATAAAGACGCAAGCCGCAGCTCGGGCAGACTACACTGCAGGAGTCAGCTATTGTTCCTAGCCACATGGTTCATTAATATTCACTGCACACCGTGTTGTTCAAGAACGAGCTTATCTGTGATCAGAAGCAGGCAGGACATGAGGACACATTTGGCTTCACAAACATGGAGCCTGCCATGAGCTGTCAGGAGCATCTATCTCTGCATATACTATATACAAAATCTGTGAAATCCAAACGTGGACAGTGAAATGCATATGTAATGTAAGTACAGCCAATCTTTAGCTACTGATATGTGTTTATTTTCTCTGAGACCCTATACCTAACAGCTCCTCTTTAAAAAGAACTATAAGGCAGGACAGTCCACTGTTTCGGGCTCCTTACTCACAGGTCTTGCGGGAATTCACTCGGATCTTCCGATTCGCTACTATGCACTCCAGAAGGATTCCTCCCCGTGACGTCACCCCTTAGTGTTGCTGGGTGGTTCTCGCGATAGCTCACGCTCTTCCATAACCCACCTCACAGCACAAGCTCAGGCTTCCTGCGTTCCACAGCGTTCCACTGTACTTCCTGGATTCACAGGTGCTATATAGGATAGTTCTGACCGTAGAAAATGTCCTTCAATGGTTCTTTGATGGTTCAGACCTCCTAGTTAGGTATACCCAACAGTCTGTGGGGCGCCCCTCTGGACTCAGATTAACATGTTTCAACAATTACGATTGTCTTCATCAGAATCAGTACTTAACTATGTTCTGTAGAATCCATCTTTAAATACCTTGCATGCTCCTCCTCTTCCAACTCCTATGTCCCTCCCTCAGTGCAGCTGAGATACCGCTATACGCAGAGGTACAGCGCAGCCGACTTTTGAATCCGTCCTGAGCTACTGCGGGCGATCTTATATGCATTTTTTTTAGATCTTAGTCTAAATACAGGTGGAACTATTATTTGACCACAGTGACTGTGGAGCTAGTGAGCTAATTTTTTGCAAATCCCTTTTTTTATATGCAAATTTTTTATTGCTATATACAAGGACACCGCATGACTCCCATGAATGTGTGTGGAGTGTGATTTTTTTTTTTTTTTTTTTTTTAATGTGGGTAAGGCATGTGAGCATTGTCTCTTTTTGAACATTTAAAAATAAAGTTGTTATATTGCATTATATATCACCAGCGCTCCTTTTTAAATATTGATTTGTAATGTAAAATCGAGTGGGAGTAAGGGTATACCCACTAATATCAAGGTAGCAGCAGGTGGGAAGTGTAACCAATACAATTTATATCAGTACTGAGAAGCAGCGCCATCTAGCTATTGTTTTTTATTTAGTGTACTATACCTGAAGTTTTACTGTATCAGTTAACTACTATAATGAGATTATACTTGTAATATCCAGTGTAGTGTGAAGGAGCACCATGCAAAATAGGAGGAGTGTGGTGTGATCAGACCTCACTTCTGTGTCTCAAGGGGCCACACGTAGGAAATGGTTGGCACCACTCAAAGTAGTAAATTAAGCTCTTTTATTTCAAGTAAAGGCAGCAGTAACAGACCGCTAGCCCCAAACAGATCCAGCACCTTGGGATGTGGCATAATGATGTTTCTGCCTTAACTACCTGCATGGCCAGAGGACCCAGGACACTTACGAGGATAGTAGTGTACACTTTTCATTTGAACACCATTGATTATATATATTTTATTCTTTTCACAGGACAATTGTGAAGTTGAAAGATGCCAAGCCCTTTGTGAAAGTTGAGCTACAAAAAATTAGCGAAACATTAGGTAACTAGATTTAGGTAACTAGATTATCATAGACAAAAGAAGTATCTTTTAAACCCTAAGGGGTTGCTTATTGACAGGAGCGGGAGGTATGCACTTGCTACATGTGGTAGTGCAGTGTAAAGTGTGCTGCTAACTACCTCACGCTCCTTGCTAATAACTGCTGCTCCAATGAACTTGCCCTGAGCCTTGGCAGGTCCGGTGGCTTTAATCGATGTGATCCCTACACTTTGGCCCAGTAGGCGCTCCACTTCTTTTTCCACTCATGTATCCTCCGGTCCCCCGCCGCCTGCTACTATTGTTTCGCTACACAGGCCTTGCCACGCGTAGCCTTCTTCGCTTTCCCGTCCGCAATAGCATAGCACAGGCGCAGTAAGCCTGTCTGCAAAAACGAAACTAGCTGGCGGCGGGGGACTGGAGGATCTGTGAGTGACTGCGAGGGCATGGGACGGCTGCAGGGGGCTGGAAGAAGCTCCAGGTATGTAAAAGTGATTTTTTTTTTTTTTTTTTTTTTTTTTTTTTTTTAATCAAGGCTTAACCACCCTGGCGTTTTATTAAGATCGCCAGGGCGGCTGCAGGAGGGTTTTTTATAAATAAAAAAAAAAACTATTTCATGCAGCCAACTGAAAGTTGGCTGCATGAAAGCCCACTAGAGGGCGCCCCGGAGGCGTTCTTCTGATCGCCTCCGGCGGCGTTCTTCTGATCGCCTCCGGCGGCCAAAAGTAACACGGAAGGCCGCAATGAGCGGCCTTCCGTGTTTTGCTTACTTCGTCGCCATGGCGACGAGCGGAGTGACGTCATGGATGTCAGCCGACGTCCTGACGTCAGCCGCCTCCGATCCAGCCCTTAGCGCTGGCCGGAACTATTTGTTCCGGCTGCGCAGGGCTCAGGCGGCTGGGGGGGACCCTCTTTCGCCGCTGCTCGCGGCGGATCGCCGCAGAGCGGCGGCGATCGGACAGCACACGCGGCTGGCAAAGTGCCGGCTGCGTGTGCTGCTCTTTATTTCAGCAAAATCGGCCCAGCAGGGCCTGAGCGGCACCCTCTGGCGGTAATGGACGAGCTGAGCTCGTCCATACCGCTAAGGTGGTTAAGTATACCTTTAAAGAGAACCAGAGACGAAGCACCCTCATGTATTTTCCCATATATATCAGTGGGGACATGACAGTAAACACCTACTCTGCTCTTTTGTTTCATTCTTCTCTGCTAAATCTGCCTGTTATCAGCTCTGATAAGCAGGGCTGTGGAGTCGGTACAAAAATCTTCAGACTCCAACTCCGACTCCTCAGTTTCTGAAACCACGACTCCGACTCCGGGTGCCCAAAATTGCCCCGACTCCTCGACTCCGACTCCACAGCCCTGCGTGATAAGAATCCCCGACTGAGCATTCAGTCTTGATTTGCCTCGGAATGATTATAGCTGAGTCAGTCTTCTGTGATGTCCTTTCAAGCCAAGGCCCCCTCCTGGCTCTGCTTTCCTGCTATTTATCCTCCTAGCAGTAAAGCAGAGCCAGAAGGGGGCGGGCTTGGGCTTGAAAAGACATCACAGAAGACTGACTCAGCTATAATCATTCCTGGGCAAATCTAGACTGAATGCTCAGTCGGGGATTCTTATCAGAGCTGATAACAGGCAGATTTAGCAGAGAAGAATGAAACAAAGAGCAGAGTAGGTGTTTACTGTCATGTTCCCATTGATATATATGGGAAAATACATGAGGTTGTTTCGTCTCCGGTTCTCTTTAAGCAGTACCTTATACCTCTTTTAAACAGTATATTTTATTGTAATTTTCTCTGCATCCCCATTATTATGTTTTACCCTATTACATTTTACGCATGGTCCCCATCCCTTGTATAGATCTCCCTGGCAATCTTGTGGGCCCCTACACGTTTCCCTGGTGTCTTATGGTCGCCTATACGTTTCCCTATTGTCTATTACTCTCCTATGCATTAGAATGTATACACTAGTTTTCCCCGTATGCTTCCCTGGTTTCTGTCTATGTCTCCCTCTCCCCATGCAGAGATCGGCAAGCAGGAAGCATGTTGGGGTAAATTTAACTTGCGTTAGTCTACTTAAGGTGACCCAGCAGGAAACCTCATAGAGAACAGATCTCCAATCACAGCACCCTCTTCAACTTGAAGTGTTGTCATTGGAAGAATAGTGTGGGCATAGTTATTACTTCAACTAATCCCAATCCTGGAAAGTTCTAGAGAGTGCTGCCCACCCAATCATGTTAGTGGAATTTCCCTATGCGGTTTCCTGCTGGGTTCCCTCAAGTAGACTAGTTCTGTGTAATTCACCCCCATTAGTTCCAGCGACAAGTGTGCTCCCGTGATGGCACTCCAGCCAACCCCATACTGCAGGATGGGCCAGGTTCTAGCTACAGTGCACACAGTGGAGCCACGATTTTCTGTGGAAAAAGTAGCTCTTTGCTTCAGGTGGGGGGGGGGGGGCTGGGTTGGGCCCTATGGAGGGAATCTAGTTAGTGTAGTTGGGGGGGGGGGGGCTAATGGGCACAGGCATGTGTTAGCAGGTGCGCTGTTCAATTTACATTTCTACTGCTGGCAGGTATTGTAACTGGAAGGAGATGCTGCTTGTTTTTCTGGCAGTTGGAAACAGCTGGTATTTCCCACAATACAATAAGGCTCCCATAGTGTGATGTCAGTACCGCAGTGCCGTGAGGTGCTGACATCACACTGTGGGAGGGGTTTCACCACAATATCAGCCATACAGAGCCCCCTGATGATCCATTTGTGAAAAGGAATAGATATCTCATGGGAAAGGGGGTATCAGCTACTGATTGGGATAAAGTTCAATTCTTGGTTACGGTTTCTCTTTTTAAAGAACGTCTGTCACAAAGCAGGGCAAAACTTCAGTGGTCTTCCTGCATTGAAAAGACTTAGTGATTCCAGATGTACTTGCTGATAAAGTAGTAAGCAGATTATGACCTTTTATATAAGTTTACTTGGGTCCCTTTGCTGCGACTTTCCAAACCCACTCTATTAGTTCTTTAGATTGATGGGTAGCAGTGGCATACCTAGATATTATGGGAACCCATAGCAAAACTTTCATGGGACCCCCAGATGTAGGCACTCTTGAGTAATGCCACCTGCCCCTACCCTATAGATATGAGTTGGTTGGGCAACTTCTGAAGTAATCAACACTGCATGTAGTCCATGGGCACTGAGACAGTCCGAGAGTAAATGAAAACAGGGAAGTTAGTAGTGAATACATCAATTACCATTGGGCCCCCTCTGCTCCAGGACCCCATAGCAGCTGCTATGGCTATTGCTATGCCCCTGATGGGTAGCTTTTTTGTTGAAATGGTAACTTGGCTTTACTTTGCTTTCATTTTAGGAAACTGTTTCTTTTGAACTACTAATCATTTTGGCTTGCAGCTTTCACTAAATGCAGTTCCTAGTTATGTATTACTTTGCTTGCACATTATCTAGCATCCTGTATTTTATAAGTTTGCCTCCTTTAATACACGTGAAACATTAGATGACAGGCCATCTGTATGTAATTCAAGCATGTGGACAGCTATAGTGTAGCGTATAATTGTAATGTGTCTTATCAGTATCTATATAGTTTAGAAATTTTTTTTTAATTTTTTTTTTTCAGACAGGACTGAAAAGCTCAAAGTGACAAGTGAGGAGATACTTCATCGAGGGGCACTCAGCAAAGCCATGAAAATCCTAGAAGGGTCATCTACCAAAGGAACTGACAACATAAGTGTGTCCCTGGACAATAAAACTGAAATTGCTGAAGCACATAATGGGGCAAAACACAGTAGTAGGGAAAAAGAATCTTGGGCTCCACCAAAAAAAACTCAACTAAGGGGGATTTCAAGCACTGAGAAAAACACAACATTTAAAAGGAAGACAGACTGTTCTGCCACTAGTACTGCTAAACCCACAAAGCGCCCTAAGACATCAGACAACAGAAAAACAGAACCAAACAAGCCTAAACTGCTAGAAAATGCCCAGCAGAATGCCGTAAGCAATACTAGTAAAACAAGTAAAAAAAACAACGCAAGTGCTAAAAGAGATGGAATTTCCCACAGGAGAAACTCGGGGCTTAAAATTGTTTCCCATTCAAGCAGCACTACAGAAAAGAATTCATCTGGAAATAGGAAGAAGAGGAACAGCCATCGCTCCACTGCAAAGGAAGTGGATCATAGTGCATCACTCTGTGAAGACACAGACAAAGCAAATCCTCGACCTACACCCTGCAAGCCACAGCCTGAAGATGCGGGCAAAGAAGATCCGGATTACCACACAAAGAGCAAATATAACCATTTGCCCTTTGAAGAGTTTTCTTTCGCTGAGGCAGGTAATGGTCTATAAAACTGAACACAACTAATATAGTAGTGTAACAATTTTATCCATAAGTAAAGATGGATTTAGCCTTGATGCAGCTGTTCCATAGAAATTTGTTTTGGAAAAGTTATGACCCAAAGTGCCACTAGTGACCCTGGAGCTGGCAGAGCAGAATGTGTGTTCACCAGCTAGAAAGCAGCTTTCACTCACCAGCTCCTCCTCATGCTGCTGGCACTGTAGCTAGTTGGACTCTTACCATTATGAGACTGTGCTGCAGTGCTTGCCACAAAGAGTTATTCTCTCGAGAGGGTGGTGAATAAGGTCAGGTGATCTGTGCTCACAGGGAGAATGGCTGCTGCTTCCTTTCAGCCCCTCTGACTACATCATCTGACTTGTGTTGCGGTACAGGTAAGAGGCTGGACAATACAATGAAATTAAGTGTGATCGAGGGACCCTGATTTATTTACAAAGTGGGCATCCCGCAAAGCCTGATTACATACACAACACACTTGCGGATGTGTATCATGGCTGAAGCAAAAGAGGTGTTTGAGAACCTCAGACAAAGGGTTGATGCCCATAAAGTTGGAAAGGTCACAAGACCATTTTTAAAGCATTTTTAATCCGACAATAGTAGATTGAAAAATCCAGGGCTGTGGAGTTGAGGAGTCTGAGTCGGAGCAATTTTTGGGTACCTGGAGTCGGGGGAAAAAATGCACAGCTTCCAACTCCTAATGAATTTAAACTGTAATTGAAACGGCTGTGGAGTCGGAGTCGAGGAGTCGGAGCAATTTTGGGTACCCGGAGTCGCAATTGGAGTCGAAGTCGTGATTTCATAAACTGAGGAGTCGGATGAGTTTTATACGAAATCCACAGCCCTGGTAAGTATTAGACTAAGGAGTCTGAGCCATTTTTGGTACCTGGAGTTGGTGTCGGTGGTTTCATAAACAGCAGTCGGAGTTGGAGTCGGAAGATTTTTGTACCGACTCCACAGCCCTGAATTAAAATAGAAAATATGATAAAATGTTCTATTTCTCAGATAATAGTCATCATAAATATTTTATATGTACAGTAATAGCTGTGCTTAGTCCACAAAAATGAAATAAACCAATCAAAAATTAAAAATACAGGTACTGCTTTATTGAAGCAGCACAAGTTACTAAAGTAAAATGTACATATCTGATTGTGACTGTACAGTATGTATGATGTGTACACAGGAATCTCTTATATACATACTAAATAACATCTATGCTGTAAGTATAAAGCCTGATGTGTAGCCGTGTCACTAATAGAGATGGTCAATGAGATGGAAATAATTCTGCGTTGATGCTGGTTTATGCAAATGTCTGCACTCCCTTTGCTTATGAAATCAAATAATTTGATATGGTGTTAAAATTTGGTTTGGTGACTATGAATTAAAGGGTACATGAGATGGATGAAAAGAGATTTTTTATTTTTTTTTAATATATACATACCTGGGGCTTCCTCCAGCCCCCTTCAGGCTTATCAGTCCCTCGCTGTCCTCCTCCGCCACCTGGATTTTCTGCTATGAGTCCCAGTAATTCAGCCAGTCAGCGCAGTCCAGCCACTCCCACAGCCAGGAGCATTCTGCACCTGCACAATAGTGCTGCCTAGGTGTATTACGCTCCCAGTAGCAGAGTGTGTGCATGCGCACTACGCCCGGCTGGCTCAGGTACCTGGACCCATAGCAGAAGATCCAGGTGGCGGAGGACAGCAAGGGACTGATTAGCCTGAAGAGGGCTGGAGGAAGCTCCATGTATGTATAAAACTTTAATTTCATCTGTCTCAGGTTTACTTTGTTACACAGTAGTACTATACTCTACATATGCACGCCCCACAAAGCTACAGGGAATCCACTGAGAATGTTGTGCACACTGAACGCAGAGGTGTTGTCCATCACCCATAAACCTGGTTCAGATTGTGCATGAAGAATGTGTAATAGAGGGAGAATCCCCTCATTCCCCTGCAGAGTACCTGGACATTACTCTTACATGTACCCACAGTTACATTGCCTAGGGCCTGATAGATGTTCTTTGTTCCTGCCTGTAGCTTCGACAAGTACTCTTACCAAAGACTAATTTTAGTCTATGACTAAAAGTTTTAGAGGCAGAAGATCAGCCGCCTAGCCAGGTAACTGGTATTGTTTGTTTAAAAGGGAATAAATATGGCAGCCTCCATATCCCTCTCGCTTCAGTTGTATTTTAATATTCCTAAGCATTGGCAGTTAAGAAATGCATTTCACGTTACTTACTTTCAATCAACAAAATTGTAATATGCAAATTAGAGGCGTCGGAGTCGAGGAATCTGAGTCGGTGGAATCCTAACCTGAGGAGTCAGAGTAGGTGGATTTTTGTACCGCCTCCACAGGCCTAGAAAAATCGAGGACTTTTTTTTTTTTTTTTTTAATTTGTAACCTTACTCAAGAGGTCAGAGAGAACTCCAACTGCAAGGCATGTAATAGTGTGAGAGGATACAATGAAATCCAAGGTAACTTCTAAGAAACTGAAAGCCCTCCTCACTCTGGGGAATGCTGCTGTTCAAGAGTTCACTATCAGGAGGACACTGAACAGCGATGGTATGTATGGCAGCTTCACAAGATGAAAGCCACTGCTCACCACGCCCCCATAAATCGGAATGAGACTGTTTTGCGAATAAATAAAGCCAAAGTACACCACTTTTTTTTTTTTTTTTTCTTTTTAGCTTAAAGTGAACCCACAGGCAGATTGATATGGAGGCTCCCATATTTATTCCAATCTAAACAATTCTAGTTACCTGGCAGTCCTGTTGACCTTCTGACCACCCTGACTATGTGTCAGATGCTGGCGTATACGGGGCTTGAAGGGTGTTGCACTTAAAACACTGTTCAAGTCATTATAACTTTTTATGACTTTGTTATACATGCAATGTTGATTTTTAAGACTTTATAGTCTCTTTAGCTAGGTTTTTCTTCATCTATGTTTAGGGCTCTTTCACATTAGGGCAGATTTTCTGCATTTCAACGCAACGGGTAAAGTTTGCGTTACCCAAGGTGAAATGAAAGTCCATAGACTTTCATTTTAGCTTTCACATATAACGCAGCCTTTTTGTGCGTTGCGTTACACTGCACCCAGGTGCAGTTTTTCGTCCGACGCTAGCTTTATGCGTTACAATGTTAGTCAATGTAAAACGCACACTATGCGCGTTTTTAATCCGTTAACGCAGGCAATCAGTCCCAGAATGCAACAGAGGAACAATGTAGAAAGTTGAAAACTAAAAGAAAAAAAAAATTACCTGCGTTTTCCTATGTGCTGTAACGCATTGAAAACGGATTAAAAACGCACACTCACTGCAGTGCAACGCATATCAAAACGCATACAACAAAACGTATGCTTTGAGCGTTCTCCAACGCAAGCTCTTATGTGAAAGAGCCCTTAGAATTTGTTTGAAAAGCAGGTGTTCTAGGTTGCTATTAACTCTGACACAGTGGATTAGTTCAGTAGGACCTGGAGTTCCGCTTGTTGACTATTACAAAATTTTCAATAAAAAAAAATTGAAGCAGAAAAATATAGAAAATGTAAAAAGATTCATGTACTTTCAAGCACCACTGTAGGGGAGGAATGTGCTAAAGCAGGTGAGCGGGTGTAAAGTAAAAGGGTACTATGGAAACCACATCTTCGCATTTTGTATGCTGCTGGTTATAGTGCTTGTATTTGCAGTAAACTGCTGGTGGCCAAGGGTTATTCACACTGAAGTAGCAGCTGATTGCAGCATCTCCTGTCAAAGGTTTACCATGTGTTGAGCACAGCACACATGCTAGGAGGGAAAAGCTTGACATGTGAGCAGAACAGTGGATTCTGCAGGCAGCAGAGTGGGTACCCTGACCCACAGCTCTCCAGCCTAGAAAGTCCATTGTTATAGTGAGAGAAAACACTGACAGTGTACACAAAATGTCTTTAAATTAACCTGTTTTGCATGGGATTTATTAACAGCTGCATCTGGATTGCAATAGCTAGATTGACGTAACTTGTAACATTTTTAATGGCGTCTTTGTAAAAGACTATAGCCATTTAAATACACTGCCCCTTCTGACCCCTCACACTCCAGTGATATCTAGCACCATGCTGGCATTCTCTGTGTAGAACACGCCTCTGAATCATTTATGCTGCACTTTTTACTTTTTCCTTGCTGGCATTTCAACATTTATGCTCTTTCTATTGCCCCTAACTGATGTCTATAGCTAGGACTGCTGTAATATATTTCTATGCATACTGGTTGTTTGAATACATCGTTACTTTTATCATAAAATTGCATTCATGCAGTCCTACATTGACAAGACAATGTATGACTGCTTGAAGCCTCTGAAGAAGCGGATGTTCTGGCTGCAAAATCAGGCATACATTCTTATCTTCTGATGCATTTCCTCTTTTATGTTTATATTAAGTTTTATTTTATGAATGATACAACTTCGATGAAACCTTATATAGCTTGAATTTTTTAAATCATTTAGTCTATGCTTTCCACCTTACTCTTTTAGATTTCCTTTCTTCCGAACTGTCAATGGAATGTAGTTCACCAGAATCTACTACAATGCAAGAAGTATGCTCCGATACAGAGGAAGATATGCAACTTCCTGTCATTCCTCTCAAGAAAGGTAACATAAACTGTACAACATAGAAATATTGGGGACTATATTTACAAAGTCATAGGCTTTAATTCATCAAAGGCTGTTTGATTAAAAAAAAAAAAGAAAAAAGTTGGAAAAATAACACATTCTGTATTTTAGACTTTTTTTTTAATTTTTTGCTAATTCATCAAGATTTTCACAGGTGAGGTAGAAGTTCGGTAATTTACCGAACCCCTGGCTTCAATTCAGAAAAACCTGTCTGATAAAAGGAGTGTGGAGTTGTCTGTTTTGTTACATGCTGTTCCGTGCAGTGATGGCATTACAATAGCAAAAAGGCATCCTGACATCCCTTTAGAAAGTACATTTGTTATACTCCTCTGCTCCCTCTGAATATGTCTGTTAGTCTTTCTTAACATTCCATTTTATTGCCACAGTTAATATGAATTTTCAAGAAACATTAAACATGCCATGATTTCCCCATTAGCTTCTCTGCATCTTCAAACAGGAACCTAAAGGATTAAACGTCTCGAGCTGCAGGGGAAACCTCTTGTTCTGCTCTCTCCACCGCTTCCTGGGGGTAGAGACGTTTGTTCCTCTCATGCAAGTGTCGCATCCTATAACGGACTTGCAGGAGACAGAGGCTGTTGCTCTCTGCACCTGCCAGTCATGTCTTATGGACAGTGAAGCTGGTTTTCAACACTTCAGAGCTGCCGGTAATCACTTCACACGTTTCTGTGCTTTACTGCATGCTCTAATCTTCATGAATTGACATTTGCTGACATTTATTGAGATGTTTACCGTCGGTAATTTACCTCGCTGCTCAGTGATTTCAGATTGCCATGTGGTAACAGCCTTGATGAACTGACATTTTACAAAATGCTCCGTAAACTCAGCTGTTTTCAGCATTACTGAATGCGGTAATGCTTGATGAATTGAAGCCACTGTCTATATTTTGTCTATGAGAGCCAATGAAACGGCACTCATTTCTCTAGTAGATGTCAGACTGTAAATTCTTACTGTCCTTTTGAATATTTTGCAAAAAGTCATTCTTTGTCCTAATACAAAGTATTATTATTATTGATTTATAAAGAGACAACATATTCTGTACAAAGTAAGGAACAAACCTGGGGCACAAAACAATATAGGCAATGGTGTACACCAATACCCAAAATACAGAATTGGTAATTACAGTGACAAACGTAACTTGATAGATAAAATGTATAACAAATTGCAAGACGCAGAATGAATAACCTATTCAAGATACAAAAGGGTGAGAGCCTTAGCCTTGGGAACTTACAATCTTAAGTATTGTAAAATGATGTAAACATTATCACTATTACAGGTATCTCTCTTTTTTTGAGGTACATCATTTGTTAGGTTTGTAGCTATAGAAAATGTTGTGGACTGATTAATTTCCTGCTGTAAGAGACTTCTGCTGTGCAAGAAAACGTTTACTAGTTCCCAGCAATTTGAAGTATATACAGTAGCTCTGACATGACTCAGAAAAGTATTCACTTTCAGTACTGAGTCTTGAGGAAGACTGCTAAAAACTCAGCAGTAGCAGATAGGCAGACACAACATGCTAATAGAGATGGCCCGAACCGTTCGCCGGGCGAATCTCTCTGGGCCTTCTACTACTTCCGGGTCGCAATGACTCGGAGTAGTACGCCTGCGCTGCCCGGCGGAGCGCGTCCTAGATCGCGCTCCTGTTGCCAGGCACTCTCTGTGCATGAGCGTGACGTCACTCATGACGTCACCCACATGCGCAGAAAGTGCCCAGCAACAGGAGCGCGATCTAGGACGCGCACTGCCGGGCCAGCACAGGCGTACTACAGGGTCATTGCGACCCGGAAGTAGTAGAAGGCCCACAGATTTTGAGATGTTCGCCGGCGAACAGTTCGGCAACCGTTCAACAATTCTACATGCTAGTAATATAACTAGCAAGCAGTCAGTAGTGGCATTTTCATGGTCCAATTGGTTCTGACCGGCTTCCTCGCAGTCTACCTTGTGTACTAGGTTTGAATAGTTTCACTTCCAGGCTCTGGCTTCTAAGTTGCCAAGCAAGTTTTAACATTTTCCAAATCATGAAAACACACATTACAGACTGAACGTTTATCGAAGACCTCCTAAACAAGCGTTTCCTAACATTATTTCAGCATGGACCCCTTTTTGAAAGATGAGGTTTGTCGAGTACTGTAAAACCTTGGATTGAGAGTAACTTGGTTTAAAGGGAACCTAAACTGAGTATATGGATTTTTCCTTTTAAAATAATACCAGTTGCCTGAATCGCCTGCTGATCCTGTGTCTCTAATACTTTTAGCCACAGCCCCTGAACAAGCATGCAGATCAGGTGCTCTGACTGAAGTTAGACTGGATTAGCTGCATGCTTGTTTCAGGGTGTGATTCAGCCACTATTGCAGTCACAGAGATCAGCTGGACTGCCAGGCAACTGGTATTGTTTAACACGAAACATCCATATCCCTCTCAGTTAAGGTTCCCTTTAACCACTTCGCCCTATCTGGACGGATATATCCGTCCAGATGGGCACTGCTGCTGCAGCCGTGTGGTGCGTGCGATCGGGCGCGCGCCCGCGCGCGCTCCCGCTGCCCCCCGATCAGTGAATGGGAATATAATTCCCATTCACCGATCTAAGTCTCCGGCAGAAATGCCGACGCTTTCTCATCAGAGAGCGCGGTATTTCTGCCCCCAGGAAACATCACCTTCTTCTTATAGTTCCTAGATGCGAGATCGTTCGCATCTAGGAATTTTTTGAATGTGGCCATCTTGTGGCCAAATAGTAAACTGCACCCACATACCTAAATTAAATAAAAAAATACATTATATTACATCTAAAATTAGCTATTTACCTCCCAAACTAAAATTACCCAAATACATTTTTGTATTTAAAAAAAAATAAAAAAAAATTACAATTAAAAAAAAAAAAAAAACTACATAAATAGTTACCTAAGGGTCTGAACTTCTTAAATATACATGTCAAGAGAGTATCTTATTAATTTTTTTAAAATTATAAGCTTATAAATAGTGATGGACGCAAATTGAAAAAATGCACTTTTATTTCTAAATAAAATATCGGCGCCATAAATTGTGATAGGGACGTAATTTAAACGGTGTAATAAGCGGGACAAATGGGTACATAAAATGCATGGGTTTTAATTACTGTAGCATGTATTAATTTTAAACTATAATGGCCAAAAACTGAGGAATGATTTCCCAGAACGTCATTGGACAGCACCCCTGGATGAGACTTGTCTCCCTCCCAATCGTGGACAGGAACTGCAAAAGAAAGATTTGCATAACAAATAGGCAGCCATATATAAGCTACTAGCTTACCCTCAGTACTTCAGTTCAGTTTCCTGTCCCGGACGGAATGCAGAGGAGAGGTCTCCAGAGTGCTATCCTTGACAGGTGTTCAGGGGCAACGTCTTTCAGGGCTCCAGTTAGGCTGATTCAGGTGACAGTGGGAGCCCTGCAGCGTGGAGGAGGCTTCTCCGTGCAAGGCAGCGGAGATATAGCGCAGGCGCGCTTGGGAGACAAGGTACTTCCGGGTCTTCCCGGAAGTCGTCACGCGCAGCGTCCAGTGTGACTCAGATCAGGCGGCAGGCGGCCGCGGCGGTCATTGCGGATCAGCATCAGCTGATCCGCTAAGGTAACGGTTTACATGCGGCAGGTGCCGCAGAAGGGGGATAATTATGCTAATACGCTTAAGCAATTAAGCGGCAGGTGCCGCGGCTGGCTAACCTTTGAAAGGCTTATGCAAATGAGAAACATGCTAATGAACTGAGTATTCAGGTGGCTGTTTGCATTTCTTTGTGTCATGTGATGATTATTTAAATCTGTTTCCTGACTCACTCTGGTTGTCTAAAGTGAGCATGGAGGACGCTTCTGGGTCAGCTCCTGCGCAGTCTGCCAGGCCAGCCCAAGATACCTCTCTGGCAAGTACTTATGTACAAATTGTACAGTGTGTATATATGTGTATTTTTATATATACTAGAGAGGGTACTAATGGTTGGTTTGTTATTATGTTTTTTAGCCAGAAAAACATGAAAAGCCTGGAAAACAGGACAAATCTGACAAATCTTCCACACAGTCTAGTGGATCTAGTAAATCTGTGAAGAAATGTGCCATTTGCTCCTCTCGCTTGTCATCCTCTACCTCAAAAAAGCTGTGCCAGGATTGTACAAACAAACTGGTTAAGGATGAATCACCAGTAATCTTTAAGGATCTGATGGGATGGATGCGGTCAGAAATGTCTTCAGCCATCAAGGAAATTAAACATTCTGCCATTTCTTCTCAGACTGTAGCTCCCAGCCCTGCTGAAATGCCTGGTCCTAGCAATGAGGTTCCTGTTAACCTTAATGTCAGTGGTTTATCTCCAATTCCTTTATCTCGTACTCCTGTGCAGGCTAGGAGAAGCAGAGATAGTGAGGTAGAAGGTTCTCAATTTTCTGAGGGAGAAATTTCTGCATTAGATGAAATATCTGAGGGGGAGGAGATGGATAAGACTGAAAAACCACAAAAGTTTGCTTTTTCTACAGAATTAATGAAGGATCTTTTGACATCCATGCATGAAACAATGGGTATTAAATCAGAGCAAAAACCCTTGTCACCCCTTGACCAAATGTATGAGGGATTGGCGGACCCCCAATCCAGGTTCATCCCGGTCCATTCTACTCTTAAAACTTTGATCAAGAAAGAGTGGCAAAATCCTGAGAAAAGGGCCTTTTGGCCAAAATCTTTATCTAAGCGTTATCCTTTTTCTCCTGATGACCAGGCTTATTGGGGCCCTCCGCCAAAACTAGATCCGTCCTTTTCCAGGGTTTCAAGAAAATCAGACCTTATGTTTGAGGATTTCGGAAACCTTAAAGACCCAATAGACAAGAAAATGGATAATGTTTTGCGTAGGGCTTGGGAGTCTGCTTCATTAACTTTTAAACCGGCAGTAGCATCGACAGCAGTGAGTCGATCTCTGAAGTCTTGGTTGGCAGAATTACAGTATAAAATAGCAAATGGGGTGTCTAGGGAAGAAATCCTTAATGACTTTCCTAAAATCACTAATGCCTCAGATTTTATGGTTGATGCAGCAGACGATACGGTTAAATTAACAGCCCGTACCACCGCACTAGTGAACTCAGCTAGAAGGGGAGTATGGGTTAAGACATGGAATGGGGATAACTCATCCAGATCTAAGCTTTGTGGTATCCCCTGTGAAGGAGATCTTCTGTTTGGGTCTAAGCTGGACGATACACTAGATCGTACAGCAGATAATAAGAAAAATTTCCCAAAGAAGCGCCCCTTTCAGAATAAACGGCCATTTCGGGCCCCCGCTAAAAATGAAACGGATAGTAAATCCTCCAGGGGTAGAAGATGGGCTCCTTACAGGCAACAAGGACCCCGCAATACCGCTACTAATACTAAAAAGACAAACAAACAATGACGCCATCATTCCGGTGGGGGGGAGAATCACCAACTTTTACGAAATATGGCAACAACTATTCACCAATCAATGGTTACTAAACATAATATTAGAAGGTTACAGAATAGAGTTCGAACATCTCCCCCCTCAAAACTTTGTCTTAACACCTTGTCCAAAAGACCCAGCCTTATTAGTAGCCCTCCAGTCAGAAGTAAAGTCTCTTCTTCAGAAAGGAGTAATTCGACAGGTTCCAGCATGTCAAAGAGAACAGGGATTCTACTCCCCAATCTTCCTGGTAAAAAAGCCTCAGGGAGCCTATCGATTGATTCTAAACCTAAAGAAATTGAATCTAAAAGTCAAATACAGGAAATTCAGGATGGACAATATTCGATCTGTGGTTCATCTTTTACAGAAGGACGATTTTTTGGCATCCCTAGACCTGAAGGATGCGTATCTACATCTACCAATCCATTTATCCTGCCAACAATACCTGAGGTTTGCCGTGTGGATGGAAGGAGAGGTAAGACATTTTCAATTTAATGCCTTGCCTTTCGGACTATCGTCTGCCCCATGGCTATTTACTAAGGTTATGTCTGAAGTATTAGCTCTTCTCAGGTTAAGACACGTTAATATTGTCGGTTACCTTGATGATTTTTTATTATGGGGTTCTTCTGAAAAATCCGTTAATGATCAGCTTTTTATAACTCTGGGCGTCCTCCAGGAGTTAGGTTGGTTAATTAATTGGGAAAAGTCTGCTCTGATTCCTTCCCAGTGTCTAGAATTTTTGGGTTTCAATATTTCTACCAGAGAAGAGAAACTGTTGTTACCTGATAGGAAGATCATTGCTATTTTTAATAGTATTTTCTCATTTCAGAAATTAAGAAGCATATCGCTAAGAAAAGCCATGGCTCTTCTAGGACTTCTAACCTCTGCCTTTCCGGCTATCCAGTGGGGACAGTTCCATGCGAGATTTCTACAAATATGGATTTTGAAATCTTGGAACAGGTCTCTGGTGACTCTAGACAAGAAGATCATCATTCCACAAAGTGTAAAGACTTCCCTTATCTGGTGGCAACGTCTGGATCATCTATCTCCAGGTCATCTATGGAATTATCCACAACAGAATACAATCACAACCGATGCCAGTTTGTGGGGTTGGGGAGCCCACTTCAATTCTCTGCCGGCTCAAGGATCATGGAATATGACAATAAGGTCACAGTCATCGAACAACAGAGAGTTGCAAGCAGTATGGCAAGCCTTACTACATTTCGGCCCCCTAATAGAGAATTCTCATGTCAGAATAAGAACAGACAACAGGAGCGTTGTAGCTTTCCTGAACAGGCAAGGGGGCACGAGGAGTCAATCCTTATGGGAAAAGACGGCAAAGATCCTATTCTGGTCGGAGAGAAATCTTTTATCATTAACTGCGATACATTTAAAGGGAACCTCAAACCACTTGGCGGACTACCTCAGCAGGAGGAAGTTAGACTCGAACGAGTGGTCACTAGATCTGGAAGTTTTTCAGCAAGTGACGTTACAATGGGGTTGCCCAGAAGTAGACCTATTTGCAAGGAGAGCGAATGCGAAATGTCAACAATTTTGTGCCCTGTTTCCAGAGGACCTACCTTGGAAAGTAGACGCCTTCTCGATCAATTGGGGAGAGTTACTGATGTATGCATTTCCTCCAATACCATTGCTACCACGAGTAATAAAAAAGATTATTCAGGACAAGGCTCGAGTAATCCTGATAGCTCCACTATGGCCAAAGAGACCATGGTTCACGTCACTAAGAACACTAGCGGTTACAGATCCGATAGTCTTTCCTCCCATACCTCACTTGTTGTCCCAGGGTCCAGTGTGGCATCCGAGTTTAAACAGCCTTCACCTTTCAGCCTGGAAGCTGAATGGGGCATCCTGAAGTCCAAAGGCTTTTCAGACGAATTATCAGAAACTTTGATACAGAGTAGGAAGAAGGTGACTCGAGTAATATACCAAAAGGCCTGGAGAGTGTTTAACGAATGGTGCTCGGAAAGATCTTGTGACAATACATCACTTAAATCCGTATTAGAATTTCTTCAGTGTGGATACAAGAAGGGGCTTAGTATAAGCACTCTGAAGGTACAGGTATCTGCTCTAAGCGTATTCCTAGAAAGACGGCTGGCAGAAGAAAATCTAATTTTAAGATTCTTCCAAGCTTTAAAGAGACTGAAACCAGCAATCAGGTCCAGAATACCCTCATGGGATTTAAATACTGTCTTACAGGGGTTATGTGAAGCCCCTTTTGAACCATTATCACAGATTTCGGATAAATTTCTTACTCTAAAAACCATTTTCCTGCTAGCTATTACTTCAGCTAGAAGAATAGGTGAATTACAGGCATTGTCTATTAAAGAGCCCTACTGCGTCATTTCTGAAGATAGAATTACGTTACGCACGGATGCAGCGTTTCTACCAAAGGTTGTTTCCTCATTTCACAGGAATCAAGAAATCTTCCTTCCTTCCTTTTGTGAGAATCCTAACAATGACAAGGAAAAGAGACTTCATTGCCTGGATGTGAGGAGATGTCTTATACAATATATGGAGAGAACAGGTCCATGGAGAAAAACTGACGCAATGTTCATTCTATTTGCTGGGAAACAAAGAGGCAACAAGGCGTCCAAAACGACTCTAGCACGATGGATCAGACAGGCTATTACATTGGCATATCAAGCTCAAGGGAAGCAGTTAGGGTCTTCAATTAGAGCTCATTCTACAAGAGGAATATCGACTTCCTGGGCAGAGAGGTCAGGGGCATCAATAGAACAGATATGCAGAGCTGCTACCTGGTCAAGTCACAATACCTTTGTGAGGCATTATCGCCTAAACATCTCAGCCGCAGCAGATTTATCTTTTGGAAGAAAAGTACTGCAGGCAGTGGTCCCGCCCTAGATCTCATATCTGGTACATCGTCTCATCCAGGGGTGCTGTCCAATGACGTTCTGGGAAAGACAACTTTACTTACGGTAACGTCTTTTCCAGTAGTCAGAAGGACAGCACCCCTGCAACCCGCCCTATTTTTGGGTGGAATAATAATTATGTAAGTAGGCATTTATACCGGTCCGTGTCATCTTTTGTATTAACTGAAGTACTGAGGGTAAGCTAGTAGCTTATATATGGCTGCCTATTTGTTATGCAAATCTTTCTTTTGCAGTTCCTGTCCACGATTGGGAGGGAGACAAGTCTCATCCAGGGGTGCTGTCCTTCTGACTACTGGAAAAGACGTTACCGTAAGTAAAGTTGTCTTTTTTTCCATTTCTATCTTAATCTTCCTGTTAAAATGCATTTACAGTAAAGTGGCTCTTAGCAAAATGTACTACCCAAAGAAAGCCTAATTAGTGGCGGAAAAAACAAGCTATAGATCAATTAATTGTGATAAGTAACGATAAAGTTATTGGCGAATGAATGGGAGGTGAACATTGCTCGGATGCTTAAGATTTTCGACGCTGTAGGCTGAAGTGGTTAAGAGCGCTTTGCAATACAAGCAAAAAACTTTGTGAAATTTTTGACTTGATATACAAGCAAAAAAAGTATACATGCGTCACGTCGTCACAACTGAGCCAATAGCTCTTCTCCCCTTGGCACTGCAGGATTGTATATAATTGCACTTTATCTGAGTGTAGAGACTGTGCAAAGTCACCTTTCCATGAAATTCTCAAAATTTTGGATAAGTTCCTTGTTAAAGCCACACAAGAAACAAAGGTTGGGGTGAGCCAACAGATGGCAAGAATTATGTTAGTTGTAGTGAAATTCTTGTTTACATTTTTATTTTATACGATTTACACTAACTTTTGGAATAAATCAGCTGGGTTTCCATTAATTCTTATGGGAAAATTTGCTTTGATATAAGAGTTCTTTGGATTATAAGAATGTTTCTGGAAATTATGCACGCAAACCAAGGTTCCACTTCCATTGCAGATAATGTCTAGTACCCCATGACTCATACACTCGCTGGCTGCTTACCAAGTTTCCCTGACAATAAGTCCTCCCTCGAAAATAAGCCCTAGCAGCAGAGAGAAGGAAGAAGCGGGGACACAGCAGTGCAGTACAGAGAGGCAGCCATGAAGCAGTGGGTGGACTCATCTCTGGACAATGTCAGCCTCTGTCCCTTCCCATCTACCAGTATTGCTGTCACTCTCTCCTCTCACTCTCAAAGCCGTGGTGATGTACTGGCTGCTGTCATCTGTGTTATTTGCTCCAGGACGGTGGGAAGGGGTGAGAAAGCTGCGGTATGTGAGGAAGGAGAGTGTGTGAACGGAACTTCTGTCAGCACCACTTTGCTACAGTAGGCTCAACAGAATTTTGTATGGAGAAAGATGTGTGCTTTGTGCTCTTTCTTTAGTTGCATATGCTAGCTGTCCTCTCTGCCTCTCCTGCACAACTTGTGGTTCAGACAAGACAGCGGTGGCAGGAATAGGTAACTAGGAATAGGTGCCCACAGTATACGTAGCCAGGAATTGGTGCCTGCATTATAGGTAGCGAGGAATAGGTGCCAGCAGTAATCGGGCATGAATCTCAAGCATGTGGCTGTCCTCTCCTTACTAGATAGATCTGAATTAGATCAGTGTAATGCTGGGAATACACATTAAGTTTTTACTTTAGATAGATGGGTTCGATAGATAAATTCCAACCTGTTGGATCTGGTCGATTCTACTTTCGTTTCGATTCTCCTCATTCAAGTGAATGTAATTGATAAGAAAAGATAAGGAATTGAGAGAGGAATCGAGCAGTGAATCGAGAGTAGAATCGATCGAAAGCGAAAAACGACGGCAAAAACGAACGCAAAAATGCATCGTGTATTCCCAGCATTATTCTGGGAGTAGAAATTAGAACCTCAGCAAACAGTACAGCTTCTGCGCTATTGTACTGCATCATTTATGTCTCTTATCAGCAAATGTAAAGTGCGATTCACATTTTGTATAAAATTCATAGGCTTCAATTCATCAAAGGGTGTTCGATAACAAAACCCCAGTCCTTAAAATACCGCATTCGGTATTTTACACTTCACTGTGCTAATTCATCAATATTTTCCCATGTGTGGTAGAGGTTCGTTAAGTTACCGAACTACTAGGCTTCAATTCATCAAAGGCTGTTCGATAACTGCAGAGTGGTGCAGAGCAGCTTGGAATGTCCATGTGTTGTTAAAAGTTGATAACAATAGAAGGCATCCAGACATCCCTTTAGATGTAAAGGTGTTATAGTTACTGTTATTTATACTGCCTCTGCTGCTCTGAATCTGTCGATCAGTCTTTCTTAACATTTTATTTATTTGCCACAACGTAGATGAACTTCCTGGAGACATTACAAATGCCATGCTTGGTGATTTCACCACCAGCATCTTTGCATTATCAAACAGGGCCTGAAAGGGTTACACCACCGAAGGGAATCTGGGGATATATTTTGACCCGTTCTCTCTGCTCACTGCTTGGGGGGGTCTGAAAGCTTGTGTGGAGAAGCCTGTGTGACCTATCAGCGGCACTTGCAGGAGAACAGGGGCTGTTTCTATTGGCTGCCTGCTCCTGCTAATCATGAAACCATTCACACAGAAGGCTTTCGAAGCCTGTAACGACAGGGGAGAGCTTGAGATAAACACCAAATGTGTTAGCGAATGTGGGAGCCTTGATGAATTAACATTTGTTGAGCACATGTCGGTAATTTATCTCATTGCTGTGTCATTTCAGCTTCTCATTCGGTAACAGCTTTGATGAATTAACATTTTCTAAAGTGCTTCGTTAAGTCAGCTGGTTTCAGCATTACCGAATGTGGTAATGCTTGATGAATTGAAGCCATAGTCTGCAAAAATACTACTGTTCAGTTCTACCAATAGCCATGTGTTCTTCCTTACGGTTTCCCCCCAAAAAAGACACCCCCTGAAAATAAGCCCTAGCACAGATTTTGGAGCTAAAATTAATATAAGACACTGTCTTATTTTAAGGAAACACGGTATTGGGTACATCTTACTAGTACTCTTTTTGCCTTCAGAACTGCTTCAATTCTCTATTGCATAGATTCAACAAGGTGTTGGAAACCTTCCTCTGAGATTTTGGTCCATATTGACTTGATGTTAGGGTTGCAACAGTATGAATATTCACGGTATGTAAAAAAAAAAAAAAAAAAACACAGCATACAGTATTGCACAATTATTTGGACCTGGGCCGCCCCCTTACATTAAAAAAATGTGTCCCCGACTCTAGGGTAAAGCTGCAAAATGGCTCAGCCTGCTCCTGCTTAAAGTCCTGGTGGTGGTAAATACTATTTCCCCTCCCGGTCACCATGGAAAGTGGTGAAAGATGTAATTCGGCTTCCAGCTGTTGCTGGCGGCCGAATTAGAGTTTTTATAGTAATTCGTGCTCTGTCTTTTGTCAGCTCCCAAATTACTCACTGAACACCGCTATAGCAATAATTATTATGATCTATGGCGGCTGCGCCCAAACCTCCAGCGCTGTTTTTACAGAGCTCCACTCCCTCACCCCCCTTGTATGGTAGCCAGGTATATAGGTGCCTCCAGTATAGTTAGTTAGGTATAGGTGACCCCAGTATAAATAGCGAGGAATAGGTAGCCAAGAATAGGTGTCCCAGTATAGGCAGCCAGTAAAAGGTGCCCCTAGTATTGGTAGCATGGAATAGGTGCCCACAGTGTAGGTAGCCAGGCATAGGTGCCCCAGTATACCGTAGGTAGCCAGGAATAGGGGTGCCCCAGTATAGGTAGTCAGGGATAGGTGCCTTCAGTATAGGTAGCCAGGCATAGGTACCCCCAGTATAGGTAGCCAGCTATAGGTGCCCCCAGTATAGGTAGCCAGTAATAGGTGACCGCAGTGTAAGTAGCCAAGAATAGGTACCCACAGTATAGGTAGCCAGAAATTGGTGCCCCGCAGTATAGGTAGTCAGGAATAGGTGCAGCCAGTATAGATGGCGAGGAATAGGTGCAGCCAGTATAGGTAGCCAGGAATACATGCAGCCAGTATAGGTTATCAGGATAGATGGCAAAGAATAGCTGCGGCCAGGATACATAGCCAAGAATAGGTGCGGCCTCTATAGATGGCCAGGAATAGGTTTGGCCGCTGTAGATGGCCAGGAATAGGTTTGGCCGCTGAAGATGGCCAGGAATGGGCGTGGCCGCTGAAGATGGCCAGGAATGGGCGTGGCCGCTGAAGATGGCCAGGAATGGGCGCGGCCGCTGAAGATGGCCAGGAATGGGCGCGGCCGCTGAAGATGGCCAGGAATGGGCGCGGCCGCTGTAGATGTCCAGGAATGGGCGCGGCCGCTGTAGATGTCCAGGAATGGGCGCGGCCGCTGTAGATGTCCAGGAATGGGCGCGGCCGCTGTAGATGTCCAGGAATGGGCGCGGCCGCTGTAGATGTCCAGGAATGGGCGCGGCCGCTGTAGATGGCCAGGAATGGGCGCGGCCGCTGTAGATGGCCAGGAATGGGCGCGGCCGCTGTAGATGGCCAGGAATGGGCGCGGCCGCTGTAGATGGCCAGGAATAGGCGCGGCCGCTGTAGATGGCCTGGTGAAGGAGGGTGGGACACAGTGGCAGGAGCACGAATAGCTGCGAGGGTAAACAAATAGTCTCTTTGCTGGATTCATTGTGTGTGTACGTCTTCCTCCTTCCAGTTCTAGCCCCTAGTGTAGGTAGCCAGGAATAGGTGCCCCATTGTAAGTAGCCAGGAATAGATGCCCCCAGTATAGTTACCCAGCTATAGGTGCCCGCAGTATAGATAGCCAGGAATTGGTGCCCCCAGTATAGTTAGCCATGTGGTCGGGAATGCAGCGGCACGGGTGGGACGCATCGGCAGGTGCACGAACGGAGGCGGAGATAAACAATTACTCATTTCGCTGGATCCATTGTGTGTGTACTTCTTCCTGTTCTTTGTTTCCATCTCCCTGTAACAGCGTGATGGATCCAGCGAAGTGAATATTTGTGTGTGCCAGCCGCTGCGTCCCACCCCCGCCGCTGTTTGTGCGTGCCGCAACTGAAAACCGGTGAACCACAATTAGCATGCACAGTCAAATTGCAGTATACCGCAGCAAACCTACATGATTGCATCACACAGTTGCGGCAGATTTGTCAAGTGCACATCCATGATGTGAATTTCTTGTTCTGCCACATCCCAAAGGTGCTCTATTGGATTGAGATCTGGTGACTGTGGAGGCCATTGCAGTACAGTGACCTCATTGTCATGTACAGGACACCAGTGTGATGTAATGTGAGCTTTGTGATGCTGTGCATTATCCTGCTGGGTGTAGCCATCAGAAGACTTGTTCACTGTGGTCATAAAGGGTGGAAATGATCAGCAACAGTATTTAAAGGAAAGGTTCAGGGAGGGTGGGTAAAAAATAAAAATCAATTTCCACTTACCTGGGGCTTCCTCCAGCCCGTGGCAGGCAGGAGGTGCCCTCGCCGCCGCTCCGCAGGCTCCCGGTGGCCGACCCGACCTGGCCAGGCCGGCTGCCAGGTCGGGCTCTTCTGCGCTCCAAGGCCCGGAACTTCTGCGTCCCACGCCGGCGCTCTGACGTCATTGGACGTCCTCCGGGCTCTACTGCGCAGGCGCAGAACTACTGCGCATGCGCAGTAGAGCCCGGAGGACGTCCGATGACGTCAGCGCGCCGGCGTGGGACGCAGAAGTTCCGGGCCTTGGAGCGCAGAAGAGCCCGACCTGGCAGCCGGCCTGGCCAGGTCGGGTCGGCCACCGGGAGCCTGCGGAGCGGCGGCGAGGGCACCTCCTGCCTGCCACGGGCTGGAGGAAGCCCCAGGTAAGTGGAAATTGATTTTTATTTTTTACCCACCCTCCCTGAACCTTCCCTTTAAGGCCTGTACCACCTCTCGATTGTTTTGACGATTTTCCTCACTACCAGCAATTGTTTTTGAGCGACGAGCAGTTCTTTACATGATCTTGCGACATGGGTACAGACGAACGATCACGTGAATGCCGATTAGCAATAACCGTCACAGATCTTTAAGATCCCCAGCGTCTCCTGCACAAAGTACCGCGATCGCTTGTCTCATCACACCTATCTTGTAACATTGTGCATACCCGCCGGCCGAAAGATGGATCGGCGGAGCGCTGGTCGTCAGGGCGACGTCACTGGATCCATTTCCTTGCATTGTGAGGAGAGTACTTAGCTTTAATACCAATTGAGCATGGTTTAAAATGCCACAGGCTACAGTGTGCCAAGAAACTGTCCCCCATGTCCTATAGTTGGTTGTGTGTGTAAATTCCTGTAGATCAGCAGTCTGTGAAATACTAGACCTGGCACCAACAAGCATGCTATGTTTATAGCCACTTAAATCGCTTTTCTTTCCAGTCCCGATTCTGTTAACTTTTCTTTGTCGCATCTAGATGCCTAAATGCATTGAGCTACTGCCATGTGATTTGCTGATTATCAGTTTGTGATAAGGGACACCTGCCCGACGTGAGAAGGATATGAAGGCTGCCATATTTATTTCCTTTTAAGCAATAGCAGTTGTCTGTTGAGTTATCTGGCTATCCTGCTGATCCTGCCTCTAATATTTTTATCACACACTAGCCGAAAAGGAAATACCAGGGAAATACATACGCACACAATGTCTAAATGAGACAAGCCCTATAGGTAAAGGTAAAAGGTCGAGGTACACCTCAATATATAAACCAATTGGTTGTATGGCAACCACCCATAAGTAAGGGTGGGTGTCAGTATTGTCCATAGCCGACCTTTTACCTTTACCTATAGGGCTTGTCTCATTTAGACATTGTGTGCTCTAATATTTTTAGCTATAAACCCTGAACAAGCATATGCAGATCAGATGTTTTCTGACATTGTGAGATCTGACAAGATTAGCCACATTCTTGTTTTTGGTGATATTCAGACACTACTGCAGCCAAATAGATCAGCAAAGCTGTCAGGCAACTGGTATTGTTAAATATGGCAGCCTCCATATTCTTCTCACTTTAGTTGTCCTTTAAGAAGCTACTAAATAGCTCCAACTAATAAAGTGGCCAGTGAATGTGTATTTGTTAGGAGTACTCAAGGTTTGTAAATACTATTCAAACATTCCTTTATGCCATACATGTCAAATCCTGGCTCTCCGAGCCATTGCATTTGGCCCCCAAAGGGCTTCTCCACTTTGTATTATGTTTGGCTCTCTCTAGACCACCAGGGAAGCTATTTTGGGGATGGAGCCCTAGATTACACAAGGGAATTGTATGGAGGGAGGTCACCAGGGAACTGTCTACGGGTGCAAGACGGAACCACTACAAAACAGGGAACTGTTTAGGGGAAGGAGGAGGCCACTAGACACCAGAGTACTGTATAGGGGAGGGAGGATGTATTAAACACCAGGGAACTGTAAAGGGGAGGGGGAGGGCTTTAGACACCAGGGAAATTTTAAGGGAGGAGAGGGCCACTAGACCTTGAGTGGCCTGCAACTTTGTCCCAGTGTTCAATTTCGGCCCACTTTGCAATCTAAAAAAAAATAAAAAAAAATTATGTATAAATAAGCCCTAATAAATATTTGTACTTTGGTAAATAAAAGCAAAAAGCAGGGGTGTCAAACTCCAATACAAAATGTAAAGTGCTCAAATCACAATAGTAATCAATGCTATCAGGCAGTGTTACAAAATGGGGATGCTAGCATTACTGTATGCACATTGAATGTAAGCTAAATGTGAAAAAAAAAATATTTTGTCTTTTTCATTTTAGGTCTTACAGAACCAAGCACATTTTCTCCTGGGACCTTTGTCTGGTGTAAATATCAGCGATACCCCTTCTGGCCATCATTGGTATGCTTTTTAAGTGTCCCTTCTGTTTAAAGTGTACCAGAGCTTAAATAAAGTAAAAGTTTTATACATACCTGGGGATTCCTCCAGCCCCATACGCACGGATTGCTCCTATGCCGCCGTCCTCAGTCTTCTCCCTCTTCGGTACCGGGTCCTGTAACTTCAGCCAGTCTGCACAAGAGAAGTGCGCCCTCTATGTATCTCTCTGGCGGGACCATGTACCGAAGAGGGAGAAGACTGAGGACGACATGTGGGAGCGATCTGTGCGCATGGGGCTGGAGAAAGCCCCAGGTATGTATAAAACTTTTACTTTTATCTAAGCTCTGGGTACACTTTAAGAATAATTTGCACTGATTACTATAATTATGTTTACAAATTATTTCATCACTCATGATAGGTGAAGAATGTAAATGATAAGAAAAAGAGGGCTGGAATAATATTTGTGGAGGAGTGTCTTTCTGATCCAAATACTAAAAAGCAGAGGTAAGGTGTACAATGTTTGTAAGGTTTGTGTAGCGATGTAGGACTATTGTTTTTCTGAAAGAAAATGCTGTAAAGCAGGGGTCCCCAAACTTTTTCGGTCAAGAGCTGGGTCAACTTACTTCAAACTAATGGGGGGCCGGAGTATACATAATGTGATGTAGAAAACATTACATTGAACCTAGGTAAACTATTAACTGTTAACACGCGCAGCCCTTTTGTTCCCATTTAACCAAAGCAAATAGTATGCCCCCAACACAGCATGTGCAAATTTTATGCCCCCAATACAGCATGTGCAGATAGTAAAAAAACAAAACTCCTTTTCACCAGATAGCGAGGCCTACTCAGGGGGTAACTTGTCATCCAATTGGACAGCAGTGTCACCTGATGCAGAATTGGATTGGAAGCCAGCGAATGACTGCTTGCTGGCTTGTACAATATGTGGATGAGTGGTGCCAGCAGTGCTATTCTATATGCAAGACACCAATATTTAAAGATGTAGTAGACCGCACCTATAAGTGATACATTTTGTGAGTGGGGGGCCAGTAAAAAAACAAAAAAACCTCGGGGGGCCGCATTCGACCCACAGCCCTTAGTTTGAGGACCACTGCTGTAAAGAAGGAAATATTTAAATATTACTCCTCCTTAGGGATGGTCAGTGAGGTGCAAATAATTCTGAGTTGATGGAGAATTCTGCAAATTATTTATGCAGCTTAAAAACAGACCAAACGAATGAAGCTGCGGTAGAGATATGTTTGGTTCATTTTCAACCTGCATACAATTACCTTATTTTTCGGGAATATAGGGCGCTCCAGAATATAAGACACACCTAGCTTTAGAGGGCAAAAACCAGGGGGAAAAATATACTAAACCTGGTGCGTCTAGGTTCCCGGAGCATCTTGTAGATGTTCTCTCCCAATCTGCGTCCTCCTGTGTCTGCTTCTGTACTCCTTTGTCCCGGAATGTCCCCCTGTGTCTTGCCTTGGTCCCGCTTTGTCACCTCCTGGTCCCCCTGTGTCCCCTGATGCTCCCCCTGTGTCTCCTCTTGGTACCCCCTTGTCTCCCCCTGTTCCTCCCTCCTCCATGTCCCCTTCGCTCCCTGTTTCAGAATCAAAATAATTTATTTTGCCAAGTACAAACGGGGGGTTGCACCCAGAATTGATTTTGGCTCATACAGGTTCTGGAAGGATGGGGGGGCGATAATGTCCAAAACTCGAGAGCTGAGGCTGCCATACTACAGCGCCACCAGTCGCACTTGGCAATCATCTGTCATCCCTAAGGAGAAATGGGGGGAGGGGGACAGGGAGGCGAAGGTTCAGCGGTGATAACCCAGTTCTTCATGAAAGAAACCTGTGGTAATGGCTGAGAATCCCGATTGCTGACATCTGGCAGTGCTGGCCAAGATGTTCCAGTTCGAAAGGTGCAGTAGTGTTCATTTCTGTGGTGGGTCTGGACTCCGGAGCAGCATTCAGCAGGGCTGGTCCAGATAATCTGGCTGTCACAGAAGTGTCCACCTGCGGTGGCATCATGGAGGGGCTGAGCCAGAGGTGTTCCTGCTGCCGCGGAGCAGTTGCAGCCAATGGATGGATGGAGCCTTCATCCAGCAAGGAATAAAAAAGTTTCCCGGTCAGCGTGGTGTCCTACCACAGTGGAGCCCTGATAGCAGCGGGTAGCAGTGGTGGACTCCACAAGCTCTGTACCACAGACAACAGACCCAGGCAGCGGCGGAGGTGGAAAAAAACTCCAGGTCCTGGACTCCCCATAACCCGCACCAATGTACCAGGCTACACTGGACCACACTACACCCTTTCAGGGGGAAAACCAGGTGAATTGGTAGGGAAAAGGGAAGAAAAACAAGAAAAAGCCAGAATCCTGTGATCATGGCTGTCAATTAAGGCGCCATCTTCCTTAACGGTGCGACTGATGGCACAATGAGTTCCTGATGACGCGATCAACAAGCCTTCACTAGAGGAAGCCACATTACAGAGGAGAGGTCTACAGATCACAGGCGCTGGAATAGCCGGCTGAGGTAAGCCGCTCTGCTGCTATTCTTTTACAGCGAGCGGAGGAGACCAGCTGGGAGTGGAGAAAACCAGCCTGGGGTCGGCGCTGGAAATGCTAGGAAGGTAAGCCACGCTTCCGCTATTTACTTTTAAGCAGGGGGGGAGGTAGTATGCATAGAGCTACTCTTACACTACTTTATAGAGTAACCTGCCTCTGTTACGTTGTTACGTCCGTATTTTTGTCTCCATTTGTTTTGTTTACTGTATTTCATCATTAATTTAGAGTTTGTAATGTATATAGAGTGACTTATAGTACTGGCTTTTTTTTTTTTTTTTTTTTTTTTTAGATAGGTCTATTTATAACATTGAGTCTCAAGCACCCAGAAAGCACACTCATCTGGCATCAGCCAATCCCTGTTGGTGCTGGATAATGGGGAGGTTGCACTATGTTATTATTGGTTTATAAAGAGTCGGCATATTTAGTTTTGCTGTACAGAGTAAGAAACAAACATGAGTTACATAGTAATGCAGACAATGGTATGTACAAAATATCGACATTGGTAGACATAGTAATTACAGTGACAAATGTAACATGATGAATAAAATGTATAACAAATTCCAAGACACAAAATAGGGAGAGAGCCTTGGCCTTGTGAGCTTACAGTCTCTAAAGTAATAAGGAGGAAACAAATGTTGGGGTAATATGCAACATGTATACCTAGAGGCAAGAGCTTTTTCTAAGCACTTGTGATTTTAAAAGCTCTTGTTAAAGAGGAACTCCAGTGAAAATAATGTAGTAAAAAAAAGTGCTTCATTTTTTACCATAAATATGTATAAATGATTTAGTCAGTGTTTGCTCATTGTAAAATCTTTCCTCTCCCCGATTTACATTCTGACATGTATTACATGGTGACATTGTTACTGTGGGCAGGTTATGTAGCTGCTGCTAGCTGTTTTGGCTGTTAGAGACAGCTGTAAACCGCTAATTCCTGTCTGTGAACCTTGTAAGGCCCGGTTCACACTTGCGGTGGCCCTCCGGAATCGCCGTGCCGGAGCCGCACCGCCTGCAGAACGGACGGAACGGACGCACGGCATAGCAATTAAAGCCTATGCGTCCGTTCACATGGGTCCGTTCTGCAGAACCGGAGCCGGACCGGATCCGGGCCGGATCCGGACTCCGGCCTCCGTTCCAACATGCGCTATTTTTTCATCCGGCCCCTCCGGCAGCCGTATCCGGGGCGGAGCCGGACTGCACCATCCGGCCAATACAAACAAATGGGAACCGGAGGCCGCACAACACACTGGCTGAGAAATCCGGATCTTCTACCCCACTTCCTATGCGGATTTTTGCGGCGATATTGGCTGGGGACACATGGGCAAGCATTTTGGAGTGGAGCAGCACGAGCTGGAGGTGTTGGCAGGATGTTGGCAGCATGTCGGAGGTGGAGGTGAGTGCTAAACAGCAGAGGGCCTGATTCCACAGGTCCCCCTTCTGCTGACCTCCCAGACCCCAACATTTTTTTTTTTTTTTACGTATATTTTGCCAAACGGATCCGGATCGCATCCTGATTACCACCTGATGCAACCTGACCGGATCGGATCCGGATCAGAACCGTACGGTTCCGATCCGGATCCGGTCCGGATCCGGTCAGGTCATCCGGTCCGTTTGGCAAACAACCGCTAATGTGAACCGGGCCTTACATTGTAACAAACTGCCAAAAGTACCGCGGTACTCAGAGCTTCTTGTGGGAGGGGTTTTAGCACAAAATCAGTCATACAGCGCCCCCTGATGGTCTGTTTGTAAAAAACATTTTATTTCTCATGTAAAAGGGGGTATCAGCTACTGATTGGGATAAAGTTCAATTCTAGGTTGGAGTTTTTCTTTAAAGTGAACCAGAGACGAAGCACCCTTATGTATTTTACCATAGAAATCAGTGGGAACATTAGAGAAAACATTTACCATGCTCTCTGTTCCATCCTCACTGCTAAAAGTGTCTGTTATCTAGCTGAGATAAGAATCCCGGACTGAGCATTGAGTCTGGCTTTGCTATAATGACTCAGCTAAAATGATTCCTGAGCAAAGCCAGCAGGGGGCAGGCTTGGACTTGAAGACAGCAAAGAACACAGTCTCAGCTATAATTATTCTGTAGCAAAGCCAGACCGACTGCTTAGGGCTGGTTCAGACGGACGTTTGCAGAGCGTTTACAGCCAGCGTTCAGGGCTTGGTGTTAAACGCTCCCATTCAAGTGAATGGGAGCGTTTGTACCAAGCTTTCAAGCGCGTTTACACAAACGCGGCGTTTGGGTCCCGATTTTCTCTGGCGTTCAAGGAGCCCCTGGAAGCTACATGTAGCTTCCAGGGGAGGTTAACCGCGACGGCTAATGTCCCCCTAGGGGAAGAAAAAACGCGACCGCATCCAAACGCACACGAACGCTGCTGAACGCGACGCCAGCAAACGCAACGCCTCCAAACGTCCGTCTGAACCAGCCCTTAGGGCTGGTTCAGACGGACGTTTGGAGGCGTTGCGTTTGCTGGCGTCGCGTTCAGCAGCGTTCGTGTGCGTTTGGATGCGGTCGCGTTTTTTCTTCCCCTAGGGGGACATTAGCCGTCGCGGTTAACCTCCCCTGGAAGCTACATGTAGCTTCCAGGGGCTCCTTGAACGCCAGAGAAAATCGGGACCCAAACGCCGCGTTTGTGTAAACGCGCTTGAAAGCTTGGTACAAACGCTCCCATTCACTTGAATGGGAGCGTTTAACACCAAGCCCTGAACGCTGGCTGTAAACGCTCTTAGAGGTGATAACATGCAAATTAAACAGAGAACAATGTAACAAAGAGCAGATTAGGTGTTTACTGTCATGTTCCCACTGATTTATAAGGTAAAATACAAGAGGATGCTTCATCTCTGGTTCTCTGTAGCTAGCCCTGCTAGCTTTTTAATAGGAGCCAATGGTCTCTATGGCAGGACCACGGGTCAGTCATTGGGACCAATCCCTGCACTCAGTAGCAGGGAGTGCAGTGATTAGTTCCAATGACAGAGCCGTGGTCACGCAGTCAAGACCATCGGATCCTATTAAAAAGCGAGCAGGGAGCAGTGATTGGAAGTCTGGGGCAGCGGAGCGCCTGATTGGTAGTTTGCTCCCCAAAGCTTACTACCTTGGATCGGCCGACGGCATGGTAGCTATGTAAATATGTGCATGAGGACAGAGACGGATCTAGGGAGAGGGGTACGGGAACATCGGAGGACACCGGGAAAGAGGATGGGGACACTGGGCACAGGGGGACAGAGGAGGACACAAGGGGACATAATTAGGGGGTGGGGGGACGAAGGTCCATAAGATGCCCCTGCACCATGGATGCACCTGGTTTAGTATTTTTTTTTTTCCCTTTGTTTTTGTCCTCTAAACTTGCATCTTATAGTCCAGAGCGGTTTATGGTCCGAAAAATATGGTATATACTGGTGCACGGGCCTTTTTCCATGCTGCCCCTATTCTACGTAACTCTCTTCCATAATCAATTCAAGAGGCCCCATCTCTGGACAGCTTTAAGAAAAGGCTAAAATCCTCCTCTTTTCCTGGGCCTTAGAGACTGCAGAACGCAGGTTCACAGCGCTGTAAATTTGCAGGGAGAAAAGTGCTATAAAATACTATTTTCATTATTATCAACAGATATTGAAGTTGGTAGAAAAATCATCTTCTGACTAATTTGCATATAACAATCTTGTTGATTGAAAGTCTTGTTATACCTGCAAAAGCTTAGGAATTTCAAAGCTACATTATGATGCAATCTGCTTTTGCCAACAAAATGAAGTTCCTGGTCAGGAAGCTTACACTCTGCCCTGTTTTCCATCCTGGCCTGTTATTGTTAACGTGGAAGGGCCAGAACGTTGTCTGAATGAGATTCACCGAAGCCCCATATCATCCAGATTTTGCCATCTAGCTCTGCCACCTTGCAGAAAAAGGCCTCTACCTTGTCTATATCTGATATAGAAAAGGCCAGAGTCATTTTTCTGCAGGGAAGTGGAGCTATACAGCAGAACCCAGCTGATACGGATTTCCAGAGTATCTTATAAAACAAACTATGGCCAGCATTCACAAAGCATTACTGCATGCGATGATGCAGAAAACAGCTAATTTAGTGAAATGTCAATTCACTAAGGCTGTTACCGCATGGCAAGCTGAAATTACCGAGCAGTGAGGTAAATTATCGACTTCTGCTGTAAATACCTCAACACGTCAGTAAAATGTGAATTCGCAAAGATTAGAAGATGCAGTAAGGCTCAGCTCCCTAATTACTGGCAGCTTTGATGTGGTGAAAACCAGCTTCCGCATGCCTTCAGGCTACTTGCACACTAAGACATTGCAATAGGTGCCACGTTAAGGTCGCATAACGTGCACCTAACGCGACGCCTGGTGCTCTTCGTTGTGGACGTCAGAGTGAGCCGCGTTGTGCAGCTCACTCTGGCGTCCGTGATGCGTACTCTTGTGCACATGCGGCATCACGTGGTCCCGCCGGCTAATCACCGCACAGAGCGGCCGCTCCAGGAAGTAAACACTGCACATCACAACGTGCAGTAAATATTAATTAGCCATGTGCCTGGCCGCTCTCCGCTCCTCCCCAACATGACTGCGCATGTGCAGACAGTCTAACGCGGCTTAAGCCGCTCTAACGCCGTAGCATGCTTCACTTTCTTAAGAACGTGCAGCGTTACATGTAACGCAACGTGGGCTGTGTGAACAGCCCACTTGTGTTACATTGCTGTGCGTTGGGGAGCGTTACAGGCTGCACTAACGTGCGCCTGTAACGTCTTAGTGTGTAAGCAGCCTCAAGGTACAATATCCCATGAGTGACAGAAGCAGAGAGCCAATAGGAACAGCCATGTGTAATATTTATTGAGAATTCATCTAAACTGTGGCTATTGGATAAAATTCTAATAAAGGCTAATAGATTCAGAAGGAGTAGAACAAACATTATTATAACCAGGACTGTGGAGTTTGTACAAAAATCATCTGAGTCTGACTAATCAGTTTATGAAACCTACAGGTACCCAAAATGGCTCTGACTCCTTTGCTATTTCTTACCAGGGCTGTGGAATTGGTACAAAAATCATCTAACGCCTCAATTTATGTAATCCACCAACTCCAGGTACCCAAAATTGCTCCGACTCCTGACTCCACAGCCCAGATTATAACGTGTACATCTGAAGGGATTTGGGAATACCTTTTACTATTGTAATGGCGTCAGTCAGTGGGAGAACAGCACGTAACTGTTACCGCACAGGTCTTTTTCAGTAAATTACCGAACGTTTAACACACCTTTTTGTAAATCTTTGTGAATGCTTAAAAAAATATGAAAAGTACTGCATTCTGGATTTCCCAGCCATGGTGTTTTTTTTTCTTTACCGCCCAAAGCTTTGTGAATGTTGCCCAATGTGTTGGGGCATTCTAACTTTTAAGCATTCGCATACCTCTGTGTTTTTTATGTGCACCAGAGATGCATTTTATAGGGACCCTGCGCAGTGTCAAAAAAAGGAAATCTGGACTTACCTGGGTCTTCCTCCAGCCCCCCGTACCCGCGAGATGCCCCAGCATCCTCTTGGTCCCTTCTGCTGTCCCACTGGTGGCTCCGGTAATCCGGTGACTTCGGCTGAAGTTGAGCATGTGTGCCCCAGGCATGCACCCGTCACACCTTCACACCAGTAGCCGTGAGCTTTCTGCGTATGCGCGGTTCTCTAAAGACTGAACCCCGCAGGAAACATGCGGCGACTAGTGTGATTTTAGAGCGCGGGACACTAATGCGAATTACTAGAGCCACCAGCGGGACCGCAGAGGAGACCAAGAGGATGCCAAGGGATCTCGCAGGCTACAGGGGGTGGAGGAAGCCCCAGGTAAGTCCAGATTTCCTTTTTTGGCACTGCTCAGGGTCCCTTTAAACTTAGGATATAGCTGTAGAGTTGTTGTAGAAATCAAAACTAGTCCTTGGTGAACAAGCCTACCACCAGGAGATAGAAAGGATCTGCAACTGGTGCAAGGCCGACAAGCTTGTCCTCAATGCAGCTAAAACTGTTGAACTAACATTGATTTTAGGAAAAAAAACCTGTCCTCCCACCGGTGCTCATTGAGGGCTCTGAGGTCTCCAGGGTCACCAGCGCTCGCCTCCTAGGCACCACCATCTCTAGTGATCTAAGGTGGGATGGCAACTCCTCCAGACTGCAAAAAAAGCCCAACAACGGCTGTTCTTTTTGCGTGAGCTAAAAAGGTTTGGCATGTCCCGCGCCCTTCTGACCCGTTTCTACTCCTCCACCATCGAGTCGGTTCTCTGCTCCTCCATCATTGTGTGGTACCCTGGAGCTTCCGCCAGGGACTAACACAAACTACAGAGAGTTATCAAATCTGCAGAGAAGATAGGTACCTCCCTGCCATCCCTAGAGCTACTGCACCACTACAGACTGCTTTCCAGAGCAACCAGGATTGCAAAAGATCGCTTCCACCCTGGCAACCGCTACCTCAATCTTCTCCCACTGGGGCACCGCCTCAGAACTATCTCCACCAAGACCTCCAGACACAGGAACTCTTTCTTCCCCCAAGCTGTCCAGGCCCTCAACTCAGCGGCCCCCTCCTCCATCCCTGAGACACGCTAACTGTTATCTGGGCTGCGCCGCATACTGCATATTGCATAGTGGATGCTGTAAAACTGCTTGTTTAGGGCATTCACCCAGTGTATTGTTGTACTCCTAAAATCGTATCCTATAGTCTATGTGTAATTATATGTATGCTGTCAATCATATTTATGTTCCTGTCAATCATATTTATGTTCCTGTCCATGAAGGTTTGCTGCTCTGTAGTGCCAACAACAATTCCTTGTATGATCGTGTACTTGGCGAATAAAATCTATTCTGATTCTGGTAAGAGTACATGCAGAGGGTGCAGACACGAACAAAGAACATCCATCACACATTGATCACATGATCTGAAACAGGTTTATGGGTGATGGACAACACTTCTGCGTTCAATGTGCTCAAGATTCTCAGTGGATTCACGACAGCCCTGCAAGGAGTGTGTGTAGATTATAGTACTATTGTAAAACTACATTTGTGATCGCCAACTCCAAATTTAATAACATCAAATTAATTGATTGTATGAGCAAAGGGAGTTTCAAAATCATGTAGAATTGGTACAGGAGCTGATAAGTTACACGTGTCAAGTTAACACCAAAATGCATAATTTTGGGGACTTAGCACTGCTTTTACTGTATATACAAATTATTCATGATGACTATTATCTGAGAAATAGAAAATGTTTTTTTTTTTTTTTTTTTTTTTTTACAGTTTAAATTTATTAGGAGTCGTTGCATTTTAATCACGACTCTGACTCCGCAGTCCTGATTATTATTATTATTATTATACAGGTGCATTGTCAGGACCTGGGGACTGAGTTTACTATATATAATTCTCCACATAAGTTATATATATATATATATATATATATATATATATATATATATATATATATATATATATATATATATATATATATATATATATATATATATATATATATATATATATATATATATATATATATATATATATATATATATATATATATATATATATATATATTTATATTTATTTATTTATTTTTGTGTGTGCTCTCAAATTTTTATCATCATTTGTCAAAACGCTGCTAAATGACCTTGTCCTTTTTTACCTAGTTTCCGTGTTGCATTCCATACATTGAAACATTACGACTGTCCAGAAAAACAAGAACTACTGGTAAGTTTATGGTGTGGGATGTCAGACTGTAAAATACTGAAATTCACATTCTAATTATTGTTGAAAATGTCATTCTTGTGTTTGTAGCCATTATTTTTAAGTAGCTAGACATTGCCTTAATTCCTCAGGTTAAGGTAATTTTGCTTAGAATTGCAATTTTTTCACTTTCCACTGAACTTCCTGTGTAATCTCACCTTGAAACATTTTAATTATGGCTATAGTCAAATTTTCAGACAGGAAGCGGAAGACTTGCTGTAAGGTTCCCTCCTATCACCCTCCCCATTTCCCTCCTCTTCCCCGGCTCTAGGATGATGTAGTTTTTTAATCAGTGATATGATCACGCCTCATCCAATTACCAGTGATATTGTATATACAGGTTAATGCATACTGTATATGGCCCATTACCAGTATGAGAATAGTTAACATTCCTTTACTTGAGCCATTTGCTTTACTACCAACAAATTCCTTATATGGAACATTACATGTATACCTTGCTGGGCAGATGACCATAGCCTTATAAGGAAAGCTGCCCGAAGACCACTTAGGATTGGCTAGGGCTTTGTTTTTGTCTTTATGGGTATAAAAGGGAGCTAACGCCCTAATTTCAACCGCTTCGTGATGTGACAGCTTTGTTGATAGCATACTTTGCCCAGGCCTCTGAAACCTGAGATGCCTATCAGGACATATAGGTTCCCTCAGGACTATTTGTGAACTTATCTGATCATGCTGAAAGACATATGGACATTTGACCATCATTCTGCAGGTAAGTATTCATTAAATGTTATCGTTTACATCTAAGAGTTCTGTCTTTGAGTTATTTTTATGTGCTCTGAAACTGCAAACCTACTACAGATAAATTGCCTTGGTGATAAATAGGTGCTTTGTTTACAAGTTTTGTGAATTCACATTACACCACCCTGTTTCCCTCCTCTTCCCCAGCCCATTTCACTCCTTTTCCTAGAAGGAAATAGGAGGGTAATGGGGAACAAAGCAGGCCTGCCTACTCATGTCTGCAAATTCGACATTGACCAAGGCGAGATTAAGGGGAAAGTGAGGTGGGTGGGAAATGAATGAAATGCAGTTATAAGCAAAATTGACTTACATGCATAACAGCGCTACTTGCAGGGCAATAGAAAAGGACTTCAGACAGTTTCTTAGGACTAATACTATATGTACCTATGTTTATCTCATCATGTCACATGTCCGTTCAGGTGTGCTTTTAAGCTTACCTGAAGTGACATGAGATAAACATGGGTATACTGTATATCTTACCAGTCCTACTTAGATCATTTCTGTGTTACTGTGATTTTTTTTTTTTATTTTTTTTTTATTGCTTGGGTTAATTAACAAACCAGTCCTTTTGTGTGAATGAGGCAGTTGGACTAACAGTCAAATGCATTCTCTACTCTCTTGAAAAGTAAATAGAAGCTAAAACCCTTGTATCTGGTTGACCAAAAACTTCTACTAATAGGACAAAGGGCAATTTCTCTTTTGTATGGGAGCTGAATGAAACAGATTTTATTACACTGATATAGCTGCTGTTTATACTTAACATTAGAATTATTGCCCTTAAATTGAAAATAAGAATGTAATGCTGGGCATACACAGCGCGATAGTTATCAATCGAGCCGCTGATGGCTCGATTGATAATATTCAACCTGTCCGATCACCGCGGCGGATCGACTCTGCGCTCGATCCCTGCGGGCGGACAATGGAAGAAACGAGCGGCTGATAAGGAACTGCCCGCAGGGACGAGTGGGAATCGATCCGCGCGGACGAGCAGGGACGCGCCGGCATCGAGTCAGCGGCTCGATTCCGGCGCAGAATTGCACCGTGTATGCCCAGCATAAGACTCCAGGAAAGTTCTGTGTACAATTACTACTACACATACAATTAATAATCTCGTAGGTTTTTCAGTTCAGGTTTGCTTTAAAAGACAACTGAAGCGAGAGTGATCTGGAGGCTGCCATATTTATTTCCTTTTAAGCAATAACATTTGCCTGGCTATCCTGCTGATCCTTTGCCTCTAATTATTTTAGCCATAGTTCCTGAACAAGCATGCAGCAGATCAGGTGTTTCTGACATCACTGTCAGATCTGACAAGATTATCTGCATGCTTGTTTCTGGTGCTATTCATGCACTACTGCAGCCATATAGATCAGCAGGACTGCCAGGCAACTGGTATTGTTTAAAAGGAAATAAGTATGGCAGCCTCCATATTCTTCTCACTACAGTTGTCCTTTTTAGAAAATGCTAGAAGAAATAAATGTATGAAATGTGGTTGTAATATAATATGTGGGGGGACAAAGAATTCCAGAAAATGTCATAGAGAAGAAACTCAGAGACATTTTGAAATAACTGGATTCCTGACAATACTGCAGTAGCATAAATATGACCTGGGACCTTGGTACAGGAAGACAAATTACAGAAAAGGCTGATTATGAAAGTATATATGAAATAATGCTGGCCAAGCTTAAGGAATACTAAGCACCCAGTAATGATGATCCACAAATCCCGGAAAGATGGACTAGAACAAAAATGGCTGCTAACCTGCTGTTTGGAGAAAGTGGTTTGCTACAACTGCCTAGGTAAAGACTGTAATCATAGGATCTGTGCAAGCCGAGACTCCACAAAGCTTAATGTTACTACTTATCCAGAGACGAGTCAGAAAGTGTTGGGATAGCCAGGCTGATGCTTCATTGCTGCTCATGTTCAAATACCCCACTGGGGTATGTAATCTGATAAGGGGAAGTGGGAGGAAATAAGCTGGATATAATGTGATGGAAGCACAGCAGTGCACACATGCTCTAGTGATAACTGCACAAGCACCGTGCATGCCCAGAAGACCAGCAACCGCTGATGGTGCATGTGCGGTCATCACTAGATGGCTACACATACCCAGACAAAGAAAGGAAAGAAGAAATGGAGGAAATACGAGTGATGGTGCAAGCTTGGTCCTAGCTGGATAGCCACTAATGCCCATGTATGATATACTACATTAGAAAGAGAGAACATAAAGCTGGGGAGGGTGAGGGGACAGAAGAAACGCTACAGCAAATTTGCATAGATCCGTCCTTTTTATATGTCTGTATGTTTATTTATTTTTTTCTAATCATATCTCTATATGTACACTGCTTTTAAGACCATTGCTCGCAAAGATTACGGGAAGTCTGTTGACTGGTGTGAGGCTCTAATATGTGACTACAGAATTCGGTTAGGTGAGTTCCCCCAACCTCATTACATGAAACTTCTATGTAAAGGTGCGTACACACGCACGACAGCAGCCAACGACGGGTCCGTCGGCACCTCCCTCTGGGCGGGTTTTCAGCAGACTGTAGTGCGTGTGTATGCACTTTCGGCAGACTGATAAGGCTGTTCCTGAACGATCTGCCCGGCGGATCGTTCAGGAACAGCCTTATCGGTCCACCGACAGTGCGTACACTTGCACTACAGTCTGCTGAAAACCCGCCCAGCGGGAGGTGCCGACGGACCCGTCGTTGGCTGCTGTCGTGCGTGTGTACGCACCTTAAGCATAACCTGTCTGAATCTGTATATGCCTAAACATACCATCAGTATGGCTAATCTTCATTTTAAGTATCTCTCTAATGCTGGGCATACACAGTTTCTTTTCCTTATCAATCGAGCCGTTATTGGCTCGATTGATAATATCCGACAGGTCCGATGACCTGCCGGATAGATTCCCCGCCGGCGGACAATAGCGGGGAATCGAGCGGCTGATAAGGAGCGCCGGCGGGGATGCGCCGGCATCGAGCCATCGGCTCGATCCGGCGCATAATTGCATCCGTGTATGCCCAGCATAATGCTGGGTTTACACCATACAATTTTCTGTTAGATTCTTCTGTTAGACTTTTCTGTTAGATTTCCTGTTCGAATGCATAATTAGATTATTTTCTGTAGAGAATGGTCATTATCTCTGGTGCATTGTCTTCTGTTTATCTCCTGCTGAGTAGAACCATGCCTAATTGCTCGGCAGATAGATACATTTCCAACATGTTGAACTTTATCTGTCTGGCAGGTAAATCTAACAGAAAAATGTATGGTGTAAACCAAGCATAATACATTCCTGCTATCCTGATAGCTTTCAGACATGAGGGACATGTGTATGCACAGAAACTCACAACATTCAGGATATTGCACCATATTTTTTTTTTTTCAGTTTATACTTAGTTTCTTAATTCATGGTGAAAGAGGGGGACAGGAGATGTTAGCAGAAGGGCCATACCGTTGGCCAGTCATGGAATAGGAAGTGTTGTGGTCTGGGGTTGTTTTGGAGAGAAAAAAAGTTTGGTTGTTTCCATTGTGCGATTGGCATACTGAGTAAAGGTGCCCATAGACCTGATAATTATGGGTAGATTTGAAAAAGAGACAAATTTATCTCTAATCAAATACGAGATCTGATTAGAGATTAATTTGTTTTTTGTTGATTCTGCTCATTACAGGCCGATTTCGGTCCGATTTCAGCATGAAATCTTAAGGGAATCTGCTAATTCTGCACCGCCGCTGCCCCCAATGTATAATGTGTCATAAATGGCCTGATCCAATTCACTTTTTCTCCTAAGTATTTTTCTTCTAGGTGATCTTTTCACATATTATTAATAAAAATGCATTTTAAGCCACCAGCAAGCAAGACAAAACTTCTTTGCCTACTTTTGGTATTTTTACAATTGCAGAGTGCTGAAAACTTACTTTAAACGAAAGATGAGAATTCTCTTAGGCGAAAACTTAGGAGATAAAGTGAATTGGTTTGAGCCCAAAGTTGTGTTGCCTGATCTTTAAAATCAATGGGAATCGTTCCTGGAAAAAAAAAAAAGCCAGATACTTGAGAGGGAAGATTGTGGGTCCTATAGAGAGCCTTCCCACTCCTCTCCCAGCCACCGTTCCAGCGCTGGCTCCCCCGTTGCAGTATTCAACCAATTTGGTCAAATACTGCTGTCTCCGCCGCCGAAGGGAGACTTCGTGCGCAGTATGGAGCTTGTCTTCGGGAGGACTCTGCTCCCAAAGACTTTCGAAGTCCCCCGCAGCGGGGAGATTGAAAGCAGACAGCCAGCGCTTAACGGAGGTGACCGGAATGGAGCGGGAATGCTCTATAGGACCCAGAGCCTTCCCTCTCCTTAGGTAAGTATCAGGCTTTTTTTTTTTTTTTTCAGGAACGATTCCCATTGACTTTAACTACACCTACTAGTTTAATTGTGTAATTTGTTTTTCTTTTGGTTGCTGTGACTCACAGGTTGTCTATCTACCTTCATTTTATTGCAGGCTGTGGCTCATTTACTGATAGTTTTTATGACTACTGCACCGCAGCAATCAGTAAGCAGTTTTAATTTTCCTGTTATATTTCTCAAGCTAAACTTTACAATTACAAAAAATCAATGGCGGAGAGATAAATTGATTTTTTTTTCTAGGCCTGCCAGTACGAAGGGAATATGGTAAAGTAAAGCTAAACTTTCCTTCAGTATGTTCAAAAAATTGTGACCCACCACCAAATGGTCCTGACACTACTAACATCCTGGTGAGCAATAAGGTGCTCCCAGACCGTGCACGGGCATCCAGAGATCGGGCAAATGAGAAGCTAGTGGATTGTATTGTGACAGCCAAGCAAGCAGAAAGTCATCTCAGGGATATCCTTGCAGGGAAGAGAAAGTCCCAGTGGTTGTTGAGGTTCCAGTCATCAAACGGCAGTGTGGACGTCCTGGAAACCTATATTGAAGATGAAGCCCAAGTGGAGGTGGTGGTGAGCTATCTTCAGTCACTGTGTGACAACATGAGCAGGGAATCAAAAAAGCTAATGAATGGAGATCAAACGAAATTCATTCTTGAAGTGATGCTTCCAGAGGTACAGTTTAATTCTATATTCTATTAATACTGAGATAGGGAATCTTTCAGAATGCTAAGCCATTTGAGTTTTATGTCTTCACTGGCATAATCCATCTTTCATGTAAGTGACAGACATGAAAGCCAAGACATGGCAACCATGTAAACAGCAATTGCCTCCGTTTTTTATTCAATAAAAGTTACACAATTAGGACCACAGATATTTGGACAGAGACCTTTAAAATTCATTGTTCTAAAGTGCAGAACCAAAATTCGAAAAAAGTTAATTCTGTCCAAATATTGATGGACCTTAACTGTATGTGTGTATGTGTTTTTTTTTCAGTCAAATCTATATAACTAGACTTGCGTCAAGCTTCTTACTGTCTGTTATCTGGGTTACAAAAATAGAAACTGTGTTTAACATATACCACAAAGTAAAACTCCACCCAAACAATCCCTGCTCTGCATTAGGCCAAGACTACCTGTATTTATCTAGCCAAATGTCTTCTGTCACCCTTCTTATCAGGCCACATCACAAGATATCCAGAATCAGTGACCTGCTGATGGGCTGACTCAAGTACGTCCCACGGCAAAGTGGGTGTTGGTAGCATACCAGAGACTATAGCTACCTGCCCTCGCCCCAGTCATCCTGGCAGCGTCACACTTTCCACTAGGGCCCCAGGCTCACTGCGGTCACATGACCGTTAGACTGGAACTCTAGCTGTAAGTTACTTGCAGCCTCATACCTTGCTGCTAGAGCTCCAGTTTTACTGTCATTTGACCACAGTAACCCATATGCAATTCCATTTTTCACCTGAGTTTTCTCCTAGGTGATATTTTTAAACTTGTCAATACTATGGCCTCAATTCACTAAGCTTATCTCCTGTCTTTAATAACTCTTCTAGAGTTGTTACCATGGTGATAAGGCATGTAGTATTCTGGAAACATTTAACCTCAGGCAAACCTAAAGTTAACTCTTCTGTCTTTAAGTTAACTCTTCAATCCTTAAAATAACTACAGAGTTAAAGACAGGCTGTTTATTAACTGCATGTGAAAATAACTACAGAGGAGGTAAATTAACTACAGAGGAGGTAAAATAAGTACAGAGGAGGTAACTTAAGGAATGAAGAGGTAAGATAACTCTCTCTTATGTGGAGGTAAGTTTTCTCTTGCCTTATTATCTCTAGCAGGATCTTAGTGAATTGAGGCCAATGACTTTTAAACCATCACCAACCAAAAAAAAAAAAAAAATGCTCAAAATAATTTTGATAGTACTTTTTTTTTTTTTTTTTTTCTGCACATTTTGAAACTTTTTCCATTGCAAAGTGCTAAAATGTAATTTTAAATCGCAGATGAAAATTTTTCTTGTAGGAGAAAACTCAGGTGAAAAAGTGAATTGCATATGGCCCCATGAGTCTAGAACTCTAGCAAAGAGTACAACGCTGCCGGGGAGACATGACGGGTAGCTATGATCTTCAGTACACTCCCAATGTGCACTCTGCATAGGCCCGCAATGTTATATTGCCTACGGCTAAGCCCTCCTCCACACATTTGTTATTAAAAAAAAAAAAAAAGTTGGCTTATCCATGGTGATAATTTTGTACAATGATGGTTCCACTGTGATTTCATTGGCACATATTCATGCTGTTTTAATCAATGAAGATTATCGTAACAGTTTGGTGTGTGTGTGTGTGTGTGTGTGTGTAAATTTCTTTTTTAAATGTTGCTCACTTGTTTTTCAGGCTGTGGTTTATGCTATATCTGCTACAAATAATATTAGTTATGAAAATGCAGAAAAGAAATTTTTAGACGGACCTTTGCTCAGTAAGAGGTAACCAGCATCTTTTATCCTATAATGATGGCGATTCTGCTTTAAAACTGTTAACATACTGTAGTCTAATGTTTTCCTTTACTGTAGAGAAAGAAAACTCTTTGAGGAACGAATTTTGGATAAGAAAAAAGCCAGGCTTGCGAAACATCTGCACTCTACATGAGAGCTAGACTTATGTGAAAATTCCAACACTTCCATCTCTCTTCATCGGGAACACAATACAGAACCAGCTTATGGCTTACATGGTTTATTGTCATTAATCTGCTATTCAGTGTATCGTTGGAGGAAGAAAAGGAGCTGCCAGCAAACTAATGCATTTCGGGCTTCCTTATTTTCTAATACCTTAATCTTCCCTGTTGTGCCACTCCTTCTTTTTTATATATTGCTGTATCATTAATTCATAAAAACACTGGGGAAATAATGGTGGTACCCAGGTTGACTAACCAGAGGTCCAGACTAATTCTGAAAGAAATGCAGGGAAAATCTGGGGATGCAAAACTTTCTTGGCTGCAAATTGTTAATCACTTTTTTATGTGATGCCTTCTGGCCATAGATAATTCATGTTCATACTTGTACTTTATTCATTTGAATTACTTGGACAAACGCTTCAGCCCAGAATGAACTACCATAACCTGGATCATGAAGATACTAAACCCCCTTATGCTAAACTGCACTGCTAATAATGTTAAACGTCAGCCTCCGGCTGGAAGTCCTGGCTAAAGCAACTGGACTCATCAGGATTAAATACAAAGACTAAGAAAATCTGTTGTTTGCACAATCTTCTCACTCAACATCATTTTATACTTTTGATATTTTTTGGACTCCTTTATGGTTGTGACAGTAGTTTTTACTGCCCCAGGCATGATTTGTAGTATTTTGTTACTGGTCACCAAAATAAATATTTTTGTTTATTCTTTACATGTCGCATATTTTGGCTTTGTGCCAACAATAGGATAAGCTGAACTGAAGTCAGTTTATTTACCGTATTTTTCGGCATATAAGACGCACTTTTTCTTCCCCAAAACAGGGGGGAAAAATTGGGTGTGTCTTATATGCCAAATGCACCCAAAAAAATGTTGCAGAGTGCGCAGGGAAGCGCTTACCCATCTTGCCGCCATGCTCCTCTTCCCCTCGCTTCAGCCGCGATCCTCTTCACCTCCTCAGGCGCAGTTCTCGGATGCCACCTCCGCCGCCAGGTCCTCCGCTCCTGTGAAGGGGAAAAGAAAACATTAGTGGCATTGTCCCCCTCTCCTGCCGCGATCCGCTCGACGCTGCCACTCACGGAAAGCCGCCGCCGCCCCCTCCGCCGCTACACGCCGAGCGTCCATCCTCTTGCCCTCCTACTTCCTGTTTACATCACGTGCAGCCGCGTCATGCGTAGCCCCAGCCGCGTTGCGCTCGGGCTACGCATGACGCGGCTGCACGTGATGTAAACAGGAAGTAGGAGGGCAAGAGGATGGACGCTCGGCGTGTAGCGGCGGAGGGGGCGGCGGCGGCTTTCCGTGAGTGGCAGCGTCGAGCGGATCGCGGCAGGAGAGGGGGACAATGCCACTAATGTTTTCTTTTCCCCTTCACAGGAACGTAGGACCTGGCGGCGGAGGTGGCATCCGAGAACTGCGCCTGAGGAGGTGAAGAGGATCGCGGCTGAAGCGAGGGGAAGAGGAGCATGGCGGCAGGAACAGGTGTAGTATTAATGTCATTGTAGTGCAGCTTAGTGTTAGTATAGTACAGTGTAGTGTAGTGAAGCTGTGTGTTGTGTCAGTGCATTGTAGTGTAGTATAGTGTAGTGAAGGGTATTGCAGTGGTGTGTTGTGTTAGTGTTGTGGTAGTGTAGTGTAGCATAGTGTAGTGAAGTGTATTAATGTGTTGTGGTAGTGTAGTGTATTGTATTGCTGTGTAGTTTAGTTGTTAGGGCAGCAGGGATTAGTGTAGTGTAGATAGAGTAGCTTAGAGGCAGTTTTAGGGGGTAAAAGGTCCATAAGACGCCCCGGCAATGTAGACGCACCTAGGTTTAGTTTATTTTTTTTCCCCTTATTTTTGCCCTCTAAACCAAGGTGCGTCTTATATGCCGGAGCGTCTTATATGCCGAAAAATATTTTGCTATGAGAGCACGTAATGAATTGCACAAAAAAATGAATCCTGGTTACATGTAAAAATGTTTGCCTTTTAAAAAAAAAAAATTCAAATGCATTGGTTTTGCCCCTCCCTTTTTCAGTTTTTACAGCTGTGGAAATGAATTACATTAAAGGGGCACTATGGTGACAAATTGTAAAATTTAAAATATGTGCAAACAGACAAATAAGTGTTTTTTCCAGAGTAAAATGAGCCATAAATTACCTTTCTTCTATGTTGCTGTCACTTACAGTAGGTAGTAGAAATCTGACTGAAGTGACAGGTTTTGGACTAGTTCATCTCTTCATAAGGGATTCTCAGGGATTTATTTATTTTCAAAAGCACTTAGTGAATGGCAGTTGCTCTGCCCAACTGCCAAAAAACTGTGTAGCGAGCAGGGAAGCTGGCCAGCATCCTTGTTTAAATCCTTTTTATGGAGTATCTTTGTAAAGAATAAAGGCCTTACTGTGAATCCCCTATGAAGAGATGGACTAGTCCAAAACCTGTCACTTCTGGCAGATTTCTACTACCTACTGTAAATGACAGCAACATAGGAGTAATGTATGGCTCATTTTACTCTGGAAAAAACGACTTGTTTGTTTGCACATATCTTACATTTTAAAATTTTTCGCCATAGTGCGCATTTAATATTGCCATGCCTCCTGTCATAAGACAGACAATGAAATGTGAGCTGGAAAAATAACGTGCTAATACACTTGTAACTGACTTTATTACAATAATGGCCTCTATTCACAAAACTTCTCATAAATGATTATTTATCACCTAATTGATAAAAGTAACCTTTCAGCACATTTACAAGCAAAATAATCACTCAAAGTACAGTAAGTTGTTCCTAATTAACTTCACTTCAATATTACTTTTCTTACCTTAATTGTATTATCTATGTTACTTTTAGGCTGGTTTCACAGTGGGACGTTACAGGCGCACGTTAGAGCAGCACCTGTAACGCACCCCACCGCACAGCAATGAAAAATCAATGGGCTGTTCACAGTGCCCACGTTGCGTTACACAGTAACGCTGCGCCATAAGTCAACGTACTGCATGCAGTACTTTCTAAGCGGCAGAGCCGCGTTAGACTGCTTGCACATGCTCAGTAACGTTGGGGAGGAGCGGAGAGTGGCCAGGCACATGGCTAATTAATATTTACTGCACTCAGTGACGTGCAGTGTTTACTTCCTGGAGCGGCCGCTCTGTGCAGCGATTGGCCGGCGGGACCACGTGATGCCGCATGCGCACAAGAGTACGCATCACGGACGCCAGAGTGAGCTGCACAATGCGGCTCACTCTAACATCCAAAGCAGGGAGCACCAGGCGTTGCGTTAGGGGCACGTTATGCGACCATAACGTCCCCTAAAATGCAACGTCCTGGTGTGAAACCAGCCTTAAGCTCCCAAAAAGCAAAAATATAAGGTGAAAACAGGAGAAAAAGCTCTGTGAATCCTGCCCAATGTGGGTTTACAGCCAACTCCAAAAATGTACTAGAAATCTGAGACTTATTTAATTATACTATACCTTAAAGTAACCCTGTGTCAACTCTTGCAGTGTTTATTAAAGGTAAAGATGTTTTATATACAACCTTTCCATCTTCCCTATAGGGAGATATAGAAGGTCTTTCTGTTGCCAGCAGCAAATGCAGAAGGAACCGTAATGAGTGAGAACAGTAATTATGCTGTTTGATGAGATGACATGTGTATGTACAGTGTCAAGCGCACACATATCTAGGCAGTGTTCCTTTTTTTTTTTTTTTTTTTCTCTGCATGAAAAAGTTAAAAATCGGGTATGCAAGTGACAGTTCTTGTCTGGGTCAGGACCGGGTCAGACTATAGCATAACCCTCCCTGATGAGTAATTACAGCCATAAAACACTTTCCTGTCATTAAATGGCTTCTGAGAGCAGTAAAGAGATAAAACGGGTCAATAATTCATAATTTGAGCTCTGGCATACTTAAATGAAGGTGTCATTGAGAAGAGACAATGAAACAGTAAAAGCTTAAAAACTAGATTTAAATGTAAAAGGTCTAAAAAAAAAAAGTCATTTTTAGGAGGAGGAGGATATATGCAATTGTTTTTCTCATCAGTTTATTTTCACCTCGAATTTCCTTTTAAGAGGCTAGTTTTTAGCCAGGTGGTCAGTGAAGGGTGTGCTGTGGCTAGTGTTGAGCTGGTGTTTTATTCAGGTGGGGTGAAATGGCTACAATCCTTTTGCAGCAAGAAGTAAAAGATAAAGACTTTTCTCTAATTGTCATCCAGGACAACCTGAGATCCGGCTCCGCCCAGGATCTGGGGAAACACCAAATCAAGAAGTTTAAAAGCCCCCGCCCTCCCTCAATCCTCAGTTCATCTGTGTTTCCGTCACGGAAACACCATTGGAAGCAAGCTCCCATCTAATGTTTATTATTTGGCTGCAAAGAGAGTTGAAGACACTGGCACTAAATGCAGCAGGGACTGATACAACCACACTGGGCTTACCTGCAGCGTGCTCCAAAAATATTCCACAGTTCAGTCAGGTAGAGATGAAGAGAGAAGGGCACAGCTGCTAAAATATCCTTTATTAGTGGCTGGGTAGACACACACAAGTTACAGCAGTGGGGGGATAGCGAAGTCTGACAGCTGTTTCGCAGAGACTAGCCCTGCTTCAAGCAGGGCTAGTCCCTGTGAATCAGCTGTCAGACTTCGCTATCCCCCCACTGCTGTAACTTGCGTGTGTCTACCCAGCCACTAGTAAAGGATATTTAGTATTCTATTCTAGTATCTGAGACCTCTAACATTTTAAAAGGAGTTATGAGGCAGTTAATAAGAATATGCAAGAGACTCTAGATAAATTCAAGGAGTCTTTTGTTCCACCCCCCACTGATCCCCTTCCAGGTCCCTCTGGGTTATTGTCTCAGCCACCTACTATTCCTGATATATTGGGAGCTGAGGAGGGGGAGGATATTTCTGGGTCAGGATCTTTGGAGGAAGGTGAACAGCCCAGGTCAGAGGAATCAGATAAAGAAGATAAAGCAACGGCTCCTAGATTTCTGTTTGCTTTTAATAACTCAGAAGATTAATCTGGAGTAGTGTACTCCACGGAACAAATTAAGGAATCTGTTCCAGAGAATACTCCCCATGATCAAGTATATTCAGGTCTGGGTCAGTCTACTGGGAGAGTGTTCCTCCCTACGTCCTCCAGGACGGCCCTCCTGAGATTGTGTAAGTCTCCCCTCCTAAGTCGGAAACACCTGACAAGAATTAAAATAATAATTAGTATAAATCCCACCTCCTCACAATGTCCCCCAGTTTTTTGTTTGTTTCCTGGACTCGTCACGGAAGCACCTATGAAGTGTTCCTGGTGGTAGGGGAGCCTGTTGGCACCTACTTGTGAAGCCAGGTTTATTGCAAAGGTTATGGATAGAGGAGCGGTTTAGGTCAGCGCTGGGCGCGATCTAGCTGGTGGATGAAGGGGCAGCCATACCTCTATTCACTTGTTGGAGTGAGGAAATCGGAGGATTTTTTTCATGGCCACCGCTCGTTCTGTCCAATGGCGGCTGGGTGGACGCTGGATGGCTCTTCCGCATCTTCATTCCGGAAGTTGAAATTGGAGAAGACGCCGGAAGTGATGCGGAGATGATGCGACGCATGCCATCAGGCGGAAGTTCGGTCGCATGTATTTAGGGGCGGTCCCCGAGTGCGCGGGTCGGCTTCTTCCTTTCCGACCTAGCTCAGCACGCTAAGCAGTGGGGACCATGCCGGCATAATCGGATACCGCCTGTGGCGGACGCAACAGACCACCCAGCACGCCTGATACACTGCACGGAGGCAGTGTCACTCTGCAGGGGCTATGGAGCAGTCAGCAGAGCCCGCTCCAGAGGCGCAGCAAATATCTTCGGCTGTCACGGGGGAGGCGGGACAGCAGCCGGTAAGATGCATTGACAGTAGTTACAGGCTTGATATGTACTCCTGTTGGCTTGTTAGCTAAATATCCCTTGGGGTCTCTTGTTTGTCTATTTTTGTCTTGCAGAAACCACTTAAGAGTTCAGCAAAGTCTATTAAGTGTGCTAAATGTGGTTGCAGGCTACCTGAAGGGACTACCAAAGCTCTGTGTTCAGACTGTTGCAGTAAATCAAAATCACATACCCCTAGGCCTGAGAGCACTACTGTGGCGTTATTAGACTTGATGAAATCAATGAAGCAAGAGTTAGCTACTACGTTTTCTGCATTTAGAGCTGCTCTGCCTCCTTGCCCGGTACAGATGGGTCCGTTTTCTCAAACACCTGCTGCCTTGCCTCCAGTGCCCACTGCTCAGTCAACGGTGGTTACTTCTCAGGCGCAGGTTCCCCAGTCTAGTTCTATTCCCATAATCCAGGCTCCTCCTTTACCTGTACTTCCAGAGATTCCAGTCGGGGTAGGAACCTCACAGGCGGGAAGGATCAGAGATTCCTCTCCCTTGTCTTTAGAGGAGATATCTGATGAGTCTGAGGAAGGGGAGCTGGTCGAGTCAGACCATTCGGGGGTCCTGGGGGGGACCAAGATACCTAGGTATCTGTTTGAGGCCGAAGACACTTCAGAGCTTCTGAAAGCAGTATATGATTCAGAGCAGATTGAAGAGCCTAGATCGACCTCTACTCAGGATGACATTTATAGAGGTTTAGAGGATCGGGGGGGTCTAGTCTTCCCAATTCATAGAGCAATCAAGAGTGTTATTTCGGCCCAGTGGAAGGATCCTGAAGGAAGGCTGTTTGTGCCGAGATCCTTCAAACGTCGTTTTCCTTTCAATGTAGAGGAGCATGAATCATTTTTTAAGTGTCCACGATTAGATGCCCCTCTCTCCCAGTGCTCAAAAGATACGGATTTATCTTTTGAGGATATGGGAGCCTTGAAAGACCCGATGGACAGAAAGGCAGAGGCCCTTCTCAAGAGAGCATGGGAAGCAACATCTTTCTCCTTTAAGCCGGCCATTTCCTCCGTGTGTGTGGCCCGCAATCTTGATAAATGGATTCGGGGACTCCAGGAGCGTTTGGAGGATGGCACACCTCATGCAAGGATTTTGGAAAGTTTACCAGTTATAATTAAATCGGTAGCATTCTTAGCAGATGCGGCCACGGAGAGTCTTAGGGCAGCTGCTAAGACGGCGGCATTAATCAACTCGGCTCGTAGAGCCGTTTGGTTAAATATTTGGGAGGGGGATGTGACTTCCAAACAGAAACTTTGTGGAATGGCGTTTCACGGTAATCTGTTATTTGGAAGCGATTTAGATTCGGTCTTAGAAAGATCTTCCAATAGGGCCAGAAAGTTTCTGGAGAAAAAGAGGAAGGAGAAGCGGCCCTTTCAGAACAAGAAGCCCTTCTTCAGGCAGGAACATAGGCGGTCAGAGGGGCAGAGACAGAATAAAAGATGGACCTACAACGCAGGCAGAGGCAGGCCATTCTTGTTTAATAGGCCTCAACCAACCTCCGCCGCTGCAAAATCCGCAAAATGACGGACAGATTCCGGTGGGGGGGGAGACTTCGCTACTTTGCGCCGGCTTGGCGAGAAATTTCAAAGAGCGAGTTTATTCTGAACTTAATTCAGCAGGGATACAGGAAAGAGGTTGTATCTCCTCCTCCCTCCCGGTTTGTGGTCACGTCGATCCCCAAGGATCAGATCAGAGCGGCAGCTCTGATGGAATCCGTCTCTTCTCCAGAAGAACGTCATTCAACCAGTCCCAATACTAGATCAGGGGAGGGGTTTTTACTCAACGGTATTTTTGATTCAGAAGCAGTCGGGGAAATTTCGAATGATTCTGAATTTGAAACCCCTGAACCCTTACATTGTGGAGAAGAGATTCAGGATGGAGAGCATTGCATCGGTCCGCAACCTTATGTCTCCAGGAGCCTTTCTTGCTACGGTGGATCTGGAGGATGCTTACCTCCACATCCCTATTCATCCTTTCTTTCAGAAATTTTTGAGGTTCGCGATTTGGGTGGGGGAGTCGATATGCCATTTTCAATATCCGGCTTTCCCATTCGGGATATCGTCGGCCCCAAGGATATTTACAAAGGTTGTGGCGGAGGTAATGTGCTATCTACATCTCCACAATGTAAGGGTTCTTCCTTATTTAGATGACTTTCTTTTTATGGCAGAGACGCGAGAAGCCTTGCAGAAGGAGCTAGGTTTTTCTCTGCAGCTCTTACACAGACTAGGATGGATAGTGAGCTCGGAGAAGTCTCACTTGAATCCGGTTCAAAGCTTAATTTTCTTAGGTCTCAGATGGGACACGACGTTCAGACGTATCTTTTTGCCAGAACCAAAGGTGGACAGGTTGATGTCAGAGGCTCGGGAATTGAGGTTGAATCCTCAGGTTTCCCTGCGCAAATTGGTTTCGGTTCTAGGTCTGATGTCGTCTGCCATTCCGGCAGTGGAATGGGCCCAGGCCCATGCTCGGAGACTTCAGACCTGGCTGTTGACAAACTGGGACAGGGATCATCGATCACTGGATGTAACGGATTCCCTTCGCTGGTGGACTCACCTGCCCAATTTGAGTCAGGGTCGCAGATGGACCCAGGAAGTTCCGTTAAAATTATGTAAACGATAATGGAGGAGGGAAGCGGGTTGGCACTATGGTGCGGCAAGTGAGCTATGGTAGCGTAGATGCAGGTATCCCTAATCGGGCAGCTGGGCGTGCTCAGGTATGTAGACGAGCATATCAGCACAAAAAGCAAATAAGCAGGAGAAAACCGGCACTGCGGGAAGCTGTGTTTAATCTTGATATTTATGCAAACAGAAATGTGCACATAAGCAACAAGCAGGGCTGTCTTGCATATATAAAGCATGCAGTAAGATGTGGGGTACCTGGAGGTGCGGTGGGTGCTGGGTGATCAAGCCTGACGGCCGTTTCGCGCACGTCTGCGCATCTACGGAGGCAGCCTCCGTAGATGCGCAGACGTGCGCGAAACGGCCGTCAGGCTTGATCACCCAGCACCCACCGCACCTCCAGGTACCCCACATCTTACTGCATGCTTTATATATGCAAGACAGCCCTGCTTGTTGCTTATGTGCACATTTCTGTTTGCATGAATATCAAGATTAAACACAGCTTCCCGCAGTGCCGGTTTTCTCCTGCTTATTTGCTTTTTGTGCTGATCCGTTAAAATTATACACGGATGCCAGTGCTTGGGGCTGGGGGGCTCACTGCCTAGGTCACCAGGCTGAAGGGGTGTGGGACCAGCAGATGTCCCACATGTCATCGAATTACAGAGAACTCAAGGCGATTCTACTAGGGTTACAGGCCCTTCTTCCAATAATCTCCAACTCGGAGGTTCTGATATTCTCGGACAACTTTGTCTCGGTTTGCTATGTCAGGAAGCAGGGGGGCACGAGGGTGCCGGACCTTCAGGATCTGACATATCAAATCATGACGTGGTCAGAGACGAATCTGGAGTCCTTATCGGCAGTCCACATTCGCGGTGTCCACAACAGACGTGCAGATTCCCTAAGCAGACAGCTAGTGGAGGATTCGGAATGGGAACTCAATCCAGATACATTCCGGGAGATCACGGAGTGTTGGGGAGTCCCGACACTCGACCTGTTTGCAAACCCAGAAAATGCAAAAGTGGAAGATTTCTGTACCCTGGATCCTTCTGCTTCAACAAGCAGAATAGACGGCCTGTCGATTCCTTGGCCGGAGGGTCTGCTTTACGCATTTCCTCCATTCAAGTTGATTCCGAGAGTCCTCAGGAAGATCCAGTCAGAAAGAGCGGAGGTTATACTGGTTGCTCCTTGGTGGCCAAGGAGAGCCTGGTTCCCTCTCCTTCAGTCCCTAATATTCCGGGGTCCTTGGCATCTTCAGTACAGACCGGACATATTGTTGCAAAACGGGCAGGTCCATCCGAATCCAAAGTTCCTGAACCTGACTGCATGGATCCTGAGGAGCAGATGTTGAGGGGTCAAGGGTTTTCCAGGGACGTAGTTAAAACTCTATTAACCTGTAGAAAGCCAGCTACTAGAAAGAAGTACAATAGGGTTTGGTACACATTCTCGGCTTGGAAACCGAAGAATGTTTCCAGGTCAAATAATATATCTTCAATTTTGGAATTTTTGCAGGAGGGGGTTAAGTTAGGATTAACTGTTAGTACCCTTAGAGCTCAGGTGTCAGCTCTCTCCATTTTTCTTTCCAGGCGGTTATCCGCGGATATTTACGTTAAGAATTTCTTGAAATCGGTGGAACGTTCTCAACCGGTCCCTCAGAAGTTGATCCCTCATTGGGATTTGTCATTGGTGCTGGATTTTTTAACCTCTGACAAATTTGAACCATTAGACTCAGTTCCATTAAAATTTCTTACACTGAAGGTGGCTTTCTTAGTGGCTATTACCTCGGCTCGCAGAGTAGGGGATATCCAGGCCCTGTCAATTAAGGATCCATACATGGTAGTTCATGCTGATAAGATCGTCTTTAGACTTAATCCCTCTTATATACCTAAGATATCTACATCCTTTCATAGGACCCCGGATATTCTACTTCCCTCTTTCTTGACTACTCCGCAGAACGATAAGGAAAGGAAGTTAAAGAGGAGCTGTTAGGTATAAGGTCTCAGAGAAAATAAACACATATATCAGTAGCTAAAGATTGGCTGTACTTACATTACATATGCATTTCACTGTCCACGTTTGTACTTCACAGAATTTGTATATAGTATATGCAGAGATTGATGCTCCTGACAGCTCATGGCAGGTTCCATGTTTTTCTGACTTCTATGAAGCCAAATGTGTCGTCATGTCCTGCCTGCTTCCTGATCACAGAAAAGCTCGTACTGAATAACACAGTGTGCAGTGAATATTAATGAGCCATGTGGCTAGGAACAATAGCTGACTCCTGCAGTGTACTCTGCCCGGAGATTTATCAGTGCTACGCGCTGGACTGATTACAAGCTGCTGTAACGTCTCATTAGCAGCCGAGGGGAGGGCCCCAGGATGCTTTGCAGTATAGTATGCGGCTTGCGTCCTGCTTGGGTCTAACAGCTTTGCTGATAAGCACACATCAAAGGTAAGAGAGATTTTTATCTTCACTAATGCCTTTTTGGCTTCCTTCTAAACTGTTTAACACAGGAGAATAGAGGTTTAAATTAGCTTCTGCAGCCTGACAGTTACTCTTTAAAGTGATCCTTAAGCCAACGGAAAAAAATGAGATTTACTCACCTGGGGCTTCCCTCAGCCCCCAGCAGCCGATCGGTGCCCTCGCAGCTCCGCTCCGATGTCCCAGGACCCGCCGGCGAGCACTTCCGGTTTGGCCGTCACCGGCCGACAGGCATGGGAACGCGAGTGATTGTTCGCGTTCCCAGCCTGTATATCGCCCCCTATGCTGCTATTGCGGCCAGGAGGCCGCAATAGCAGCATAGGGGGCGATATACAGGCTGGGAACGCGAACAATCACTCGCGTTCCCATGCCTGTCGGCCGGTGACGGCCAAACCGGAAGTGCTCGCCGGCGGGTCCTGGGACATCGGAGCGGAGCTGCGAGGGCACCGATCGGCTGCTGGGGGCTGAGGGAAGCCCCAGGTGAGTAAATCTCATTTTTTTCCGTTGGCTTAAGGATCACTTTAAGCACTCTTGATGTCAGGAGAGCGGTTTTGATTTATTTAGATAGAACCAGGGAGTGGAGGACTTCCACTAATCTATTAGTTGCATTTGGAGGGTCAAAGAAGGGATCTCAGGTGTCTAAGATGACAGTATCTAGATGGATTAGACAGCTGATATCCCTTGCTTAGGCCTGAAACACACCAGAGGAGTTTTTCTGAGCGTTTTGAGTTTTTAAATCTGCTGCTAAGGTTATCCTATGTGTCTGTGCACACTGGAGCGATGAGGTTTTGTAAAAAACCCCATAGCATTACATTGGGAAGAGGTTTTGAAACCTCTAAAAGCTCTTCCCAATGTATTGCTATGGGGTTTTTTACAAAACCTCATCGCTCCAGTGTGCACAGACACATAGGATAACCTTAGCAGCAGATTTAAAAACTCAAAACGCTCAGAAAAACTCCTCTGGTGTGTTTCAGGCCTTACTCAGAGGCTCAGTTGCAGGTGCCTGACCACATTACAGCACACTCTACCAGATCACTGTCAACGTCGTGGGCAGAGAGGTCGGGAGCCTCCCTGGATCAGATATGCCGAGCTGCAACCTGGTCCAGTCACTCGACATTCATCAAACACTACAGAGTGGAAGTGCTTTCCAGTCAGGACCAGGCCTTTGGCCGCAAGGTTCTTCAAGCTGTTATCCCGCCCTAAGGTAAATTTCTCGCTAAATCTCAGGAGGGCCGTCCTGGAGGACGTAGGGAGGAAGTGCCGGCTGCTTACCTGGTAGCAGTGTTCCGGCGAGTCCTCCAGGACGGCCGCCTAAGTTCCCGACCCTATTATATTATTATTGGTATGATAGCGGTTGGTGGACTCGGTTCTCTTCATTAAACTGGGGGAGATGGTGAGGAGGTGGGATTTATACTAATTATTATTTTAATTCTTGTCAGGTGTTTCCGACTTGGGAGGGGAGACTTACACAATCTCAGGAGGGCCGTCCTGGAGAACTCGCCGGAACACTGCTACCAGATAAGCAGCCGGCACTTTCCTATTCATAAAACTCTACAGGAAATTATTACCTCTCAATGGCAAAATCCGGAAAGGCCTTTGTTTATACCTAGATAAAATAGAAAAAAACAGAGAGCCCAATATGGTGTAGTATGTTAAAGACAATTGGTAAGTGGTTTAGTGAGAGAATTTATACTCACAAACATGGGATACCATTCAGGCAACCACTCAATAGGCAGGTGAGTAGATTAGACCTGTCCTCACTCAGGATTAAGAAGTCGCTCTCTGTAGTAAAGAAACAGGAAAGGGGGTAGCTCTCCCCTCCACCAGGAGTGGACACAGAGTATTTGTATGTAGAACAAAGGCGCCAGCAGGATAAAAGTCAATACATTTTTTTAAAAATCACCTGGAGGAAATGGTGGGCCCGCCTCCCAAAAGCAGACACGAGATCCTGTCTTCATATAAATCGAAACATTTATTATACGGTACCCCAAAAACAGTGCAACGCGTTTCGCAGGCCCAGCCCGCTTCATCAGGCAATAAAAGTGGGGACAAAACAATTTCGTCAGTAGCAGGTGTAGTGCCTCAGTCTTTGTTTATACCTAAATCTTCCAAAAGGAAATTTCCTTTTGCTCAATCAGAGCTTGACAAATGGACTAAATGCCCAAAGTTTGATGCATCCTTATCTAAATACTCTAAAGACTCAGACTTATCCTTTGAGGACTCTGGGGTCCTCAGAGATATAATGGACAAAATGGTTGATTCCCTCCTAAAGAAGGCTTGGAAATCGGCTGCGTTTGGCTTTATCCCAGGGATTTCAGCCACCTGCATCTCGCGCAACCTGAGAATCTGGATGGATAATTTAGTTGAGCAAATCTCTCAAGGGGTTCCTCTTAAAGATTATGCAGCTTCCCTCCTGGTCGTTCTTAAAGCGGTAGCTTTTTTAGTGGACGCTTTTACGGAACTTATACGGGTATCGGCACGTACTACGGCACTGATTAACTCAGCATGACGAGCGGTGTGGTTGAAAACCTGGGAGGGAGACCAGACATCCAGAAAAAAGCTTTGTTCTATTCCATTTGAGGGTAATCTGTTGTTTGGATCAGGTTTAGAGGATATTTTAGCCCGCTCTGCGGAAAAAGCGAAGCAATTCCCTAATAGGAAAAGAAATCCTAAGACTAAAAGGCCCTTTATCCCTAAGAAACAAGGAGGTGAACAGGTAAAGAATAGGAATGTCCAGAGGAAATGGTCCTTTCCGAAAGGGAACGGGAAAGGAGGGTTCATTCTTGGCAAGACTGAACCCCTCCCCCAAGCAGAATAAATGACGTTTTACCGGTAGGGGGAAGACTAATTTATTTTCGGTCAGAATGGGAGAAATTAAATCCCAATCCCTTTGTTATGCGTTTCATAAAGGAAGGATACCGCCTTCAGTTTTCAGTCAATCCCCCTCGGAGGAGGTTTGTGAATTCATTTCCAAGAGACCCAGAGAAGGCAAAAGGTCTGGAAATAGAAATTCAGAGACGTCTAGAAAAAAAGAGTGATTGTTCCAGTTCCCCGGGAAGAAGTATTCCTGGGATACTACTCCCATGTCTTTCTGGTGAAGAAAACCAGCGGGGAGTTCAGGTTTATTTTGAATCTAAAGTCTCTCAATCCTTTTCTGATTTACAAGAAATTCAGGATGGAGAGCATTTATTCAGTAAGGAGTCTATTGCAGGGAAAGGAGTTCTTTGTCTCAATAGACCTCCAAGACGCCTATCTGCACATCCCAATTTTTTACAAACATCAGAAATTTCTAAGATTTGCAATCCGAGCACCTTCCCACATTCGCCATTTCCAGTTTCAGGCACTCCCGTTTGGCATAGTGTCAGCCCCACGGGTGTTCACGAAGGTTTTGGCATTGAAATTATGAAGGAGTTGAGAATCCAGGGACTTTCAACAATTCCATATCTGGACGATCTGCTGTTTTTTGCAAAAACAAGAGATCTGGTCTGTTCACACAGAGATATTGTCATCAAGACATTAACTCAGGCGGGGTGGATTGTCAATTACAACAAGTCAGCTCTGGAGTCAGTCCAACAAATTACATTTCTGGGCTACAGGATAGACTCGATGGAGAGGAAAATCTTTTTACCCCCAGACAAAATTCTGAAGATTCAATCGGAGGTAAATTCTCTGATGACTTGAGAAGCATCCTCTCTTCGTCAAATCATGAGTCCTCGGTCTATTTTCAGCGTCCAACCCAGCAATAACGTGGGCCCAGTCTCACGGCAGATCTTTTCAAGCTATGCTTCTTTCCAATTGGGACAAATCAAAGGATTCCCTGGATCTTCTGATTTGTATTCCGGAGTCAGTGAGGTCCAATCTACTGTGGTGGTTGGACAGTCAAAACCTGAGCGAGGGTCGGTTTTGGAGACAGATGCATCCAGTAAAGATCTTTATGGATGCAAGTTCCTGGGGCTGGGGGGCTACAGCCAGGGGAGAACATGCACAAGGAAGTTGGCCTCAGTCAGTAAGCAAAAGATCATCCAATTTCAGAGAACTGATGGCAGTTCAGAAAGCTCTTTTATCTTTTCAGTCCCTGATAGAGGGGAATAATGTATTGGTATTTTCGGACAACATCACGATGGTGGCTTTATCTTTCAAAACAAGGAGGGACAAGGTCATTCGATCTCATGTCTATCTGCTCGGAGATTCTATCCTGGGCAGAACCTCGAATTCTGTCTGTATCGGCAATCCACATAAAAGGGTCTCTCAATTTAGAGGCGGATTTTTTAAGCCACCAGCAGATGAACCAATCCAAGTGGGAACTCCATCCGGAGGTTTTCCAGATGGTGGTGGAGAAATTCGGGGTACCGGAGATAGATCTCTTCGCATCCCTGAAGAACGTGAAAGTGGAGCGTTTCTTTTCTCTTCACAGATGCAGCAGGTCTCTGGGATTGGATGCTCTGAGTCTTCCTTGGGAATTTGTTCTAGGGTACGCTTTCCCTCCAACAGTTCTAATTCCCCAGGTTCTTCTAAAACTACAAAGAGAAAGAGGGAACCTTATCTTGATAGCAGCCCAATGGCCAAAAAATTTCCATGGTATGCAACGCTACTGAGAATGGCAGTACGGCCTCTACCACTCTGTCCAGACCTGTTGATTCAGGGGCCTCTAAACCATCCCAGACTTCAGTTATTCAAACTGGCAGCCTGGATCCTGAGAGGGTAATTTTGAGACAGAAGGGTCTTTCAGAGAAAGTTATAGAGACCTTAATGAAATGTAGGAAACCTGTAACTCAGAAGATTTATTGGAAGGTTTGTAAAGTCTATTTAGCATGGTGTGATTCTCATGGCAAGAATCAAGATTGAACCAGTTCTGTTCTAGAATTTCTTCAGGACGGTTTTGATATGAAATTAGCTCCCAGCACTCTCAAGGTCCTGTGTTCAGCTCTATCTATATTGTTGGATAGACACTTAGCACAGGAGCAGTTAGTAAGGTGTTTTTTCAAGGCATTACAGAGATCTACTGTTAAGTTAAAGATTTTTCCCCAGTAGGATCGATCTTTAGTGCTTAACAGCCTTACAGGCGGTCCTTTTGAGCCCATAGAAAGTATTGATATTAAATTCTTTACACTCAAATTGGCTTTCCTGATTACTATAACGTCAGCCAGACGTTTGGGCGATCTTCAGGCATTCTCTATTAAGTATCCTTTTCTCATTATCTGTCCTGACAGTGTGAGACTGACTAGATCCATCTTATTTACCTAAAGTAGCCTCTGAATTCCATAGGTCACAGGAGATTATTCTGCCTTCATTTTGTTCCAAGCCAGCTGGGGGTAGAGAGGAGTCCTTTCATTGTTTAGATGTTAGATCTTTACTAGTTTATCCTTCCAGGACTAGAGAATTCAGGAAATCTAGTAAATTTATTGGTCCTTTTTTCGGGAAAAAATAGGGGTCAGCAGGCATCCAGACGATTGTGAGATGGATTAGACAGACCATTACCTTAGCCTATGAGGGTAGTGACAGTCCCTTACCAGGTAACATTAAAGCTCACTAAACTCTGTCTTTATCCACATCATGGGCAGAGAGGGCAGGAGCCACCATACACCAGATTTGACAAGCGGCAACATGGTCAAACGCATATACCTTTATCAAGCATTACAGAGTGTATGTTTTATCCGCAACAAGACCAGTCGTTTGGCAGAAAGGTGCTTCAGGCAGTGGACCCTCCCTAGGTGAGTCTTTAGCAAAGACTTCTTGTCTGTCTCTTGGGTTGTCCTGGATGACAATTAGAGAAATACTCCTATTAGACCTACCGGTAATGGTGTTTCTGGTTGTCATCCGGGACGACGTCTATAACCCTTCCCTTTCCTATCCAGCACCTTTCTGCTAATTAGGAGCACAGGGAATTTTTAGTCACGTGTAGGTGTCTAGTTCTTCCTTCATCTTGGTGTTTCTAGTCTACTTACTTTCAGACGCACTGAGGATTGAGGGAGGGCAGGGGCTTTTAAACTTCTTGGTTTGGTGTTTCCCCAGATCCTGGGCGGAACCGGATCTCGGATGACAACCAGAAACTCCATTACCGGTAGGAGAATAGGAGTATTTCTGCAATGCACAAGTGATCAGCAGGACGGCCGGGCAATTTACATTTTCTAAACTGAAATAAAAATGGCACCCTCCATATCTCTGTCAGGCCATTTGTCTTTTAAAATAGTGCATTATGCTTTATTTAAAAAGCGCTTTACAGTTACAGGGTCCACTAAACTGCTTACTGAGTACTGCAGCTATCCCCAGCCTCTCCTACAAAAGCGTGTCTGGTGCTAAAAAAAACTGGCTAGCTTGTTCTGCCTGGCAGCATGGAGCTATCGCTCGCGTGTCATACTTATCTTGGTGGTCAACAGCACTCTGGCCTGTGTGTGCATTGCCATTTGGTAGTTTTGTGCAAATATGTTTGCTGCCTTCTGGGCCATGGAGTGTGCGTGACAGAATGCATATGCAGGAATGCACGACAAACACTTCAAATTAGTCTATTGAAGTTTCCCTTTATACGCTGTACATATTTATATTTGTACGCTGCAGTAGAGGTGCGATTCAGAACTATTGCATCACGGCTGAAGTTAGAGCTGCAGTGCGACTGAAGAAAAAGCATTAACATGCGACTTGCAGTGCACTTCTGGGCATTGCAGGGTAACACACTGGATCTGTTGTGTTGCTTCTGCTGAGCCTGGAGCACTTTCATTGCATTTCGTCCCACAGCATGCAGTGTGTCATGTCTCAGACTTTAAAGGGACACTTAAGTCAAACAAAAAAAGTTTTACTCACCTAGGGCTTTCAATAGCCCCCTGCAGCTGTCCAGCGCCCTCACCGTCTCCCTCCGATTCTCCTGGCCCCGCCGGCAGCCACTTCCTGTTTCGGTGACAGGAGCTGACAGGCTGGGGACGCGAGTGATTTTTCGTGTTCCTAGACACATTAGCACCCTCTATGCTGCTATATGGTATATGATATATGCTATAGCAGCATAGATGGCGCTATTGTGGCCAGGAACGCGAAGAATCACTCGCGTCCCCAGCCTGTCAGCTCCTGTCACCGAAACAGGAAGTGGCTGCCGGCGGGGCTAGGAGGATCGGAGGGAGACGGCGAGGGCACAGGACAGCTGCAGGGGGCTATTGGAAGCCCTAGGTGAGTAAAACTCATTTATTTTTTTGGACTTAAGTGTCCCTTTAATGGCCACTGCAATGAACTGCAGCTGGGGAGAGTACAGAGATGTGACTTGGTAAGTGTAAAATGGGCTTCCGTTTACTGGACCTGTATAGCAATATCTTGGTTGTGCCTAGTGGTGCTACATTGCCCATCTCCTGCTATGTTCCTTATTCAACCTCTGCTTGTCCTGACTACTGCAAGAACTCACTAGTGACCAGTATATTCACCTTTGGTCAGATCTCCAGCTCCTTGCTGACTGCCTGTGGCCATTTTTGTTCTCTCCATCTCCGATTGGGCCACAACCTGGTAGCCACTAGTAGTAGTCTGCTGCCCACTAGGGGCATTTGTCCATCAACCCTTGTGGGATTGTGGGACACATTGGTAAAGAACAGTGGTAACTTAGACTCTGTGCCTTTAAAGTGGACCTGAACTCTTGCACAGGACACAAGGGAGGTATAACAGAAATGCACTCTGTCTGCATTTAGAGAGTTTAGCCTGTGCAATTCCCCCTCATTTGTGTCTCATCACAAGTTGTAATTTGATTCTCTCCCCCCCCCCCCCCCTTTGTGGGGACTTAATGGTATGTTCACAGGAGTCAAGCCGGTGTGGTGTCTGATTTAGCTACACGTAGCTAAATCAGACAGCCCAGTGTGTCCGGAAAAGCTACCCTGTCTGAATTGGCTACAATGGCAAAAAACAAACCCTGTGTATATGTTGCATAATATATTGTCTGACCTTGAGTGATAGGTTACAGGTCTTATTTATGTAATGATAATTATTATGTTGGCTATGAAATAGCCAATATATTATTGTTCTAGTTCAGCTCATTATTATTATTAATCTTATTATTAGCGCCCCTGATTTTCTATACGCTACGCCTCCCACAGTTTTAGGGGTACCAGCGCCAAACTTTCTACACTTATTCGTCCTGTAGCGAAGTATATTGCTTGTGCTTTAATAAGCGATCCCACCCTCCGTGCCCCTGCGGCGGACCCCGGAAGACCCCTTTTTCCGTGTTGACTCAGACCACATATTGTAGGTGTAACCCCAAATAAAAATATGTATTTTGGGGTGGGGGGGTTGTCACCCTAAAGTGGGCGGAGCTACCAGCAGCCAATGCAAATTTCAAGTTACATTCACCAAACTTTGGTCATGGAGTGAAGCTGAAACATTTTGTCACAGTTTGGGGACCCCAAAAAGTGGGTGGAGCCATAATCAACCAATCAGATTTCCCCTATTGACTTCAATGGGCAATTTTAAACCGCTGAAATTCGCACAGTATTAAAGCCAGAGTTCCCAAGCCTGGCACCGTGGGTCACTAAGTGATTGCAGCTAAAATTTACAAAAATTGGGCGGAGTCTACAACAGCCAGCCAATCAAATTTCAGCCATTCATTTAAATGGGAAAATTTAAAACTTCTGCCGCTCTTAGACGGTTAATAGCAGGGTCCCCAAACTTGGTACAGTTGCTCACTGGGGGACTGGGATTAAAATTCAGAAAATTGGGCGGGGCCAAAACCAACCAAACTTTCCACACTTATTCGTCTTATAGCCCCCACCCCCATGCAGAGTAGCACAGAAAAGGATTAAGATGAAATAGGGCCCTAGACAAGATAGTACTTTTTTGGGTGCTAGTCTACTTTAGGGGACCCAGCAGGAAACCTCATAGGGAACATTTCTCCAATCACAGCATCCTTTACCGCACAAAGCATTGTGAGTGGCTGAACAGGGTGGGTGTAGTTTACTACAACCTAGAAGTCCAAGAGCATGCCGTCCACCCAATCACATTAGCTAGATTTCCCTATGAGGTTTCCTACTGGGTCCCCTAAAGTAGACTAGTTCTCATTTTTGTGCACTGCTGATGGTCACCTGACTTTTTTTAGTTAGATTTGGTGGGGGTAGCATCCACCAGGCCCCTAGACCAGACGCATAGCTTGGGGGGGATCGGACAAGTGCCCCCGGGCTCTAAGTTCCCAAGGGCGCACATTGGGGATTTTACACCCCCCCCCCTCATGGCCGCCCGCTGCCCCCCCCCCCCCCCCCCCCCGCCTGTCCACGCTGTCAAGCAGGAGCAGCCCGGCTTCAGACCTCCGACCAGCTGGCGACCACTATGCGGGCGCTGGGACCTAGCGGATATCACTTCCGCATTTACAGCGTGGTGTTCACTGAGATCGGTGCGCCTGCTCTAACTGGTAGCCACTGATACTGAGGTCTGAAGCTCGGCTGTCCCTATCTAACCTGGGGAGTGCCTATCACTATCTGAACTGAGGGGCATGTCACTACACACACTGGGAGTCACCAGTTACTAACTGAACTGGGGGCGCCTGTCACTACCTAAACTGTGGGCTCCTGTCACTACCTAAACTGGGGGGTACCTGCCACTACCTAAACTGGGGGGTTCCAGTCACTACCTGAGGTAGGGGGCTCCTGTCACTACCTGAACTGGGGGGCTCCTGGCGCTACCTAAACTAGGGGGCACCTCTCACTACCTAAACTATCTAGGCCAGCCAGCTCAACATCACCACCAGCCAACCAGCCCAGAATCACTGGCAAAAAGGCCACAGCATCACCACCAGTCAGGCCAGCATTTACTTCAACCAGCCAAGCACAGCCCAGCATCACCGTCAGCCAGCCCAGCCACAGCATCACCGCCAGCCAGCCCAGCCACAGCATCACCGCCAGCCAGCCCAGCCACAGCATCACTGCCAGGCCTTTCAGCCCACACATCATCCTAAATCCAGCCAAAAATAGTATTGCCAGCCAGACACAGCAGCCAGTAGAGGAGAATTCAGAAGCCAGGTGAGAGGTGTCTACCATATTAAAGAGGAGCTGTTAGGTATAAGGTCTCAGAGAAAATAAACGCATATATCAGTAGCTAAAGATTGGCTGTACTTACATTACATATGCATTTCACTGTCCACGTTTGTACTTCACAGAATTTTTATATAGTATATGCAGAGATTGATGCTCCTGACCGCTCATGGCAGGTTCCATGTTTTTCTGTCAAATGTGTCGTCATGTCCTGCCTGCTTCCTGATCACAGAAAAGCTCGTACTGAATAACACAGTGTGCAGTGAATATTAATGAGCCATGTGGCTAGGAACAATAGCTGACTCCTGCAGTGTACTCTGCCTGGAGATTTATCAGTGCTACGCGCTGGACTGATTACAAGCTGCTGTAACGTCTCATTAGCAGCCGAGGGGAGGGCCCCAGAATGCTTTGCAGTATAGTATGCGGCTTGCGTCCTCTTATGCTGGGAATACACGTTTCGTTTTTGCCTTCGTTTTAGCCTTCGTTTCGATTGTGCCTTTTGTCCTTTTCGTTCCCGAAATAATCGAACGTACGGTTAATATCACCACCCACGGTTTCGTTTTTTTTTTCGATTCTGATGGTTTTGTTTTTCCAATGATCGAAGGCTGCAAAGAAACGAAACGAAAATCCCTTTTTACAGGGACGGACTAACATAAACGAACATATAATCGATCTGAACAGCCATCAAGCCTACCAATGGCTCGATTAGATGGATAAAGAGAGATAATATCAAACATGTTCGATCACTAGTCGTTCGTTTTTGGGGTCTATTAATCGAAACTATAATGAGATTATGACTATTTTCACATACGTTTTCAACACTCGATTCGTTTACTGAACGAATCGAAGGCTAAAACGAAGGCAAAAACGAAACGTGTATTCCCAGCATTAGGTCTAACAGCTTTTCTGATAAGCACACATCAAAGGTAACTGAGATTTTTATCTTCACTAATGGCTTTTTGGCTTCCTTCTAAACTGTTTAACACAGGAGAATAGAGGTTTAAATTAGCTTCTGCAGCCTGACAGTTACTCTTTAAGGGGGCATTCTGCCTATTTATGTGAAATGCTGTCAATTTATGTGCCTCATGACTGCTGAATTTGTCTTGTTGGGGGCCTCATGGTTACTGAATTTGTCTTGTTGGGGGCCTCAAGATTGCTGAATGTGTCTTGTTGGGGGCCTCATGATTGCTGAATTTGTCTTGTTGGGGGTCACATGATGGGGTCACAACTGCGAGACTATGGGAAAAGCTGAATCATCATCATATGAGACAATAGCATTAAACCTACTTTTTTTTTTAGCTTTTTAAAACAGAAAATAAAACTGGGGGGTTCTAAAAAAATAATACATTTTTCAGGAGTAGGATGGATGAAATTGTTTATCTTCACAGTAGGGCTATAAACAGTTATGGAACATTCCAGGTCAGGAAGGTGCATACTGAAGGAGGGTGGGTGAGCGTGAGCCTGGGGGGGGGGGGGGGGGGGGGGGGGGGGGGGCGGGGGGGGGGGGGGGGGGGGGGGGGGCTTGGGGCTATAAACAGTTATGGAACAGAACATGCTGGAAGGTACATACTGAGGGAGGGTGGGTGAGCGTGAGCCGCAGCCTTCACCTTAGGGGACGCATTAATAGTCTTTGTCCCTGGGCGCTGAAAGCCCTAGCTACGCCTCTGTCCTAGAATTTGTTTTTGGCTCTCCCCACTTTTTGTAACCTGGACACACAGTCACTCAATGACCAAGTATGTGAGCTTTCAGGTCCTTGGCATCAATAAAACAAAATCTGATTGGCTGTTTGTGGCTCCACCCCCTTTTCTGAATTTGAACCCCAGTCACCCAATAACCAACTGTACCAGGTTTGAGGCCTGTGCCATTAACAGCACAATAATGGCAGCAATTTTAATATTCCTCTTGAAAATCAACAGGTGAATATTGATTGGCTTTAAGGCTCCACCCACTTTTCTGAATATTAATCCAAGACACCCAGTAACAAACTGTACAAAGTTTGCGAACCCTGCCATTAACAGTGAAGAAGGTGCTGCAGTTTATATATTCCCAGGGTAATTTGTTCTTGACTCCACCCAGTTTTTGTAACCTTGACACACAGTCACTCAATTACCAAGTTTGTGAGCTTTCGAGTTCCTGGCATCAAAATTGTGTCAATGGAAGCAGTTAATCCAGCATAGAGATCTATTTGGTTGTTTGTAAGTACGTCCCTTAGTGAATTTGAGCCCCAGTCACTTAAAGTGGAATATAAATCAGCATTGTAACTTTGCTTTAATAGCTTGCTTACAGCTTAAAAACTATTATGCCTGATTTTTTTTAAAGCATAAATTCACTGAATGGGTTAAACATGACATTTAAGTGATGTAATCAGCTAGAATGCCGCTTCTGAGCTGAGCTTTAGATACAAATGTAGGCATTCTGGCATCCCTGGGTCTCCCCCTATGTGCCAGGCAGCCAGATACTGGGATGCGCACAACCATGCCTAGGTTGATCTGCAGATCTATACGTGAGATTCTCTCACCTTTTCATATTGGACATTCATGCGCACCTTATGGGTATTCTGCTTTATAGTGGGCACTGACCCGATTAACCCCCCCCCCCCCCCCCCCCGGGTCACCCGCACTGACGATAATGTTTTGTATGTCGTCCTGGTTGTATTTTTACAGTCCAGGTCCGCCACTGCAGCATTCTCCTCCACGCGGTGTGCCCCGGGGGGCTGGGCCATCAATACAAATTAAGGACTCATTCTCTGATCTTTTTAAGCTGTCAACTTTCTGGCTGTTTGTTTTGCGGGCTTGCTCCCCCTGCAACCCCCCCCCCCCCCCTCCGAGGCGCTCACAACTGTGACAATGTAATTCGCAGTCCAGGTCCGCCACTGCGACATTCTCCGACCATGGGTCGCAGCACCGGGGGGCGTCCTGGTATCCTCGGACACTCAGAGGTCTTTATTAGCCACATGTTTAGATTACAGCTACATGGTCACTTTCTGCCTTGAGATGTTCTATTTTACTCAGTTTGCTATGCATAACCATCCGGTTCTACAGTGGTTTTGACTCCAAATAAACTTTATCTAGCTTCTCCTGACCCTCTATGCACCCCCACTGCCACCCGACGAGTGTCATATAGCTGGCACCCTACGGGAGCGCTGAATGGCTGCACGGGGGCGCCCGTATACTCAGGCTGTGGAGATTCCCTCAGGCTGCGCTGCACTGAATAGCCGCATGGGAACGCCCGGATGCTCAGACGTGACAGCAGCAGAGATTTTTTCATTCTGCGCTGAATGGCCGTACGGGAGCGCCCGGATGCTGAGACGTGACGGCAGCGGAGGTTCCCTCAGGCTGCGCCGCGCTGAATGGCCGTACGGGAGCGCCCGGATGCTGAGACGTGACGGCAGCTGTCACCAAAAAAATCCCAATGTGGGCAGCAGTCTCCAGAAAATCGTAATGTGAGCAGCAGTGACCAGAAAATAATCATAAAGTGGGCAGCGGTCACCAGAAAATCGCAATGTGGGCAGCAGTAACCAGAAAATCACAATGTGGACAGCAGTTACCAGAAAAATCGCAATGTGGGCAGCAGACACCAGAAAAATCGCAATGTGGGCAGCAGACACCAGAAAAATCGCAATGTGGGCAGCAGTCACCAGAACAATCGCAATGTGGGCAGCAGTCACCAGAAAAATCGCAATGTGGGCAGCACATTACTAAGTACTGTTCATAACGTTAAATGCGGCTCTTAATATTGGTGCTTATGGCAGCCCTGTTTTTCACCTGCTCTGCACCTTACCCCCTGCCCTTCCCCTCATATCATGTGCTACCAAAGTGGCTAGTATGACTATCCCTCCCAACATTTTATGTGTACCCTCCCCCCCCCCCCCCCCCCCCCCTATTAATCTAATGGTCCTCTTGTTCCCCTATGTATAGCCAGAATCATTCCAACCCCTCCAAAGTAAGAAACTAAGTGGCCAGCATTACTGACCCTCTTCCCTCACCTTCCCCATATATAAGGCCCCGTTCACACTTGCGTTTTGGCAAATAAACGGACCGGATCCTGATCGGATCCTGACCTGATCCTGATCAGAACCGTACGGATCCGGTCCGTTTGTATCAGGCATGCATCAGGCTGCCATCCGGATCCGTGGGCAAAAAATAGCAAAATTTAAAAAAAAAAATGTTGGGGTCAGCAGAAGGTGCACCTGGTGCACGTGTAGAATCAGGTTCCTCCGCTGTAGGCCTCACCTCCACCTCCGACATTCTGCCAAACAGCTCCAGCACGTCTGTCACTGCTGCTCCACTCCAGACATGCTTGGCCCATGTGTCCCCATCCGAAATGGCCGCTTGCATACGCATAGGAAGTGGGGTAGAACGTCAGGTTTTTGTAGGCAGTGTGTTCTGTGCCTTCTGTTCCCCATTGGTTTCTGTGTTCCTGATGGTGCTGTCAGGCTCAGGTCCGGCTCCGGTCCGGGTGCGTGGGCCGGAGATCCGGACCCAAAAAATAGCGCATGTTGGAAAAGAGTCCGGATCCGATCCGGCTCCGTACTGTATGGAACGGACACGTGTGAACGTCCGCATAGACTTTACATTGCTATGCGGAACGTACGTTCCGTTTGTACAGTATGCGGTCCGGATCAGATCCGGAAAATCCGGATAGCGAACGCTAATGTGAACCGGGCCTTACCCTCCCACAAAGACTGATGTAATTTGAGGCCAGTCTCATACCCCCCCCCCCCCCCCCCCCCACACACACACACACACACACACACACACACACACACACACACACACACACACACACACACACACACACACACACACACACACACACACACACACACACACACACACACACACACACACACACACACACACACACACACACACACACACACACACACACACACACACACACACACACACACACACACACACACACACACACACACACACACACACCCGGATGATTCGAATCGGATCATTGTAAAGATCCGGATCTTTGATCCGAATCTCGGATCATTTTACTACCGAAGCATTCGGGGTGAGATGATTAGCAGGACAGGTCTTTCCCTGCTGTGGACAGGAGAAGGGGAGGGGGGTGGACACACAGAGAGAAGGGGAGAAGATGGACAGAGGGCAGGGAGTGGACAGAGAAGGGAGGAGGGACGAGCAGAGAGCAGAAATGTTTGTGCACACTATACCCACATGCTGCAATCATATGCTTTACATGTATTTATTTCACCTATATGCTCATCTGTGTACTTTCCATGCAAACGTCACACAGTGAAGGAAAGCATTCCCAGAAGATAAGTGCAGCTGTTTAGTGCCCAGTGGAGGAGGATCATTTTGCCCTGCAATCACAGTGCCTGCAAAGTTACTGAGCTGTGCTGAGCCAAAAGCTTCAAATGTGTTCACTGTGCACAACTACGGAACAGCCAGCCTATAATGAGAAGCACGTTTCAGCCAGTATGTGTGCTCTACACATATCTGGCAGTGGCACCCATGTCCCCTCTCTCTTATCTACCTGCTGTCCCTGCAAGGCTGCCTCCCATCCAACAGAGCGATCCATCTCAGCTCTGCTTCCAGGACCCCGCTGCCCGCTGAGAGGGGGCGTGTCGCTCCTGGCCCCGCCCCTTTTGTGATCCGATTCGTTCATTTTGATTATTCGGATGATCGACTCATTAAATAGATTCGAATCGTTCATGATCCGGACAACACTAACACACTCTCCCCGTGGCTGTAGAGATGGGAAGTTCGGATCTTTTCAATGATCCGGATGATTCGAATCGGATCATTGAAGAGATCCGGATCTTTGATTCGAATCTCGGATCATTTTACTACCGGAAGCATTCGGGGGTGAAATGAACAGCAGGACAGGTCTGTGGACAGGAGAAGGGGAGGGAGTGGACACACAGAGAAGGGGAGAAGATGGACAGAGGGCAGGGAGTGGACAGGGAAGGGAGGAGGGACGAGCAGAGAGCAGAAATGTTTGCACGTAATACCCACATGCTGCAAATCACATGCTTTACATAGATTTCACCTATATGTTCATCTGTACACTTTGAAAGAAAAGGTCGCACAGTGAAAGAAAGCATTCCCAGATGATAAGTGCAGCTGTTTAGTGCCGAGTGCAGGAGGATTATATTGCCTTTCAATCACTGTCTGCAAAGTTACTGAGCTGTGCTGAGCCAAAAGCTTCCAATGTGATCACTGTGCACAACTACGGAACAGCCAGCCTATAATGGGCAGCACATTGCAGCCAGTATGTGTGCTCTACACATATCTGGCAGTGGCACCCATGTCCCCTCTCTTTGATCTACCTGTCTCCCTGCAAGGCTGCCTCCCATACAACAGAGCGATCCATCTCAGCTCTGCTTCCAGGACCCCGCTGCCCGCTGAGAGGGGGCGTGTCGCTCCTGGCCCCGCCCCTTTTGCGATCCGAATCACTCATTTTGATGATTCGGATGATCGACTCATAAAATAGATTCGGATCAAAGATCCGAATCGTTCATGATCCGGACAACACTACGTGGCTGACATTCTCCCCCTCCCTCCCTGCAATGTGTGTCCCCTACACACCTTTGTATTATAATGCACAGCAAAGCCGTTTATAATTACATTGCACCTTGTCCAGCGCTGTGTGCATTGCTCCTCTCCTGCTCTTTCATCAGAGCTGCCCAGTGTAGTTTGGTTCCCGAGTTTGTCACATGGCAAGTCAGTCAGGAGCTGCACAAATGTAACTGATACCAGAGGAGCTCTGATGAAAGTAGAGAGAGCAGTACTCGGGAAGAAGGATGCACAGCACTAGACGAGGTGTATGCCAGAGATATTATACACTGACCGCACTGCTGTGCATTCCATTACAAGGAGGACAGATAAGATATTGCAGCCTTCAGGAGAAAGCAGGGAGAAGCACGTCAGCCTGAGTGAGGGAGCATCAGCTGCCCTGCGAGTAGCGCAGCTGTGTAATAAAGCAAGGAAGATGAAATCTCGGCAAGCCTGCACAGCGGCTCGTAGCCACTTTTTATTTAGCAACAGTTCTGCGCTAGATTTGCTAGTTTCGGCAGAAACGTAGCTAATACGACCCTCCCCGCTCCTATGACGAGCAAATGGATGTGCGCATGCGCAGTGCTGAAAGTAGCTATTTCAGACGGGACACCGGCAACCAGATATCCACCCCTTCCGAGTACAATAAGTATGAGTGGTGCCTTTTACCTATTCTGACTCACAGTTAAAAGGTATAAAAACAAATACAGATTTCAAATTCTTCAAAGAAATAAATTGTGTAACTATGTCCCCAAGAGTAATTCCAGCAATGTAAATCTATTTATATCATTGTTTTCTTGCATGACTGAGAGGCAGTCATCATTTTTATTGTTTATAATAATTATTTACACTTTCGCTGATACATGACAGATCCCAGCACCTGGTATTTTAACATTTCCTCTAGAGATTTCATGTGACATCACTGTCAAGTTCGTATTTGATCAATGATATGACATGGGATCCCTGGTGGGAAATTTAAATGACTGATGCCAGAGATCTTTCATTTAGCAGAAGAAACAGTTCAGCCACTGATAGCTCTTCAATCAAGCAAGAAAACATTATGACTGATGTGGACATAAGTGCAAGTGCATAAAATAAAAACAACCTTCCATTTCAGTTTGGTGAATTGTGTGTGTCGTAAATGGCTTGTAAGGTCAAACTACAATTATTTCCAACCTCGATAACCATGATTTTAGTACTCCTCTTTTCCAGTATGAGTAGTACTCCATATGCATTGTGCTGTTTGTAAGCCTGAGATGTGGTGGCTATATCTGGTTCTGCAGATAAAACAGTGGTAAGGACTTTAAACATTATAAGGATTTTGAAAATATCATCGCATAAACATGGAAACCCATTTTAAAGTCACCTTGTGTAAAATGTAAGATAGTGCTTACTAAGGAAAATAATTTATTATATACGATAGAGGAGGGGAAACTGCAGCCTGCTTGACCATTTCATCCGGCCTGCAAATGGCTGAATTGTTCGTCCCCCAGGAGGTGAACTGGCTTGCGGCGTTGCAGGCTGCAGCCGTTGGAGTCTAACGAAAAAAGGTCTAAATGGCATCTGAAGCCCAGCACTGGAGTCTATTTGTGTCTCCAGTGCTGGGCTTCGGGACCTGTAGCCCTGCTCTTCCTGTCAGTGTGGGAGTTTTGCAGACTGATTTGCTGCAATGAAGATCTATCAGGGAGCGACGCAAGAGGCTGAGAGGGGAGTCACCTGCCAGGTGAGTAAATTGTTTTTCTTTTCAGGTCCACCACTAGCACCAGGGCTATTAAAGAGCACTGTCTGGCGAAGGAGTGGGACATAAAAGGGGAACACTGCTTCCTCTTTCATGGAGGAGATGCTGCTTAATGTATTTTTTAAGATGAAAAATGCTGCCAATGATGTGTATTTTGGTAAAACACTGCCACATTATGTGTATTTTCTAGGAAGATTCTGCGCATTATGTGTATGTTCTGGGGAAACGTTGCCCATTATGAGTATTGTCTGCCGAAACACTGTGCATTATGTGTAACTTCTGAGAAACGCTGCCGCGTTGTGTATTTGAAAGCAATGCTGACACATTGGGCTTGATTAACTAAGATAAATAGCATGCCTTATCAGAGTAGCACAGTGAGCGCTACAAACCCACAGGGGCTCAGGGCAGGACAAGTGGAGCTCTCGTCATTGCCAATTAGCAGGCATAAGTTCCTAGCGTTCGCTATGCTACTCTGATAAGGCGTGTCAACTCAGTTAAGGTGTGTTAATTAGGCTAAGGCATGTTATCTCTGATAATGCATGTTAACTCGGATATGGCATGCTATTTGTCTTAGTGAATCAAACCCCTTGTGTCTTGCTGTCTGAAGGGGTCTGCCTGCTGTCCCTGGGATGTTGTTTGTTGCTAAAGAAGTCTGGTTGCAGCCATTTGCTGTTTCCCTTGTAGGTCACTTTGCCTGCGTTTTGGGAAAAAACTTGGGCCCACTGTCATCACGTTGCATTACCACTTGCTCTGTCTACCAGGGCCGGTTTAAGCAACAATGGGGCCCCAGGGCAAAATAAACCTGGGGGCCCCCCAACAGATGCCCCAAAACAAAAATCGGCATTAAGGGACCTTTTTTGCAGCTGGTATAGTCAGGGTGTGAAGTCCCAATCGGTCGGAGCTCCACATTCTGGCTACCCCAGCCTGCATGGGGGACAAGGGATTAAAAAGTTTCAGGAGGGGGGGACGCCACAGAATTTAAAAAAAAAAATTCCCACACTCTAAACATAAAAAAAAAAAAAAAATTGGGAAAATAGGAAAAAATGCCAGGGACCCTCTTACAGCCATATTGCGGCTGTATAGCGATCCCTGGCCAAAGCACTGCGGCTGCATATGGACCCCCTTGAAAACCCCCTGTCAGGAAATTTATTGCTCTTTCTTTTGATGCATGTAAAATTACATTACTGTTAGGTTTGCTACTAAAAGTGACATTTACCGCATTTAAAAGTATACTTTTTTGGCTTCGAAACTTTAAAATCGATTTTCTCAAAAACTATAAGGTCTTTTTGAAAATAGTTTTTTCCTCTTATTCCCAATGATCTCCTTAACCTATCCTGCTAATGTAGGGTTTCTAGCATTTAAGGTGGATTTGCTATTAACCGTTAAAGTCAGTGGGTTTTTAAATATGTATTTTTTTTCCTTTGAAACTTTAAAATCGATTTTCTCAAAAACTATAAGGTTTTTTTCCTCTTGTAGCCAGTGGGGGCCCCTACAAGCTCTGGGGCCCTGGGGCAATTGCCCCCTTTGCCTCTATGGTAACGCCGGCCCTGCCGTCTACATCCTGTCATGACCACACCCATTTTACTCACTCCTGTTCTGGTCGGGTCCTTCAGTCAAATTTGAGATGTTTGCCATGCGATTCTACTGTCAGATGCAACATGTGTCAGTATGAAAGTAGCCAAAGAATAGGTTAACGCAGCCCCACTACTGCACAAAAATGGGAACCGTGCAGAAAAAAGCCAAAATAAGTATTGCTAATAAATCAAACAAGTTAATCTAAAACATGTATTCTGTATGCACCATGCCAACAAGACAATGTAAAGTACTACAAAAACGAGAATTGGCTCTTGGGTGCATACGAAAACTCTTAATATGTATTAGTTACAAAATCCTAATGACAAAACATAGAAAAAAATGGAAAGAGAGAAATATGTCACAACCAATACAAAGTACATATATATTAAAAAAAAGAGTCACCCCACACTACTCATGACCTAAAGGAGGCTGCAGTCCTCCAATGTAGCAAATTTCCTGGTACTAATGTGCACATGAAATGATCTCAGGCAAATGACAAGAGAACTTGAATGGCAGCAGATCCAAGTGCAAGTTCCATAGATTGTAAGTAGCAACACAAAAGCAGAGCATAAGGTTGCTGCATGCAAGGTTAGATGGCAATTAGAGATGAGCTCCCAGCAATAGCTTATGTGTTTGTAAAGCAAAGCCAAGCATAGCATATGAAGGTTAGTTCCAGATTCCGAGCAGCTTCAATAGCAGGAATAACATCACAAAGTTGTTGCAATGTGCCTCCATACATTCCACAATCCCACTCTCAGATTTGGAAAACGAGAAAAACATCTGAAGTGACTCCAAGAGGACCCAATTGCAGTCCAACAGGAGATTTGCATCAGAAGAGTGCAAGCTAGGCAGTATCACTGAAAAGCATTCATCTCAGTATAGTTCACATCAAGCTCTGCATCGTTCACATATTGAATATCTTCATGAAATGCATCTATAATGGATCAGCTGAAAACTCCATTGTTACCAATCCTTGGTGTTAATGCCTCAGGTCATGGGTAAAGTAGTGGGTATGTAACTCAGGCGCTCTGATACTTTATAGGTTAATGCAGACCCCTTGTAGCTCTCAACAGCTCACTTTTTCTAACCAAGCACTGCTAAGCACGTTGCAGCCTTATGTGCTGTTCTTACTGCATGTGAACAGTTTATGAATTCAGAAACATTTTGCATATCATAAAAACATTCCCAGTATAATGTAAATCACGGCAGAAAGGTTTCATTGTAAGAATGATTCCCTTCAACACCAAGTTTGTTGTTCTAAATCGCAATGGACAATATCACTGCATTGCTACCAGATACAATGTTATTCCTATGGGGCTTCCACAATGCAGTGTGTAACGGTGCAGTAGGTTCTGGCGCACTAAGGCACAGCATGCTGTGTGTTAACCGGGATACACATGCGTGTTTGCAGTGGCCGTGAGGAATACTTTCATTGCATAGCTCCCAACTGTCCCTCTTTCAGGGGGACAGTCCCTCTTTGGGAGCCCTGTCCCTCTTTCCACCTCATTTGTCCCTCTTTCAGGACTTTGTCCATCTTTCTATGTAAATATATATATTTCTCTACTAAACATGTGTTTGATTGACTCTAAACTTTATTCCCATCCTTTAAATTGATATATTACTAATTTTAAAATGTTAGAATGAAGGAAAATGAACCAGGATAGAAAGGACCAGTGTTGTTTCAATTATAAAACAACATATTTTTCTTATGAAATCTTTATGGTATGCATGACTAGGGGGTGTGACGGGGCGTGATTAAGGGTGTGATAGAGGCGTGGCTTAAGTGTCCCTCTTTCTCACCTAAAAAAGTTGGGAGGTATGTCATTGTACTGTATGTCTCACTATGGTTGCACCACAGCATTAACGTGACTTTTCGACTACAGTGCAATCTAATCGTAACGCAAGTGATCCGGCCAGAAAGGGGCCCTAAAAGAACATCAACCGCTCACAATGTACAATGATGTGGTGTACTGCCCTATATTCCACCTATTTACAAAAAACTAAGTATTCTGGAATAAATGCACTGCTGACAATATCCATATACAAATCTTTATTGAAGAATTGGTTAAATGCAAGGTTATTTACATCACATACAGGATGTGGCAAAATACTTGCTGTACCAATAATGTCATAGCAAATATGTGGTTGCTGGGGCAGCAAATGATAAATCACACCACTAGAGGGCTCATAAGATCGTAAAGAGAAAAGCATGTAACATCTTTTCCATATGCCTCCATGGCAGCATACATATGGGTTAAGCCCCACCCCTACCAATTAACAGGACCTTAGCTATAAAAGAAAGTGACCCCTAGCGAGCAGCATTCTCATTTTTGTCCTCACCTCCGAACAGGTTCCTTAGTGTTTCAGCGCTATTTATTTTTATTTTACTCTTACCTCGCCGACATTCCTGCGGCGTTCCGGCCAGGTTCAGCCTCTCCTGGTCGCAGCCCTGTTGTCATGACTAAATGTCAAATTATTCAGGGACCTTATATCTGGGGTGATGGTGGGAGCTTGATCTAAATGATCTTTTCCCCCCTTTATGGCTGCTCTGCATGGCTTAAATACGATTGCAGAGCACAGTGTGATCCTTCTCACCTTTTTTTTTCCCTTCCTGTCTGCTGTCTGCAGTTGCACAGGTTAGTGGTGCATAGTTCAGCTTATCCTGCTGGGTGTTTGGTGCTGCTGAGTGTTCAGTGTGATCTCTCTCACCTGTATCTCTTGCTCTGTCTGCTGACTGCTCAGGCTCCATTATGTGAGGCATAGTTCAGCCTCTCCTGCTGGGTATTCAGTGCTGCTGAGTGTTCAGTGTGATCAGGGCCGGCCCTAGACTATTTGCCGCCTGAGGCAAAAAAAAAATGCAACGCTGCAGGAAGTGACGTCAGTGGAGCGCACGCTTGGAACGAGGAAGAGGTGAGTCCTACCCGCCCGTGCCTCTTACACATAGCGGCTGCTTGTATTTAAGGCTGGAGGGGAGCGGAGCACAGGGGACCCAGGCGAGGGAGGGGGGGGTCCGACCCCCCCCTCCCCGCCGCTAGGCCCAATACCCCCGTCCTGCCAGCTACCCCTCCAGCTCGGCGGCCGGCTCCCCGCACCCACGGACGGGCGGGTGCCGCCCCTGGAATTTTGCCGCCTGAGGCAAAAGTTTCACCCCGCCTCATGAGCGGGCCGGCCCTGAGTGTGATCCCTCTCACCTGTATCTCTTGCTCTGTCTGCTGACTGCTCAGGCTCCATTACGTGAGGCATAGTTCAGCCTCTCCTGCTGGGTATTCAGTGCTGCTGAGTGTTCAGTGTGATTCCACTCACCTGTCTCACAGTGAAAGGCTTTGAAGCACATGGCTTAGAGTGCATTCCAGCTTGGAACGCACAGCCATCAGACCAGGGAGTGTTTGCAGTATCTGCTCTCCAATCCTTGCTCTGGACACAGCAGAGATCTCCTCACAGCTGAGCTCTCCTCCCCTCTTCTCACAAGGCTGGATACACACAGGACTGTGCTGGCTGCAACACTACCTACCTCTATGTCTGGCTTAAAGGTAAAGGCACTATTATTTGCTGTCCCTCTGATGTAATGCTTCTCAAGCTGCAGGAGGAGGTAAGTTATTCCAAGTATCTTGGTAGCACTATGTACTATATTTTATCATCTGCCATGCTCATTATAAACAGTTATATGAACAGTATTGTGTACTATGTGCAATATAAATGACATAGCATTCCTTGCATGAAAGTATTATCTGATTTCTTATTTTCTGCAACGTTTCATGTACCTCTTATCTTACTTATTTCATCTCTTGCGGTCCGTTGGACTGCATTCTGGATCACACTGTGCCAGAAACAGATAATTCTAAGGTCAATAGGTAAGAGTCATACAGGTAAGTGACCCCGCCTTTCTACAAAAAAAGAGACCACACCTTCCATAAATGGGCTGTACTTTTTTATATACAAGCCCAGGAAGAAGAGAACAAAGGAGGGCAAGTTCCCACCACAGTTCTAGGACATTAGTTCTTTGTCATCATTTAAGATCCTGCTTTAGATCTGTATATCATCACTCAGGATCCTGCTCAAGGAGCAGGTAAATAACCTGCCTGGGAACTGGAGGATCAGGTCCCAGTTAAAGGCACCATAGCCCCCAGATTGCTGGGTTTGTGGCGACAGAACCATGCCAGGGAAATCAGTAAAGTAGATCTGTTTCCACCACATGGGAAAAGAGCCAGAGTTCCACCAGATGCACACATCCAAGATGATAAAGCAGGCTGTCCTGGAATCAGTGGACTACTATGAAGGCTCTTTGGTCCCCAAGCATCCTCCCAGCAAATCAATGAAGATACTGAATATCCTCAATTATCTATGGTTTAGCAGGAATCCAATGAGAGTGAGCATACAGATATCTGGTTTCTATTTCTCCTTTATCCAAGCCATCTCTGAAGCCATTCACTGGGAAGAGGAAACCCTTCTCCAGGATAAGAAACGTCTGAAATAATTATCATTCTCCTTTCCTGTCTTGAAAGAGATCAAATAAAGATGAATGGGAAAAGGTAAGGAGAAAGTCCTTCCTGAAAAAACAGACTTTCCAAACATCATCCTTTCTTCAAGAAAATTCTCCAGTCCTAGTGTTCACTTCCATGGTGGACATGTCAGTCATGTGTCTTGCATGCCATGTAAGGTTAAAAGTCTTGATTACTTTTTAAGATGTCCTAGACCATAAACGTGATATAGATTTAACGATGGTGTATACGACGACTGGAGGGGCATGTAAACCAGCCCTGGCTCTATCTTCAGTTGCCACGGAAGTGGACAAGGATTCTGATTCTATCCTGGCAGCTTAGAGAACGTTCATATTGTCTCTAAGTTTATTAGGGAAGCGGCTATAGATTTTGTCCAGTCCACTTAATATGCCAGGCTTTTTGCCATGACAGTGAATTGGTCTGTTAAAAAAAAACAAAAAAAAAACTAGTCTGCTGATCCCAGCTTCCAACAAAATGGGTTTAAAATTCTGTTTGATGGAAGAAATCTTTTTAGTAACAAGTTGGATCTGTCAACCAACAGTCACTAAGGCTGGTATTATACCAAAGGAGAGAAGACATTGAGGAAGGAAAGACCAGACCATAGGAATTGGCAAACTTCACATGCTAATCTCCATAAGCTCACAAAGCAGTCAGCGCAGAGTCCTATTGACAATTCTGAAGTCCAGATAGTAGCTGCAAGACTTCAGCAGTTCCATATTATCTGGACAAAAAACAAAGGACGAGTGGGCCACAGATAGAGTGGTTCGGTTTTTCTTGGATGTGCAAGTTCACTCCACCACTTAGTCACTTTGTCTTTACAGAGACCTGCTCTTTTACATTTATGACTCATTGCAGAAAACGGCTGTTATGTTGGTTCCAGAAGAGGAGCGCTTTCAGGAAGTCTATTCTCCTCTCTTCATTGTAAAGAAGTCAGGTGATCTGCGTTCAGTACTGGATCTGAAATTCCTAAATCTTCATCTTTCTGAAAACATTCAAGATGGAGTTACAACAAATGACTTGGCAGATACATTCATTATTTCAAACTTCTTTCCACCATGCAGTTGGTAACATTCTTCTCCAGTAACCATCCTCCTTCTCGACATTATCACAGCCATGACAACCTTTTTTGGTACTAGTGTGTCTGGTGGCTCAGTTGAGAAAGCAAAGTTAGGACTTTATCACTATTTAGACAATCTGTTGTTGCTAGCCTCAGATCCCAAGGCTCTACTGTGTTAGCAACAGATTCTTCTTCAAAGTCTGTCTTTGGCTGGTTAACAAACAAGGAGGAAAGCCACCTCACTCCTTCTGAGGACCTAATCTTTCCGTGAGCAAGATTCCAATCTATATCCAATGCAGTAACCAGATGAGAAAATTGCTGCCAAAAGTTTGCGAGTGCTGATTATCATACTATATTCATTAATCAAGGTGTTGTATACACCTCCTGGGCACTTCGTCATCTACAATCCAGATGGTCAAATGGGTTCACTGGCACATCTGCCCATTCCAACTAGGGTTTCTCCATCAATGAAACCACCAGAGTTACTCTCAGACCATCCTTCTCACTCCCACGATAAGACTGTCTGCGGTGGTGGCTAAACACAAGCTCAACAACTATTAACCAATCGTTCACCCATAACTCGTAAACATGCAAGCATGGTTTGACATGTTTACAGGTCGTATTAGCTTAGGTAAAATAGTCAAAACAAAGCTGATTGATCCCTGCAAATATACTCAAACACAGGGTGGCTTATATGGTGCTTCAGACCTTCAGCCATCACTGGGATGAGACGTCAGTCTTTGATATCAGGTAGCAGAGGGACACAAGGAGTCTGTTCCTCATGTTAGAGGTCAGCAATATTATCTCCAGTGCAGAGAGCAATCTCTGCAGCATCATGGCAGTTTATCTCATAGGGCCTCAGAACTCTGCGGCAGATTTTCTCAATCAACGGGACTGAGGCAATAGCTTGTGGCCACTCAATAAAATATATCCAGAGTGATCTGTGACCATTGGGTAGGTGGACCTGATGGCAACCTACATCAACTAAATGCCAGCTCAAGGAGATTCGCCCCCACATTCAAGAGCTCAGGGTGCTCTGGCAACACCTGAAATTTCTGAATAGTCTCTGTTTTTTTCCTCCAACTCCACTTATCTTCAAAATTCTGAGGAGACTCCTCCTAGAACAAGTGGTACTCCTGGAGGTGGGTCCATTTTGGCCATGCCAGCCATGAGTCCCTCTAATTTGGAGCCTGAAGTTGGAACCTCCTATTCCTCTTCCAGTCAGACCAAACCCCCTGTCCCAGGACTCAATTTATCACCTGTCTCCTCAATCCCTTGATTTAATGGCTTAAAGGATTGTGGGAGGAAGCTTAGAGACCTGGTAAACTCAGAATCATTGATAAACACACTGCTAAAAGCAGGGAAAACTACCACAAACTGGAAAATATTTGTTCTCAATTGCTCTGGTAAATAATTTAGACCCAATGGGTCCACCAGCACAACATATTCTTAGCTTCCTCCAGATTGGCCTATAAAAACAATTGGCTTGCACTCTCAAAGTGCAGATTTCTGCCATCTCTGCTTTGACGGATCACTGCTGGGTCTCTCACCCTCTAATAGTTCAATTTATGAAGGCTGCCACCAAGAACAAGCATCCTAATTGCAACCTTTTTCCAAAGTGGGAACTGCGCAGGTTCTCAGTTACTTAGCAAAACCTTTTTTGACCCAGTGGAAGACTGCAGGAGATGAGACTTAACCTTAAGAACTATGCCTCTAGTCGCTATCTCTTTGGACAGAAGAGTTTCCGAGCTCCAGGATCTAGGGGCTCATTCTTGACATCCTACTTAGTAGTTTTGAGACCACTACAGCACTTCACTTCCGGGCTTCCCTTTAATCAGGATCGGACAGTGCCATCTTTTATTGATACAAATTCCCCTGATCTGCATGTTCTAGATGTTGCAAGAACACTTAGAGCCTATGTGAATGTAACAATGGAGCTTCAGGAAATCAGAACAGCTCTTCATAATTCCATCAGGTCTGAGAAAGAGCCAGCTAACATCAAACTCAAAAGATCTCTTCATGGCTCAAATGAATCAAGAAAGCCTTTTATTAAGGCTAGCCTATTATCAGGGTTTGTGACCTTGTTCCTCTGGGTGGCATCACAGTGCACTCTTCTCAGCTGTCCCCTGTGCCACCTTCGCTATCCGGGCAAATATTCACCAGGCTGCCAACTGGTCCTCTGTCCATACTTTCATTGCCCATTTCAGAGTCAATCCAGCAGCCTCCGCTTCAGTTTAATTTAGAAAGAAAGTTATTTCTGAATCTGTTAAAGCCTTAATTTAAATTATTTTTGGTCAGCAAGTCTTGTCCCACCCTTACTTTTTTTCTGCTAGTTAAATCCCATATGTATGCTGCCATGGAGGCATATGGAAAACGGAAAATTGTATACTCACCTAACGGTAATTTTCCTTTCCATGTGCATCCATGGCAGCATAGGGATTTCCCTCCCTTTCCTTTTGTTGACTTTTTGCTGTTCTCTGGTTCGGCTAGTCAATGAGAATGCTGCTCGCTAGGGGTCACTTTCTTTTATAGCTAAGGTCCTGTTAATTGGTAGGGGTGGGGCTTGACCCATATGTATGCTGCCATGGATGCACATGGAAAGGAAAATTACCGTTAGGTGAGTATACAATTTTCCGTTATATGCACCCCTGCCTCCATGATTATCACCTATGCACAGTCATTCACTTTTCACACTCTGGCCCCAGTTCAAGTAGTTTTTCTCCTGAGTTTGGGTCAGTGCACACCAAAAACCTATAGCAGATTTGCAAAACGCTAGATGTTTTTGAAGCAGATTTCAGAGCGATTCTAGGCATAGCTGGCCTTTGACTGGAGTGGTCGCTCAGGGCGCCGGCCTTTAAGAGGGCACCTATAGCTGGCTATCTATACCGGGGGCACCTACTCCTGACTTCCTAAACTGGGGGCACCTATAGCTGGCTACCTATACTGAGGGCACCTACACCTGAATTCCTATACTAGGTGCACCTATAGCTGGCTACCTATACTGAGGGAAGGCACCTACTCCTGGCTACCTATACCGAGGGTACCAACACCTGGCTACCTATACCGAGGGCACCTACTCCTAACTTCCTAAACTGGGGGCACCTATAGCTGGCTAACTATTCTGAGGGCACCTACACCTGAATTCCTATGCTGGGTGCACCTATAGCTGGCTACCTATACTGAGGGCACCTACTCTTGACTTCCTAAACTGGGGGCACCTATAGCTGGCTACCTATACTGAGGGCACCTACACCTGAATTCCTATACTGGGTGCACCTATAGCTGGCTACCTATACTGAGGGAAGGCACCTACTCCTGGCTACCTTTACCGAGGGTACCAACACCTGGCTACCTATACTGGAGACACCTACGCCTTGCTACCTATGGGGGGAGACCTACAACTGACTTCCTATCCTGGGGGCACCTATGCTTGGCTACCTATATTGAGGGCACTGACACACGAGATCCTATACTGAGGGCAGCTATACCTGGCTACCTACCTATACTGAGTCTGTAGGCGGTTTTTTGGGGGTGGGGGCGCACTGCGGCTATAACGTGTGGTGCAAATTATCGGTGTTGTTCTATCATTCCAAATTGGGGGGGGGGGGCTAACTGTCCCACTGATTGTTTTTATTAATATTTCTGAAAGGTTATAGCCTTCATTTTTAAGTTTATTCAGGATAATGCACTCTTCTATCCGTTTCGTGGTTATTAATAGTAATTTTTCTATTATACATATGTGATGTATCACAGAGATCTGAGCATTTGGCGTGATGTGTCATGCCTTCAAAAAGGTTGGGAACCACTGTTCTAAGAGGTAACTCAGGAGAAAATGTGAATTGCATATGGGCTTGTGTGTGTGTGTGTGTGTGTGTGTACGCACGCACAAAGAGGATGAGGGGGGTGGGGTACAAAAATCAGGTTTTGCTCAGGGCGCTGTGAAACCTAAGGCCGGCCCTGATTCTAGGCATGTTTCTAAACATGCCTAGCGTTTTTTGGAGCGTGTTTGTGTGGCAGAAGACAAATATTGTTACAGTAAAAGCTGTTACTGAACAGCTTCTGTAACAAAAACGCTTGGAAAACCGCTCTGATCTAGAGTTTTTCAGAGCAGTTTTCCACTTTCCTATACTTTAACATTGAGGCAGAAATGCCTCAGAAATCTAAAAAATGCTGCAGCCCCTGAGTTTGCGTTTGTGGAAAAAACTAACCGCTCTGGTGTGCACCATCCCATTCACTTTCATTAGCCAAGCGAGTTTCCTCCTGCAAGCATTTTAAAAACCGGTTCAGAACCACTCTGGTGTGCACCAGCCCTCTGAGATGTTTTCATACTTTATCAAAGCCTTTTCTGATGCAAGTGAAAAAAAACTCCAAATATGTTGTCCTAAATTACCACTTTGGTATAACTATAACTCTTCTTACCTCCCCTTTAAGGCTAGTTTTGCACCTGTAAAGACAGGATTTCAGTGCAACAGAGAGGAAAAGTTGCCTTGTATGTGTGATGTGATGCATACAGTACATAAGTATACTTCACTGTAACTGTAAATGTGCATGTCGTCTGGGTACCACACCGCATAACTTCCGTAATTCTGACGGATTCTGTCACACCATACTGCTAACGTGCTGGTGTGAATGTACTATTACAGTATAATTGGATTCGTTTTGCTATGCGATTATATTGTTTGTTCTAATGCAATTGTTGTAATGCAACGTGTCAGTGTGAAAGACAAGTAGCTTATGGCTGTGTTCGCAGTGGGACATTGCGTTGCACTTTCTGAATAAGCAGGATCATAACACGTTATACGTGTGGTACATCGCGTGTGGTAAAGCATACAGTTCATACAAGTATGCTGTGCTGCACCAATTAACATGCACATGAGATACCGTAGAGTATGCATCATGTTATGGTGATGGATTCCCTGCACCGCACTACTAACATGTCTATGTGAACAGTACTGTTACAGTGTAATTTTATCACATTAGCAATGCAGTTATATTATACAAAGCAATGCACCATGTAGCCTGACACTTTCATTTGCTAGGTGTTGATAACGTATTTTGTAGAAAAGATGTACCATAATCATCCTTTTCAATTTGGATATAGATATCATACGTTTCAATTTGGATATAGATATATATTGCAAAGATTAATGGCTAACACTTGTAGCTGGATTACTTTGTTTTTATAAATATATAAAACCTGAACATTCAACAAAGCTTCTAAACTGGTAGATAGGAGTGTTGAACCTTTTTGGCAGCCAATGGATTAGTCCAGGTGTTAAAAATGAAAAAAAAAATTACAAATTCTTGCCTTACACGGCATTTTAAGCAAAGTACACACTTTCTGTCACCCAGCAGGGATTGATCCCTGTGGCGACAGATCATGGCAGAGTTCTATACAAACGCGTCACTAGCATGTTGCTATGGAGGGGGACGGAGGCACACTGATTTTACACAAAGGAGTGGCTTCCCATGAGAAACCAATGTGATCGCATGTTGTTTGGTCATCCGTAAAGATCGATATTGGGTGGGCACTGCACACACACTAAATGCAAGCATGATGCACACTCGAGGCAGTCTTTTTCAGACAAGTTTAATCAAGTGTGTGTAGCTTTACTCCTGCAGCAAAATAAGGGCTTCTGGAAAGGCACATACAGCATCTCACAAAAAGTACACTCTCACATTTTTGTAAATATTTCTATGTATCGTCTCGTGGGACAACACTAAAGATATGACACTTTGATACTATGTAGTCAGTGTGTAGCTTGAATAGCAGTGTAAATGTGCTGTTCCATCAAAATAACTCAACACACAGTCATTCATGTATAAACCACTAGCAACAAAAGTGAACACACCCCTACGTGAAGAATGTCAAAATTGTGTCCACCATTATTTTCCAGCATTGCCTTAACTTTTGGGCATGGAGTTCACTAGAGCTTCACGGGTTGCCACTGGAATCCTCTTCCACTACATCACAAAGCTGGTGGATGTTAGAAACCTTGCACTCCTTCACCTTCCATTTGAGGATGCCTTACAGATGTTCAATAAGGTTTAGAAACATGTGTGGCCAGTCCAGTACCTTTACCCTCAGTATCTTTAGTACGCCAGTGATTGTTTTGGAGGTGTGTTTCGGGTCATTATGTTGGAATACTGCCCTGTGGCCCAGTTTCCGAAGGGAGGGGACTATGCTATGCTTCAATATGTTACAGTACTTGTTGGCATTTATGGTTACCTCAAAGAACTGTAGATCCCCAGTTCCATCAGCACTTATGCAGCTCCAAACCATGACACTGTCACCAACGTGCTCGACTGTAAGCAAGACTCGCTAGACTTTGTTCTCCTCACCTGGTTGCTGCTACACGCGTTTGACACCAATGAAGATGATCTTGGTCTCATCAGACCACAGGCTGCCAATAATTCATGTCCTTAGTCTGCTTGTCTTCAGCAAACTGTTTGCAGGGTTGTCTTGTGAATGATCTTTAAAAGAGGCTTTCTATCTGGGATGATAGCCATGCCGACCAATATGATGCAGTGTGCAACATATGGTCAGTGCGCAGACCCGCTGACCCCCACCCTTTCAATCTCTGCAACAATGCTGCCAGAACTCATGTCTATTTGCAAAAGACAACCCCCGGATATAATACTAAGCATGTGCATTCAACTTCTTTGGACGACCATGGCAAGACTTGTTCGGAGTAGAACCCGTTCTGTTAAAAACTTGTATGGTCTTGGTTATCTTGCTGCAGCTCAGTGTCAGGGTGTTGGCAATCTTCTTATAGCTTAGGCCATCTTTATGTAGAGCAACAATTCTTTTATCAAGATCTTCAGACAGTTCTTTGCCATGAGGTGCCATTTTGAACGTCCAGGGACCAGTTTGAGCGAGTGAGAGCGATAAAACCAAATTTAACACACCTGCTCCTCATTCACGCCTGAGACCTTGTAACACTAATGAGTAACGTGACCCTGGAGAGGGAAATGTCTAGCTGGGCAAAATTTTGACATTCTTCATTTAGGGGTGTACTCGCTTTTGTTGCCTGCGGTATAGACATTTATGGCTGTGTTGTTTTTTTGATGGTACAGTAAACTTACACTGTTATACAAGCTGTACACTGACTACTTTACATTGTATCAATGGGCCTGATGCACAAAAATGTGGTAATATTGCCTTGCATAGACATTGCATGGCAATTTTACCCTTACTAATGGCGCTGTGTACTGCAAGTTATGCTATTAGAGCAACCCGTGATACTTGGCTAGTGTGACCTTTGCTAAGGTAACATGTGCTACTAACCATAACGCTCATTAGTAACGTGTGTTACTATAGCAACAGTTGCACTAAAGTACTGCTGGTCATGCTCATAGTGTATCTCATGGTACACAGTGCCTGTGGTAAGGGTAATACAGTATTGCCAGGTCATGTCTGTGCACTGCATCAGGCCCAAAGTGTCATATCTTCAGTGTTGCTCCATGAAATATAATTGCATCAACAATGCAATTATGTTGTCCAACGCACCACAACGTACCAATGTGAACACAACCTAAACTCGCACGGTGTCCAGTAAACACACAGAATGCTGCACATGACTCTAACAGAAGCTGTGGATCTCATGTATTTTATAGCTGTACAGTATTATTTATTTGGCTGCTGTATCAGATCAGTACTTTGTTCTAATACCATTCTAGCTGTTGCAGCAATACTGTCAGCAGCACTCAAGGGATTTTTGCTATTCATTATTGAAGTAATATTCCAATCAATAAAAAGCAATCCCGATTGTCTAGCTGTTATGGCAATCAAATGTTCTGTATTGTTTTAATAATTTGCTGTTTAAATGCATATTTCTGGCTATATTTATGCTTACTGTCAATAAAGTTCTTTGAAATACAAAAAGCAATCCCGAATTCAGATTGTTACATCTAAAGGAATTGTTCATATATTTCTGTTATGTAACCTTGCTTTTCTATGCAGATAGTGTTACGATTTGTGTCAGCAAGAAACAGAGTTCTGATTATTAGGTGATCTGCAGGATCACCTATAATGCAGATATATACCTTATTATATGGTGATCTGCAGAATCGCCTATAATGCAGGTATATCAGACAGCTGATGAGACAGCAATAGCAAGTATAGTGATTGGTGCAACAGTAGTACTGATAGGTTTAGCTATACCTCACCAGAGGAGCTGGTTGGTACAAACAGTACAGCGCCCCTCACCAGAGTCAAGGGCCCTCTGGTGAGAGTAGAGTGGTCAGACTAAGGCCCGGTTCACATTAGCAGCTGCTATCCGGAATCGCCGTGCCGGAGCCGTGCCGGAGCCGGACCGCATGCGGACCGGACGAAACGGACGCACGGCATAGCAATGAAAGTCTATGCGACCGTTCACATGCGTCCGTTTCGTCCGGACCGGAGCCGGACCGGTTCCGGACTCCGGCGTCCGTTCCAACATGCGCTATTTTTTGGTCCGGCTGACGTATCCGGACCGGAGCCGGAATGTTGCATCCGGCCAATGGAAACCAATGAGAACCGGAGAGCGCACAACACACTGGCTATAAAAACCGGATGTTGTACCACACTTCCTATGCTGACTCTATGGTATGGTGGCCATTTTGGATGGGGACCACATGGCACCAGCGTTCACAGAGTGGAGCAGCAGTGACTTCATGCTGGAGCTCTTTGGCAGCAATATGGAGCAGGATCTGTCTGATAGCGAGGGGGTGAGGCCCTACACATCAGAAGACCTCATCCTACAGGTGCAGCAGGTACCAGCCCTGTGGGACAAGGGGGATGCAGACCACAGCAACATCAAAAAATGCAGAGGCCTGTGGAAAAAAATTGCCAAGCTGTATGTGGAGGACTTTGAGAACTTGAGCAAGAGACAGCAAGGCACAGAGGGTATGTTGACTAGAAGTTTTTGGGGGGGGCTTGTGGTTTAAGCTTGTGATGTATTCCACTTTTGCTATGGATTTGTGTCACCCACGTGTTGCCCACCCACCTGTTCCCCACCCACCTGTACCCCACCTGTGATGTATCCCACCCACCTGTACCCCACCTGTGATGTACCCCACCTGTGCTGTATCCCACCCACCTGTGATGTATCCCACCCACCTGTACCCCACCTGTGATGTATCCCACCCACCTGTACCCCACCTGTGATGTATCCCACCCACCTCTACCCCACCTGTGATGTATCCCACCTGTGATGTATCCCACCCACCTGTACCCCACCTGTGCTGTATCCCACCCACCTGTGATGTATCACACCCACCTGTACCCCACCTGTGATGTATCCCACCTGTGATGTATCCCACCCACCAGTACCCCACCTGTGATGTATCCCACCCACCTGTACCCCACCTGTGATGTATCCCACCTGTGATGTATCCCACCCACCTGTGATGTATCCCACCCACCTCTACCCCACCTGTGATGTATCCCACCTGTGATGTATCCCACCCACCTGTACCCCACCTGTGCTGTATCCCACCCACCTGTGATGTATCACACCCACCTGTACCCCACCTGTGATGTATCCCACCTGTGATGTATCCCACCCACCAGTACCCCACCTGTGATGTATCCCACCCACCTGTACCCCACCTGTGATGTATCCCACCCACCTGTGATGTATCCCACCCACCTGTACCCCACCTGTGATGTATCCCACCCACCTGTACCCCACCTGTGATGTATCCCACCCACCTGTACCCCACCTGTGATGTATCCCACCCACCTCTACCCCACCTGTGATGTATCCCACCTGTGATGTATCCCACCCACCTGTACCCCACCTGTGATGTATCCCACCTGTGATGTATCCCATCCACCTGTGATGTATCCCACCCACCTGTACCCCACCTGTGATGTATCCCACCTGTGATGTATCCCATCCACCTGTGATGTATCCCACCCACCTGTACCCCACCTGTGATGTATCCCACCCACCTGTACCCCACCTGTGATGTATCCCACCCACCTGTGATGTATCCCACCCACCTGCGATGTACCCCACCTGTGCACATAAAAGATACACAATGACCAATTATTATACATCAATTTATTGTAAAAATTATACATTTAAAATCACTCAAAAACTTGAAACTCCAAAATAAACACATTTCAACAAAACATATTAAAAACCAAACATTCACCCTCGTCCTGGTGGTGTGGTAAAATAAAGTCTCAGTTGGTCCCTGTTCCGCAGTGACACTACCCTTGGCCTGGTTGCATACCTCCGCAGGGGCATTAGTGGAAGCACATTCGGGGGTTCCGGAGTCTCTCTTTCCTCCTGCCGCACAAAGTTGTGGAGGATGCATGCTGCCTTCACCACGACAACTGCGTTTGCCGGTTTCAGCAGCATGGGCGTGTGGAACACCCTCCACTTTGACACCAGGATCCCAAATGTGCACTCCACCATTCTCCTTGCACGGCTCAACCGAGCATTGAAGTGTAGCTGGCTGGCATCAAGTCCCCTGTCTGGGTACGGACGCATTACATGGTCGGACAGGGCGAAGGCCTCGTCCCCCACAAACACATAGGGGTAGGCCGGTGCCCTTGTCCCAGGCCAGGGTCTGTCACGGGGGAGACGCAGTCTGCCTTCCTCCATCAGCCGGCAAAGGGTCGTACGCTGGAAAATTCCAGAGTCATTGGAACTACCGTACGACCCCACATCCACGTACACAAACTTGTAGTCCGCATCTGCCACTGCCATTAGAACAATGCTGAAGTATTTTTTATAGTTGAAATAATGGCTGCCACTCCCCAAGGGTTTCTGAATCCGGATGTGTTTCCCATCCAGTGCGCCAACACAATTAGGAAACTTGCACTCGGTCCAGAAGCCCTGGGCGATCTCCTCCCATTTCGTGGTGTCCGGCACAGGCATGTATCTGGCCCTCAGTCGCGTCCAAAGGATCCTCGAAGTCCTCACGACGATGCCTGCCACCGTGCTCTTCCCAATACGAAATGTGACATGTAGCGATGTATATGTTTGTCCAGTTGCGATGTACCTACAAGAGAAATAATCGAAATCAATTTTTCATGTCGTTACAGGAGAAAGGTTCAAGACAAGGTGGCGTAATATACGGGATGCATACGTGAAATGGCTACGGAAGAAAAAACTTGCCGAACGAAGTGGCAGTGGCGGGGGAAGGCGACAAAAAGACTACCAATTTGCCAAGCAATTGTCTTTCATCAATGCAAGCCTGGAACCTAGACTGTAAGTACCACTACTGTGGGCAGGAACTGAGAGCTCATTTACCATGACTTCGGCCATGTATTGCTATGGCCTCAATTCCCATGGCTAGCAAACTTTTCTCACAAGCTTTATCAAATGTTGGGTAGAAACGGTTGATAAAGTGATTGCTAGTGTTTGCTAGCTCTGTGAATTGACGCCACATGCTGTTTGGCACACCAATAAATATTGTTTTTATCTACAGGACTGAAGACAATTTGGAGCAAGAGGAACCGACCCAGGAGGCACGGTTCAGCAGTGAGGAGAGCTTGGTGGATGATGACGTCGCCGATGTAACCTATTGCCCCGAGGAGAGGAGTAGGAGGAGGGAGTCCTTAATCCCAACTCTCTCCTTTGATGATGACTTGGCAGAAGAGAGCTTGGATGTTGAGGTTGCAGGACCGAGTGTGGAAGAAGCTGAACCTCCACAATCGACCGCTATGGAAGCTCCAGGGGAACAAGAACAAAGTGAGGAGCACCGAGAGACTGCAGCACAACCAGCGCGCAGGGCAACCCCGACACAGGCCAGAGGACGGGAAGATGCTGCCACACCACCAGTGAGGACCACCACACCAGTGAGGCGTCGAGGTACCCTCCCCCCAACAAGGAGAGAGACAGAGTCCGAGATGTCCGGGGCTGTCTCCGGACTTCTCGGGATTCTTCAGAGCCACCAAACTCTCATAACCCGGCAGTTGCAAGATGAGGACAGGGGCCATATCATAGAGCAGTACAAGTCCCACATCACTTCACTGCAATGTGAGCTCGACGCTGTACATGGGCACTACAGGGACGAGCTTAAAATGATGCATGAGATGCACAGAGGAGAAATCGACCAACTGCGTGCGCAGCATCATCAGTCGGTGGGCCAGCTGCAGAACATGATGCAGCAAATGCATCAACAAAGCAAGGAACTACTGAAATTGCAGGCACACCCGTGTTTTCACACTGTGATGTCTCTAATACCATATCTGGAAAAGGTGCCTTCCCAAAACCTGATGGCGTGCCATTCCAATTTGCTGGAGGTGATTAAACAGCACATGGACACGCCATTATTGCAACCACCAATTTTTAGACCCCCACAACCAACAGCGGTGCCCACCTGGCAATCATCACAGATGTACACCGGCTACAGAGGCAGTCAATATGGGCCACCGCTGTCAGGGTCCAGCTCATCCACGACCAGCACCCAAGAGAGTCCAGATTTCCAGGCAGCAACTCCCACCTTTTCGAGTAGTGGTGCCGATACAATTTGAAAAAAAAAGTCAAATTGTTCCTGGACATGCTCCTCTGAATACCTCCGATCCTCGGAGGAAGGATACCATCACAGGGCTTTTTAACTTTTGGTTTTGCTGGACTTGAACTTTAGGGCCTGGTGTCCCCGAAAGACACTACCTGGGTCACAACCTTGTGCCTTTTGCACTGCACCTGTAGTCCTGCACCTGTGCCTTTGATTCCTCTTGTTCCTTACTTTGTTGATCCTAATCACTTGCACAAGACCCTTGGAGCCATGGGTGAAGGACACCTTCACTGGTCGGTGAGAGGCCTAGCCTTTTCACTGACCTGTGTCCTTCATCCATGGCTCAGAGGGTCCTGTGCCAGTGGTTAGGTTTTAGAAGCACTAATAATTTAGGGCCTGGTGTCCCCGAAAGACACTACCTGGGTCACAACCTTGTGCCTGTTGCACTGCACCTGTAGTCCTGCTCCTGTGCCTTTGATTCCTCTTGTTCCTTACTTTGTTGATCCTAATCACTTGCACAAGACCCTTGGAGCCATGGGTGAAGGACACCTTCACTGGTCGGTGAGAGGCCTAGCCTTTTCACTGACCTGTGTCCTTCATCCATGGCTCAGAGGGTCCTGTGCCAGTGGTTAGGTTTTAGAAGCACTAATAATGTAGGGCCTGGTGTCCCCGAAAGACACTACCTGGGTCACAACCTTGTGCCTGTTGCACTGCACCTGTAGTCCTGCTCCTGTGCCTTTGATTCCTCTTGTTCCTTACTTTGTTGATCCTAATCACTTGCACAAGACCCTTGGAGCCATGGGTGAAGGACACCTTCACTGGTCGGTGAGAGGCCTAGCCTTTTCACTGACCTGTGTCCTTCATCCATGGCTCAGAGGGTCCTGTGCCAGTGGTTAGGTTTTTAAAGCACTTCAATTTTAGGGCCTGGTGTCCCCGAAAGACACTACCTGGGTCACAACCTTGTGCCTGTTGCACTGCACCTGTAGTCCTGCTCCTCTGCCATCGGTTCCTCTTGCTCCTCACTTTGTTCTTGTTCCTAACCACTTGCACAAGACCCTTGGAGCCATGGATGAAGGACACCTTGACTGGTCGGTGAGAGGCCTAGCCTTTTCACTGACCTGTGTCCTTCATCCATGGCTCAGAGGGTCATGTGCCAGTGGTTAGGTTTTTGAAGCACTTCAATTTTAGGGCCTGGTGTCCCCGAAAGACACTACCTTGGTCACAACCTTGTGCCTGTTGCACTGCACCTGTAGTCCTGCTCCTCTGCCATCGGTTCCTCTTGCTCCTCACTTTGTTCTTGTTCCTAACCACTTGCACAAGACCCTTGGAGCCATGGATGAAGGACACCTTGACTGGTCGGTGAGAGGCCTAGCCTTTTCACTGACCTGTGTCCTTCATCCATGGCTCAGAGGGTCATGTGCCAGTGGTTAGGTTTTTGAAGCACTTCAATTTTAGGGCCTGGTGTCCCCGAAAGACACTACCTTGGTCACAACCTTGTGCCTGTTGCACTGCACCTGTAGTCATGCACCTCTGCCATCGGTTCCTCTTGCTCCTCACTTTGTTCTTGTTCCTAACCACTTGCACAAGACCCTTTGAACCATGGATGAAGGACACCTTGACTGGTCGGTGAGAGGCCTAGCCTTTTCACTGACCTGTGTCCTTCATCCATGGCTCAGAGGGTCCTGTGCCAGTGGTTAGGTTTTTAAAGCACTTCAATTTTAGGGCCTGGTGTCCCCGAAAGACACTACCTGGGTCACAACCTTGTGCCTGTTGCACTGCACCTGTAGTCCTGCTCCTCTGCCATCGGTTCCTCTTGCTCCTCACTTTGTTCTTGTTCCTAACCACTTGCACAAGACCCTTGGAGCCATGGATGAAGGACACCTTGACTGGTCGGTGAGAGGCCTAGCCTTTTCACTGACCTGTGTCCTTCATCCATGGCTCAGAGGGTCATGTGCCAGTGGTTAGGTTTTTAAAGCACTTCAATTTTAGGGCCTGGTGTCCCCGAAAGACACTACCTGGGTCACAACCTTGTGCCTGTTGCACTGCACCTGTAGTCCTGCTCCTCTGCCATCGGTTCCTCTTGCTCCTCACTTTGTTCTTGTTCCTAACCACTTGCACAAGACCCTTGGAGCCATGGATGAAGGACACCTTGACTGGTCGGTGAGAGGCCTAGCCTTTTCACTGACCTGTGTCCTTCATCCATGGCTCAGAGGGTCATGTGCCAGTGGTTAGGTTTTTAAAGCACTTCAATTTTAGGGCCTGGTGTCCCCGAAAGACACTACCTGGGTCACAACCTTGTGCCTGTTGCACTGCACCTGTAGTCCTGCTCCTCTGCCATCGGTTCCTCTTGCTCCTCACTTTGTTCTTGTTCCTAACCACTTGCACAAGACCCTTGGAGCCATGGATGAAGGACACCTTGACTGGTCGGTGAGAGGCCTAGCCTTTTCACTGACCTGTGTCCTTCATCCATGGCTCAGAGGGTCATGTGCCAGTGGTTAGGTTTTTGAAGCACTTCAATTTTAGGGCCTGGTGTCCCCGAAAGACACTACCTGGGTCACAACCTTGTGCCTGTTGCACTGCACCTGTAGTCATGCACCTCTGCCATCGGTTCCTCTTGCTCCTCACTTTTTTCTTGTTCCTAACCACTTGCACAAGACCCTTGAAACCATGGATGAAGGACACCTACACTGGTCGGTGAGAGGCCTAGCCTTTTCACTGACCTGTGTCCTTCATCCATGGCTCAGAGGGTCCTGTGCCAGTGGTTAGGTTTTTGAAGCACTTCAATTTATTAGGGCCTGGTGTCCCCGAAAGACACTTGGGCAGCTATGCCCTACAACTCTTCCAGCACAAAGTTGGTGGTTGGTGTTCCTTAAAACTGACCGGGCTATACCATAGATATGTTATTTTTTTGTCTTCCATGTTGGAAGAATGTTTCCATGTTGGAAAGTGGTTGTTTTTGCAATAAAAAAATTTGTTTTTACATACCTCAGTGTGATGAGTAGTTGTTCTTGTGGTGTGACTGCTCTCCTGAACGTGGTATCCTTCTTCCTAAGGTCATCCTTCACCATCTCCAAAAGGGTATCAAACCTGTCAGGAGATGGAAAGGAAGAAGCTGTAAAGTATGTTGTGGGACAAGGTGTTGGGTGGAGGATGGGGGAGGTGTGTTTACAGAGGTTTGGGAGTGTTGTGGAGGGTGGGGGTGTACTGTATAGCTAGGTATACAGGGGTGTGGGGGTCAGGGTGGTGTGTTTAGCTAGGTATACAGGGATGAGGTGTTGTGGGGGTGAGGGTGGGGTGTTTAGGAATGGTGGGGGTTGGTGTATTTAGGCCTATATACTTACAGGGGAATAGACATCCGAGTGTAGCTGTAGAACTTCTGTGGGTGTCGTCTGAGGTCCCGGTAGAGGGCCTGGAACTCTCCCTTCCTCTGCCTCCTGGCTAGTAGAGGGTGCACCCACCATCTCCTGCGAGGAGCACGCCTTCTCCCCACATAGTAGTAGGTAAACAACAGGAAGGAGAGAATTCCCAGGTAATAAGCGTAAAAAATGACTGGATCCATGGTCCCAACTGCTGTCTCTGTATCCAAGGATGGTCTCCACACGTCCAGCTGTCTCCAAAAATGACCCCAGAGCTTCTGCTGACCTCCCAGAACCCCAGGTATTTATACAGGTTGTTATCTCTTTAAGAATCCGGATCCGGACCGGAACCGTGTTCATACCGCACGGAAACCGTATGCAACCGGACCGGATCCGGACCGGATCCGGACAGGAACCGTACGGTTCAGGTCCGATCCGGCTCCGGTGCGGTCCGGACATCCGGTGCGGTTTTTGCAAAACCGCAAGTGTGAACGGGGCCTAATCAGGTTGGCAACAGACAGGCAGATGCAGTACAAAATCAGAAGGCAGAGACAGGAAGGTTTAAACAGGCAGAATCGGCAGCAAGATCAGATGGGCAGAGGTACAGAATCACTGAGCAGAAGAGTAGTCAGAACGAGCCAAGGTCATGCACAGATAATAACACAGTAATGAATAATCTTATAGCTATCAAACAATTCCTATCTTGTGTGAAATCCCCGGTTTCCTCCCGGATCAAAGCACACCGGAACTATCTAAGGTCTGAGCGCTAACACCAAGTATTCACAACAGCAGACAAGTTGCGAGTGATTCAGCTTGGCTTATGAAGCAGAGGAGACCCCTCCGTCACGCCTACTCCTCTCAGCCAATGAGGAGCGGCGGGTGTCTCCTCTGACGCCAGCCGACCGGCCGGTCAGCTGACGCGCCTCCTCCCCGCATAAAGGTCCTGTCTGTACGAGCGCGATAAGGCGACCTTATGTGCAGCTGACAAACCCATCCTCGGCGTGCTAGACGCCCGAGGCATGGATAGATTGCTAGGCAGAGAGCTGGAGGCAGCTGCGGTGGTAGCGCTGTTCACCGCAGCTGCCTCTCCAACATTTGTTACAGATAGACACATGCAGTTTGTGTATGATTTAATGTTCAAATGAAAAATTAATTTTCCATTTCAAATTATAGCCACCTATCAATTTTCACAACCTACTGTAAGCACAATGTGCACAGACCTTCTAACTTACAATCTGTTTCAGTACAGACAGCCTGAGTATTTCCTTTACCTTCATGAGATTTCAGGTATAAACACATGGGGCTTGATTCACTAACCGGCGCTAAGTGATAGCGCCGGAGTGAACAGCTGCTTAGTGCCTCATAAGTAGCTTTGCGGGCACTAATAGTCCCACAAAGCTACATCGCGCACAAGACCACCCACATCGCGCGCAGTGCGGCGGGACAGTAATAGTGCGCGCTGCCTTGAAAACGGCGCATCAGGTGTCCCCAGAAATAGCGCATCGATGTGCTCTATTACTGTCCCGCCGCGCGCGATGTGGGTGGTCCTGTGGGTGCAAACCACCTAATGCTGTGGTTTGTGCCCACTAACTGTTAACGCCTCCTAACCGGCTTAGCGCCGGTTAGTGAATCGAGGCCATGAGCTCTTACTAGCCCGCAAAATGAACACTCTGAAGACTCTTACCTCCAAGTGTTAATATCTGTGGTAGCCAAGTACCGTACTCTTATGTGAGTAACATCATTTGTATCCCTTGACACACACAGTACACATTGCTTAGGAGTAAGGATGAGCATAAGATTTTGCGACAAGCTAAATAGTCCTGGAGTGTGGCGGGGGGCTCAGGCTGTGTATGCAGGAGTTAACTCACCTCAACCACTGCCTCCAGGTGGAACTGTAGGAAGAATGAGTGTGGTGTGGAGAGCACATCAGAGGGAGACAGCAGCTTAGATGGGTTAACTTGTCATCTCCCCCCCCCCCCCCCCCTTTCTGTTGCTTTTCATGAAGTTGTTCTTGCTCATGCCAGCCTGCAGGATCTCTCATATCTACTTCAAAGTACTTCATAACGGTGTACAGTGTAATTAGTTTTTCAAACATTCCTTGATGATTGTTCTTATTATTTAGTATTTATATAGCGCCGACATCTTCCGCAGCGCTGTACAGAGTGTATTATCTTGTCACTAACTGTCCCTCGGAGGAGCTCACAGTCTAATCCCTACCATAGTCATATGTCTATGTATGTATCATGTAGTGTATGTATGGTAGTCTAGGGACAATTTTAGGGGGAAGCCAATTCACTTATCTGTATGTTTTTGGGATGTGGGAGGAAACCGGAGTACCCGGAGGAAACTCACGCAGACACGGGGATAACATACAAACTACTTGCAGATGTTGACCTGGCTGGAATTCGAACCGGGGACCCAGCGCTGCAAGGCGAGAGTATACATGGTTTATCATTTTAGTCATGATGCTTAACTGTAAACCCCCCCCCCCCCCCCCCCCCCATGCCTAACCCCAACCACCTTCCCTGCCTAACCTGAGAAAACCTACCACTGACTCCTAACCTTAAAACCCCTACCTCAATCCTAACATTACTTACTGAGCTGTACACAAATCTGATTAAGAGATAAACACATTTAAAGAGACACTGAAGCGAAAAAAAAATTATGATATTATGATTTGTATGTGTAGTACAGCTAAGAAATGAAACATTAAGATCAGATACATCAGTCTAATTGTTTCCAGTACAGGAAGAGTTGAGAAACTCCAGTTGTTATCTCTATGCAAACAAGCCATTAAGCTCTCCAACTAAGTTAGTCGTGGAGAGGGCTGTTATCTGACTTTTATTATCTCAACTGTAAGTGAACTGTTTACTTTTTCTCTGCTAGAGGAGAGGTCATTACTTCACAGACTGCTCTGAAAGACTCATTTTGAATGCTGAGTGTTGTGTAATCTGCACATATTATAGAGTAATGCAATGTTAGAAAAAACACTATTTACCTGAAAATAAAAGTATGAGAATATTTTCTTTGCTGCTAATCTTCTAGAAATTATTCATAGTACACAACCAATTCATTATATCATATTTTTTTTCCGCTTCAGTGTCTCTTTAAGGACCTTGTCCGAGACCTTCTAAAATATAACTTTTACTTCATATCTTAAAAACGTTCATATTTTATTTTCTTGAATTTTATTTATTACAATAACGCTTCACCTGGTAGTTATAAATTATTTTTTACCAAAGAAGACCAACATTGAATTTTTATGGTCGACTACGGTCACTACCCAGTGCGAAAGCCGGCGGCTTCATCTATTACATTGCCGCCGGCTATATTTAATTAAATTAAGCAAGTTGTAATACATTTGGCCGCAGCGAGACGGCCGTAAAATACATTGTGCTTAGTGTAAACATTACATTTCTAACATTGGCCGCTGCGCTGCGGCCACTTCGCACATTGGCCGGCCAGAACCCGAAGTGGCTGGCCAGAACGCGAAGTGGCCACACTTAGGTTTCTGGCCGTAACATATTAAAACATAACCCTCCACCAAACCAACATGTTTCGGCTCCTTAAAAATAGAGCCGTCGTCAGGGCTAAATAACAAAGTGCTTAGGGTGCAAAGTGCATAGCTGAAAAGAAACACAGCAATTTACAAAAACATTTAAATTGCTGTGTTTCTCTTCAGCTATGCACTTTGCACCCTAAGCACTTTGTTATTTAGCCCTGACGACGGCTCTATTTTTAAGGAGCTGAAACATGTCGGTTTGGTGGAGGGTTATGTTTTGTATATATTTAGAAGTAACTCAGCATAGGTATATATTAAAGATTGGTCCTGGGTAGTGACCGTAGTCGACCATAAAAATTCAATGTTGGTCTTCTTTGGTAAAAAATAATTTATAACTACCAGGTGAAGCGTTATTGTAATAAATAAAATTCAAGAAAATAAAATATGAACGTTTTTAAAGAGAATCTGTATTGTTAAAATCGCACAAAAGTAAACATACCAGTGCGTTAGGGGACATCTCCTATTACCCTCTGACACAATTTTGCCGCTCCTCGTCGCATTAAAAGTGGTTAAAAACTGTTTTAAAAAGTTTGTTTATAAACAAACAAAATGGCCACCAAAACAGGAAGTAGGTTGATGTACAGTATGTCCACACATAGAAAATACATCCATACACAAGCAGGCTGTATACAGCCTTCCTTTTGAATCTCAAGAGATCATTTGCGTGTTTCTTTCCCCCTGTTCTCATGCACTGAAGTTTCAGGCTGCTCCTTTCTTCCTGCAAACAGCTTTGCCCTTGTCTGTAATTCTTCAGTATGTGAAAGCCCAGCCAGCTCAGAGGACGATTTATCCAGCTTGTAAAAGATAAGAGAGAAGCTGCCCTAATCTAAATAATACACAGGCAGTGTGCATAGAGGGGCCTGGAAGGGGGGGAGTTCATAGCAGAACCACAACACTGAAGAACTTGGCAGCCTTCCAGACACAGGCCGACAAGTCTGACAGGGGAAAGATACATTGATTTATTACAGAGACTGTGATAGTAGAAAGTGCTGCAGTAAGCTAGAACACACTAGAATAGCTTTTGGAACTTGTAGGATGATAAAAAACAGGATGCAATTTTTGTTACGGAGTCTCTTTAAGATATGAAGTAAAAGTTATAATTGTGTTTATTACTTACTGAGAACAGATGTCCTGCTTTACCCAGGACACATGCCAGCCGTCTGGCTCTATGTGGCCATGCGCTCCGCCTCCTGTCCACCCTTTAATCCTCCCCAGGCTCAGTCATCACCAATGGCTGGCTGCATGCCTAGCCGCAGCTCCGCCTCTGCCACGGCTCCACTGTTTAGCGTGTCTGTGATGTCTTTGCACCAGCAGCCGCAGTAAACCCAGCATCACCTGGTGTAAGGCTCCCACTGCACCCAGTAGCACCTAGCGTCACGCTCCTCCCACCCAGTGTCACCCTCCTCCCCACCCAGGATCACCCTCTCAGCAGCACCCAGTGTAAGCTTCCCATCTCACTCACCAGCACCCAGTTGGGTAACATTTAATGCATTTATGTTTGAGGTAACTCTTGCTGCATTTCATACACGTGTGGTAATGCATGTACATTTCACATGTGTGCTGCATTTCATGTGTAGGGGGTAACATTTAATGCATTTTAACATGCATGGCAGGTAATGTTTGTCTCTTTTCCCATTTGTTGCATTACATGTGTCAGAAGTAAAGTTTGCCTTATTGCATGTGTTTGGGGAATCGTTTGCTGCACTTCATTTGTTGGAGGTAATGGTTGTTGCATGTCATATGTCAGAGGTAACGGTTGTTGCATTTCATGTGTCGGAGGCAACGCTTGCTGCATTTATTATTTCATGGTCATAGTGGCTGCATTTGATACTTTGGGGTTATTATTGCAGCATTTTGGGGGCCTCATGATTACTAAATGGTACGCTAATAAACCGTATCATGCAGTTTCTGCAGATTTATCATCTGCACATCCATGATGCTAATCTCCCGTTGCACCACATCATGGAAGAAATGCTGTTTCTTATGCATTTGAGGAACGCTGTCCTTAAAGGGAATGTCCAAGCAAAATAAAAAAATGAGTTTCACTTACCTGGGGCTTCTACCAGCCCCATGCAGCCATCCTGTGCCCTTGTAGTCACTCACTGCTGCTCCAGTCCCCCGCTGGCAGACGCATTGCATACATTTTTACGCATTCCTGCTAGTGCAGGAACATTAACACATACACTTTTACGCATTACTGGTTCAATGCGTAAAAATGTACGCATTGAACCAGTAACGCGTAAAAATGTATGTGTTACTGTTCCTGCACTAGCGGGAATGCGTAAAAACGTACGCAATGCGGCCCCCGACCTCCGAGGTCGGCAAGCTGCCAGCGGGGGACTGGAGCAGCGGTGTGTGACTACGAGGGCACAGGATGGCTGCATGAGGCTGGTAGAAGCCCCAGGTAAGTAAAACTCATTTTTTTATTTTGCTTGAACCTTCCCTTTAAGGTCACTTTGCCTAAGTGTCTTGAGAGGAAACTCTGGCCCACTGTTACATTACAGGTAACTCTGCATAGGTGGTTATGGCCATGACCATTTTTTGCTAATTAGCACTGATCTAACCTCACCTTCCCCCAGTACCCACTCAGTCCAACTTAAAGGGTACCTGAGAGAAAAAAATATATATACATACCTGGGGCTTCCTCCAGCCCCCTCCAGGCTGATTGCTCCCTTAACGTCCTCCTCTGCCACCTGGATCTTACGCAACTGGCTCTGGAAAACCCTCTAGTCAGGGCCAGTCCACGCTGGCACAGTCGGACTGCATGGCGCATGTGCTCCCTCGTCCCTGGGAGCATTCTGTACCTGTGCAGTAGTACTGTGCAGACGCAGGACGCTCCCTGCGCAGGTGCTGAATGCTCCCTGCATGCAAAGTATTATGCCCTGGACAAGTGGACTTTCAGGGGCCAATTCCTGAGGGTCCTGGTGGCGCAGGATGGAGAGGAAGCAATCATCCTGGAGGAAGCCCAAGGTATGTATAATATTTTCTCCTGTCCCAACTAAGATGTACTTTATATGCTTACCATGTGTTGAGAACCTATGGACTAGAAACTAGAGCATGCCTCCCCCTTCCTCCAAACTCATAACTCGCATAGAGGTAGAGCTAACACGTTTCAGTGTCCGAACCAACCACATCCTGTGTTGTTGAATGCTTCAATACTCTGTCAATTCACCATTATTCTTGCAAAAGCTCACCCATGTACGGGGGCCTCTACGCCCCGCACAGCAGCACACGCGCAAGCACTGAAATTATCAGACAAGGGAACAACAACAGCTAACTGCATGATCCTATTCCATACAGTGGCACCGCTACGCCTGCGCAGCAGCTATACTGACTTTTCTCTAGGGCACGGAACTCACAGTACAACTTGAGTTTCCAGGGGAATGTTTAAGACGGCCGCAAGTTACAGGTTCCGGAAACCGTCAAGGGGCTTCATAACACAAAATGGCGGCGCTGACAGGTGAGACGGAGGGTCATTTGGTTGTTTTGCTTTGCTTGTCAAGGTCACGTGTGTAATGTTATTGAGGGTCGCGTATCTGATATAGTGTGCTTTGTTCCAGCTCCCAGACTGCCTGCGCTCTGGGCTCAGGTCTCCCGGTAAGCGATAAACCCTCTGCAAGATCAGTAATTCGTGTAATTTTTTTTCTACTATCTTTCGCTGACACTTTTTATTTGTTCACCTTAAACAGACCACAGTGCCTGGCGGCTCTTCACACGCGGGTCTGGCAGCCAGCTTCCGACAATGACAGCAGTATTAGGTAACTATTGCATCCATTTCTGAACAGAATACATTTTCTGAACTCCATTCTAATGCACTTTTATTATTGTATAATACACCTAAAGCCAACATCTCATAGCTGATCATACTGTATCAGTACAAATAATTGTGAGGTTTTCACATTGTCATCTGTACACTGCAAGGTATTTTGGGCAGCTTGACCAACCTCTGAAGTTACTTACTGTTTTCCCAAGATTGTACTGAAGAGTGCTGCATTGTGCTTTATAAGTAGAATATTAAAAGGCATCCAAATTGTTTTACAGAATCCGTATTTAATCCATCTACTTTTGAAGCAAGTATCTGTGCAGGTTTCAGTGACTTTGCAGTTGGTGTAACCTGAATTCACACTGGGTTGACAAAGGTCTGTGACAAACTTTTATAATGGGTAAAAACCAAGATGGAGGTACACCTCCAAGGGACTTAATACCTTCTTGCTTTGGTAGAGGGGGATTGGAGGCTGCTGTACATACACTGGATCCTCGCGGATGAGGTCATTATCTGCCGCTGCAGCCAAGTTTCATCTAGCATCTAGGTTCTCAACGTGTGGTACGCGTACCCCAGGGCTTACTTCTGATGGTTCCAGGGGGTACTTGGGCTTGATATACTTCACGAACAATAACAAATTTAGAGTTTCAGAAAACTGTAAATCTTACTTAAACACCAAATTTAGTGTTTTAGCTAATTAAAAGCAATAGTAAATATTTGGAGATTGTTTAGAACCGATTATCATGTACTATGATTAAATATATATTTGTCAAGGGGTACTTGTGATAATGTTTACTATGCTAGGGGGTACTTGGCGAGTACAGGGTTTTAAAAGGGGTACACACCAATAAAATGGTGAGAAACAATGTAATATCTCTAAAGCCTCATACACACATATAAGGCATGCCGTCTGGCAGGGATAGGGACGGGACCCAATCTCGGGCGATATTGCAGAGCTGAGACTCTACAGACGTGTAGCTAGCCTGCAGACTAACATACAGCTGTATACATAACTTTATAGCTTCGTAGTGCAGTGAACAGTAGAAAGCTTTTGGATGCATTGGGATAGTGATATTAAACCACATCTCTAGTCATTTAATATTACTCTCCCAATTCCGCCACAGTTGGCGACATGCAAATAATTCAGAGTTACGTTATATGCAACTTGGAAACAAACCAGTCAGATGCGGCAGCATCATGGCTGATCCCTTGCAGATCATTAACAAAATTTTCAGTTTGTGTTGTACCCTGAAAAGGATGTCCTTGCTTGGTGTCTCAGCTGTGATGCTCTCTGCGTTTGAGACTATATGCAAAAGCTGATCTGGACACTAAGTAACCTAGATGCAAAAGTTAAAGAAGGCATTTTCCAGCTATTTAATAGGCTCATAAACCTCTTTATCTCAAAATGTAAAGTCTCTACGTCTTGGTCAGGTGCTATCTGGACATACTGCTGTTGTGTGCTCCTTCCTGTAATTGCCTGATGAAGCGGGTTTGACCTGCGAAACGCGTTGCAACCTTATTTGGAGTATACCAATAAATGTCCCTTTTGTGAATACACAGTTGTTGTGTCTGCTTGTGGGAGGTGAGTCCACCACTGCCTCCTAAGCAATAATTTTAAAACTTTTAAATATTGTTTTTATCCTTTTGGCGCCTCTGTTCTCTACCATAATACTCTCTACGTCTTGGTCAATCAGTTGGTCCTTGAATGCAATATTCTTGAAGTGTACCTGATGTTGCATGTAAAATTGTCGAAGTCCCTTTTTTTTTGCAATACGTCAACTGTTTGGCCAGGGTCACACTTAGCAGAATCGCATGAGTTTTCCAATATGTTCTATGGGGAAAACTAATGCGATTCTGCTAAGTATAACCTTGGCCTTTAGAATAAATCATAAAAATAAGTCTGTGCAGTGCTGCGGAGACTCCTAACAAATTTAAACTGTAATTAAAAGAGAAAATATGATAAAATATCATAACTTGTATATACAGTAATTAGCAGTGCCTAGTCAACAAAATAAAATAAACCAATCCAAAAACAAGTTATTTGTGCTGCTGCAATAAAGCAGATGCCATTTTTTTTTAAATCAAATATACATATCTAATTGTTACTGATGTCTGATCCGTACACAGGAATCTTTTATATAACCTAAATAACCTCTCCTCTGTAAGAATAAAACCTGATTTGTAGTTGTGTCACTAGTTGAGATGGTCAATGAGAAGCAAATAATTCTGTGTTGATGCAGGTTTATACACATTTTGTATGCAAATGTATGCACTACTTTTGCTCTTGAAATCAATTTAAGATGCTGTTAAATGTGGGGTTGGTGACTGCAAATTAAATTACATAGTAGTAGTAGTAGTACTATACTCTACATATGTACTCCCTGCAGAGCTTTTGCGAAACCACTTAGAATGTTGTGCACATTGATCAAAGGTGTTGTCTATCACCTGTAAACCTACTTCAGATCGTGCAGGAAGAATATGTAATAATTGATCAATCCCCTCTTTTTCCTGCAGAGTACCTGCACATCATTATTACATATACACACAGTTAGATGGCCCAGGGCCCAATCAATGTTCTTTGTTCCTGTCTGCACCATCTACAAGTGTTCTTACCAAGGACTAGTTTTGATTTGTATTTAACAGCTACTGTATAGCTATATCTTAAGTTATTAGTTAAAGGAGTACTGAAGGGGGCTCATAGGAAAAAGAGTTGAACTTTCCTGGGGCTTCTTATGGTCCCCCGCAGACGTCCTGTGCTCGCGCAGCCACTCGCCGATGCTCCGGTCTCTGCCGCCGGTAACTTCCGGGAGTTGCGCGGCCTAGTCCTTGCTCCCGCTGAAGTCACCAGGAGCGTACTGCGCCGGCGCAGTATGCTCCCGGGGACTTCAGCAGGAGTGAGGAGAAGACCACGCAGGCACTTAAGGTGCAGTGGATTTGATAAAATGGCCCAACACATTGTTTAAAGAGAACCCGAGTTGGGATTTACTTATGCTAGTGGGGCACAGAGGCTGGTTGTGCACACTAACCCCAGCCTCTGTTGCCCCATGGTGTGCCTCCAAGACCCCCCTGCGTGCCGCTATACCCCCTGCAGTGCTGGCGACACGCAGCGTGTCGCCAGCACAATGTTTACCTCTGCCTGTCTGTTAGCGCCGCTCCCCCGCCTCCTCCGTATCGGCTCTACCCGCCCTCGTCACTTCTCTCCAATCAGCGGAAGGGAAGTGACGCGGGCGGGAGGCGCCGATACGGAGGAGGCGGGGGAGCGGCGCTAACAGACAGGTAGAGGTAAACATTGTGCTGGCGACACGCTGCGTGTCCCCAGCACTGCGGGGGGTATAGCGGCGCGCAGGGGGGTCTTGGAGGCACACCATGAGGCAACAGAGGCTGGTGTTAGTGTGCACAACCAGCCTCTGTGCCCCACTAGCATAAGTAAATCCCACCTCGGGTTCTCTTTAATAAGATTTACTGGAATCCTGTATCAGCTGGGTTCTGGTGCATATATCTGCCTCCTTACAGAAAATCGTCCTGTCCTATCAGATATAGATGTTGGCTATGATGGGCCGAGATAGCTGACAGGGTAGAGTGTCTGCTTCCTGGCCAGGAGGTTTTTTTCTGTTTTTTTTTGTTCCCAAAAGCAGATGTCATCTTAATATTGCTTTAAAATTTCTAAGCTTTGGTAGTGATGAAATGCTTATATTACATACTTTCAATCAACAAGATTGTTGTATGTAAAGTAGAGTCGTCTGAGTCGGGAAAAAATTAAACCGAAGAGTTGGTTTCGGAGGATTTTTGCACTGACTCCACAGCTCCAAATCCATGTTTCCCCCCCCCCCCCCTTTTTTTTTTTTTCTTTTTTTTAAAAGAATAATTTGTCAGCTCACACACTTTTTTTTTTTTTTTTGTGTGTCTGTCTGCAGCACTATACCAGTTAGACAGAAGAGCAGCACTGTGCCTGTTGCAAAATCTTCAGCTCCGAGCAGCAAAGCAGAATTCATAGTTGCCAGACTTGATGACCTGGTGAACTGGGCTCGAAGGGTAATACTTTCATGAATATATATTTTTGTAACTTCTTTATAGTTTAATCCCAGAGTAAACCTGGGTTGTACGGTGTGATCCTATGATGAAAATGCACAACCAGAGGTTATTTTCTGTGGAAGCTGCATGCCAGAACATCCAGTAATTCAAGCAATAAAGGCTACCAAAATCTGGAAAAGATGAGGGAGTTCAGCTCCAGAACTTCTTAATTTGTCAGGCATCTCTAGAATTCATATTCTAGGCGTATACTATGAGCTTTGTGTAAAGTTCAAAACTGGCCATGTTTAAATGGACCCTTTCAGCATCTCTGTTGGTCTGCTGCAAGTCACTTAGGGAAAACTGCTAGTGCACCCAGTGTGAACTCGGCACAGCTTTTTAATATGCTTGCACTCTTTTTATATATGTTTTATTTTTATATAGTGATTGAAATTTAAGGGGTTCTGTGTAGGTTAAAAAGTAAAACAAGCTGACACTTACCTGGGGCTTCTATCAGCCCCCTGCAGCGGTAATGCCCCGTGCCGTCCTCTCCTGATGCGCCGTTCCCCGCCGCCACCACCGGGCATTATTTGGCTGACGACAGACGAATTATGCGCGTTCCTGTTCGTGTCATCGGGAGCTTACTGCGCTGGCGCAGTAAAGAGTTTTTTTTGTACTGCGCAGTAAGCTCTGACGGGTACAGAAGCTAGAGCTCAACCGCGCAGCCGCAGTGTAATCACTCGCGTGATTACACGGGGAACGGCGCATCAGGAGAGGACGGCACGGGACATGACCGCTGCAGGGGACTGATACAAGCCCCAGGTAAGTGTCAGCTTGTTTTACTTTTTAACCTACACAGAACTCCTTTAAGAGCAGGCCTAGGACCCTTTGGCAAATAAAGTAAAATTCTTATATTACAATCTCTTTGAAATACGGATTGTTCTGGCATGCAGTTTTCACCGAAGGTAACCTGCTTGAGTTTTGCATCCTATGTTTGAATTTGATTGTAGTTCATTTAAAAAAAAAAAAAATCTGGAGTTACCTGGGGCCTCCCTTAGCCCGTGAGGTCCCTTGGTGTCCTCTGGGTCCCCTCCGCGGTCCCGTTGGCAGCTCCATAAATCTGGTGACTACGGCTGCATCATTGCACCCGTCAACTTAAGGGTCCTGTGCATGCGCGGTACTCAGACTGAACCATGCATGCGCAGGACCTTTACTTCGATGGGTGTGATGCCACGCCAGGTACCTGGATGGCACATGAAAGACTTTGCCCAAAGTCCCGTACCTACCAGAGCTGCCAGTGGGACCACGGAGGGGACCCAGAAGACACCGAAGGACCTTGCAGGCTATGGGGGGCTGGGGGAAGGGCCAGGTAAGTCTCTTTAACTTACAGGAAATATGTGATCTTCACATTTTATATTGCTTATAGGCTGTGATTTAGAATATCTGTACACCCGTTTATTCATGCAATTATATCGGACAATCATATGACAGCAATGCAGAAACTGTTCGGGACATTCAGTTAATTTCTACATTAAAGCGGTATAAAACCCTGACATAATATTCAAAACATGTTTTCCTACTTTTTGTATGCCATACGGTTATCATATTTGCATTTGTGCATAAGTATTATTCATTTAGAAATTACAAGTTCCCAAAAGTACTGTTTTTTGCTGTTAGTGATGGCTAACACAGTACTATACCCTACTGCTACTACTATGCTTGAAGAAACCGCAATGTACCGCACTTTCCTGAAACTAAAGAAAGACCTGAAGAAACTTGCACAACTGGACAGCAACATCTTTTTCTTGACTACATGCAAAAAGGAAAAACTTATACCTCAAGGACTAAGGATACAGAATCCCACCCTGCATACATACAATAGCAGGTTTGCAGAAGAAATCTGCAGGAGGAGTTCGGAGAGAATACGGAATAACCTTATAGGAGTCTGCTATAACCATAAGAGCATTACAAAGGATGATGTACAGAGCCTGAAACTGTCTGTCTCTGAATGATGACCCCACTGGAGCATGGGATAAACTACAAACGTTCTATAGGAAACTACAGAGATTCCTAATTAACAAAAACTTCAGAGACTTAGAATTAAGAGTGGACGCCTGGATGCACAAGCAGCAGAAAAAGAGCAACCCATGGATACAATGAATCTTTCCTCTTATCAGGCTACTGAAGCTGAAATGTGAGTGCTCTCCAAAGGTCTGTCATTCTGCCCTGCGAGACCCATAGACAGGATTGCACTCTGTGGAGATATGGAGGAATTTTTCAGAAAGCTGCGGCTCAAGGAACACTACCATAAGGCTTGAAAAAACGAAGGGTCCGCACAATGCTCCTAAGATCCTTTAATCTTTATTATGGACGTATCCAAATAGGTCAACACACAAATCTAGCTGACATGTTTCGGACCTTCTGGTCCTTAATCATAGCTATGATTAAGGACCAGAAGGTCCGAAACATGTCAGCTAGATTTGTGTGTTGACCTATTTGGATACGTCCATAATAAAGATTAAAGGATCTTAGGAGCATTGTGCGGACCCTTCGTTTTTTCAAGATTGTATGGGACTGGCTATCCTGGTCTGGCACTGCTCTATCTGGGGTGAGCGGTTTCCACTTTTCTCCACTTCAACTACCATAAGGCTGCCTGTGATACAATGGATAATGGACCAAAACGCACCAGATCTAAAAAGAAAAAAAAAAGTGGACCCCCAAAGAAGGAAAAAACCCGGCCCTGGATAAATACATCAACAAATTCAGACACAGAATCTCTGACAGGATCCTGAATAAAAGACACTGGCCCAGAATGTAACACCACAGGAGCGACAGGCCATCAGATCCCTTAAGGAGAATGACATTATCATTAAACCAGCGGATAAAGGTGGTGACATAGTCAGAATGAACACCAGTGACTACATCCAGGAGGCACAAAGACAGCTATCAAACACCACTCACTATGCCAAATTACAGGGGGACCCCACAAAAGGCTACAGGATGGCACTCAATAGGATGGTTAACAGATTGCCTGCAAACATCAGACAACATGTAAGGATGCTTATCCCTGAAGAGCCTAGAACAGCCTGCTTTTACATGCTTCCCAAAATCCACAAAGAGGGAAACCCAGGCAGGCCCATAATCTCAGGGAGCGGAACTCTTACAGAGAACATCTCAGGGTGGCTGGAAAACATCTTGAAACCTCTTGTCTGTAAAAGACCCAGCTACATACAGGATACCACCCACCTCCTGAAAAAAAACTGACAGCCATCGGCCCAGTACCTGAGGGAACCATACTGGCCACTATGGACGCGGAGTCCCTGTACACGAACATCCCCCATGATGATGGTATTGCGGCCTGCCGTAAATATCTTTAGGGTCAGGGCATACCTGTAAAGCCTATTGCTGGACTGATCAAATTCATTCTCACTCATAACTCACTTCACTTTTGGACAGGACCTCTATTTACAGCAGATGGGCGTGGCAATGGGTTCACGATTTGCACCACAGTATGCAAATCTCTTCATGGCCAAAATCGAAGAGGAATACCTCAATGCATGTGGGATAAAACCCATGGCCTACTTCCACTTCATTGATGATATTTTAATCATCTGGTCCGCAAGTGAGGATAATCTTCTCCAGTTCCACAGGAACTTCAATGCCTTCCATCCTACAATCAAATTGAAACTTACCTACTCTCACACAGAGATTAACTTTCTGGACACCACCATATACATCAGGGGTAACAACCTACAAACCTGTGTATCGCAAACCAACACACCGTCCCACATACCTAAGATAAGATATGACCGTTTTCATCCCAAGCACATTAAGCAATGTAGTAATTTTACAGCCAAGCTATGAGGTACAACCGGATTTGTTCTGACAGGATGGACAGAGACGAGCACCTGGATCGCCTTAAGAACACTTTTTCATTAACCTTCCTGGTGTTATGGACGAGCTCAGCTCGTCCATTGCCGCCGAGTGTGATATCTCTTGCCCTGCTGGGCCGATTTCTACAAAATAATCTGTGCCACACGCAGCTAGCACTCTGCTAGCTGCGTGTGGTCTTCGATCACCGCCGCTCAGCGGCGATCCGCTGCGTGCAGCGGCAGAAGAGTGTTTTCCCCCCCCCCCCCCCCGCCTGAGCCCTGCGCTGCCTGGCCTGAACACTTTCGGGCAGCGCAAAGGGCTGGAATCGGAGTGGTCTGACGTCGGGACATCGAGCTGACGTCCATGACGTCATCCCGATCGTCGCCATGGCAACGGGGTAAGCCTAACAAGAAATCCCGCTCTCCGCGGGATTTCTTGTTACTTGTGATCGCCTAAAGCGATCGGGAGGGCACACCATGTGCGCCCTCTAGTGGGCTTTTATGGCTGCCAACTTTCAGTTGGCAGCATAAAAAAAAACCTACCGCCGTTACCCTGGCAATTTTAAATAGAACGCCAGGGTGGTTAAACAAGGTTACAGTCCTCCTATGGCTGAGGCCCAAATCAGGAAAGCCAGCATCATCCCCAAGACTGAACTCCTAAAATATAAGCAAAACCAGAAAGAGGACCGTGTCCCTTTTGGTTGTCACCTACAACCCACACCTGGAAATCTTAAGGATTGCTATGGAACATCATCCCATTTTACACAAGGATCACAGACTGAGAAAGATATTCCCTAAACCTCCCCTCTTGTCATTTCGGCAACCACACAATCTAAAACAGATGATTGTCAGGAGTTCTTTGAATAGGCCTCAACAAAACGGAACATCACCCTGCTGACAAAAAATATGTGGGGCCTGCAGACACATTTACTCCACTGACAGGTTAACGATACTAGATTCACAACAGGAGTAAAGAGTACAAGGCACATTTACCTGTGGTTCCACCAATCTGGTATATCTAATCATGTGTGCTAAATGCCCCAATGTTATGTACGTGGGAGAAACTGGACAAACTCTGCGCAAACGTATGAATGGACACAGGCACACTATTAACGATACCAAATCTGAACTCCCAGTTGCTATACACTTTCGTTCCAACGGACACCGCATATATGATCTTCGTGTCACTGCCCTGAAGGGTCGCTTTAAAACGTCAAAATGATCGATTAATAGCAGAACCATAATTTATAAATTGGTTCAAAGGTGTGGACAAGGGCTCGAATAAGGACAAAAACTTTTTATATTGGTATGAGGCTGATGATATTTGAACTCTTTCTCAGCCTATATAGCTGAACTTGTGAACTCAGAATTTACAATACCTCTGTGTCTGTCCAACTCCCAGGTCTGTGAGAAAGGAGTAAACTAGGATCCTTATCTCAGCTAACAACCTCTCACCCCACTTAAATGCTCTGTTTCAATTAAGGCATCTTAATGACATGTATTTATGCTTGAAAAAAAATCTGTTTTCCCTTTTGATGTTGCATGTATATAGCTGTCTGTACCACCAGCCTGCAAACTAACAGGATGTAAGCCCGACGAAGGCTGCAAGGCTGAAAGCTTGCTTATTCTTATTCATTTTTAGTTAGCCAATAAATGGTATCATCCTGATTTAAAACTTTTTGCTTTGAGCTGACTTTGCATTTGATTAATATTTTAAATATTTAAAATGTTTTTATTCGTTATGTATTGAAGGCAGAAATGCTTTGTCAGAGAATGTCACATTCCTCACTGGATACAATTATACAATTAAGTAAACATGAGATACCATCATCTCCACTTTCAGATTTCTCTGCCCTGAACTTTTAAGTCCTGTGTTTAACCCTTTGAATGCTGTTCTAGTAAAAAAAAGCAATGCTGGTTATATATAATCTGCTGTAAAAAAAAATTTAGAGCAAAGAAATGCTGGGCTTCATTCCGCTTTAAAGGGAACCAGAGACTAAGCACCCTTGTGTATTTTACCATATATATCAGTAAGAACATTAGAGAAAACACTTACCATGCTCTGTTTCATCCTCACTGCTAAATGTGGCTGTTAGCAGCTGTGATAAGAATCCCGGACTGAGCATTCAGTCTGACTTTGCAGGGAATAATTATAGCTGAGTCATTATAGCATAGCCACAAGGGGGCAAGCTTTGCCTTGAAAAGACACCAGAGAAGACAGACTCGGCTATAATCTTTCCATAGCAAAGCTAGACTGAGTGCTCAGTGGGGGATTCTTATTAGAGGTGATAACAGTCAGATTTAACAGAGAACAATGAAACAAAGAGCAGATTAGGGGTTTACTGTCATGTTCCCACTAATTTATAAGGTAAAATACAAGAGGGTGCTTCATCTCTGGTTCTCTTTAAACACTAGAATGGGGAAAAAATGTAATTTATGACCTTAGCATGATTACTTATGTTAGAGGGTCTGGTTTGATTATGCATGTAATGCAGTGTTGGACTAATCTCAGGAGCTATTTAGCAAAGTATACTTGAATATTCCAGAGGGTGCCTACTGCTGTGGATACACGGTACGTTTCTGTAACGTGTATCGACCAGCTGATAATATTCAGCTGGCCCGATCATGCCGCTCGACCCGAGCCCGTTCGATTCCCGCCGGCGGACAATGGCAGGGAATCGAGCGGTGATAAGGAAGCGCCAGCGGGGACGAGCGGCAATCGATCCGCGTGCACGAGCGGGGATGCGCTGGCTCGATCCGGCGCATAAAACGAGCCGTGTATGCACGGCATAACACTTTAAGTTTTGTTTCAAATTGTTGTCCAGATAGCTGGACCTAGACTGAACAGAATTTCTCCTGAATTCCATATGCATTTTTGTACCTTGGCTGTAACAGGTGATCTCCCAGCATTCTCTAAAAGCAGCAGTCTGGGTAGCTTTGGTGCGCTATATAGTATATCTGGTCAAGGGGAAATTAAATTCAAGAGAGTACCGTATACTCACAAAAGTGGGTTGCAGGTAATTTATTACAATAAAAACCTGACAACTGACCCCTCAAGAGGTAAGGCAAGCTAACAAACCGGAAGGGAGTCCACCTCTCAAAAAAAAAAAAAGTAAATACAGTTTAAAAAGTAAGATTTATCTGAAAATATGACTATTCTAGTCCGTTTGTGTCTTAATGAACGACTTGCTTATTAAATGGACACTCTTACTCTTGCGGTAAGTTCTGATAAATAATATGAGATTTTCTGGCAGATTTACTACCAAATCGATTTATTTTCAACATGTCCGATCTGATTTCCAATCGATTTTTCTGATTGATTTTCCATAGAAGTGAACGGAAAATCGATCGTAAATCAGATCGGACATGTTGGAAATCTATTTGGCAGTAAATCTCATCATGTGCTGCGGTGCGACGGTTAGCGGCGAATCGGCGGGTAGCGGCGGCGATCGGATTGCACACGCAGCTAGCAAAGTGCTAGCTGGGTGTAGCAAAAAAAAATATCATGCAAATCGGCCCAGCGGGGCCTGAGCGGCATAGCCCGAGCTCAGCTCGGGCTTACCGCCAGGAAGGTTAATGAAAGTATAGCTTGAAAATCATAAGCACAATGATAGCTTAAAGCAATCCCGACCTGAGGAAAAACGTTAAACAAAACATATCTGATCTGGGGGGCTAGTCAGGTACTGAAAAGTTAATAAAGCTATTACTGTATTTCTTTTGTTTTGCAGGTGCATATAGCAGATTTATATCAAACTTAAGGTGGCCACTAAAGATCCAATCGTATTCATCCAATTTTACCAAATCTACGTCGTATATTGGTAAAATGACTCGATATATAGACTGAATAATTTGGACAGGTCCCTTTTTTATATTACATAGAAATGGTAAGATTGGATGAAAAAGATTGGATCATTAGTGGCCACCATCACACATCGCTGCTGTTTAGTATTTTCACTTAAATTGTTGAATTTGTAAGAATTCTAGATTCCAGGAAAGCTCTTTACTATTTATTACTAATCTATTCTAAGTTTGGATTTGCTTTAAAGTGAACCTTATGCTGGGAATACACGATGATTTTTCAGGCGATTTACTGTCCGATTGGTTTTCTGATAATTTTTTTTTTTTTATTATTTTTTTTGTTTTTGTTTTATAAATTTCTCATATAAATGAATGAAAATCTTTCAGAGAAACGATTGAAAATCAGATCGGATTTGTCAAATTATCTGTCGAACCATCTATCTGCCCTAAAATCTCATGGTGCATTCTCAGCATTAACCTCCCTGGCGTTCTATTAAAATCGCCAGGGAGGCTGCGGGAGGGTTTTTTTCTTATAAAAAAAAAAACTATTTCATGCAGCCAACTGCAAGTTGGCTGCATGAAAGCCCACTAGATGGCGCTCTGGAGGCGTTCTTTCGATCGCCTCCGGCGCCTAGAATAAACAAGGAAGGCTGCAATGAGCAGCCTTCCTTGTTTTGCTTATATCGTCGCCATAGCGACGAGCGGAGTGACGTCATGGACGTCAGCCGACGTCCTGACGTCAGCCGCCTCCAATCCAGCCCTTAGCGCTGGCCGGAACTATATGTTCCGGCTGCGCAGGGCTCGGGCGGCTGGGGGGACCCTCTTTCGCCGCTGCTCGCGGCGGATCGCCGCAGAGCGGCGGCGATCAGGCAGCACACGCGGCTGGCAAAGTGCCGGCTGCGTGTGCTGCTTTTTATTTCATAAAAATCGGCCCAGCAGGGCCTGAGCGGCGACCTCCGGCGGTAATGGACGGGTATACTCGTCCATACCGTCAAGGAGGTTAAGTGAATATAAACTGGCGTGATAAATAATTGTATCTATCTTCCTACTCGTTCATTTTTAGAATATCCCACTGTTTTATGTTATATTTAAAAACTTAAAGTAGATTTTTGTTTCGTCTCTGCTCAATGACAGTCTTTTCATGTCCCAGAAAGCTAAAATACATGAACTATTGACCTTTATCCTTTGCAGTCAGAAGCCAGCTTCTGCCAGAGAGGAGTTTTATGGCTGTAATTCCTGATCAGTGAGGGTTATGCTATAGTCAGGCTGGGTCCCAAGTAGAGAGAAACTGTCACTTGCAAACATAAATGGTTAACTCTTTCAGGTATAAAATGAAAAAAGAAACACCGCATAATTTTTTTGTGTGCTTGACACTGTACATGCACATCTCCTCATGTAACTTAAAAGCGGAATATAACCCAGCATTTCATCTTTGCTCTAAAACATTATTTACAGCATATATGCATCCAGCTTTTTTTTTTTTTTTTTTTCCCTAGACCAGCATTCGAAGGGTTACACACAGAGCTTGATAGTTCAGTGCAGTGACATGTGGAGGCATCCGAAGTTGTAGATTGTTATCTTGTGTTTATGTATCAAGTGAGAAATATGACACATTCTCTGGCTGTGGAGAAGCAGCTCCACACAGAGAGTCAAAGCATGTCTGCCTTCAATACATAAGGAATAAAACCAGTTATTAATAAAATGCAAAGTCGGCTCACAAAGCAAAAAACTACTTTTGGGAACCTATAATTTCTAAATGAATAATACTTTGCACAAATGCAAATCTGATAAATGTATGGCATATAAAAAGTAGGAAAAAATGTTTTTATTGAATATTATGCCAGGGTTTTAAACTGCTTTAAAGTGGATCCGAGGTGCACTTTTACACATTGCATAATTGTGTTCCTTTCCTATTGTTTATAGGGCATTCCTCAAGCCAAATACTTTTTTGTTTTAATACTCTTAATTCCCTATAAACTAAAAAAAGCCACGCCCACAGGTTTCCAGAGAGCCAAGGCAGTAGCAAGGGCTCATGGGAGCTCATTCTGGGCAGGGGGAGGTGTTACTAGCCATTGATTTCAGAGGCAGAGGGAAGGAGGAGAGGGGATTAGGCTGATGGCTCAAGATACAGATAAGCCTGCTTCTGTCTAATGTTTACAAACAACATGGCTGCTGTCATTGTATCACAGGAATAAATAATCATATTCTATGAAAACTGTTTGCAGCTAGATTTGCTGTGTAAACCATTCAAAGTGTGTGTGTGTGTGTGTGTGTGTGTGTGTGTGTGTGTGTGTGTGTGTGTGTGTAAAAATATATAACAAGTTACTTGTTAGTTTTTCAATTCGGATCTGCTTTAAAGGGAAGTTTCAGGGAGGGATAAAAATCCGCATCCACTTACCTGGGGCTTCCTCCAGCCCGTGGCAGGCAGGAGGTGCCCTCGGCGCCGCTCCGGTGGCCGACCCGACCTGGCCAGGCTAGCGGCCAGGTCGGGCTTCTTCTGCGTTCCAAAATGCGCCTCACGGCGGCGCGCTGCCGTCCTCCGGGATGTACTACGCAGGCTCAGTAGTTCTGAGCCTGCACAGTAAAGCCCGGAGGACGTCCGATGACGTCAGCGCGCCGCCGTGAGGCGCATTTTGGAACGCAGAAGAAGCCTGGCCGCCGGCCTGGTCGGGTCGGCCACCGGAGACCACCGGGAGCCTGCGGAGCGGCGCCGAGGGCACCTCCTGCCTGCCACGGGCTGGAGGAAGCCCCAGGTAAGTGGATGCGGATTTTTTTTTTTTTTTGAACAGTCCCTGAACCTTCCCTTTAAGGTACCCCCTTTTTTTTTTTTTTTTTTTAAATTAGTATTTTCACACAGTACATACAGTCATCAGTATCAGAGCTAAAAGGAGGGAAGGGGGGAGGTTATTGCAGGAAACACCAGGTCCATAAGGTACACTTTAAGAAGAAGCTTTTTTTAATTTTTTTTAAAATGTGTATTGCTAGTTATGCATTGCAATCAAACGTTGGCTAAAAATAGAAAAATGGATAATCCTAGAGAATGATTGTCTGCTACTTAAAATAAGAAGTGAAGGTTTGCTCAGCTTGGATTACAAATAATGCAGTTCTTTCAACAATGGTGGCCATACACGGTACAATAAAAACGTTTGATTTTCCCGTTTCTTCGATCTAAATGATCGAATTGAATGAAAGTTGAAAATATTTTTTTTTTTCGATCAAAAAATTCGAACGATTATCTCGTTTTTTTTTCTGGAAAAATGATCGGACATGCTGGAAAAATCTTTATATTCGATCTAATGGAATAATCGAACTAAATTATCTAATTGAAAAATTGTGCCATGTATGGCCACCTCAAGATAGACCTTGTTTACAGAACCCTTTCAATCAACAATAAGCAGAACATATATGAATCTCAATAAGCTCTCTATATGCCAAATAATCATATTGTGATTATATAGACCATAAAAAACCCTTCCTTGCAGAGATTGAGTAGTTGTATAAGGGACTATTTAAATTTGCCTTATATCTACACAAGAGTTTACCGTGAGAAGAAAATAAGACAGTAGATTGTTGACACTTTCAGCTAGATTGATTTCATGCATTGTTTTTCCATGTTATTTCTGCAGAGTTCCCTGTGGCCCATGACCTTTGGGCTGGCATGCTGCGCTGTGGAAATGATGCACATGGCTGCTCCACGGTACGACATGGACAGGTTCGGAGTTGTTTTTCGAGCTAGTCCAAGACAAGCAGATGTTATGATTGTGGCTGGAACACTCACCAATAAAATGGCCCCTGCATTAAGAAAGGTAATACTTTCTCTTTTTTATTTTTATTTTTTTTTTTACCACTTAAGCACCAGCGGTCTCTGCCCTCTTAAGGACCAGAGACCGCCGTATAACGAATTGCCGCTACCGCCGGCCATACCGGAGCCACAGGCCACCCACTCTACCGTCTCTATGATGGAAGAGCCCTGTGAGCTGGTCAGGAGCTGCTTTCATTGGCTCCTGACTGCGTGATCAATGTAAGCCAATGGGAGTTACTTACACTGATGACGGCAGGGTGAGTGAGCTGCGGTGGGGAGACAGCGAGAACGCTTGGTGGCGGTGTTGTGAAATCTATGCCCTGGCAGGTATTAGAGTATCAAAATGTTGTTGCTTATAAGAACGTGGTACAGAGGTCTAAAGCAACCACAGACATTACGTCCTATGTTCCACATCACCACAATGTGTTAAGCTCTGTCTACCCCCTCCCCCCACCCTTTTCCCCCACATACCTGAGAGAACAGGCTGTTTTGAGATAGTAATGTGTGCCTTTTTTACCCACAGGTTTATGATCAGATGCCTGAACCACGTTATGTTGTTTCTATGGGCAGGTAGGTGCTCTTTGGTCTCTCACTGGGGAGGGCAGAAACATATCTAGGGTATGACAGGCAAGGCTTGTGCCCTGGGCTCCATGCTCTGCTATTTATACTCCAGATAGCTGTTGTGGCTGTGTTCAGCCAGAGACATAGGCTGCTTTTGGAGGTATAATCAGCTGTGTCTGATTGGTGTAGGCTCAGTGTCCCACTGTTAGTTTCGGCTGCGATGCCTTCCTTCCTACCTCATTTCCTAATCCTCGGATGTGGGCGGAGTGCTGGAGGATGGCACAGTGTGACTCTTATGCAGGCAAGGAAGAGCACAGACATCTAAGTGCTGTCATTGTACACTGTAGGGTGTCTCTTTGTTACTGGGGTACTTGCTTGTGCCATCTGTTTGGGGGGGGGGGGGGGGGGGGGGGTGGGGGGGCGGAGATTTGTTACTGTGGTATGTCATGGGCACTATCTGTTACTGGGGTCTATAATAGCGTGCTATTATTTTACAGGTGAGGGCGGGGGCGCGGTTATTTAGGAGAATGGCCTATCTAATCTTATTACCAGCCGGGCGGTATGGACGAGCTCAGCTCGTCCATCACCGCCGGAGGCTGCCGCTCAGGCCCTGCTGGGCCGATTTTAGTGAAATAAAAAGCAGCACACGCAGCCGGCACTTTGCCAGCCGCGTGTGCTGCCTGATCGCCGCCGCACTGCGGCGATCCGCCGCGAGCAGCGGCGAAAGAGGGTCCCCCCAGCCGCCTGAGCCCAGCGTAGCCGGAACAAAAAGTTCCGGCCAGCGCTAAGAGCTGGATCGGAGGCGGCTGACGTCAGGACGTCGGCTGACGTCCATGACGTCACTCCGCTCGTCGCTATGGCGATGATGTAAGCAAAACAAGGAAGGCCGCTCATTGCGGCCTTCCTTGTTTATTCTGGGCGCCGGAGGCGATCGGAAGAACGCCTCCGGAGCGCCCTCTAGTGGGCTTTCATGCAGCCAACTTTCAGTTGGCTGCATAAAATAGTTTTTTTTTTTTTTTTTTATTATTTAAAAAAAAAACCCTCCCGCAGCTGCCCTGGCGATCTTAATAGAACGCCAGGGTGGTTAAGGATATGCTGCCTAGTTGTTGTTTGGGGGCATGCTGCTGCCTAATTGGTTTTTGGGAAATGTGTCCAGGTAGGTAGATCTACCTATCACCATGGTCTATTTGCCACACCTCCTTCTTGCTGGTCATGTGTCAATTCAGGCCTTGTGCCAACACCAGGCCTTGTGCTTTCATAGGGTCAAAGGTCCTTAAAGCGGAACTGTAAATTGGAGAAAAACAAACTTTTCACTTACCTGGGGCCTTCCCCAAGCTCCCAGCAGCCTTCCTGTTCGCGTTCCAGCCCGCAGTAGCGTCCTGCGTTAATGGCGCAGGACACTGCTGCGGGCTGGAGCTCCACGAAAGCTTCAAGTAGTCCTGGGCACGCAGGCGCAGTCGACTTGCAAGACGGTAACAATATGAGCTGGCGGCAGCAGAACGGAAGATCGTGCAGTACCGGCGTGGGACAGGACGGCTGCTGGGGGTTTGGGAAAGCCTAAGGTAAGTAAAACAGTTTGTTTTTCTCTAATTTACAGTTCCGCTTTAAGGGCTTTCGAAGTCAGGGGCTTGTAAATCTAAGTGGCTCCACATTCATTATTGTTCAATTTTACCTAAAATGACCCTGGGCACTGCATTCCCCTTTGGTGGTAACTATAGAGTTGGGGGTGAAATGGTTAATGTTTAATATATATATATATATATATATATATATAATATATGCTACATTATCCAACTAGCCCTCCAGATTAGGTCATTTTTTGTTTTGTTTTTAAAATATTTTGCACGGTTTTCTTAAAATGTAACAGTTAATGGGAATTTTATACTTAAAGAGACACTTAAGCCAGGAAAAAGAGTCACCTGGGGCTTCTACCAGCCCCCTGCAGCAGTCCTGTGCCCTCGCAGCCACTCACTAATCCTCTGGTCCCCCGCTGCCAGCTAGTTTCATTTTTGCCGACAGGCCCGGCCACGCGTAGCTTTTTCCGCATTCCCAACTGCAATTAGTGCTGTTGCGGTCCGCAATAGCGCTCATTGCCGTCGAAAATGCGGAGAAAGCTACGCGTGGCCTGTGCCTGTCGGCAAAAACGAAACTAGCTGGCAGTGGGGGACCAGAGGATTAGTGAGTGGCTGCGAGGGCACAGGACTGCTGCAGGGGGCTAGTAGAAGCCCCAGGTGAGTAAAACTAATTTTTTTTTTTCCTGGCTTAAGGGTCCCTTTAAAGTGTACCTGAGGTGTTTTAAATGGGCGTATCTATACTTACCTGGGGATTCCTCCTGACCCATGTGATACTTGGGCTCCCTTGCCATCCTCTAAGTTCTCTTCTTAGCTAATCTAGCCGGTTGGGCTCTTCTGCATATGCGTGGCTTGGTGTTGTGTGCACTCCTGCAGTCAGTAACGTTCAGGGCCTGCGCAGCAGTACTGTGCAGACTCTGAACGTTCCCTGGCGTGTGGGGGTCGCCCGTGCAGGAGTGCACGACTGGCCAGATTACTAGCGGGCAAGAAGGAAAGAACAGAGCGGTTGGAGAGGACGGAGAGGGAGCCCATACACCTCATTGGTCTGGAGGAATCCCAGATAAGTATAAATACACCCATTTGAAACCTCTCGGGTTAGATTCACTTTAACTCTTATTTGCATCCCTGAATCTTACTTCAATGGAAGTTCGTGTATGGATTTGAATCCATATAGATATGAAGCATGAACTGTAAGCGAAAATAGGATAAAGTGCATTTGATTTCATTTTTATTTGCTTTCCACAGCTGTGCAAATGGAGGTGGTTATTATCATTACTCCTACTCTGTGGTGAGAGGCTGTGACAGAATTGTTCCTGTTGATATTTATGTTCCAGGTAAGTACATTTAGTTTCTATGTACCTTTCAGCAGGAAAGTGCTTTGTGCAAAAAGTTTGTGCTGTCTCATCCCCACACAAGGGAGAGTTAAATCCCAAACTCTGTTGTTTTTAACTAATGTGAGGTGTTCTAAGTTGAAGCCATAGTTATTACAGCATTACCTGTACTATGATTAATCACCAGTTTATGGGCATTTAGCGACCTTCCACTTTTCTGGCAGGCATCAGCACAGTCAGAACCTACCCAGTTGGGATAGCAACAGACAAGCAGGTCACTAAGATATGACAAAATGAGGGCAGAGACACCATTAAGAGCGTTTTTTTGACGTCGGCGACAGTCTCTAAGGGATAAACCAGCAAACACATCCACAATAAAGGCTCCTCTCTCGCTAAGCGCATTTATGCATGCATGCATGCATGCAGCAGCACAGTGTAGGACACACCCATAGCTTTAAATATGCAGCACATAACATATAGCTGCTTGTATCTGTCACTTTTATCTCACACATCTATCATGACTATGGACTGTAGCCATGCTGCACCAGAAACGCGGTACAGTGGGGTAAAGCATAACGCGCACAAATATGTGAAAGGGATCTTGCCTACACACATATACTCTACATACACACACCCTACACTTATTTACATGTTGTGCACACATATACCTTACAGAAATCCACATGCTCTGCATTCTGCATCACACACACACTTATGCATATTTTTGCTATGTAAATAACATAAACACACACACAACTCTTACATGCAATGCACACATTAACCTACATTTGCTCACACGCTCTCTGTCTCTCTCTCTCTCTGTCTCTCTCTCTCTCTCTCGTCTCTCTCTCTCTCTCTCTCTCTCTCTCTCTCTCTCTCTCTCTCTCTCTGTACTAATATATAAACACACACACACACCCCACACCCCACACACGCCACACACACACACGCCACACACACACACACACACACACCCCACTTTCCTACACTCTACTATCCCTCAACTTTAACCATGTCTAACGGACACCAATCTGCTAGCACATTTTGCTACATTCTCTTGTCCTCTAACTTTCACTATGCCCAATTGGCAACAATCTGCTAGTAGATTTTAAATGCATGAATATAGCCAGTCCCACTCTCCCACAATTTGTACAATTTGACCCCATATCTGGCCCGTTTGCTAGGAATGCACTGTTTAATCCCTAGCCTGCTTAGGGATTAGTCGATGGCAATCTGATACTCTGGCACATAAACCTCAGCAAACCTTTGATTCACGTGGCTGATTAGAGGACGTAACTATAAAGTACACCTGAACTGAGAGGGATATGATGGCTGCCATGTATTTCCTTTTAATCAATACGAGTTACCTTGGCAGTCCTGCTAATCTCTCTGGCTGCAGTTGTGTCAGAATCACCCACCTAAATCAAGCATGGAGCTAGTCTAATTAGACTCCATTCAGAAGCATCTGATCTGCATGGTTGTTCAAGGTCTGTGGCTAAAAGGATTAGAGGCGGAGGGCCAGCAGAACTGCCAGGCAATCTGCATTGTTTAAAAGGAAATAAATATGGCAGCCTCTGTTAAAAAATCAAGTGGCATTACATTTTCTGTAGCCACTGATATGCCACTTCTGGCTGTAAAGGCGGACACATTAAACATACTCTCTTCCCCTGCCTGCCCTCTGACTACAGGATTAGCGTACTGGCCCTTCATCTGCTAAAGGAGTCAGTGTCACTACTTATAGCAGGAACAGTGCCCCTCGCCTGCAATTCTCCTCTTGGCCATTGAGGTGGTGGCCCAGCAGACTCGGATTACAAGATACAAGATGGTTTTTATTCGCCAAGTACGGTTGTTGCCGTACTCAGAATTGCTTGTGGTACACATGGCTTGGGCAAGTAGATAATAATAGTTGTACATTTTACATACACGGCGACAAGTTACACATACTAACAGCATTTACAATACATTAGCGGGTACAGAGAAGAGAAGGCAGAACAGCAATATTAAGGCAGGTATGCTGGTTTCAGGCTAGGACGGAAGAGTCAGGGGTCAGAGTTGTTGAGCAGCAGAACTGCCTGAGGGAAGAAAGAGTTCCTGCGCCTGGTTGTCTTGGATGGGATAGTTCGGAAGCTGCGGCCGGATGGGAGGGGCTCAAAGAAGCTGCTGCCAGGGTGGGTGGGGTCGCAGGAAATCCTGGTGGCCCTCTTTCTCATCCTAGCCGCATGGAGGAGATCGAGAGGTGGCAGGGGCGATCCGATGATCCTTTCTGCCTCATTAATGATTCTTTGCAGTTTGTCTGTCGTTGGCCGTTGCGCGGGCGTACCAGACGATAACTGAGGAGCAAAGTATGGACTCCGTGGTAGCGGTGTAGAAGCTGGTCAGCAGCTCCCGAGGCATGCCACTTAGTCACTCTTGTTTAGTGACACAATATAAGAAAGGACCCAGAGCCTTCCTTTTTTTTTTTTTTTTTTTTTTTTTTTTAGGTAAGTATCTGGCTTTTTTGTTTGTTTGTTTGTTTGTTTAAAGAGACTCTACAAAAAAAAAATGCTCCTGGGCTGGGTACTCGCCTCGGGAGTAGGAAGGCTCTGGATCCTACCAAGTTTTCACCCGTCGTCCTCCGTCCCACAGCGGCCTCACTCTGGCCCACGGAATGCACAGCCAACTATTTGTCAGGCTGTGCAAAATTTACCTTTTCCTGTTCCAGCGGGGGCGCTGTTGCGGCTCTCCGCCCGGATATAGGAGAGAATAGCCGACTGGGGTCGGCTATTTCCGAGCCAAGAGCCGATCCTGTGCTGGACCCGGGAAGGTAATGAAATGAACTATATCTTGTTCTTTTCGCCACCAATTAGGCTCTCCTTAGGTGGGACATTATGCCAAGAATTATTTTATTCTAAATGTGTTTTAATGGGAAAATATGAAAAAATTTGGGAAAAATTTATTTTTCAGTTTTTGGCCTTTATAGTTTTTAAATAATGCATGCCACTGTAATTAAAACCCATGAAATGTATTTGCCCATTTGTCCCGGTTATAAAACAGTTTAAAATATGTCCCTATCACAATGTTTGGCGCCAATATTTTATTTGGAAATAAAGGTGCATTTTTTTCAGTTTTGCGTCCATCTCTAATTACAAGCCCATAGTTTATAAAGTTACAGTGTTATACCCTCTTGACATAAATATTTAAAACGTTCAGTCCCTAAGGTAACTATTTATGTATTTTTTTATTTTTTTTTATTGTATTTTTTTATTTTTATTTTTTATTACAAAAAAAATAAAATATTGGAGTGTGGGAGGTAATCAGTTAATTTTTAATGTTTTATTGTATTTGTATATGAAAAATGCTTTAGGGTGTAGTTTTACTATTTGACCACAAGATGGCCCCAGTGAGTTTTTGTTTATGCGACCTGCAAGCGTACAGGAAGTACGCTTGCAGGAAGTTCAGGGAGGCCGGGCAACTTTTTTTTTTCACAATGATCACGCTGCTTCTCGTAGAAGCAGCTGATCATTGCGGGGGGCTTAGATCAACAAACGGGAAAGGTTTTTCCCGTTCATTGATCTCCGAGCGGGTGGCAGTGTGCACGGGGGCATGCATGAGCGCGGGGGCACGCGGACGATTGAGCAAAAGGGCAAGAACGGCGTCAGGTACGGATTTCTCCGTCCCCTGGTGGTAACAGGGTGGAAAAAGGGACGGAGAAATCTGTACGGCTGGGTGTAGAGTTGTTGAAGTACTGGTAGGATGAAGAGACCCAGTGGAAGACTGATGCTGTCCCTGGGCTGCCTCCTGGATATCACATACTGGCTACTTCAGAGACTTGTTCCATCCTTGGGAGTCACATGGTCAATTCTGATCAATCCACCAGCTACATCTACAGAGGACAGGGAGTTGGCTATCGTGCACTGGCAGCACAATGCGTGTGCAACCTTTGTACTGCATCAGACGTATAAAGCCTGCAACGGTGCAAGTGATGTTAGATAAGATCTCTGATCTAATATCAACTAGGACACAATCTTAAATTATGAGGTATATATTGATTATGCACTACATTTAATAGTGTTTGCCTTTCTAGGAGCAGATCATGACTATTCAGAAGGTGCTATGACTGTACTTCTCTTTGTATTTACTTTTTAGGCTGCCCACCCACTGCTGAAGCGCTTTTATATGGTATTTTGCAACTTCAAAAGAAGATCAAAAGAGAAAAGAAAATCAGACTTTGGTATAGGGACTAAGTGAGAGTATTTTGTTTGTGTATTTATATGCCGAGATGGTTAGTACATCCCTAATACTAAGAGTGTAATTGTGCTCCTGCCACTACAATGTTATATATATATATTTTTTTTTTTTCCTCACTCTCTCTAAAAATATACATCATAATGCAGAGTGAATTACTGACTTGTATTAGGAACCATTAAAGAGAATTCTAAACAGCTGACTGTCCTTCCTTCCCTCGCATGGTTCTTTTCCACAGAGTTCCCGCTCGCACACCTGGAGCAGCTCACATGCCCATAATAAGATAACACATAGATCAAAGAGAAATGTAACACCTGTCTCACAGCGTAACAGAACCTGCAAAGATACTTTCCCCAACTGTAGCCATCTAGTGTTTGACTTCTGCTCGGCATATGTTTCATATTTAAAGGTCACTTAAAGGGAGTGGGATATAAAGGCTGCCAAATTGATTTCCAAACTTCATTCAGAATACTCTAATCTAATGATTGTTCTGGCTAAAAAGATGTGAAGCAAAGAACTGCCAGGCAATTTGCATTGCTTAAAAGGAAATAAATCTGGCAGCCTCCAAATCCCTCTAAACTTCAGGTGTCCTTTAAAGCCATGTTTCTCATCCTGGGGTTCGCAGGCCCCTGGGGGTACATAGGCACCTGTCAGGGGATCCATCATGGGCTGCAAACAAAATGGCAGATCTCGCCCCCAGGTGTGGAGGTGCAGCGATCTTGCCGGTCACTGTGGGACTCTCGGAAGGCCAGCAGAAGGCCTATGGGAAAATAGTGTCCAGAGCCCAGCACTGGAGTCTAAATATGTGTCCAGTGCTGAACACCAGCCACCATTTTCCTGTAGCCCTGCGCTTCCTGTCAGCATAGCGCAGGAGATTGGCACCTGGAGCTGCAGCAGTGGAGGTTGAAGAGCAGTGCTGGAAAGACAGGAGGGGCATTACCTGCCTGGTGAGTATTTTATTTTTAGGTGCTACCACTACAGCAGGGATATTATAGGAGACACTAATTAGGGGGGAAAGTGGAAAAAAGGTTAACTCTGCCTAATATATTTTATGGGGAAACATTGCCTAATGTGTTTAAGTGAAAGTATTGCATGCAGTGCATTATACACGTTATTAGCTGCGTTGGACGGTTTGCACATGCTCAGTAATGCCTTGGAAACATACATTTCATTCTACTGCATGAGACTGTACCAGGGCATGAAGTTGCGGTGTGACTTTTTTTGGGGGGCATTGCGTTTGTAATTTGCGTTGCGACTGTCGCAAAAGTAAAAGAGGCCTTAGAGAAATTATTTGCAATATGGTTGATCGGCCTCAACTTGTTGACCTAGCGAGGGAGGTTAATCATAACTGCTTAGTAGGGATCTTAAATGAGATGCAAAAAAAGTGGGATTGCGATAATTTGTTATGCAAATTTTATGCAGCTCAGAAATTGACCAAATGAATTCTACTTCATCTTTCAAGCTGCATAAATTTGCTTACACAATGTGCATAATGTTGCAGCATGCTTGGTCTTTTAGATAATGCCAACACCCATAAGGAGGAGCCCAATGGAAATGGTAAGCACGGTTAGTTTCGTCATGGCAAATTGCCTTCCAAAGGGGGAGGAGAAAAAGGAATAAGCAAGGCACAGCCCAGAAAATCTTCGGTGTATGGCTGGAACTGTGGAAACCAGCCACTAGGAGTTTAAGGGTCCGAAAAATAGGAAAGATTTGTCCTGTCATTCATTCCCAGTGGACACAGAGCATCCAAATCTAGAATTACGATGTTACAGCGTAACAGAAGCAACACCACCACCAGCCCCTTTACATGTAAATACTAGATTTATTAGAATAATAGAAACAGGCTGTCTGCATGTGGGATTGCTGTGGCTGTGTAAAATGTAAAGCTATAGGCTTGCTATACACCAGCGGTTCTGGATGCAAGCCTAGCTTCAGGGGCATAGATGATTTGCATATTCAGAAGCGGTGCATTGTGGGTAACCAGAGATGTTCACTTAAAGCTGAATTATCACAAATTCCTCTTGTTTTAAGAAGGCAAACCACTATAAGCATGAAAATAATAGTTATGGCTTTTTATATGGACTTATACAGACAATTTATGCAGTAGAATTTCTTTATAGCGAACTCCAAGGACCAGAAAAAGTAGTTTACTATATCAGAATTGGTCATACATTGCATATTTATACTGTCACATTTGCTGGGACCTGAGCATTGACTTTACTGCCTCCAGAGGCTTACTATATCAGAGTTTACTAGAACTGGATTCTAGAAGTCGATTTGCTGGGACCTGAGCATTGACTTTACTGCCTCCAGAGGCTTACTATATCAGAGTTTACTAGAACTGGATTCTAGAAGTCGATTATACTGCATATGGTTTTCTCCCATTCATCAGCCGGGACACCCTCTGGAAGTATGGCTCCGCCCCAATCCTAGGAAACACAACCCAAAAAGTATAAAAAGCTCCCGCCCCCCCTCATCTCCAGTTCTTTTGTGTTTCCGCCCGGAGACACAGCTCAAAATCCAGCTCCCAGTTTATTGTTTTTTTCCTCACCAGAGGGTGAGTTGATTGGGCACAGTACCTGAAGAGGACCGCTGTCGTTGCTGGAGGAGGGTACTGCTGTCATGGCGGGGACACGCTGAGCAGAGATTGCTGTTCCCTCGCCGCCTTCCTCCTGCGCGGCCGCTCTATGGGCAGTTTTATGCGGAGCTGCGTTGACGTCAGTTCCGCTGACGCCACGGGAAGGCGACCGGAAGTACGCGGACTTCCCCTACTTAGGAGGCGACGGCTTGGCGTGGCGTGGTGGAGAGATGGAGGAGCAAGGGACCAACGCTTCTACCGTTGCCGCCGCCGCCGCCACCGCTGCCACTACTACTGGCACCGCTACTACCGCTGGACAGGGGACAATAGCGGCAGGTGCAGCGGGATCCTCGTCCTCTACCTCGAAGTCGGAGGGTGGGGTGAGTGGGAGATACTTCTCCCTAAAACACAGTTCTCTGTTGATGTGCACGTTGTGGTAACAGAACTATGTGTATCTCCCTTTTTGTTTCCCTCTTATGTTTTATTCAGGCAAGAGTGGAGTCTAAATCTGCTGACAGGCCTAGATCTAGGAAATGCTGTCAGTGTGGGGCTAGATTGTCATCTGGTTATAACAAGTCATTATGTCAGGCTTGTATTGATGCAGTGATAGCCTCTGAATCTTCAGCAATATTTAAGAATGTACTTAGATCTGTGAAAAAAGATATTGATGAGACGTTGGGTAAATTTAAGGAGTCCCTGTTACCGGTCCCACAGGATTTGCCAGGGCCATCGTCAGCCCCTCCTCATTCTAGTACTACAGGTCAAGTACCGGCTCCCGATTTAGGGAATCCTCTCCCCCAGATTCCCTTAGGGTCTGACGCACTGGGGGAGGAGGAGGAGGAGGAGGACTTACAAGGTAGAGAAAATTTCTCTGAGGTGGAGGAGGGGGAGAATATCATATCAGATGAGGAATCTGATGTAGATTTGAGGAAAGCTGCTAGGTTTTTATTCAGTACAGAGGAAACAGATGAATTACTCAAAGCAGTATATGCCACTGAGCAGATTCCTGAGATTCAGGAAGCACTCTCTGCACAGGATCAGGTTTATTCTGGCTTGGCGCAGAAGCCTAACAGAGTTTTTCCCTTCCACCAATCTTTGAAAGAAATCATTAATTCTCAATGGCGGGAACCTGAACGAAAATTATTTATTCCTAAGTCAGCTAAAAAGAAGTTTCCCTTTGCTCCGTCTGACATGGATCAATTTATTAAATGTCCCAAATTAGACGCTGCCCTCTCAAAGCACTCAAAAAATACTGATTTGTCATTTGAGGATGCAGGGGTGTTAAAAGACGCAATGGATAAAAGAATCGAATTAACCTTAAAGAAAGCCTGGGAATCTGCAGCCTTTGCTTTTTTACCGAGCGTGGCTTCAACATGTATCTCTAGGAACTTAAGAGTATGGATGGATAATTTAATTGATCATGTGAAATCAGGTTCCGATTTGAGTAATTACATCAAATCCTTGCCCACAGTTTTGAAATCAGTAGCCTTTCTGGCCGACGCTGCGGTGGAGATCGTCCGAATTTCCGCACGCACCACTGCTCTAATCAATTCGGCTAGAAGGGCTCTCTGGCTCAAAACCTGGGAGGGGGATTTGACATCTAAAAATCGTTTGTGTACTATTCCTTTTGAGGGGAATCTTCTGTTTGGTCAGGAGTTGGAAAATGTACTCTCCTGTTCAGCAGAAAAGGGAAAGCAATTTCCTGAAAAACGTAGAACGTTTAAGGTAAACAAATCAGGTTTATTTAATAGGCCATCCTCAGGCAAGCCTAGGCAGCCAGCTCAGCAGAAGAGGTGGTCCTTTCCTGCCGGTAGGGGACGGGGAGGTTTTGCCCTCGCCAGGCCTGGTCCCCCCAAAGAAAGTAAATGACGCTCTACCAGTCGGGGGGAGGCTTCGTTATTTTTTGTCCCAATGGGAAGCCATCAGTCCAGACCCCTTCATTTTGAGTATAATAAAGGACGGGTATCGTCCACAATTTTCAGTTTTTCCTCCCCCCAGGAAGTTTATAAACAGGTTTCCCAGGGATCCAGCCAGGGCCAGTGGCCTTGCGCGGGAAATTCAGAGTTTAATTTCAAGAGAGGTGATAATCCCGGTTCCCCGAGCGAAGCAGTTTCGGGGTTACTACTCCCACATTTTTTTGGTGACCAAAACCAATGGGGAGTTCAGATTTATCCTCAATCTAAAGAGGCTGAACCCTTATTTAATTTACAAAAAATTCAGGATGGACAACATCCAGACAGTCAGGGCTCTCTTACAGGGAGAGGAATATTTTGTGTCAATAGACCTTCAAGACGCATATCTTCACATCCCTATTGCAGAATCCCATCAAAAGTATCTGAGATTCGCGGTGCGTCTGCCAGATCAAATATGTCACTTCCAGTTCCAGGCTCTCCCTTTCGGGATCTCAACGGCCCCTCGCATCTTCACAAAGGTGCTTGCAGAGCCAATGAGACTATTGAGGAACCAGGGGATAAGTGTCGTCCCCTATCTCGACGATCTGCTCATTTTTGCCAGGTCAGAGGCGGTCCTAATTCAACACAGAGATTTGGTGATTCAGACTCTATCTCAGTTGGGTTGGATCCTGAACTACAAAAAATCGTACTTAAACCCCACCCAGACCATCGTTTTCCTGGGTTATACGATCGATTCTGTTCGACAAAGAATATTTCTGACTCCTCAAAAGGTGGACAAGCTGCAATCAGGAGTCAGAACTCTTCTTCTGTCCCATCAGGTGGCTATCCGGGAGGTTATGCGAGTTTTGGGGTTAATGACAGCCACCATTCCCGGAGTAAGCTGGGCCCAGTTCCATTCGCGGGTCCTTCAAAATTGGTTGCTGGCAACTTGGGACAAAACCCAACAATACAATACAATACAATACAATACAATAACATTTCTATAGCGCTTTTCTCCCATAGGACTCAAAGCGCTTAGGCTCTCTCAGATTCAGTAATTAGTAGGATGAAGTATTCACACAACAAAAGTTATATTTCTGCAAATGCCAAACTGAACAGGTGGGTTTTCAGTCTGGATTTAAACACATCCAGGGATGGAGCTGTCCTGATCTGTTGAGGTAAGGAGTTCCAAAACGTAGGGGCAGCATGACAGAAGGCTCTGGGACCAAAAGTTTCCAAGTGGACTCTGGGTATGACTAGATTATTAGAACCTGTTGATCTGAGAATGCGGGGATTGCTACGCAGCTGCAACATATCTTTCATGTATCCAGGGCCTAAATTATTCAGGGATTTAAATGTCAGTAGGCCGATCTTGAATAGGACCCTCCATTCTATAGGTAGCCAGTGAAGGGAGTGCAGGACTGGCGTTATGTGGCAGTGACGGGGTTGGTTGGTTAGCAGTCTGGCAGCAGTATTCTGTATCAGCTGTAGTCGGTACAAGACCTTTTTTGGAAGGCCAGTGTAGAGAGCATTGCAGTAGTCCAGTCGAGATGTGATGAAGGCGTGGACTAAGGTTGGCAGATCTTCTGGGGGTATGAGGTGCTTGATTTTTGCAATGTTCTTCAGGTGAAAATAGGATGATTTCACCACAGCAGAGATTTGAGTTCTAAAGTTTAAATCCCAATCAATTAGAACTCCCAGGCTACGCACATGATCAGAGCTGCGCAGATCCGTGCCTCCTATTCCCAGTGGTGAAGACTGCAAGTTAAGTTGTTTTGTTATCATGCTCTGCCCTCCTATCAGAAGGACTTCAGTTTTGTCTGCATTTAGTTTCAGCCAGTTGTCATTCATCCATTGCTGTAGTTCACGTAAGCAGGCGTTTATAGTTAGAGTTGGGTCTGTCACACCAGGCTTGAAGGAAAGATATAGTTGAGTGTCGTCTGCATAGCAGTGGTATGTCAGGCCATGTTTTTTGATTAGTTTTCCCAGCGGTAACATGTAAATCGTGAAAAGCAGGGGAGAGAGGATTGAGCCCTGGGGCACCCCATACCTAAGTGATACAGGGGTGGACAGGAAGGGCCCCATAGACACTTTGTGGGTTCTGCCACTCAAGAAGGATTGGAACCACTGAAGAACTATGCCATCAATGCCGCAGTATTCCTGTAGCCTGTTTATCAAGATGTCATGGTCAACTGTATCAAAGGCTGCAGAAAGGTCTAGCAGTATGAGGATGGAGCACTCTCCTCTGTCTCTTGCCATGAGCAGGTGGTTGCATATTTGGATGAGGGCCGTTTCAGTGCTGTGGTGTTTCCTGAAGCCAGACTGGAATGGGTCATAACTGTTGTTTTGTAGGATTTTGGCTTCTAGCTGGAGGTAAACAGCTTTTTCAATTAGCTTGCCCAGAAAGGGAAGGTTAGAGACAGGTCTGTAGCTGGTCATTGCATCTGGGTCCAGGGAGGGTTTTTTGAGGAGAGGCCTGATGATTGCTTCCTTCAGTAAAGCAGGAAATATCCCTGATTTTAAGGAACAGTTAACAATTTTTAGGAATACCGGTACGAACAGGTCGGGGCAGTTCAACATGAACTGTGTTGGGCCAGGATCTAGGTCACAGGTAGTTAGGCGGACGTGAAGGAGGATGCTTGATGTGACTTCTTCATCAATTTCTTTGAAGTTTGACCAAGGTGTTACATTGTCTCTGCTAATGGTCTTCGGCGCTATATTAGGCTCAGATGCTGTAAGTTGGATGGCGGACCTTATAGCGGAGACTTTGTCTGTGAAGAAATGGGCAAATTGGTCACAGAGGTCCTTTGAAGACTCGATGTTAAGTTTTTGACATGCCGGGTTGCAGAGTTTTTCCACTGTGCGGAACAGTTGGGCTGGTTTGTTAACTGCATTTGCAATCTCTTGTGATAGAAAGGATGATTTTTTTCCCGTGATTACCTTTTGGTAGCTCTTCAAGTGGAGGATTAAGGCATGTTTGTCTTCTGGGGACTGAGATTTGCGCCACAGTCTCTCAAGTTTTCGGCCTTGTCTTTTCAGCTCTTTTATAGCGTTATCAAACCACTGTGCATGATGGTGTGGAGTAAGATATTTGGTGCGCAGAGGAGCAATGGTCTCAAAGGTGGAGGACACACATTTGTTGTATTTAAACACCAGAGTATCAGGGTCCAAGCTGGAGTCAGTCAATTCATCAAAGCTAAGGTTATCTCGGATATGTTGAGGTGTTAGTCCTTTTAAGCGGCGATATTTTATTTGATTCTTGACCTGGTGTTTGACAGCTGGTATTGAGAGGGAGAAGTGGATAGTGTGATGGTCTGACCAGGCAACAGGATTAATTTCCACATTGGCTATTGACAGCCCAGTATGGAATATAAGGTCCAGAGTGTGGCCTTTCCTGTGAGTAGCAGAGCTGATTGATTGGAGGAAGCCCAGTTCATGTAAGGCACGAGGTAGCTCTATTCCAAGTTTTGAAGAGGAGTCATCCACCCATGTATTGAAATCTCCAAGAACAATCCATCTGGGGTGTTCCAGTGTTAGGTTGCATAGGAGGTCTACAAGTTCCTTAAGGAAGTCTAAGGAGTGTTTTTCTGGTGGGCGGTAGATCAGCAATATGTTAATGTTTTTCTCAGCTGAAAGTTGCACCCCCAAGCATTCAAACGAGTTGGTAGGACCTACAGTAAGTGGTCTGATTTTCAAAGCTGATCTAAAGCAAAGTGCAACCCCTCCTCCCCTGCGTTCTTTCCTGTTGCAGTGTATCACAGAATAGTTTGTTGGCACGGCAGCCTCCAGGGTGGGGCCAACTGGTTCAGAAAGCCAGGTTTCAGTCAGGCAGGCCAGATCAGAAGACTCTATTAGATCACTGGAGCGGGAGGTTCCCATCCCTGCTCAGGTAAAGGCAACCCTCCATTGGTGGCTACAGCGCCACAACCTGGAAGAGGGCAAAGTATGGAGACAGGAGGACCCTCTAAGGATTTATACCGATGCCAGTGCTTGGGGTTGGGGGGCCACTCTCATGGGTCTTCATTCACAGGGGAGGTGGCTCTCCACAGTTGCAGAGAGATCGTCCAACTACAGAGAACTCTTGGCGGTAAAGAGGGCCCTTTTGGCGTTCCTAGACAGGATTCGGGGTTCTCATGTGCTTGTCTTCTCGGACAACATCTCCACGGTGGCATATATCAACAAACAGGGGGGCACCAGGTCAGGGAATCTCTCCCTCCTGGCGTCGGACATTTTTCGGACGGCAGAACAGAACCTACTTTCTTTACAGGCGGTTCACATAAAAGGTGCGCTCAACACGGAAGCGGACTTTTTAAGCCGCCAGATTCTCGACCACTCCGAGTGGGAACTGAATCAGGACACCTTTCTTTGGGTCACCGAGATCCTGGGAGTCCCGGAGATCGATCTGTTTGCGTCACCAACAAACGCAAAGATCCCGCAGTTTTTTTCCCTTCACAACAGCAGGAGTTCTCTGGGATTGGACGCTCTCTCTCTACCCTGGACCTTCAATCTAGGTTATGCGTATCCGCCTCTAAAATTATTGCCACAGGTCCTAGCGAAGGTGCGAAGAGAACGCGTAAAGCTGATTCTCATAGCGCCAGTGTGGCCCAAGAGACCTTGGTTTTCCACGCTTCTGAGTCTCTCCGTTCAACCGTATCTAGAGCTCCCGATCAGGCAGGACCTTCTTCGGCAGGGACCTATCTTTCATCCCAAACCGGAGTTATTCAAGCTAGCGGCATGGACCCTGAAAGGTTGATTTTAAGAGGCAAGGGAGTTTCGGATAAGGCTATTGATACCTTACTAAAGTGTAGGAAGCCAGTTACCCACAAAATTTATAGGAAGGTGTGGAAAGTATACGGTTCATGGTGTGCTACCAATAAAAGAGTCCAATCGGAAATGGGAACGATTCTTGATTTCTTTCAGAGTGGAGTGGAAATGAGGTTAGCCTTGAGTACCCTTAAAGTACAATGCTCGGCTCTCTCAATCTTGTTAGACAGACCCCTGGCACAGGAAAAATTAATCAGGGATTTTTTTCGGGCAGTTCAGAGATCTTCCCCCTTAAAGCAGAAGATTATACCTCAATGGGATCTGTCTATGGTCTTAGGCGTATTATCCAGGGTTCCATTCGAACCCATTGATGAGATTGACTTAAAGTTTTTGACGTTAAAGGTGGCCTTCCTGATAGCCATCACTACGGCCAGAAGACTCGGTGATCTTCAGGCCCTGTCAATCAAAGACCCCTTTCTTACCATTTTTCCGGACAAGATTATTTTACGTCTGGATCCAAACTACTTACCGAAAGTCCCTTCGGACTTCCATAGGTCTCAGAACCTGGTGATTCCCTCGTTTTGTGATAATCCTTCCTGTGCCAGGGAACAGGAATTCCACTGCTTAGATGTTAGGAGAGCTCTTTTAGCTTATCTTTCAAGGACTAGAGAGTTCAGGAAGTCTTCACATTTATTCGTTCTATTTATGGGACAGAATAAGGGTCAGCAGGCTTCTAGGCAGACTATCGCTAGGTGGATCTGTCAGGTTATCTCCTTAGCCTATGAGATTTCAGACTCCACTCCACCACCTGCTATCAAGGCGCACTCGACTAGATCCATGTCGACTTCCTGGGCAGAGAGAGCGGGAGCCACAGTCCAACAAATATGTCAAGCGGCAACTTGGTCGAACCCTTCCACTTTTATTAAACATTATAGAGTGGATGTCCTGTCCCAGCAAGATTTGTCGTTTGGCAGGAAGGTGCTTCAGTCTGTGGTCCCTCCCTAGGTGGGTGTTTTCTTGTGTATCCTTCCAGAGGGTGTCCCGGCTGATGAATGGGAGAAAGCACCTGTTAGTCTTACCGGTAACGGTGTTTCTGTTCAGCAGCCGGGACACCGTCTACTGCCCACCCTTCCTACTGGCGCACTTCCTTATACCTATTACCTTCCTTTTCGGGGTCACTAGGAGGTGCTTCGCTTCTCCTTTTTCTCTGGTGTCCCGGTCGGGTTTTTTCTTTATATACACTGGAGATGAGGGGGGGCGGGAGCTTTTTATACTTTTTGGGTTGTGTTTCCTAGGATTGGGGCGGAGCCATACTTCCAGAGGGTGTCCCGGCTGCTGAACAGAAACACCGTTACCGGTAAGACTAACAGGTGCTTTCTTGCTGTGTGCTACTCATTTCTATTTCTGATTATCAGTTACCCATGCAGAAAAATGCTTGTCTCCTGCTGTTTTGGCGCTGCGTAATATGTTGGCGCTTTATAAATACAATACATAAAATTACTTAATATACACTGCATGGGACCTGTATGGGGTGGTTTACAGACTTACCCTGACATTTTTTTTCTTTTAATAGTGATCTTGAACATTATTGGATGTTTTAAATGAATGCAGTTGCTCATATTTTTGTAAACTACCCCTCTACATAGTTGAAAGTGTAATGTCCCACTGTCCTTGATGGCTCTCGTATATAATTTGTATGTAGGGATTATATTTGGAGAGTAGTCTGATGTTTAATTTGTGGTGAAGGGCCAATCCAGCCCACCAGTACAAAAACCTTATAATACAGTGGTTCCATGTCTCTAGTGAGGTAGCACACTGATGTAGGTACAGTTGAGCTGGCAAAACCGCAAAGTCTCCAGCGAAAGCCAAGACACTCTTTGTGCAAACTAGGGATGGTCAATAAAATGCTAATAATTGAAAGTTGATATAATTGTATGTAGTTTGGGTTTTGATCAGGTACTGCAGCTGCTGTATTTGTTTGGTCCATTTCCAAAATGCATTAAAATATAACATTTGCATCGGCTTGGAATTACTAGTATTCATTGACCATCTCCAGTCCAAACACAGACACAATTTTGGTAGGTGAAACCTCACACACACCGCATTTCATCTGTGTATGTATTAAGTGGTCTGCTTTGACTTCTACTCTAAAGACGACTTCCCATACATACACCATTAGGGCTGGGTCTTGCAGGTGGCACTGTGGGGAACAAGCTCTGTTCAGATGGTTTGCACTGAGTGGCATGTACTGTTATGGGGGGGGGGATGTGGTGACAATGTGGTACACAATGGAGCAGCTTCCGATGGGTGGGGTAAGCAGGTGAACAAGGCACTCAGCAGTAGCTTGACCTTGAGGCAAAACAATCCCCGTTGTATCTGTGAATGACCACATGGGCTGAGTTCCATCCAGCATGTATATGCTCAATAATGCTGGCAACTAGCGATGAGATGAATCCCCAAATTCTCCAAATGGTCAAATTCTTGATTTTCTCGAAACCTGTACATAACGATTGTGCATTCCATGTAATTAGACTTAGGGGTCGTTTCTACTATCGCGAATCTGCATGCGTTCAACGCATGCAGATTCGCACATGTAATGCAAGTGGATGGGCCTGTTTCCACTGTAGCGTTGTTGAGGTGCGTTTTTTTCAGCGGTAAAAAAACGCACAAAAGAGCCAACGAATTCGCCTGCGAGTGGAATGCATGCGAATCGCCGCTAATGTATTTAATAGGAAATTCGCATGCGGCTATGGTATGCGAATTTTCATGCGAATTCGCATAGGTACCAATGTAATTCAAACAGGCAGTGACATGGTTAATTTCGCATATACCCTCACCTATGCGAATTCGCGGCAAAAAACGCGCAAAAATTCGCATCCGCATGCTAATTCATGGAATTTCAACAGCGGTGGAATCCAGGCGATTCTGCACCGCAATAGTGGAAACGAGCCCTTAGACTCTTATGTACAGTGTTTGAGATTCAAAAGATTTGAGAAAATCAAGAATTTGGGGGTATTTGTCTGATCTCTACTGGCAACTGTATATTACAGATATTTATTAGACTTCCCTAATGTACTAACAGTGCAGGTGGGTCATGGAAGCAGATCTGTAAAGGAGCTTTAGTATGTTCAAGAGGCACTGTAGTAACATATAGCAGAATGCTGTAAATGTATTTAGGATGGCCACTTTTACTGTAATGTTGGTGGATTCAGCACCTGAAACATTCTATATATGGCTGCATATTGGGATGTAAACCGCCCCCACAGTTCTGTCACAGCCACTAAAATAGTGGCTGGATAGTGTACTGGTTAAAGGAAAACTGTAGCGAGAGGTATATGGAGGAGGCTGCCATAGTTATTTCCTTTTAAACAATACTAGTTGTCTGGCAGCTCTGCTGATCTATTAAGCTGCAGAAGTGTCTGAATAACACCAGAAACTAGCATGCAGCTAATCTTGTCAGATTTCACAATAATGTCAGGTACACCTGATCTGCTGCATGTTATGGCTAAATGTATTAGAGGCAGAGGGACTAACAAGATAGCCAGGCAACTGGTATTGCTTAAAAGGAAGTAAATGTGGCAGCCTCCACATACCTTTCGCTATAATTGTCCTTTTAAGGCTCTGCCTCTGACACAAAAAACAGGTTTGAATCTCAGGTCTACCTGTTCAGTAAGTCAGCATTAAGGAGACCTTGGGCAACGCTTCCTAACACTGCTACTGAGTGTGGCCCAGTGGCTGCAGCTCTGGTCCTTTGAGTCTGCCAGGAGAAAAGCCTGATACAAGTGTTCTGCGTCTAGGGTGTTCAGCTATGCAGAATTTTCCTCCCAGAGCATTCTGGAAGACCAGGTATATTTTCTACTGGCTTACATTATTATTTTCACTACAGTTCCTCATTGGTTTCAATCGAAGCTGTATTCCCACTTGACTTCCACATTACGTGCGGCCATTTAGAGTGGACAGGTTAATGTCTGTTCTGACGGTCTGCAGTGATCCGACAGTAGCCTGGGGCAGGTGTGCTCTCCCATAGGCTATATGGGGGCAATGCATCAGCCTGGCCCGGGATTATCGCAGTTTGCACAGGAGTGCTGTGTCCTTACTGTAACCGATTGTGCTGATCCGTTGCAGTAGTGTGAATGGCTCCTATTTATAACATAGGAGCCGTTCACTCTACAATTAGTAATGAGTGGGGAATGGACGAAAAAAGTCTGTTCTCTGCTTTAGATGGAAAAAAGCCTAAAGCTCAACACACACCATACAATCTTGGTTGTACAGATTTACCAAATCTATGTAGTATAAGGGCTAACAGATTGAAAATACCTTGAATGATTGATTGGATAAGCTCTTATACTACATGAAAGTGGTAAGATTGAACAACCAAGATTGTATGGTGTGTGTTGAGCCTAATGCTGAAAAGCATGATTTTTATTTCATGTTTAAAGGCTATGCAGAAATCTAAAATGTGTACATGTATGAAATAGAAAATATAATAATATTGAATTTAAAAGACCTACTTTTTTTATAGTTGTATAGTGTTTTGTTAATGAAAGTGTAATTTCAATTTGTCTGTTTCTGCAAAGGCTGCACCGAAAGTTAGCTTTGCAATATGGAGCTGCTTAACAAAAGGACACCTGGATTTTAAAACTTACTTTATTTGGCATTTTCTCCACATAAAAATCACATTTGGCTTTCAAAATCCCTAGAGTGCAAAAAGACTGCTATGTAGACCGTTAGAATGTCTTATTCCAAAGTAAAGGCAGATGTAGGTTGGGTAAATACTCCTCCTGCCAGGTAATTTGAGAACTTTGGAATAGTCACCAACTGTGTAAATGTAGGGGACACTCCATTTTAAAACACTGACACCTTATGTGTTATTCCTGAGGGAGGTTGTGGGTGCAGCTGGTGCACAGTTTGGGAGAGAGTGAGAAAGGAAGAATTCTTGCTCTTCTCAGGCCTTTACAATAGTTGGTGTGATCATCTTATGGAAGGCGTAATATCTACATTCTTCAGGGGGTATTAGATCCATTACTGTGGTGCTGATATTTTCACTCTTGAATCCAGCCTCCAGTAGCTGTGGTATTTGTGTTTCCTGTAACAAAACAACATCAAAGGAGATCATTAAACACATCACAAAGAACACTGAGACATCAAGAGTGTTGCACATCAAAGAACTGGAAAGAAACACCCAGAGATACAGAAAACTAAGTTGCAGTGTAACAATGTACAGTAGATATGCAAAACAAAAGTTTGCCTTCCTGGCTTTTTGTTTTGCATAACATTTTAAGAGCGCTTTTTAGCCCCTTACACACTCCTAGGCGTTCTGATTTGCTGTGAGCTTGCTGAGTAGTCTAACTCTACAGAAGATATGCAGGTCTTGTCAAATGCCAACATATTACACAGCTTTCTACAGTACGTGAATAAGGGATTAAAATTACAAATAAACATTCACCGCATATTTGAAAAAAAATTGTTGAAAATGGCTTAGGACAGCAGTGGTAGAATACTGGTAAATGTACACATATTTTACTACTTTATTCAAATAGTAAAATATCAGTTAATATTACCAATATTTTACTATGACCTAACTTCTACCCACTCTCACACAACTAAACTACGCTACCCCTGCTCTACTTACTCAGGGCTTCCTTCAGCCCCTGGCAGCCGCTATTATTCTTATTTAGTATTTATATAGTGCCGACATCTTCCACGGTGCTGTACAGAGTATACATTGTCACTTAACTGTCCCTCTGAGGGGCTCACAATCTAATACCTACTATAGTCCTATGTCTATATTGTGTAGTGCATGTATCATAGTCTAGGGCCAATTTAGGTGGAAGCCAATTAACTTATCTGTATGTTTTTGGGATGTGGGAGGAAACACGGGGAGAACATACAAACTCCTTGCAGATGTTGTCCTGGCTGGGATTCGAACCGGGAACCCAGCGTTGCAAGGCGAGAGTGCTAACCACTACACCACTGTGCCGCCTATGTCTCATGCCGCATCTCTGCTGGCAGCCACCGGCCCGGGGTCCCCGCCAGTGCAGAGGAAGACCTCCAAGTCATCATTGTCTGCGCAAGCGCCACTGTCAAGCACGTCCATGTGGCCCGGATACCGGACTAAGTGGAGGTGATTGACAGTGGCGCTTGCACCAGTGGGTACCCCTTTAAAGATTCCTTTAACCTCCCCCCTGTGGTGCCTAACCCTTAAAAGGAACCAGAGGTGTGAGACCTATGGAATATACCATATTTATTTCCTTTTAAACAATACCAGTTGCCTGCTGATCTTTCTGGTCAATAGGGTTTAAATCACACACCTGAAACAAGCATGCAGCTAATCTTGTCAGGTTTATCATAGACATCTGATCTGCATGCTTGTTCAGGGTCTAAGGCTTAAAGGAGAACTGAAAGGGAACCTTAACTGAATAGGGGGTAAAGAGTTTTACTTACCTGGGGCTATTACCAGCCCCCTGCAGCAGTCCTGTGCCCTCGGCGCCGCTCTGGAATCCTCTGGTCCCCTGCTGTCACTTAGTTTCGTTTTTGACGACTCACCAGTCGCCGGCCGCCATGCGTATTATTGGACGCATTCACCAATGCAATTAGCGCTATTGCGGACCGCAACGCGTACAAAAATACGCGTTGCCGCATATCTACGTGTGCAGAATGCTATTACTATTTATGTGTTTATATATATTTTTAACACTCCTCCCTCCCCCCCAGCCGGCCAATCCTGGCGATCGGCTGTCATAGGCTTCTGCCTATGAGAGCTGATCCCTCTCTTCTGCCCCAGGGGGACAGCCATGTCACACGGCTGTCCCCAGTACAGCGCTGATGCTAATGGCAGCGCTGTACATGGTAATTAGAGCGGCAGACTGAAGGCGGGGTGGAGGTCTGCCCCTCAAGCAGGAGAAGTGTGTGCAGAATGTGCACGATCTCCTGCAGTAGCCGGCCCCAGGACCTGACGCCAATTGGCGTTAGGCGGTCCTGGGGTGGTTGTCAGGTAGTTAAGCAAAACCAGTTTCCTGGCAGCCCTGCTGACCCTCTGCCTCTAATACTTTCAGCCTTAGGCCACATACACACATCAGACCATAGTCTTTTGAAAATGAAAGATCACAGACCAATCTTACCACCCTTCATGTAGTATGAGAGCCATACTCTACACAGTCTTTTCTATGGAGCTGAACTCCACATCAGAAAAAAATCTTTGCAAGATGCTGCACAAGATCTGCAAAAGATCTGTCCCTGCCAAGAATCCATTCCTGCAAATTGCAATGATAGTCTATGAGATCTGCAGATCATCATACACACATGATTTAACTGACATTCATCTGCAGATCCGCAGATCTGAAAATCCATCCTGGTGGATCTGATCTGCAGATGAATGTCAGTTAAATCATGTGTGTATGATGATCTGCAGATCTCATAGACTATCATTGCAATTTGCAGGAATGGATTTTTGGCAGGAACAGATCTTTTGCAGATACTGATCTTTTGTGTCTGTACAGCATCTGTGTGTGCAGCATCTTGCAAAGATTTTTTTCTGATGTGGAGTTCAGCTCCATAGGAAAGACTGTGTATAGTATGGCTCTCATACTACATGAAGGGTGGTAAGATTGGTCTGTGATCTTTCATTTTCAAAAGACTATGGTCTGATGTGTGTATGTGGCCTTAGACCCTGAACAAGCATGCAGCAGATCAGCTGTTTCTGTCATTGTCAGATCTGACAGATTAGCTGCATGCTTGTTTCTGGTGTTATTCAGACACTTCTGCAGCCAAACAGATCAGCAGGGCTGCCAGGCAACTGGTATTGATTAAAAGGAAATAAACATGGCAGCCCTCATAGTCTTCTCACTTCAGTTGTCCTTTGGCTGGTTTCACAGTGAGACGTTACAGGCGCACGTTAGAGCAGCCTGTATCGTACCCCACCGCACAGCAATGAAAAATCAATGGGCTGTTCACAGTGCCCACGTTGCGTTACTTAGTAAAGCTGCGCCATAAGACAACGTACTGCATGCAGTACTTTATAAGCGGCAGAGCCACGTTAGACTGCTTGCACATGCTCAGTAATGTTGGGGAGGAGCGGAGAGCGACCAGGCACATGGCTAATTAATATTCACTGCACTCAGTGACGTGCAGTGTTTACTTCCTGGAGCGACCGGGCGGGACCACGTGATGCCGCATGCGTCCAAGAGTACGCATCACGGACGCCAGAGTAAGCTGCACAACGCGGCTCACTCTGAAGTCCACATCAGAGAGTACCAGGCGTTGCGTTAGGGGCACGTTATGCGACCATAACATCCCCTAAAACGCAACGTCCTACTGTGAAACCAGCCTTAAGGTATTATAGGCAGAGGATCGGCAGGACAACCAGGCACTGTGCATTATTTAAAAGTAAATAAACATGTCAGCCTTCATATCCCTCTTACTTTGGGTTGCCTTTAAAACCGCCCACCCTCCTTAAAAAACGCAACCTGTGTAGAAGGGCGCCCACTATATGATCTGCGACTACAAATAGCTGGCACAAGCACCTGCCAGCTATTTAGCTGGAAAACAAAAAATTGAGTAATAATTGAATAGTGTATGGATAGTGTAAGAACAACATAGGATTGCCATGAATGGTGTCTGAACCTTGATCTCAAGAGGTAGAATTGTTTTAAGTGATCTTAAAATTCAGCAATTTCTGCATATGACTGTTGATTTTATATTACCTTGAACATTTTTTCAATATCTGTGTACTTGGTCTTCAGAAATTCTCCCCAGGACGTTAGGTTACAGTATGTGAGTACCCCTCCTAGCTTGAGCAAGCGATGAGCATGACCCTATGGACAAAATAAATAAATTAGCATTTCCTATTATGATGGACACAGACACAGATCTATGCAATATAAGAGCCCACCATAATCTATTTAAATTTATATTGAATCTAATCCTTAGGCCTCGGACACCCATAAAAGGAATGTTGCCCGGCAGGGATAAGGACTTGATCTGTTGGGTAACAGTTTGAGGATTGAATTGTACAGACGCATCACTAGCCAGCAGGCCAGCAACATGTTCTGTTACTATGCAGGAGGAGGTTGATGGCACAGCCCGCAATGGAACAAGCGGGTCAAGGAAAAACATTGCCTTTGACCAGTGCTTGGCCAATTCGATCTGCCAAAGTGGACTGACCGGCGACACATCAAGGTGGGTCAAAGGGCTGCTGTATACATGCTAAATTCTCACCATCTGGTGTGTGTGCAAACCTTAATGGGACACAGTTGTTGGTAATACTGTACAATCGGTGTGTAACTGCTGTGTGTATACCATTTTTAAAGTGGAATATAACCCAGCATTTCATCTTTGCTCTACAACATTATTTACAGCATATTAAATGCAACAAACATTTTTTTTAACTAGACCAGCATTTGAAGGGTTACACACAGAGCTTGAAAGTTCAGAGTAGTGAAATGTGGACGCATCTGAACTTTAGATAATGTTATCTTGTGTTTACTTAAATGTATCAAGTGAGGAATGTGACACATTCTCTGACTGTGGAGAAGCAGCTCAACACAGACAGAGTCAAAGCATGTCTTGCCTTCACTACATAATGAATAAAACCAGTTATTAATAAAATGCTAAGTCAGCTCACAAAGCAAAAAAAAATGTACTTTTGGGAACCTATAATATCTAAAAGAATTATAATACTTATGCACAAATGCAAATATGATAACCGTATGGCATATAAAAAGTAGGAAAACACATTTTTATTGAATATTATGTCAGGGTTTTAAACTGCTTTAACCCTCCTGGCGGTATGAAAAATTCCGCCAGGAGGCAGCGCGGCAGTTTTTTTTTTTTTTTTTTTAAATCATGTAGCGAGCCCAGGGCTCACTACATGTTAGCCGCTGCTCAGGGATTTCCTGGAGGGCTTCCCCCGTCGCCGTGGCGACGGGGCGGGATGACGTCACCGACGTCAGGGACGTCGTGACGTCATTGGGAGTCCCGATCCACCCCTCGGCGCTGCCTGGCTCTGATTGGCCAGGCAGCGCACGAGGTCTGGGGGGGGCGCGCGCCGCAACGGATAGCGGCGATCAGGCGCGGGGCGGCGGCGATCAGTGTGCTGGTGCAGCTAGCAAAGTGCTAGCTACGTCCAGCAAAAAAAAATTTAAGAAAATCGGCCGAGCAGGGCCGGAGAAAACCTCCTGCGCGGCTTACCCCGAACTATGTACGGGGTTACCGCCAGGAAGGTTAAGCTACTCCTTAGATAACTTTTTTTCACAAAACGATCATTACTAATCACTTTGATTGACAGTCTAGGATTGCTTGTTGTACATACACATAGCTCGGCTCCCTATTCTATAGAGAGGGAAAAAAGCAGGAGGAGCAGGGGATGGTCAATTGCATGCTCGACAATACAGTCGACCAAGCATTCTTCATGTTGGCTGAGGGGGAGGCTGTTGGCATCATGGGTCACCTGTACACAATTATATTTGTGTAAGAATCAAAGGAGTGCCTGTAGCTTCATGCTGGGTTCACATTTATGGGGACTACATGCGAATGACAAGTCATTTAATGCACTCATTCACATGCAGGAAAAAAATTCAGTGATGATTTTTTTTTTTTTTTATACACGGTGCTATCTACTTTACAATTGTTAGCTATTTTGTCTAGCCAGGTGTGTTGTAAGGAACATGAATGCACATAGTGTGCAGGAAAATGATGTGAGCATTGCCTGTTTGCTGCTAGTGTGAACTTACTCTCACTGGTTAAAGTGCAGGGCTACAAGGAACAAAGCAAGGTTCCTGTCCCAACAAGGTGATTCCACATGGAACAGATTTTGAATACTATAAACAGATTGGCTATTATTCATAAAAGTGTGTTCGGTAAAAAAAAATCTGGGCGGGAAAATACAGCATTTAGTATTTTAGACCTTTGTGTGCTAATTCATAAAGATTTTCACAGCTGCCTTTGAAGTTCGGTAAATTACTGCAGCCCATTGAGCGGTACAGCAGAAGTGTGGCGATATCTCTCTTTTGTTACAAACTCTAATTACGGTTCCCTGCACAGACTTGCAGAGACTTCAGCTCCCTGCACAGATGACTCACACAGACTTCGGCTCCCTGCACAGATGACTCACACAGACTTCGGCTCCCTGCACAGACTGACTCACACAGACTTCGGCTCCCTGCACAGACTGACTCACACAGACTTCAGCTCCCTGCACAGATGACTCACACAGACTTCGGCTCCCTGCACAGATGACTCACACAGACTTCGGCTCCCTGCACGGATGACTCACACAGACTTCGGCTCCCTGCACGGATGACTCACACAGACTTCGGGCTCCCTGCACAGACTGACTCACACAGACTTCGGCTCCCTGCACAGACTGACTCACACAGACTTCGGCTCCCTGCACAGATGACTCACACAGACTTCGGCTCCCTGCACGGATGACTCACACAGACTTTGGCTCCCTGCACAGACTGACTCACACAGACTTCGGCTCCCTGCACGGATGACTCACACAGACTTCGGCTCCCTGCACAGACTGACTCACACAGACTTCGGCTCCCTACACAGACTCGCAGAGAATACGGCTCCCTACTTTGCTCCTATCCGCATGCTTATCGCCTCCTCCAAGCAAGCTGTATTCTCCATCCCAGCAAGCAGTTTTCTCCATCCCAATACCGCCTGCTCTAATCTTTATGACTTGACATCATGTGACATGTGTAGAGATAATCACTGCACAAGGCGGTAATTTACCTCACTGCTCTGTAATTTGAGCTTTTCATGCGGTAACAGCTTTTATGAATTGACATTTTGCTAAGGGCTCTTTCACATTAGGGCAGATTTTCTGCGTTTCAACGCAAGGGATAAAGTTTGCGTTACCCAAGGTGAAATGAAAGTCCATAGACTTTCATTTTAGCTTTCACATATAACGCAGCCTTTTTGTGCGTTGCGTTACACTGCATCCAGGCGCAGTTTTTCGGCCAACGCTAGCTTTATGCGTTACAATGTTAGTCAATGTAAAACGCACACTATGCGCGTTTTTAATCCGTTAACGCAGGCAATCAGTCCCAGAATGCAACAGAGGAACAATGTAGAAAGTTGAAAACTAAAAGAAAAAAAAATTACCTGCGTTTTCCTATGTCCTGTAACGCATTGAAAACAGATTAAAAACGCACACTCACTGCAGTGCAACGCATATCAAAACGCATTAAAAAGCATACAACAAAACGTATGCTTTGAGCGTTCTCCAACGCAAGCTCTGATGTGAAAGATCCCTAGTGTTTAGGAAAGTCAGCTGTTTTCAGCATTACCGCATGCGGTAATGCTTTATGAATGATAGCCATTGTGTAGGTTAGCTCTAAAATTGGCCAATCATTAGCCAATCAAAATCGGATGTGTGTACTCGTCTTAACAGGATGTGGTAAAATCCCTTCAACAAGGACATACATACAAATGATACTTTTTTATAGCAGAAGAATTAAAGCCCTGATTTGAATTGTAATGCTGTGCCTGGGACCATTACAGCCAGTTTATGTAAAAGCCATGAAGAACTCACACAGGAAGGGAAGGAAAATCTCCCCAGTTGGGATATAGCAGTAAAACCCAAGCCAGGTACTAAGCCCCTCCCACACTAACCATAGCTAAAATATTTTGCCGGCATTTGTGTTCATCTGTTTACACAACTACATTTTGAAGCTTGTAAGTAAAATGTGTACCTTGATAAAGTTAAACTGATGTGTATGCCATGTCTCTTCTGACAGGGGATAGGTGTCGTAGAGAATTCCTGGAAAGAGATACAGGGTTAGCAGCAGAAGTGAATTCGGTAAATCCTGTGCAAAGAAACTGTCCATACTAACTTACCATCAAAGTGTCCATCTGGCAATGTTGGCACCACATCTTCCCAAAGTCCTTTCAGTGGGACAATCTACAAAGAAACAGCTATTGGTCAGTTTTGTACTATTGCTTTACTGTACTCCTATCTATAAGGTAGCACATGCTTTGTTTTATTGTTGGTAGCATGTAGCAAAGATTAGAGGTTTTCTGCTGTACAAATTATCAGCCAAATTATATGAGTTTGATATCAACAGCATAAACAAAGGATAGCTGACACTCCACCCTACATGTAGTGAGAGGTACAATGCATGCTATGCCTTGTAACACAGATCACATGGTAAAAGGCACATACTGTACATTTTTATCACAAACCGCAGGGCAGAGATCTCAGAATCCAGCAATGTTTAGTTTCAGGAAAGCATATGACTTCCCTCATCAGCCATACTACATAAAATTGCTTCTTTAGAGGACCACGGTTACGAAAAAATATAATAGTTTAAAATACATATATAGAAGATGTAAATTTATCCCACAGTAAAATGCACTATAAATTACTTTTCTCGCATGTTGCTGTCTGTTACAGCAGGTAGTCAAAATGTGACACTTTTTAGACTAGTGACCAGTCCGTCCTTTAAGGGCTCGTTTCCACTGTTGCTGTGCGGAATCGCCTGGATTCCACCGCGGACGAAATCGCATGCGAATGCGTTTCTGCATGCGGTTTTCCCCGCGATTTCGCATGGCTAAGAAGCAGGCGAATTTAACCATGTCACTGCCTGTGTAAATTTCCATAACATTACATGCGAAATCGTGGGGAAAACCGCATGACAAAGCCGCATGCGATTTCCCTATTAAAAGCATTGCGGGCGATTCGCCCGCATTCCAGCCGCACGCGAAATCTGACGGCTCTGCCGTGCAGATTTCCCCCGCACACCAAAACGCACCCGCACGACGCACAAGTGGAAACCATCCCATCCACTTGTATTGCCTATGTGAATCCGCATGCGGTGCCTGCATGCGGATTCGCTATAGTGGAAACGAGCCCTTAGGGAGGATTCTCAGTACTTTCTTTATTATTTACACAGCCTCTCCCAGGAAAAGGGTCTATATAAAGACAATGCTTTGTACACTTAATTGAGTAACTGCCGTTAAGTAAGGCCCCTTTTACACCTAATCAGTTGCTCTAAGTTATAACTGAAAGAAAACTGATTTTCAAAGTAATGCCCATGTTTTCCTATGGCACAGTTCCCACTATATGCATTTTAACTGAAAGCTTTTTCACAATGCACTGCTATGGAAAAAACGCATACTAGCGCATACCAACTGATTAAGTGTAAAAGGAGCCCAAGGCTCTTTTAAAACTATGAACATTTATTGTGTTTCAAAGTGATTGCTATGCATTGGCGCCACAATGGAGTTGTATTGCAGGTGTGATGTGACCATATAGTGAGGCATACAGTGCAACACTGCTACTGTAAACGCACGTTACCCACTGCATGCAGTGTGTTATCCCAACGGAACGCATCACACTGCACTCATTGTGATAGCCCTATAGGAATACCATTGCATCATGTTGTGGTGTGTTGATATTGTCAATTGTGATGTGACGCAATGGATATACTGTTAAGGGAGCCTATGTGTTTTTAAAAATAGAGAAAACTCTGAGAAAATTTAACATTATTCAAGAATACACCGTTCTAAAAAGCATAGGTTAAAATTATGAAAGGACAAAGCCGATCATGCATTCAGATTTGGATGCATGAAAAAAACACTTCAAGGACAAGTGAACTAAGAGGTATATGGAGGGGGCCATATTTATTTCCTTTTAAGCAATACCAGTTGCCTGGCTATCCTGCTGATCCTCTGCCTTGAATACTTTTAGCTATAGACCCTGAACAAGCATGCAGCAGATCAGGTGTTTCTGACATGTTGATCAGATCTGATAAGATTAGCTGCATGCATGTTTTGGTGCGATTCAGACAGTACCGCAGCCAAATAGATCAGCAGGGCTGCCAGGCAACTGGTATTGTTTAAAAGGAAATAAATATCCGCAGTAGGCCCAGACAGACGCGACTGAGCTAGTTATCTGGGCTGAATGGCAGATCGCAGTAGGACTGTGTAGGACTCAGACGAGCTTATGGGGCTGGAGTAAGCCCCAGGTAAGCATCAAATCTTTAGCATTTGATGTCTTTGTTTTACTTTAAGGGCACCACCTTTGACATGGGAGACAAGAGTTTGAATCCTAACTAGAGACAGTACCTATTCAGTAAGGAGTCCAGGGTAAGGCTCCCTAACATTGCAGCGCTTCCCAGTAGCTGCCGATCTTGAGTGCTTTGGGTCCGACAGGAGAAAAGCACTATACAAATGTTCGGATTATTATTATTATTATTTAAACACACATGTATTGGATTCTTTAAAAAAAACACACAAAAAAAAACACAACTTTAGAGGTGTTCTTTCAATGCAAACATTATATATCTCTATAATGTAAAAATTCATCTCTCTTCACTACTTGTAACACTTCCCTATATTTGCTGATAGTGCGTTTCCCATTTAGCAGCTTTGCTCGCTACCCCTCACACACACTGCTGCTGCACTTTGACCACTTTTTGTTGATTCCAGATAAACACAGTATCTTTAAGGTCAACCCTCTCTATATATACTTGCATCCATGAACCCAGATTTCAGTCACAGTTGTGTGCAGTGACCTACAATCCCACTGCCTAAACATGTGACATTGCCAAATATGGACATTAACCTGCTGACCTTCTCATTTAACTGTCACTTCTAGCAAGCCCGGCACTGAGGCAGGTTTATTAAAGCCCCTACAAGGAAAATTGGAGCAATGCAAGTGGAAAAGTTGCACAAAGCAACCTGTCAGAGAGGCAAAGAGAAAAAAAATATTAAACCTAACCTATTATAGACATACACTATTGAAATCTGCATCTTGTTTGCAGCCGCTTATTTCTGCCAGGATGTACATTTCAATAGCCTAGCCTCATGCGCTCCTGCCACGACCGCGCTTCCACCACCGCTACACTCGGGCCATGGGCGTCCGCAGAAAATTTTCCAGGGGGGGGGGAAGAGGAAGTACCGCGGCGCGTGCTGAAAATTGGGGTTACGTTGTGTGGCCCATGTAGTGTGCCAAAAAATGGGGCTACGTCATGCGCCGAAACATGGGTGTGGTCATGGACCAGAATGTGGGTATGGTCGCCGGTGGAGACAAGTTTACATGAACTTAGCAATGGTGGGACATTAGATTAGGACAGTGGTGGTAAACCTTTTGGAGGCCAAGTGCCCAAACTGCAACCCAAAAGTCACTTATCTATCACAAAGTGCCAACAGCAATTTAAACTAAATACAAACGTTTTAACTCATACATGAACATTATGGAAAATCCAAGTTGAAAATAAACTGTGAAGATAAACAATTTCATCCACCCTACTCCTGAAAAAAACGTATTCATTTTTTTAGAACCTCCCAGTTTTATTTTCTGTTTTAAAAAGCTGAAAAAGTAGGTTTAATGCTATTGTCTCATATGATGATGATTCAGCTTTTTCCATAGTCTTGCAGTTAGCAATCATGTGACCCCCAACAAGACAAATTCAGCAATCATGAGGCCCCTATCAAGACAAATTCAGCAATCGTGAGGCCCCCAACTTGACAAATTCAGCAATCGTGAGGCCCCCAACAAGACAAATTCAGCAATCATGAGGCCCCTATCAAGACAAATTCAGCAATCATGAGGCCCCCAACATGACAAATTCAGCAATCGTGAGGCCCCCAACAAGACAAATTCAGCAATCATGAGGCCCCCAGCAAATCATGAGGCCCCCAACAAGACAAATTCAGCAATCAAGTTGCCCCCAACAAGACAAAAATTAGCAATCATGAGGCCCCCAACAAGACAAATTCAGCAATCATGAGGCCCCCAACAAGACAAATTCAGCAATCATGAGGCCCCAACAAGACAAATTCCGCAATCATGAGGCCCCCAACAAGACAAATTCAGCAATCTTGAGGCCCCCAACAAGACAAATTCAGTAACCATGAGGCCCCCAACAAGACAAATTCCGCAATCATGAGGCCCCCAACAAGACAAATTCAGCAATCTTGAGGCCCCCAACAAGACAAATTCAGTAACCATGAGGCCCCCAACAAGACAAATTCAGCAGTCATGAGGCATATAAATAGACAGCATTTCACATAAATAGGCAGAATGCCCCCTTAATATGGGAGACACCTCTCACCTGGCTTCTGAATTTTCCTCTACTGGCTGCTGTGCTTGACTGGCCTGGCAATACTGTTTTTGGATGGCTTGGGGATGATGTGTGTGCCGAAAAGGCCTGGCAGTGATGCTGTGGCCTGGCTGGGGGTGATGCTGGGCTGGCCTGGCTGGCGGTGATGCTGGGCTGGCTAGCCTGAATAGTTTAGGTAGTGACAGGTGCCCCCTAGTTTAGGTAGCGCCAGGTTCCCTCCAGTTTAGGTAGCGACAAGGCCCTCAGTTTAGGTAGTGACAGGGCCCCCCAGTTTAGGTAGTGACAGGTGCCTCCTAGTTGAGTTAGTGCCAGGTGCTCTCCAGTTTAGGTAGCGGCAGGGCCCCCAGTTTAGGTAGTGACAGGGCCCCCAGTTTAGGTAGTGACTGGGCCCCCCAGTTTAGGTAGTGACAGGTGCCTCCTAGTTTAGGTAGTGACAGGTGCCTCCTAGTTTAGGTAGTGACAGGTGCCTCCTAGTTTAGTTAGTTAGTTACAGGAGCCCCCGAGTTCAGGTAGTGACAGGGACCCCACAGTTTAAGTAGTGACAGGAGCCCCCGAGTTCAGGTAGTGACAGGAGCCCCCCACCCCAGTTTAGGTAGTGAAAGGGACCTCACAGTTTAGGTAGTGACAGGAGCCCCCCAGTTCAGGTAGTGACAGGGACCCCACAGTTCAGGTAGTGACAGGAGCCCCCCAATTCAGGTAGTGACAGGGACCCCCCCCAGTTCAGGTCCTGACAGGGACCCCCCCCCCCCCCCCCCCAGTTCAAGTAGTGACAGGGACCCCCCCCCCCGTTCAGGTCGTGACAGGGACCCCCCCCAATTCAGGTAGTGACAGGGACCCCCCCCAGTTCAGGTAGTAACAGGAGCCCCCCCAGTTCAGGTAGTGACAGGGACCCCCCAGTTCAGGTCGTGACAGGGACCCCCCCCCCAGTTCAAGTAGTGACAGGGACCCCCCAGTTCAGGTCGTGACAGGGACTCCCCCCAGTTGTGACAGTGGCGGGGAAGGGGGGGGGGAGACTTCGCCCCCTTCCCTCACCTTGGGACTCACCCTTCCTCGGTCCCCCCTCCATAATGCTGCGGCTGGCAGCGGGCGGCAGTGGAGTGGAACTCTTCCTCTCCCTAAGCGAGAGGGAGATCTGTGCGTCGCTGGTCTGACGTCACTGACCAGACCAGCTGCGCACAGAACCTTCCTCGCGAGCAGGAAATAGAGAAAGTGTTCTGCTGCGCTGCGCCCGCCGCTGACTTATGGAGAGGGGAACAAGTAAGGGGGAGCCCCAAGGTGAGGGAAGGGGGGGATGTCCCCCCTTCTCCACCGCTATGCCTGCTGCTCCCCCTTCACTGCGCTGAGTCGGGTGGGGGGTAGTGAGGGGCACTGCCACTGATTCGGCAGGGGGGGGTCGGCCAGAGGGGGCAGCGGGCGGCCAGGAGGAGGCAGGCGCCCCAATTTGCCATACGTGCGGACGCCCATGCACTCGGCCCTCTAGTGACAACTGAGCTCCGTGCGCAGTGATCACTGTAAGCCAATCAGAGTAATCGAAGAAGGGAAAGAAGAACCCTGGTCCTTATGCTGGGGATACACGGTACGTTTGTTTTATCAATCGAGCTGCTGATGGCTCGATTGATAATTTCCGACATGTCCGGTACCCCGCCGGATCGATTCCGCACTCGATACCAGCGGGCAGGACAATAGAAGAAACGAGTGCAAGATAAGAAGCCGCCCACGGGGACGAGCGGGAATCGATCCGGGCGCCCGCGGGGACAAGTGAGGACGCGCCGGAATCTATCGAGCGGCTCGATACACGGTACAAAACGTACCATGTATCCCCAGCATTAACCTGCTGGGCGGTCTGGACGAGCTCAGCTCGTCCAGTACCGCCGGAGCCTGCCGCTCAGGCCCTGCTGGGCCGATTTGGCTCAAATAAAAAGCAGCACACGCAGCCTTCACTTTGCCAGCCGCGTGTGCTGCCTGATCGCCGCCGCTCTGCGCCGATCCGCCGCGAGCAGCGGCGAAAGAGGGTCCCCCCAGCCGCCTGAGCCCAGCGTAGCCGGAACAAAAAGTTCCGGCCAGCGCTAAGGGCTGGATCGGAGGCGGCTGACGTCAGGACGTCGATGACGTCACTCCGCTCGTCGCTATGGCGACGATGTAAGCAAAACAAGGAAGGCTGCTCATTGCGGCCTTCCTTGTTTATTCTGGGCGCTGGAGGCGATCGGAAGAACGCCTCCGGAGCGCCCTCTAGTGGGCTTTCATGCAGCCAACTTTCAGTTGGCTGCATGAAATAGTTTTTTTTTTATTAAAAAAAAAACCTCCCGCAGCCTCCCTGGCGATCTTAATAGAACGCCAGGCAGGTTAAAGAGGAACTTTAACCAAGGAGTGAACATCTTTCCAATCAGTAGCTGATACCCCCTTTCCCACGAGAAATCTTTACCTTTTCTCGAATAGATCATCAGGGGGGTCTGTGTGGCTAATATTGTGGTGAAACCCCTCCCACAGTGTGATGTCATGACCATGGTCTGTGTGACATGTTGCATTATGGGAAATAACGGCTTTTTCCAGCTGCCAAGCAAGCAATATCTACCTTCATGCATAGAACTCTCAGTAACGAACATTCTGTATAGATCACCTGGCAGAACTAACAAAGTCACCACCAGTGATAGATTTCAAAATGTAAGACAGGGAGAGGAGCAATTTCACATTAGGCAAACACTGACTAAATAATCCATAAATGAATATTGTTAAAAATAAGCAATTTTATTCATTATGTTATTTTTACTACAGTTCCTTTGTAACATGCCCTTAAATACTTTATAATTTGAATAGCATAGGGAGAATCATCTTAGAAGAGTGATCCTCTATAGTACTTATTATTGTATTTTTGTTTTTTTAACAATCAAGCTCAATAAAGTATTCCAGTGGCAAGTGCTTCATTTTTTTACCATAATTATGTATAAATGATTTAGTCAGTGTTTACTCATTGTAAAATCTTTCCTCTCCCCGATTTACATTCTGACATTTATTACAAGGTGACATTGTTACTGTGGGCAGGTTATGTAGCTGCTCCTAGCTGTTTTGGCTGTTAGAGACAGCTGTAAACAGCTAATTCCTGTCTGTGAACATTGTTACATTGTGGCAGTTTGCCCAGAGTACCGCGGTGCTCAGAGCTTCTTGTGGGAGGGGTTTCAGCACAAAATCAGCCATACAGCGCCCCCTGATGGTCTGTTTGTGAAAAGCATTATATTTCTCATGTAAAAGGGGGTATCGGCTACTGATTGGGATAAAGTTCAATTCTTGATTGGAGCTTCTCTTTAAGAACTGAACTCAGTATAGTCTTCAGTTGTGCCATCACCTGTTAAATTTTAGAGTTTTTTTTTATTTTATATATACACAAATTTATCAAAAGCTGTAAGCCAGGACAATTGGTGCAAAGCTTGTGTGGAATTGGAGCAGATGCCACAATCAAGAATGCTGATCAATCATTGCATGCAACTTCTCCACTTTTGCATGAGTTTTGCTCCTATCTTCTTTGTGCTGGTTTCGATAAAACTGCCCCATACACAATTCCAGCAGATTCACTTTTATCAAAAATCTGACAGTGATCACTTGACTCCCACAAGCTATTCAATAATTCATTCAGCTCAGATCAATTTCACATACAGCACAGTCGTGATTTTTAGTGATAAGGCAGTAGGGGGAGGTGTAACAAGGAATACTTGCAGCATAGTTATGTAGATCAGTATAAAGCAAGCAGAACTAAAATCTGATCAAAATGGAATGGCACCAGCCACTACCCAAAGTAAAGATACATTTATGTCACCCGAATGATTGCTTGTGCCGATTATGTTTTTATACATCATTGATAACTTCCACAGAGCTTCACGGAGTACATAGTCTTGTCACTAACTTTCCTTCATAGTAGCTCTCCATCCCTGAGGCTGTACACAGACGAAGCAGGTATTGTCGGTGCTAGCACAGCCTCGAATTTGGGTGCCCTAATAGCCAGACCCTTAATCAGGGGGAGAGCTTAGGTAACACATGTGTGCAGACTACCAACATGTACTGTTGCAAAGGGAAGGGGGGGTACACCTGGGACAGCAGGAATGCTATCCACCACACCAAAAATGTCATCCATTTTGATAATTTCAGGTGACAGTCTGATCTCAGTCCAAATTAGGCCTGAACAATAAATCGAATTTTAATTGGAATCACAATCACCAAGCTCACAATTTCGGAATCGTCAAAGTGGCAATTTCTGCGATGACGTTATTTCCACATGGGGAAGTTTGAAAAAGCTTCAAACTTCCCCAAATCCCAGTGCGTGCGGCCCGCAGCATTGGCAGTGTTGGACATACTTTCTGACAGGAGTCGAAACGCTTTCCATCCTCTCTCGCCGTCTGCCAGCTCTTGTGCATGGCATACTTCCTGGTTCCTGTATGTCACATGACATACAGGAAGTATGCCGTGTATTAGAGCCTGGGTATCGCTGGACTCTTGCTGGAAGGTATGTCCAGCACAGCTGCTGAAGGTATGTCCAGCGCAGCTGCAGATTGGGGGCACAGAGACACAGAGTGGGCACATAGAGAGAGAGAGAGGGACAGAGAGGCACAGAGGGGGAACAAAGCTTGATTTGAAGGAAATCGTAAATAAAATCGAAATCGTGATTTTGGACAGAAATCGCTCAATTCAATTTTTTCCCTAAAATCGTTCAGGCCTAGTCCAAAAAATAACCCATGTCTTCTGCAACTGACAAAACTAATCTACTAATCTGTTGGCTGTGCTGGACTTTTTTAGGCCATTTACAATTTTATACTCCAACAACAGGAGGGTTCCTACTCCTCTCCCCCTCCCCTCAGCGTATGTCATATGCTGTGCATACTCAAGACAATAACTGGATCATGCTTTGCAAGGTCTGAAAGCCGTCGAATGTACTGTATATACAGTATTATAATAGAAACCTGTCGGTACTTTCTGCTGTGGGAAAACGTCCACTGGGAACATTTAGGGGAAAAGGGCCAAACCGTCATCTCAGAAAGAAGCTGAATAATTAGTCATTCACATAAATGACATGACAGACATACTACAAATACTTAGGTTTTATGAATTAACTAAGATCAATTACCTACTGAGTCTAACATAAGCATGCATGTCTCACTGTCAGAATCTAAGTTCTATATAGTGCAAACCATTTCATTTGTTTGAATGAAACAAGTGACAGGTTTACTATCCTGTGTACTGTCCACCAGTGATGTGCAGTGTCTCAACTTGAATTAGGGATACATAGCTTCTAAGGTCCTTTAGGTACTAACTAAGTGACCTGCTTACAGTTCATCTCTAGGATCTAACCTTATGTGGTTGGAGTTTGGCCCATTCTTGTAACCGCTGGAAGACTCCATCGTTGCACTCTATGATCCAATGTTCTTCAATGTTATATTCTTCCACCTTAGTGGCTGCTATTGCCATTCCAAAGCCAATCTCTAACACTCGTCCTCCTGCACACAGAGATGTAGGTCAGCAGATACAAATAGCCAGATCAACTCAGAACAAATGCAATTGTTTTCAGAATAATCCTTATTTAAATTTGTAAAGCACAGTCAATTTCTGCAGTATTGATATCTATATGCAGGTCTCCTGGTTTTCTATTTTTCAGATTAAGCCAGGGATCACAGTTGAGTAAAATGCATGTAGTCTCCCCAAATGCTGAATGGCACCAGATGTGACAGCCCAGGTTAGTCAATGGGTTGGTTCACACTTAGTGCATAATTTCCACTAGGTACCGTGTCTGTTTCTGAATCGGACCTGTGCTGCTGCAAAGCTGTTAGAAGATAGTGGTTCCCACATGCAGGAAAGAAAAACTTGCTGTATACTGTACACTGCTTTCCCGCATTACCCTTCACAATCAGGACTAGGGTTGTTTCCAGCACATACTAAATGGGAATACTCCCCAAAGCAAATATTCTGCTTCTAACAATACAAAGGGCTATGCACAGAATATATACAGTATAATTAGGAAATAAGGCTGAGCTGAACTAAAGTGTAAATAGTGGTATTTCTGAGTATTTATGTTTTAGAAACAAAGTACATTTGTAATGTTATGCTAGGTACACACTATGGGCTCGATTCACAAAGCGGCGATAACTCAGTTATCACGCCTAAAAGACTTTAGGCGTGATAAGCTTTGCACCACTGAGTTAGCACGTTTTGTGCTCTTTATCGCGCGCAAAGTTCCGCGCGCAATCGTGCAACTTAGCGCGCAGCGCCCATAGGGTTTAATGGGCACATCGCGCGAACTGCACCGTGCATCAGGCGATTGCGCGTGCAAAACTTTGCGCGCGAGTTTCATTTTATCACGCCTAAACTGAGTTTAGGCGTGATAAGGGGCTTTTCACAGGCGTGCAAACACTTTGCACCGCTTTGTGAATCAGGCCCTATGAGATTTTCTGGCATATTTACTGTCAGATCGATTATTTCTAACATGTTCGATCTGATTTCCAATCATTTTCCATTTATTTATATCGGAAACTGATCGGAAATCGATTGGAAATCAGATCGGACATTTTGCAAATAATCGATCTGACAGTAAATCTGCCAGAAAATCTCATAGTGTGTACCTAGCATTATACCGCTGCCATTGTAAAAATGATCAGAGTGGGTAGCAGACATCTTTATTTTTTTTTTTGTGCTCTAGCGATCCTCCAACTTCAATAATGGACTTAGAACAGCTTCTAGTGTTCTGCAACCAGTAGCAGTGTAACTAAAAGAAAATAAATACCCCAGTCTACAAGTAACCCAAGATCTTGCTACATTCATAACAAATAGAACTGGAAATAAATACCCCAGTCTACAAGTAACCCAAGATCTTGCTACATTCATAACAAATAGAACTGGTGTATTTTGGCACGTCTTTAATTACTATAAAATAGTTCTTGTGGCCCAATATCGTGTGATAGTGTGAACATTGCAGCTTCCTCAGACTACCAAACTAAAATGCCTGGGTCGATCTCACAGGTTGAATACACATAGTAGTGCATATCAGGGGCGTAGCAATAGGGGTTGCAGAGGTTGCGACCGCATCGGGGCTCTTGGGCTAGAGGGGCCCAGTTGGGCCACCCCTCAACAACAGTATTATCTCTTTATTGGTCCTATGCTGGTAATAATCACTTCTATAAATGCTTTGAATGATAATAATCATTAACAAGCTGTTCTCCATCCCCTTCTTGCACCTCTGACACTGTAGTTGCCATTGGCAGGTTTTGGTGTGCCGTATTGATTCTTATGTATAGAGTGCTTAGGGGGCCCAATGTAAACTTGCACCAGGGCCCACAGCTCTTTAGCTATGCCACTGGTGCATATGTTTTCTTCTTACAGAATAACTAGCATGAAAATGTTCTTTCAAGGAAGGACTGAAAAAAAAAGGTGTCCCGAGGCCCCCCTCCCTCCTCCATCCAGCTGTCACCAAATATACACACACAGCAGCTATATTTAGCTCTCTGCAGATTGCTGGACAGCGTGCACTAGGGATGGCACACATGTTCCATGTGCCATTCATAAGAAGTTAGGCAACTTCGCAGAACATATTACCAGGAATTTTACAAATATTGTACATGATTAGTATAATGCCAGTCTTTTCCACATACCTTTACTTGCTGCTACCCCAGCTAGGCTGTGCATGTAGGGGGTCTCCCACCTCTCCATCACAGGCTTGCCCAGGATTTCCAGGTGGGTGTCTGCCTCATTGTACCCGGCATTTGCACCTTTCCAGGAAGATTTGCAGGTTTCCCCTTCCGAGAAAATCTTTTCTGCAGACATGGCTGTTATAGTAGTGCAGCTGGGGCAACTTGGAGAGACAGCTCAGCAGACTCGGCTCGGGGGATATAGAGATCAGGGCAGTGGGCGTGGCCTGCACCCTGCAAATGAATGGCACACTAGGTGGGCCGTCCGTTAGTTAAAGGGGCAGAGTACAGCAAAAATGCAGGCTACTCGGATTTCCTTAGTAGCTTGTTTCTATAACACAACCCTTGGTACACAACCCTTCACAGCATTAGGAGAAAGGGCTTACATTAAGCCTCATCTACACGGTACAATTTTCCATCAGATCAACAAATCTATTAGAAAATTTCCAACCGGTCCAATCGGATTGCGATAGATTTTGCAACAGATTTTGGGTACTTCATTCTATCACTGCAAAACTATCGCAAAATTTGATCAGAAACAATTTGGACGTCTACACACGATGCAATTTCTAATCAGATCACCAGTCGATCTGATGGAAAATTGTACCATGTAGATTAAGCTTTAGGAGGACTGGGCTTTGAGCGCCCGATAGGAGAGAGAGCTGTTATCACTGAACACAAAGTAGTCGCTTTCATTGCCTCAGGTCAGGGTCTGTATGATTTTCCGTGCGATAGATGGATCCGATTGATAAATCCGTCATGTCCGATATTGCTCCCGATCGTTTCTGCACTCGATTTCTCATAGCAGTGAATGGAAAAAGATAAGAAAAACGAATGAAGATAAGAGATTCGAGCGTAGAATCGAGTGCAGAATCGTGCGGAAAAAATGATCGGGTCGTAAAATCGCAGAGAAAATCTCACCGTGTGTACCCAGCATAAGACATTCCAAAGCCCAGTACTTTCTGCTGACTAAACTTGCATTAGGATGACAGGGCTTTAGCTGACAGAGAGGAGAAAGATCTATTAGAGGCTCGTACACACGCCATACTAAAGGCAACGACGGGGGATCGCTCAGAAACAGCCTTATCAGTCCGCCGACAGACTGTACACACGCTGTACTGTCTGCTGAAAACCCGCCCAGCGGGAGGTGCCGACAGACCCGTCGTTGGCTGCAGTCAGGCGTGTGTATGAGCCTTTAGCCTAACTGAACACAGACTACGTCCTTCCCTTGCTTTATTGCCAGGATCTGTATCTGAGCTATAAATTATCCTATTTAAATGACCTTTGTAAATGACAGCACTATCTAATATGTGTTGCTGTTCCTAATAGAAACTTGCTACTAAGGAAATCACAATAGCCAAAATTTCAATTTAGTGCCCCTTTAAAATATAAGCAAAGAGATTGTGGAGGCGTGGTGGGTGGGGACTGCAGGTTAGCGGCAGTGCAGATCTGACCACATAACTGTGCTCTACAGTATTACTAATGATGAATTATGAATACAGTATTACTAATGATGAATACAAAAAAAGTGTGCTATGTTATGTCAGTGTGGTGCTGAAAGGTGCAGAATTAACATAAAATAGTGGAGTTCTGCACATAACAGCCACTGTAATCAGTTTCCTAGAGGCGACAGGGGCTAGATAGAATTTCTGAGCTAAGCGGAGAGCTAGGGTGCGCCTCCTAGGTTCGGGGTCCTGCTGAAATCACAGGAGCTACATACCTGTATCTTCCTCCTCTTTCTGGTCACCACATCCATTATATCTGCCTCACCCAGTACCCAGTGCCAGTGGTCTCCCACTAAATACACTGATGTAGCTGCTGTAAGTGCTGATGTGAATATCAGAAAATGCAACCCAATTTAACCCTATTCTCACACAGAACAGTTATATTTTAAAGTGAATCTGTAGTGCAGATAAAAATAAAAAATAGATACTCGCCTAAGAAGTGGAAAGGCTCTGGGTCCTATAGAGTCTTCCTGGTCGCCTCAAGGTCCCCTTGTTTCCCCCCAGGCATCACCATTCAAATCTCCCGCTGTGGGAGACTTCTGGAGTCTTTGGAAGCACAAGGGGCGTAGCAATAGGGGGTGCAGCGGTAGCGACCGCATCGGGGCCCTTGGGCCAGAGGGGCCCCGAAGGGCCCTCCCTCAACTACAGTATTAGCTCTCTATTGGTCCTGTGCTCATAATAAGCACTTCTATATATACTTTGAATAGTGGTAATCATTAACAAACTGTTTCCCATCCCTTCCTTGCACCTCTGACTCTGTAGTTGCCATTGGCAGGTTTTGGTGCGCCGTATCAATTGCTATGTATAGAGTGCTTGGGGGGCCCCATTGTAAAACTTGCATCGGGGCCCACAGCTCCTTAGCTACGCCACTGGGAAGCACCCAGGCTTTCGAAGACGGGCGGCACTGTACTTCCATCTTCGGAAGCCAGAGTGCTTCCAAAGACCACCAAAGCCCGCTCAATGCATGTGGTTTATATTTGCACTACAGAATTAACTTTAAAGTATAACAGACAGGGGATCACTCAGCAGAACAGCCAGGCAATGTGCATTATTTTAAAGGAAATAAACATGTCAGCCCCAGCCTGCGGGGGAACTCAGGGACCGTGAGGAGACCGGGAAGGCTCTATAGGACCCAGAGTCTTCCCTCTCCTTAGGTGAGCATGTGCAGTATGCCCTGACTGGCCAAGCCAATGGAGCTTCTACCAGGCAAATGAGACACCGGGAGAGGACGGTGTGGGAGCGATCAGTGCATAGGGGGCTGGAAACTTTTATATTCTTACATCTTAGGTTTACTTTAAGTAATTCAGTTTGTAGCCTGGGCACCAAAATTCGGAATTTTGGCGCCCAGGCTGCAAACTGAATTCCTTACGGCACTATATTGACCTGAGGAAGCGGGCAGAGACCCGAGAAACCCGATATCTTTTTTTAATTGTGCTTGAATAAACCTCACTTGATCTAAACCCTTGTTTTTCTGGGTTAGTTCATCTGGAGAGGTAAGATACCTCATGTATTTATTTATGTCTTTATAACGTATACTATAAATAGATATTTATTTTTGGGCTCCTCCACCCTTCTTCATTGCCCATTACACCTTTGGAGATGTCCTTCACACTAGTGTGATGCCATCCAAAGCTAGTAAGGACCCCAGGAGAGCGACCGCCCGGTTCCTGCAGGACCTGGAGTACCGAGCGGGAACGGTGTTTTCCCCATAGGCGATATACAGTGGTTGCAGTTTCTGCAACCCACCTTTGTGAGTATAACTACTCTTGAAATATTGAGCTAATTTTATACTACTATACTGCACTATTTGGGTTCCTGGTCTTGTCTTTGTCACACAGGCAACCGCAGTTACCTCACTGTGACCTTACTTCTACAATAATTAACATTTTTTTTCAAAGCCGTTGTTATTAAAATGGAAAACTGGTATGTATGGCTCATCAGTATGTTAGGACCATCGCTGTGAGCTGTTTTGGGAGTATGTACTGATTTTCTTAGTCCTTTACTCTCTGGACAGCAATGTAGGCAAGTGTCAGCCAATGCAAATGCGTGTGTTCTCAGAATGTCTGAGTGATGCAAGATACTAAACTGTCTCTGTAGCTTTCAATTTCATCTCTTTCATTGCAGTGGACTTTGCTCTTCTAGGTGAACTTTGCATATTCCTGCTGATAAGGAATAATGTAAATGGGACACTGCAGCTGCTGATTCTGCTATGTGAACCCAGGTAAGGGATCAGTGTGCTGCATGTGCTAAACAGTAATAATCTTTTGATAATTAGTTACAGATAAGCATTTATAATACAACAAATACACAAGTTTTACTATATTTTAATACATTAGACAAAGACAAATAACATTTATATTGCGCTTTTCTCCTGGCGGAATCAAAGCGCCAGAGCAGCAGCCACTAGGACGTGCTCTATAGGCAGTAGCAGTGTTAGGCCAGAGCTGCGGCCACTAGGGGGCACTCTATAGGCAGTAGCAGTGTTAGGGAGACTTGCCAAAGGTCTCCTACTGAATAGGTGCTGGCTTAGGCAGAGCCGAGATTCAAACCCTGGTCTCCTGTGTCAGAGGCAGAGCCCTTAACCATTACACCATCCAGCCTCTACATTACATGCTTTGCTACCTGTTTTACATTCCAGTAATGTTATGTATATATCAGGAGTACATCATAGTATATATAAATGTTTTTAAAGCGATCTGAAGTGAAAATTAACTTAGGATATAATGAATTGTAAGTGTAGAACAGCTAAAGGGGTCCATACACTTAACGATTTTCCAGCCAGTATACCGCAGATTCGATCACTGTGATCGAATCTGCTGTGAAATCGTTGTACAAACACTGACCGAACGATCGATGTCCGTCCGAAATCGATAATTCCCGTTGATCCGTCGGTGCGGGAGATTTCGCTCGATCGCCGGCGGGTCGAGAGTGCGTCCATAGCGGTGTTCAAATGTCCGACGATGCAGTGCGGTGGAAGCGACGCACAGCATTGGTGTTGCCAGTTTTCAGTGTGAAAACGGTCTTAGTCAGCCTTATTTACATAAGTTTTATGCTTTTTTTGTATATCAGAACTTACTATAATGAGTTGATTAAGACAAGTTCAAGTAACCCTTGAGCCCAATTAAAGTACCCACTGGGGTACACATACCATGTGTTGTATTGTACAGTTTCAAAGATTATTTGAACATCTACTACCTGAAGGCTTAATTCACACTGTCACCATAAACTGTCCTTTTATCGAATCAGAAGCCAGCGGATAAACGGACATGTTTATGGATCCTATGCTAAGCATAGAATCCATTCAGATGTGTCCATTGCAAACAGATCCGTTCCTTCAGTTCTGGAGAGCGAAGTGCATGCCTGTACAGTATTCAATAATTCCAGACTCCACAGACACTAAGAATTCCGATGGACTCAATAGAGTAACCAAGCAGCTCGGGGTGACCCAAACCACTAGGAAAGTATAGGAGACTAAAAGAGACTGAAAAGTCCTCCTACTAAAAAGCAATGCTTGGTGTGATTTGCCTTTTTAAAACAGAAGTTACTTGAAAGCATATGAGAACGAACAGTGTTTGCTCTCACTAGGCTGATTACCATACACATTTCTGCACTGTTCCTGCCTGGAACCCACTACAAATCGCAATCGCTAGTGTTTTTAATGAGCGTTTTGTAAGCAATTTCATGAGCGTTTTCTGGCGATTTTGGTAGCGATTTTAAAAAAGTGTAAGCATTTTGCCAGCGATTGTGTAGTGATTAGCGGTTTTAATTCTGATTGGTCTTTTCAATTATTTAAAAATGTTTACAGTGTGCAGTAATTTAAAAACGCTAGCAAAATCGCTCTGTGTAGGTTTTGACGAGCAATTACGCCACAGTTTATATACTTTACATTGCAGAAACGATAAACGGTAAAAATGCTGCATGTCCTACATTAGCTGAGTGTTCAATCGCTAGCGTTTTGAATCGCTCCATAAACGCTCACAAAATCGCTCTAGTGGGTTCCAGCCCTCCTTCTTCTGCCTTCATATGTACTGTTAGCTGTAACCTTCTACCTTCTTCTGTCATCTACTTGTTGTGTCACCGCTTGTGTCTGCTACTGCCAGGGACAAGTGCCACAATATCAATACTCTAGCCTAGCAGAAGCATACTGCTGGGGCTCCCCATTGGACTGAGTGAAGCCAATAGCATTCCTACCTCCCCGCAATGCATGCCGAGAGATGCATGCAGCAATGCATGCCGAGAGATGCCGGGGGAGATGTACTCACATCTATGTACTACAGCTCCCAGCATGCATTGAGGCATGCATCTACCAGGATGCATTGTGGCCGGGATCAATCTCCAAAGGCCAAATCTTTGAACGGTCCACCTAGTTGCCTGCTGTCAGCCCGTAAATTCCGTGACTCGGCTGCGTGCACCACCAAATCACGCTCCTGCGGTTGCCAGTGTTCTACGCATGTGCAGTTCCTTAAGACTGTAACTTGGCTTTGCACAGAATGCTCCCGGCCACTAAAGCTAAGCGAAACGAAGGGGACTGGAGGGACAACGTGGGAGCAGATGAACTATAGGGGGCTGGAGGAAGTAAAAATCTTTCCAAATCCAAATCATCTCAGGTTTACTTTAAAAGGGGGGTTGAAATTCTATATATAATTAATTTACCATAAATAAAAAATTGACATCCTCACAATAGTTGTACTTAACCCTTAATACATTTTCCTGTGTATAAAGCCTGACACCATGGTAATTCTTTTTTTTTTTTGGAGGGGGGGGGGGGGGCTAAGCGTCCATCTTCAGCAAGGCAAATAAGGCCATAGTGTGACCACTCTTCTGCCCTTTCTTTTTTTTTTCCAGCAAAGTACTGGAGTGTACTCAGTACATTCTAGTTAAAATGGCAGAAAAATCACAGTTGCAGAAAAATCTACTTCATCCTGATTAGCATCGGTCACTTAGGGCTTGTTCATAATAAAGGGCTTGTTTCACTAAACCGTGCTAATTCATAGCACGGCTGTGCTAACGTTTTCACATTTTTGTGCACAATCGCGTATTTTCATGCGCAATCGCAAATTTTCACGCACAATTTTGATTGCGTGCAAAAATTCGCTATTGCAGGGGCAAACGCGCACAAAAACGCTAGCGCGCCCGTGCTATGGTTTAGCATGGTTTAGTTAATCAAAACCTAAGGGCGTTTGGCTTTTTTTTTAACCTTCCTGGCGGTAAGCCCGAACTGAGTTCGGGCTATGCCGCCGGAAGGCACCGCTCAGGCCCCGCTGGGCCGATTTGCATAATTTTTTTTTTTGCTGCACGCAGCTAGCACTTTGCTAGCTGCGTGCAGTGCCCGATCGCCGCCGCTACCCGCCGATCCGCCGCAATTCCTCTCGCCGCGGCCGCCCCCCCCCCCAGACCCCGTGCGCTGCCTGGCCAATCAGTGCCAGGCAGCGCTATGGGGCAGATCGGAGTCCCCTCTGACGTCACGACGTCGATGACGTCGGTGACGTCATCCCGCCCGTCGCCATGGCGACGGGGGAAGCCCTCCAGGAGATCCCGTTCTTTGAACGGGATCTCCGGATCTCCGATCGCCGGCGGCGATCGGAGGGGCTGGGGGGATGCCGCTGAGCAGCGGCTATCATGTAGCGAGACTTTGTCTCGCTACATGAAAAAAAAAAAAAAAAATTAAAAAAAAAGATTTGCTGCCCCCTGGCGATTTTTTTGCAAACCGCCAGGAGGGTTAAGCGCTGATGATTTTCGAAGTCGCCATAAAATCGCTTGTGCTATGATTCCTTAAAGGGAACCAGAGATTAACCTGAACCTTGAAAATGAAAAAGATGTGATACATACCTGGTGCTTCCTCCAGCCCCATACGCTCTGATCGATCCCACGCCGCCGTCCACCGCTGCCCGCATCTACGAGAACCGGCTCCCATCACTGACGTCATCAGAGCCAGCTACGCAGGAGAAGTGCGCCCTCTACGTATCTCTCCAGCGCCTGCTGCAGAGATACGCAAAGGGCGCACATTACTTACGCTTAGACTGGCTCCGACTGACGGCAGAGCGGGGAGCCGGTTCTCGTAGATGCGGGCAGCGGTGGATGGCGGTGTGGGATCAATCAGACCGTATGGGGCTGGAGGAAGCCCCAGGTATGTATAACATCTTTTTCATTTTCATCTATGGTTCCCTTTAAGAGACACTCTCAAGCGAAAAAATAAAACATTAAGAGCAGAGACATGAGTCTAATATTGTTTCCAGTACAGGAAGAGTTAACCCTCCTGGCGGTCTAATGAATTCCGCCAGGAGGCAGCGCAGCAGTTTTTTTTTTTTTTAAATCATGTAGCGAGCCCAGGGGTCGCTACATGATAGCCACTGCTCAGCGGCATCCCCCGCCCGCTTCGATCGTCTTCGGCGATCTCCGATCAGGAAATCCCGTTCAAAGAACGGGATTTCCTGGAGGGCTTCCCCCGTCGCCATGGCGATGGGGTGGGATGACGTCAGTGACGTCGTGACGTCATTGGGAGTCCCGATCCAACCCTCAGCGCTGCCTGGCACTGATTGGCCAGGCAGCGCACGGGGTCTAGGGGGGGGGGGGGCATGCAGATGCATGCAGCAATGCATGCCGAGAGCTGTAGATCGTACATCTCCGCCGGGGGAGATGTACTCACATCTATGTACTACAGCTCCCAGCATGCATTGAGGCATGCATCTACCAGGATGCATTGCGGCCGGGATCAATCTCCAAAGGCCAAATCTTTGAACGACGGTCCACCTAGTTGCCTGCTGTCAGCCCCTTATAAAAGGCAGGCAGTTACTACTATTACACTCACTCGTGTACCTGTAGTAATTAGTGAAGGGACAGCTGCTGGCAGACTCTCATAGGGAAAGATTTGTTAGGCTCTTGTAGGCTTGTTAGCTTGCTCCTTGCTGATTGTTATTGCTAAAATAGCACCCCTCAACAGCTCTTTTGAGAGCTAATGTTCTCCTGATGTGTTTTTTTTTTGTGTTGCCCACTGACACTGCATTATACAGCCCTATCTGTTGCAGCTGGACCTTGGTAATTGCTATTACTGTGCCAGCCAGGCCCTGCCTAACTATCTATACTGGGACACCTACCTATGCCTACCTAACTACTGGGGCACCTACTTACCTATACGGGGACACCTACCTATGCCTACCTACCTACCTATACTAGGGCACCTACCTATGCCTACCTACCTATACTGGGACTCCTACCTATGCCTAGCTAACTACTGGGGCACCTACCTATGCCTAGCTACCTATACTGGGACTCCTACCTATGCCTACCTACCTATACTGGGACTCCTACCTATGCCTAGCTAACTACTGGGGCACCTACCTATGCCTATCTACCTATACTGGGACACCTACCTACCTATGCCTAGCTAACTACTGGGGCACCTACCTATGCCTATCTACCTATACTGGGACACCTACCTATGCCTACCTACTTATACTGGAACGCCTACCTATGCCTACCTACCTATACTGGGACTCCTACTTATGCCCAGCTAACTACTGGGGCACCTACCTATGCCTATCTACCTATACTGGGACTCCTACCTATGCCTAGCTAACTACTGGGGCACCTACCTATGCCTATCTACCTATACTGGGACACCTACCTATGCCTACGTACGTACCTATACTGGGACTCCTACCTATGCCTACCTACCTATACTGGGACACCTACCTATGCATAGCTAACTACTGGGGCACCTACCTATGCCTACCTACCTATACTGGGACTCCTACCTATGCCTAGCTAACTACTGGGGCACCTACCTATGCCTATCTACCTATACTGGGACACCTACCTATGCCTAGCTAACTACTGGGGCACCTACCTATGCCTATCTACCTATACTGGGACACCTACCTATGCCTACCTAACTACTGGGGCACCTACTTACCTATACGGGGACACCTACCTATGCCTACCTACCTACCTATACTAGGGCACCTACCTATGCCTACCTACCTTTACTGGGACTCCTACCTATGCCTAGCTAACTACTGGGGCACCTACCTATGCCTAGCTACCTATACTGGGACTCCTACCTATGCCTACCTACCTATACTGGGACTCTTACCTATGCCTAGCTAACTACTGGGGCACCTACCTATGCCTATCTACCTATACTGGGACACCTACCTACCTATGCCTAGCTAACTACTGGGGCACCTACCTATGCCTATCTACCTATACTGGGACACCTACCTATGCCTACCTACTTATACTGGAACGCCTACCTATGCCTACCTACCTATACTGGGACTCCTACCTATGCCCAGCTAACTACTGGGGCACCTACCTATGCCTATCTACCTATACTGGGACTCCTACCTATGCCTAGCTAACTACTGGGGCACCTACCTATGCCTATCTACCTATACTGGGACTCCTACCTATGCCTAGCTAACTACTGGGGCACCTACCTATGCCTATCTACCTATACTGGGACACCTACCTATGCCTACCTACCTATACTGGGACTCCTACCTATGCCTACCTACCTATACTGGGACACCTACCTATGCATAGCTAACTACTGGGGCACCTACCTATGCCTACCTACCTATACTGGGACTCCTACCTATGCCTAGCTAACTACTGGGGCACCTACCTATGCCTATCTACCTATACTGGGACGCCTACCTATGCCTAGCTAACTACTGGGGCACCTACCTATGCCTATCTACCTATACTGGGACTCCTACCTATGCCTACCTACCTATACTGGAACCACTGGCGTAACAATAGGGCCTGCAGCCCCTGCACCCGCGGGGGGGCCCGGCCCCCCTCCTGGGGCCCGCTGGGGGCCGTTTTGTGGGGGTTGGAGGGGACGCAGCATGAGGGGAAAGCCATGCAGCAATTCGGCGGGGAGGGGGGAAGGTCCCCCCCCTCCATCACCTCGGGGCTCTCCCCTCTGCGCTCCCCTCCGCCTTAAATCTAAGTCCGGGCAGTGTCTGGGCAGCGGCGGGCAATCTTCGGGTGATCCGGATAGTAGTTATCCGGATGACACCCAGTACTGCTGTGCTGTGCGGGCTGGGCGGAGGATCAAGCTTACCCTTCTGACGTCTTCTCCGGCCGTCCCTCGGCGCCTCCCACGATGCGTTCCACTCGGCGCTCACGTGACTTCAAACACTTCCTCCTTCCGGGTTGAAGGAGGAAGTGTTTGAAGTCACGTGAGCGCCGAGTGGAGGGAGGAGGGAGAGCCCCGAGGTGAGGGAGGGGGGGGGGGGGGGACCTTCCCCCCTCCCCGCCGAATTGCTGCATGGCTTTCCCCTCATGCTGCATCCCCTCCAACCACCACAAAACGGCCCCGAGCGGGCCCCAGGGGGGGGGGGGGGGCGCTCAGAAATTCTGCAGGGGGGCCCGGTGGGGCCTAGTTACGCCCCTGACTGGGACTCCTACCTATGCCTAGCTAACTACTGGGGCACCTAACTATGCCTACCTACCTATACTGGGACTCCTACCTATGCCTAGCTAACTACTGGGGCACCTACCTATGCCTATCTACCTATACTGGGACACCTACCTATGCCTACCTACATATAAGAAGATAATAAGGTCGTTGCTTCATTGTGGACAGACCAAATTTGATCAGTCAGTTTGGACAGTCACTGTTGTTCTATCATTGAGCTACCACAGCCCGGCGACCATATGGGCTTGAAAACCGCCGTGGCCTGCACTCTCACCAAGGTGCGCACCAGTCCAGCACGGCCGTCACTATGCAAACAACTGTTTGCGGTGCGTTACACAGTGCGTTTGGTGTGTCAGTGTGAAGCAGTACTCTAATTACACTACCTGATTGATGTATACACATGCAAGATGTTTTAAAGCACTTTAGGCGTGCAATTTATCATTCAATGTGATTTCTGCCCTTAAAACGCTGCTTTGCGTCAAATCCAGATTTTTCCCCGGGACTTTTGGTGTCTATCCCACTCCGCCATGCCCCCTCCAGGTGTTAGACCCCTTGAAACATCTTTTCCATCACTTTTGTGGCCAGCATAAGTGTTTCTAGTTTTCAAAGTTCGCATCCCCATTGAAGTCTATTGCAGTTCGCGAAAGTTCGAGCGAACTGAACCTTTTGCGGAAGTTCGCGAACCGAAAATCGGAGGTTCGGGCAATCTCTACTTAGGTGTCTTTTTTCTCTTTTCTTTTCTTTTTTTTTTTTTTATTAGGATGCCCTTTAAAGCTGGATTAAACATAATATTCAATAAAAATGTATTTTCCTACATTTTATTACCCATATAGTTATCATATTTGCTTTTGTGCACAAGTTTTATTGTCCATTTACAATATACAAATTACTAGTACCCAAAGTACAGTTTATCTACTCTGAAAGCTGCCATTGCATTTTACTGCATAGCTGCTATTATAATGTATCCAGTGATCACTTCTCAGCTCTCTCTGCTTCTACTATGTGTGCAGTCAGTTTCAACACTGCCACAAATGTATACTAATTGTAGTTGAGAAAGGAATGTAAATAAAAGTTAATGTTATCACCTCTTTAGATGTGGCAGGAATCTTTCCACTGAAGAACTACTGCGTCTGCGCGGTACATTCCACACAACATGCGATTGATTGACAGCGGTACTCTCATGCAGGCGCACCTCGCGAGGTTGTCCTCTGCACTGGTGGGACCGAAGCTGCTGCGAGGGACATGTCGGCAGTGAGGGACATGTCCGAGCTGCTGTTTAATCATCTCACTCAGACAAATGCAAACATAAAGCTATAGCAAGTCTTGGCTGCACAGCCATTCTAGGAATACGTGTACAGTAGCAAGAAAAAGTATGTGAACCCTTTATAATTATGTAGATTTCTGTACAAATTGGTCATAAAATGTAATCTGATCTTCATCTAAGTCACAACAATAGACAATCACAGTCTGCTTAAACTAATACCACACAAATAATTAAATGTTTCCATGTTTTTATTGAACACACCATGTAAACATTCACAGTGCAGGTGGAAAAGGTAAGTGAACCCCTAGACCAACCTTTCTCAACCTTTCTACCCTGGAGGAACCCTGCAAATAGCTTTTGGATCTCAAGGAACCCCTGCAAACTATTTTTTGATCTCAAGGAACCCCCGCATTTATTTTGCAGGAGGCATGGTCTTTAAAAGTATGTGTGGCTGTTTATTTCACTACCCCTTATTATACTGCCACTCATTATACTGCCTCCTAAGCCCCTAATTTAGTGCTTCTTGTTACAGTACCACCTATTATAGTGAGCTCCATTATACATCCCCACGATGGGAGAAATTGCCAAGGAACCCCTGCAGAGTACTCAAGTAACCCTGGGGTTCCAGAGAACCCTGGTTGAGAAAGCCTGCCCTAGACTAATGGCATCTCTTAAAGGGAAGGTCCAAGCAAAAAAAAAAATGAGTTTCACTTACCTGGGGCTTCTACCAGCCCCATGTAGCCATCCTGTGCCCTCGTAGTCACTCACTGCTGCTCCAGTCCCCCGCTGGCAGCTTTCTGACCTCGGAGGTCAGGGCCACATTGCATACATTTTTACGCATTCCAGCTAGTGCAGGAACAAAAATTTACGTGTTGCACCACTAACGCACCACTAACGCGTAAAAATGTACGTGTTAATGTTTCTGCACTAGCGGTAATGTGTAAAAATGTATGCAATTCGGCCCTGACCTCTGAGGTCAGAAAGCTGCCAGCGGGGGACTGGAGCAGCAGTGAGTGACTACGAGGGCACAGGATGGCTGCATGGGGCTGGTAGAAGCCCCAGGTAAGTGAAACTCATTTTTTTTTTTTGCTTGGACCTTCCCTTTAAGGCTCATACACATTAGACTATAGTCTTTGGAAAATGAAAGATCACAGACCAATCTTACCACCCTTCATGTAGTATGAGAGCCATGCCTACACAGTCTATTCTATGGAGCTGAACTCCACATCAGAAAAAAACCTTTGCAAGATGCTGCACACACAGATGCTGTACAGACACAAAAGATCCGTATCTGCAAAAGATCTGTTCCTGCCAAAAATCCATTCCTGCAAATTGCAATGATAGTCTATGAGATCTGCAGATCATCATACACACATGATTTAACTGACATTCATCTGCAGATCAGATCCACCAGGATGGATTTTCAGATCTGCAGATGACTGCTTGATTTGCAGATGAATGTCAGTTAAATCATGTGTGTATGATGATCTGCAGATCTCATAGACTATGAATGCAATTTGCAGGAACGGATCTTTGGCAGGAACGGATCTTTTGCAGGAACAGATCTTTTGTGTCTGTACAGCATCTGTGTGTGCAGCATCTTGCAAAGATTTTTTTCTGATGGGGAGTTCAGCTCCATAGAAAAGACTGTGTAGGCATGGCTCTCATACTACATGAAGGGTGGTAAAATTGGTCTGTGATCTTTCATTTTCCAAAGACTATAGTCTGATGTGTGTATGAGCCTTAAGAGCTAATTGGAGTGAGGTGTCAGCCAGCTGGAGTCCAATCAATGAGTATTGCCTGATGTGAATGATGCCTCGCACAAAAGAGCTCTCAGAAGACCTATGATTAGGAATTGTTGACTTGCATAAAGCTGGAAAGGCTTATAACAGTATCTCCAAAAGCCTTGCAGCTCACGTCCACAGCAAGACAATTTGTCTATAAATGGAGAAAGTTCAGCACTGCTGCTACTCTCCCTAGGAATGTTCGTCCTGTGAAGATGATTGCAAGAGCACAGTGCAGAGTGCTCAATGAGGTGAAGATTGCTTTGGGCCGGTTTCCATTAGATGTGAAAATTGCATCCAGAAACCATGTTGCTATTTTTCAGACCTGACATGCAGAAAAATCGGGTACAATGTGATTTTTTTTTTGTTGTTTTCACATACATGATCAATGATAATAGGACTTTGTTATTAGTAAAAATCGCACACAAAAAATCTTTGCAAATTAACTTGTAAAAATCGCATATAAGCAAATGCATTTTAGTGTTTGCATGTGAATTTCGCCAATATTACCGCTCTTTAGTGCATCAAACCCACTGAATCTTACAAAAAGGGATCTCCATGGTGGATATCAATCCTAAATGCTATAGTTTTAAAAGATTTTCATTAGATTCAGGCTACATTCACAGTGTGATGTTGTGGAGCTGCGTTATAAAGTGCAGCTTACTGCACTGCAGTGCTAATCCTATGGGACATTCACAGTGCAACGTTAGCGCCACATTGCAACGTGTAGCGTTATGGTAACGCACTGCTTGCAATGTGTTACCTCTAAACGCACACGTTACCAGGTACAGGAAAGCATACTTTTCATTGTCTGTATGCTTTACTGTATGCTACAGTAGTGCAATGTTAATGTGTGTTACCACCTTTTTTTGGCATTTAGCGGCTGCTTCCTGTCAATTCACGGCGGGGGGCTCCGTGAATAGCCTGCGGGCCGCCGATCGCGGCTCGCAGGCTAAATGTAAACACAAGCGGAAATAATCCGCTTTGTTTACATTGTACGGTGCTGCTGCGCAGCAGCGCCGTAAGGCAGATCGGCGATCCCCGGCCAATCAGCGGCCGGGGATCGCCGCCATGTGACAGGGGACAGCCTGTCACTGGCTGCACAGGACGGATAGCGTCCTGTGCAGCCCCGATCACCGGGGATGAGCAGATAGGAGAGGGAGGGGGGAATTTCGCCGCGCAGGGGGGCTTTGAGGTGCCCCCCCCCGCAACATGCCAGACAGGAGGAGCGATCAGACCCCCCCCTGCACATCATCCCCATAGGGGGGAAAAAAGGGGGGCGATCTGATCGCTCTGTGTGCCAGCTGATCTGTGCTGGGGGCTGCAGAGCCCACCCAGCACAGATCACAACAAACAGCGCTGGTCCTTAAGGGGGGGTAAAGGGTGGGTCCTCAAGTGGTTAAAAATGAGTGAATACAATAACAAGTTGGGAGATTACAGAGTAAAGCCTTGATCAAACACAGTTATATCATGTGAAGCAGCCTGGGCATACAAATACAGACAATACTCTAATCAGCCAAGATAGCTCAGGAATTTAGTAAATATTAAGAAAAACTATAGTGCCACTTAACAACTCAAAATGTTAGGACTTAAGGCCCATACACACGTCGGATTTCCACGAACGACGGGTCGTTTGAACGTCCCATCGCTCCGTCGTTCGCCCGCTAAATCGGGCGTGTGTACAGACTATAGTTCGCTTGATAAGAGTGAGTTTGAGCGATCCGCCGGGCGGGCACACATACCCCTGGCTACATATACTGGGACATATACCCCTGGCTACATATACTGGGACATATACCCCTGGCTACATATACTGGGACATATACCACTGGCTACATATACTGGGGACATATACCCCTGGCTACATATACTGGGGACATATACCCCTGGCTACATATACTGGGGACATATACCCCTGGCAATATATACTGGGACATATACCCCTGGCTACATATACTGAGACATTTGTAGAGATGTACAGAGGCGCCAAAAGGATAAAATTCCCTTAAAACATTTAAAAAGTTCGGGAGGCGGTGGTGGACCAACCAACCCAAAACAGACACGATGCTGTCAATTGAGGTAGTAACAATTAGTGTTGGGCGAACAGTGTTCGCCACTGTTCGGGTCCTGCAGAACATCACCCTGTTCGGGTGATGTTCGAGTTCGGCGGAACACCTGATGGTGTTCGGCCAAACCGTTCGGCCACATGGCCGAACTAAGAGCGCATGGCCGAACGTTCCCCGAACGTTTGGCTAGCGCTGTGATTGGCCGAACGGGTCACGTGGTTCGGACCCGAACGCGCTCTGATTGGCCGAACTGTCACGTGGTTCGGGTAAATAAATACCCGAACCACGTCATATCTCCGCCATTTGTCTGTGGGTTTAGCTTTGGGTAGGCAGGCAGGGTAGTTCGCGCTCCAGCCACGCTAGCCAGGGTCCCCCAGTCATTGTGTGTCGCTGCTGGGAACAGTAGCACACCGCTCGCTCAGCCACACTATATAGCATTGTGTTTACTTCCACTCTGTGTACCTCGCTCAGCCACACTATATAGCATTGTGTTTACTGCCACTCTGTGTTTGCTGGGAACAGTAGTACACTGCTCGCTCAGCCACACTATATAGCATTGTGTTTACTGCCACTCTGTGTACCTCGCTCAGCCACACTATATAGCATTGTGTTTACTGCCACTCTGTGTCTGCTGGGAACAGTAGTACACTGCTCGCTCAGCCACACTATATAGCATTGTGTTTACTGCCACTCTGTGTACCTCGCTCAGCCACACTATATAGCATTGTGTTTACTGCCACTCTGTGTCTGCTGGGAACAGTAGTACACTGCTCGCTCAGCCACACTATATAGCACACTATATGCTGCTGGGTTAGCGTTGCCGGTCCCTGTTTATTGAACCTCTCATCTTTATTACATTTATTACTGCATGGTGGCAAAAAGCATTGCTATATCCGCACGCTATTTGTCCTCACGCAAGGCCTGGGATGTTGTGTCTCAAAAAGCGTGGCCTTCTCCTCCTGCGCCTCCTCCTGTTCCATCACGTGTGCTGCTGCTGCTGCTGCTGCTGCTGGGTTAGCGTTGCCGGTCCCTGTTTATTGAACCTCTCATCTTTATTACATTTATGACTGCATGGCGGCAAAAAGCATTGCTATATCCGCACGCTATTTGTCCTCATGCAAGGCCTGGGATGTTGTGTCTCAAAAAGCGTGGCCTTCTCCTCCTGCGCCTCCTCCTGTTCCATCACGTGTGCTGCTGCTGGGTTAGCGTTTCCAGTCCCTGTTTATTGAACCTCTCATCTTTATTACATTTATGACTGCATGGTGGCAAAAAGCATTGCTATATCCACACGCTATTTGTCCTCATGCAAGGCTTGGGATGTTGTGTCTCAAAAAGCGTGGCCTTCTCCTCCTGCGCCTCCTCCTGTTCCATCACGTGTGCTGCTGCTGGGTTAGCGTTTCCATTCCCTGTTTATTGAACCTCTCATCTTTATTACATTTATGACTGCATGGCGGCAAAAAGCATTGCTATATCCGCACGCTTTTTGTCCTCATGCAAGGCCTGGGTTGCGTCTCAAAAAGCGTGGCCTTCTCCTCCTGCGCCTCCTCCTGTTCCATCACGTGATCTGCTGCTTGTGCTGGGTTAGCGTTACCGGTCCCTTTTCCTGGAACCTCTTCTCTGTATTACATTTATGACTGCATGGCGACAAAAAGCATGTTACCTGTGCAAAGAAACATGACATTTTCCACATTTAAAAGACAGTTTTTCCTTTGAAACTGTACAATCAATTTTCTCAAAAACTATAAGCTCTTTTTCAAATATTTTTTTTCCTCTTGTACCCACTCCCAAGGTGCACATACCATGCAAATTTGGGGTATGTAGCATGTAAGGAAGCTTTACAAAGCACGAAAGTTCGGGTCCCCAGTGACTTCCATTATGTTCGGAGTTCGGCGCGAACACCCGAACATCACGGCGATGTTCGGCGAACGTTCGCGAACCCGAACATCTAGGTGTTCGCCCAACACTAGTAACAATTTATTCACATACTCCTAGAAACAACTGGGAACGCGTTTCGCAGGCATAGCCCCGCTTCCTCAGTCCAGTTGTTTCTAGGAGTATGTGAATAAATTGTTACTACCTCAATTGACAGCATCGTGTCTGTTTTGGGTTGGTTGGTCCACCACCGCCTCCCGAACTTTTTAAATGTTTTTAGCTAATGTTATCCTTTTGGCGCCTCTGTACATCTCTACAAATTAAGATATCCACCCCTGGTGGAGGGGTGTTACACCCTCTTCTTCTATCCACAGAGAGCGACATCTTAGTCCTGAGTGAGGACAGGCCTAAACTCCTCACCTGCCTCTACAGTGGTTGCCTTAATGGTAATCCTGGTTTGTAAGTATAATACTTACGATTCATATTTTATCCTCTTTTCCAATACATATTACACTATATTGGGCTCTTGGTTTTCTGCTTTATATACTGGGCACATATACCCCTGGCTACATATACTGGGCACATATACCCCTGGCTACATATACTGGGCACGTATACCCTTGGCTACATATACCCCTGCTACATATACTGGGGACAGCTATACACCTGGCTACATATACTGGGCACATATACCCCTGGCTACATATACTGGGCACATATACCCCTGGCTACATATACTGGGCACATATACCCTTGGCTACATATACCCCTGGCTACATATACTGGGCACATATACCCCTGGCTACATATACTGGTGACATATACACCTGGCTACATATACTGGGGACACATATACACCTGGTTACCTATTCTGGGGACACCTATAGGCCTGTTTTTTTCCACTGGGGACACCTATAGACCTGGTTACCTATACTGGGGGCACCTATTTTGAGGGAACTGCTGCCAGATTAACTGTATTTTTGGGGAACCGCTGCTGCCAGATTAAGTGTATTTTGGGGAACAGCTGCCAGATTATATGTATGTTGGGGCAACCACTGCTGCCAGATTATGTCTATTTTGGGGGAACCATTGCCATATTATCTGTATTTTGGAGGAACCTCTGCCTAATTACATGTAGTTTTGGTGAAATGCTGTCAGATTACGTGTATTTTGGGGGGAAACACTATGGCAGAGCTCAAACTTCCCTGGCAGACCTTTTACACCACTGCTAAGTTCATGTATATTTGGTCCCACCCATTACCACGCCCACATTCTGTTGTGTGAGAAAAAGAGAGAACACCAAGAGCCCAATATAGTGTAGTATGTACTGGTAAGGTATAATTGATAGAGTAATAATATTAATTTAATACTCACAAACCAGGGTTACCAAGTAGGCAACCACTGTCAAAGCAGGTGGGGAGATTGTCCTGACCCCACTCAGGATTAAAAAGTCGCTCTCTGTAGTTAAAGAAGGAAGGGTACAACCCTCCACCAAGGGTGGACTTGATGTAGATAATAGGATAACAGAGGCGCCAATAGGATAAAAAACACTAAAAGAACTTAAAAACCCATCTTGGTAATAGAGGAGGCAGTGGTGGACTCACCCCCTCCAAGCAGAACACACGACTGTGGATTTTCAGTCAAAACAATTTTATTGGATACTCCAAATAAAGTGCAACGCGTTTCACGGGATACAAACCCGCTTCATCAGGCAATAACAGATAGGAGTAAACAGCTGTAACAGAGACAATAGAGTAAATGAAACTGTAGTGCTTTGGCAAAATTCATTCTGATTATTCGGACATTGATTTGGCTATGAATATATTTCAATAGTGGCATAAAAATATGTTGCATAAATCTGCATGCATATGCATGAACCTGTGTTTGAAGTACATGAAATCGACAGAGAATTGTGGTATAAAATAGCAAAGATTATTGGGGGGAAAAAAAAAAAAAGATTATTGGGAAAAAAAAATAAAAAAAAATTTGCATACCTATACATAAACCTGTGTTCGACAAACATACAATTGACAGAGGATTGTGGCAGGAATTAGTATCCAAACTATTGCTAGTTTTAGTGGAAGTATGAATCGCACAGTGAATTATACGTTTAAATTAAATAAAATATATATATATATTTTTTTGTTGCATAAATTTGTATGCATATACATAAACCTGTGTTCAATATACAGTTGACAGAGTAGATGGGGTAATGGGCAGGATTCAATGGGAAAAGGCCACGGTGGACAGGAAGTGCATTCATTTGGCTATGAATATACCTCAAGAGTGGCATAAAATACGTTGCATAGATTTGCATACCTATACATAAACCTGTGTTCGACAAACATACAATTGACAGAGGATTGTGGCAGGAATTAGTATCCAAACTATTGCTAGTTTTAGTGGAGGTATGAATCGCACAGTGAATTATACGTTTAAATTAAATAAAATATATATATTTTGTTGCATAAATTTGTATGCATATACATAAACCTGTGTTCAAAATACAGTTGACAGAGTAGATGGGGTAATGGGCAGGATTCAATGGGAAAAGGCCACGGTGGACAGGAAGTGCATTCATTTGGCTATGAATATACCTCAAGAGTGGCATAAAATACGTTGCATAGATTTGCATACCTTTACATAAACCTGTGTTCGACAAACATACAATTGACAGAGGATTGTGGCAGGAATTAGTATCCAAACTATTGCTAGTTTTAGTGAAAGTATGAATCGCACAGTGAATTATACGTTTAAATTAAATAAAATACAATAGCAAAGATTTGTAACCGAGATTAAGCTTATATAAAAGGACTACTGAATATGGAATCTAGTAATTAGAACCAATATGTAATAGTACCCAAAAGGTATTAAAATGTGCCTGTAGAGGTAAAGGAAAGATAGGACTTACCATCTGCCAGTATCATCAACACTGAGCGCCTCTGTGCTGGTTGAGGACGCTTTAGCATGTTAAATAGAGGAGGTAATGGACGGGAGCCAATGGGAAGATGCCACAGTGAATCAGGAAGTGACGTCAGGAATGAGACAGCAAAAAAATTAGATGGACTGTGTGATGTGCCATTAAAGTCGCACTGGCAGTGGATAAGATGTATGGGAAGGGTGCGCCGATAACTGTGCATTAAATTAAAAGAAAAAAGGGTGTGTGTTTAAGTAACATAGGTGTGCACATGTGCACTAATGACCCAGGTAGCCATCTTAGCGGAGGCACAATTGTAAGAAGCAGTAACAAGCTGCCATATGTGTGGCAGAGTAGTATTGATAAATAAGAGGGGTGGCTTGGCGCCCTCTAGTGAGCAATTTCAGAATAGTATGTGTAGGTAATTAAAAATAGTGGTTGAGCGATGTGAGGATTTTAATGCACACTTTTGGTAAAATAAATCATTTAGGTACCTATAAATCTGTACAGTATGAAGGTAAACAAAAATAGACAAATGCATTATGGAAATGGTGAACATTAAATTCAAAAGCATACAAAAAAACTGATAAGTGTTGCATATTAATTATGAACATTATGTTTGTAAATTGCAAAGATTATGGAAACGCACACTGTATTGTCAAGTAATAACCATAAAATCAATATTTAAAACATGATATAACATATAATAATATAATAAAAAATGATATATGAAACATAAAAGATAGATAATAAAATATGGATTAGATATTACAATTAAATTCAATTCAGACAAAATATAGCACGTAAAGTAATAAAATCTGATAATTATTGCGCTAAAAAGAGAGGACTAGCTAAAAGGTATAACGGATATTTGGGATAGGATCAGTATATTTTTTCCAAGACTTCATTGAGCCCTTCTGGAACCAGTGTCTTTAGCGTCTGGATCCAGTACATCTCGAGTTTTTTGAGTTTGTTATGAGCATCAGATTCTGTTTCATTAATGGTGTCGATTAAAGTGATGGTGAATGTGTCAGGGTTGCTATGGTGCTCGGAGTGAAAGTGACGTGAGACACTGTGCATAGGGTATTTATTCAATATGTTTCTTTTATGTTGGCCAATGCGGCTACGGGCTATTTGTGTGGTTCTGCCAACGTATTGGAGACGCCAGGCACAAGAAATAACATAGATAACGAAGTTTGATTGGCAGGAGATGAATTTCTTGATTGGATACTGTATGTTGGTGATGGAGGAACTGAAGGATGGGGTGTTGGTTACAAAACAGCATGCCAGGCAACGTGGGTGATTACATGACCAAGAACCAGGCATGGACGGGGTTGGGTTGGTGACAGCTTTAGTATGGTGATTTCGTAGTCGACTAGGGGCAAGTATGCTTCGGAGTCCACCACTTCCTGTCCACCGTGGCCTTTTCCCATTAAATCCTACCCATTACCCCATCTACTCTGTCAACTGTATTTTGAACACAGGTTTATGTATATGCATACAAATTTATGCAACAAAAATATATATATTTTATTTAATTTAAACGTATAATTCACTGTGCGATTCATACTTCCACTAAAACTAGCAATAGTTTGGATACTAATTCCTGCCACAATCCTCTGTCAATTGTATGTTTGTCGAACACAGGTTTATGTATAGGTATGCAAAAATTTTTTATTTTTTTTTGTAGCGCCTACACCAGCAATAGCAAGTGTAGGCGCTACACCTGCTATTGCTGAAATTCTGTCTTGTCCCCATGTTTATTGCCTGATGAAGCGGGCTGGGCCTGCGAAACGCATTGCACTGTTTTGGGGTACTAGTTAATAAATGTGATTGCTACTATTCAGACAGTCTTTCGTGTCTGCTTTATGGAGGTAAGTCCACCGCTTCCTCCCAGCAAATTTTAAAGTTTTTATCCGCTTTTATCCTGCTGGCGCCTCTGTTCTCCTACTGCTATACTGTGTCCACCCCTGGTGGAGGGGTGATCTACCCCCTTTCGCATCTACAGAGAGCGACTTCTTATCCCTGAGTGAGGACAGGTCTAATCTCCTCACCTGCCTATACAGTGGTTGCCTTTGTGATAACCCACGTTTGTGAGTATAATTTTCTCACGATAACCTTTACTTCATTTATGCTTAACATACTACACTATATTGGGCTCTCGGTTTCTCTACACTTTATTAGTATAAATATAATGCACGGGTTAGAAGAATGGTTATTTACACTACTACACTACACAATGGAGATATATTTACAAAAGTTGTGATGTTCTGATTCATTAACTAACTTGCCAGTAGAGTGTAATCTCTGACAAGGACAATACTATGGGACATACACATGTGGATACAAAGGTCAACGACCTGGGTTGAATACAAAATGCTATCTACTATTAAGCCTTGTACACACGCTAGATGGTTCTCAGCTGTGGAGAATCTAGTGTGTACAGCCTTCCCGATCCACCCTGATGCGTTGCCGAGAGATCCGGAGTGTGATTCTCTCGTGTGTGCATTGTTCTCTGACATGTGCTGTGCCATCATCCCTCTTCCCCCTCCATAGCAGTACAGCACTCCCCCCTGCATTGCTGGCTGAGGGATCAAACCCTGATCCCTGCAGGCAACATTTTTTGGGCATGTGTATGCTCGATTACACCAGTAGTCAACCAATACATATTTTCTTAAAGTAAACCTGCAGTCATTAAAAAAAAAAAGTCAGATACCTACCTCATTAGAAGGAAGCCTCTGCATAGTCCAGATTTCCCCATCTTTCTTTGCTCCTCCTTAGCTGCAATGGGACCCTCTAAATAATAATGGGCATTAAAGTTTATGATTGCTCTCGGCCGAGCTCCCCTCGTATACCAGCGTGGCCTGTTCCCGCGAAGTAGCACAAAGTCGCTTGTGTGTGACTTCTTCTCCGTGCATGAGCGGCTTTGAGCTACTGCACTGTTGTGGCCATCTGTGCACCTGTGCAGTGTGACCATGCTTGTACATGGACAGGAGCATAGCCGGTAGTGTAGCGGTCCTGGAGGATCAGGAAATCCTCTGGAGCACCAAGAGGCTTCCTAATGAGTGAAGTATTAAACTTTTAAAAAACATTTCAGGTTTACTTTAAAAATCAAATGAATGTGGAATAAAAAAGGGTGAATCCTGTATCCAAGAAAGCCTTGGTGCTCCTGGGTGTGTTTGCAAGCTCTTGGAAAGGCCTTGTTCACATTATAAATCACCACCATCGCAAGCGCTGAGCGATTTATTGAGCTTTTTTAAAGCACTTTTCTCTGCGCTTTGAGCTTAGAAAAGCTCTTTTGTAAGAGCTTTTCTAAGCGCTTTTGATGAGCAATTGTGATTTTCACTTCCTGACGTTAGTCAGGAAGGGAACTCTTTCAGCCGGAAATGAATAAATATAATGTATTTATTCATAGAAGCGCTCAGGAAATCGCTATACAAGTGCTTTGCGATTTCCCTATACCTTCCATTGAGCAAAAGTGCTCAGAAAATGGCACATGTATCGCATTTGCAATTTCAATGAAAGCGAAATGCTTACATGTGTACACTCCCATGGGGAATCATTGCACAAGTGCTTTTGGGGCGATTTCTAAAATCGCCAGCGCTTAAAAAAAACCTGCAAATGCTCATAGTGTTAACTAGCCCAAAGGGTCTATTTTTTATTTTATAGTTAGTAAAGCATCACTTTTCATGGTTCTGTGCAGATCACAATACAGACAATTGTGAGAACCTTAAATGCATACAAAGTTAATGTGTGGCATAACTGGAACACTAAGGGCTAGTTCACATTTGCTTGGAGCGTCACTTGCCCATGATTGCGGAGTCGATCGTGATTTGCGGGCAAAATCTCGCGTTTCAGCGCGATTTGCACATTTCAGCGAGATTTCAATAGAACGAGAATCACAGCGCAATTGCCCCAAAGATGCTGCATGCATCGCGTTTCGATTGATCAAAATTGCAAAACGCTGCAGTGTGAATGTATTCATAGGGATACATTAGTAGCAGTGCTTTGCTGATTGCCAGCGATCAGCAAAGTGCTGAAAAAGTGCCCAGTGTGAACCACCCATAAGCAAGACAAGCAAAAGATACATACATAGTTTATGCATGATAGGAAAACATCCAGCAATAGAGGTATCTGTTTTATTCCTTTGAACAAGTACAATATAACTATGAAGCACTAGGGGGAGGAAACTGCCTTTGCAAGCTTACAGTATAGTGGGACATAATCCACAAGTCAGTCAGATGTGTGCGTTCCCGGCCGCCCGTGCATAGTCAGCAGGATCTGGTTGTTTTGGAGCCACCTAACTTTATTGTGACATTATGATGAGCAATCAATGACTCACTTTACTCGAAAAGAATCATTTTGTCTAAAAACATTAAGCAATTGCAAATAGTCACCTTCACATGAATAAAAATAAGCCCTATTATTATCACTCACTGTCCTGAAGACATACATTATGACAATTTCTACTGTGTATGTTTACTAGCACACTCAGCCAGAGCAGGCAAAACACGACATCCTCTAGATCCCAGCTTTGTGAACACAGAAATGTGCAGGTAATGTTTAATAACAGTGGTTCTGACTGCCCTGCCACACCTGCAGAACTTTACTGCAGCATCCGGAAATCTTTAAAAATAATCATTTACTAGTGTCAAAATTTACATGACGCATCTACAATATAGGGCAAAAAGGCTAATGAGCCAGAGCGTTGATATTAATCAGTGATATTATGGACACTCTTTTGGAACACAATGAAGGATGGATAGCTAGACCTTAATATACCAGATATGGAACAATGTAAAAGTAATTTAGAGGAGCTGGAGGCCTAGGAGATCCAATCTGTAAATCGGGGATTGCAGGGCTGGTTCTAGCTACAATGGGGCCCCAGTGCAAAAGTAACCTGGGGGCCCCCTGAACTCAGACAAGGTGAGTGTGTGCCTGTCCCCACTGCCTCCATAATTCTGCAAGGGGAGGAGGGAGCGCACGGGGTGGGGTGATTTAGTGGGTTGATTGGGACACTTTGGGGCCCTATGGATACTGTGGCCCTAGGGCAATTTCCCCCTTTGCCTCCATAGTAGCTCTGGCCCTGGGGGGTTGTCTGAGAGTATTACCACATTAGATTAAACTTGTTTTCTCCTCTCTTCCCACAAGCAGAGCACTAATCATTTACAGCTGACCAAATACAGTAGCAAGAAAAAGTATGTGAACCCTTTGGAATTATATGGATTTCTGCACAAATTGGCCATAAAATGTGATCTGACCTTCATCTAAGTCACAACAATAGTTGTGACTTAGTCTGCTTAAACTAATACCACATAAATAATTAAATGTTTCCATGTTTTTATGGAACACATCATGTAAACATTCACAGTGCAGGTGGAAAAAGTATGTGCTACCTTGGATTTAATAACTGATTGAACCTCCTTTGGCAGCAATAAATTCAACCAAATGTTTTCTGTAGTTGTATATCAGACATGCACAATGGTCAGGAGTAATTCTTGACCACTCCTCTTTACAGAACTATTTCAGTTCAGCAATATTCTTGGGAAGTCTGGTGTAAATCGCTTTCTTGAGGTCATGCCCCAGCATCTCAATCGGGTTGAGGTCAGGACTGGGCCACTCCAGAATGTGTATTTTCTTCTGTTAAAGCCATTCTGTTGTTGATTTACTTCTATGCTTTGGGTTGTTGTCCTTTTACAACACCCATCTTCTGTTGAGCTTCAGCTGGTGGACAGGTGGCCTAACGTTCTCATGCAAAATGTCTTGAATTCATTTTTCCTTTGATGAATGTAATTCGTTCAGGCCCTGAAGCACCCCCAAACCATGATGCCTCCACCACCATACTTTATAGTTGGGATGAGGTATTGATGTTGGTGTGCTGTGCCTCTTATTCTCCACGCATAGTTGTTAACGTTGATCTTCAGGCGCTGTTGACCTTCTCACTGAAGGAAGAGGCGTTACCCAGTAGTGGATCTAAGCGACCACAGGTCTTCGCCCACACCCCCTTGAGGGGAGTGCAGGATTTAGCTGCCTAGTGCCCAGCCAGGTCACTACTAGGATAACCTCAGCAAGTGGTCAGGAGAACAACGACGCTAATGTGTGAGAGGAGACAGACGTAGTCAGACAGTAGCCAGAGGTCGCAGGCCAGAGGTGGGGCCAGGCGGAGAACAAGCAGAACGGGGTCACAATCCAAGAGTCGGGGCAGGCGGCAATCAGCAGGAGTCAGGGTCACAAGCCAAGGGTGAAATCCAGGAGTCAATCAGAGAAATAAACAACAGAGTTTCCACGGGGCTTACGCCAAGCTGTCAGAACGAGCAGCACTGGAGTAATGGCCAGTGCTGCTTTTATACAGGATTTTGGCGCCGAAATTAACGCCCTGCGCATGCGCAGTGCGCGCGCAACACATTGCGCATGTGCGTGTACGCGCAACGCATTGCGCATGCGCGCGCTGCGCAACGTCCGTGCGTGCAAAAAACTTTGCGCACGCGCGCAACAGTTTGCGCGCATGCGTGCGCCGTGCAACGCCAACCAGGAAGTCCACACACAAGACCTAAGGACCCCCTGTGCGTTCGCACCCTGGAACGGCCACGGGACAGTCGTAGGGACCTGGAGCAGTGAGTGTGACATTGCCCCCCCCCTAAGGGCAACCTCTGGGTGCCCCTAGGAGCTGGCTTCTCAGGGAACCTCTGGTGGAACTGTCTGACCAGTCTCGGGGCATGAACATTCTGGGCAGGTTCCCAAGTATTCTCTTCCATACCGAACCCTTTCCATTTGACTAAGTACTGGACAGAGTTCCTGACTCTTCTGCTGTCCAAAATTCTCTCCACTTCAAATTCTTCAGCTCCATCCACCAGAGTCGGTGGAGGAGGAGCAACTGTACGGTCAGGGAAGTTGCTGGGTACTACTTTCTTCAAACAGGAAATATGAAACACTGGGTGAATTCGAAGTGAGGTAGGAAGAGAAAGTTTGAAGGCCACTTGGTTTATTCGAGACAATACTGGAAAAGGGCCAATGAATTTAGGGCCTAATTTCTTGGAGGGGCAGTGCAACTTCAAGTTGGCAGTAGACAACCAGACTAGATCTCCAGGAAGTAACTCAGGACCCTCTCTTCTTAGCCTGTCAGCAGCCTCCTTCCCTTTCTCCAAAGTCAGTCTTAGGGTCCTCTGGACCGTATTGAAATTGTCCTTGAGTGCGGCCACTCTCTCTTGAACTCCAGAAACTGTGACCATAAAGTTAATGCCAGGTAGGAAGGAAGGGTGGAAACCATAGTTCACGAAGAAAGGGGACTGATTGGTAGCAGAATGAATGGAGTTATTATAGGCGAACTCAGCCGTAGCTAACAGAGGAACCCAGTCATCTTGTGAAACCGAGATGAACCATCTTAACCTCCTTAGCGGTAACCCCGTGCTGGACACGGGGTAAGCCGCCGGAGGGTGCCGCTCAGGCCCTGCTGGGCCGATTTACATAATTTTTTTTTCAAACACGCAGCTAGCACTTTGCTAGCTGCGTGTTTGGTCTGATACTGATAGCCGCCGATGCGCCGCTACCCGCCGCGGATACAGGCCCCCCCCCCGCATACCCCTTGCGCAGCCTGGCCAATCTGCGCCAGGCTGCGCTATGGGGTGGATCGGGACTCCCTGTGACGTCAAGACGTTCATGACGTCGATGACGTCACTCCGTTCGTCGCCATGGCGATGGGGGAAGCCCTCAAGGAAATCCCGTTCAGAACGGGATTTCCTAATGGGCAAGCGGCGCCGGCGGCGATCGGGGCATACGGGGGGACGCCGCAGGGAGGGGGGAAGCATGTAGCTAGCGCTAGGCTAGCTACATGGTAAAAAAAAAAGGTGAAAAAAACTCTCCCGCGGCCACACAGCCGCGGGAGTCATACCGCCAGGGGGGTTAAGTACTGTTCGAGGGTCTGATTGGTCCTCTCCGTCTGTCCATTCGATTGAGGGTGATACCCAGAAGACAATGAGGAATGTATTCCTGGACACTTGCAGAGTTCTTGCCAGAACCTGGACGTGAATTGCACTCCACGGTCAGAAACCACATCCAAGGGTAAGCCATGTAGCCTAACAATCTCTCTGAGAAAAAGGTTGGCAGTCTCAGCAGCAGAAGGAACACCCTTGCAAGGCAGAAAGTGGGCCATTTTGGAGAAACGGTCCACTACAACTAAGATGGAGGTAAACCCCTGGGAAGAAGGCAGCTTGACCACAAAGTCCATGGCAATGTTTTCCCAGGGCTTCTCGGGTATTGGCAAAGGGTTCAGGAGACCCCATGGTCTTGTACGAGGAGTCTTGGAGCGAGCACACACCTCACACGAAGCCACAAACTGTCTGCAGTCCTTAGAGATCTCGGGCCACCAAAAGTTCCTTCGGAGCAGATCAAGGGTCCTGTCTCCACCAAAGTGACCAGCAAGCTTATTGTTGTGACAAGACTGGAAACCAGGAGACGATAGTCGGGAGGGACAAACAACTTGCCCTGGAAATAGTACAGCCCCTCTTTAGCAGTTAAGTCTGGAAGCAGGTCCTGAGGTATCTTGGACTGCTTGATGAAGTTCAGGAGATCGGACTGAAGAATAAGAAAGTGCTGAGGCGATAGAATATTCTCTGTTTCAGGGCTAGGGCCCGTCTCTGAATGGAACATCCGGGACAAAGCATCAGGCTTGGCATTCTTGGACCCCGGCCGATAGGTTAAATGAAAATTAAACCGGGAGAAGAAGAGGGACCACCTTGCTTGTCGTGGTGTAAGTCTCTTTGCTGAGCGAAGGTACTCGAGATTCTTGTGGTCTGTGAGTATGAGTATGGGATGCTCCGCCCCTTCCAGGAGATAACGCCATTCCTCCAGTGCGGCCTTGATAGCCAACAATTCCCTATCTGCCACATCGTAATTTCTCTCCGCTGTGTTCAGCTTCCTGGAGAAATATGCCACTGGATGGAGGATGGAACTTGGGCCGAAACGCTGGGAAAGAATAGCCCCGATAGCTATCTCGGAGGCATCTACCTCCAAGATGAATGCCTTGGAAGGATCAGCATGCTTGAGGATGGGAGCAGAAGTGAAGCTGGTCTTGAGTTTCTCGAAAGCCCCTTGAGCCTGTGGAGTCCACTTAAATGGAGTATGAGTACTAGTTAACTGGGTGATGGGAGCCACGATCAACAAGAAGTTCTTTATGAATCTTCTATAAAAGTTAGCGAATCCAATAAATCTCTGGACTGCCTTCCGATGGCCAGTGGGTACTGGCCATTCCTGAATGGCAGAGACCTTCTGAGAGTCCATCTCCACTCCAGCTGGAGAGATCTTCAGGCCTAGGAACTGAATGTTCTCTTTATCGAATTCGCACTTCTCCGGTTTTGCATACAGTCTGTGAGTGCGTAGACGAGCAAGGACCTTCTTCACATGCCCATGATGTTCTTCCTCAGAGGTTGAGAAGATAGCGATGTCATCAAGATACACCACTAAAAAGTCGTCAATGAAATCCCTAAATATATCGTTCACAAAATGCTGGAAAGTGGCGGGGGCGTTGCAGAGGCCAAAAGGCATCACCAGATATTCGTAATGGCCAAAACAGGATCGGAAGGCGGTTTTCCACTCATCCCCTTTCCGGATCCGGATCAGGTTGTACGCCCCTCGCAGATCCAGCTTGGAGAAGATACGGGCAGAATGGAGTCTGCAAAACAGGTCAGGCATGAGAGGAAGGGGGTAGCGATTCTTCACGGTGATTTTGTTGAGTTCACGATACTCAACACAGGGGCGAAGTGACCCATCCTTCTTCTCAACAAAGAAAATTCCTGCTCCAGCAGGTGAGGAAAGCCGAATAAAGCCTTTTTGGAGATTCTCTTCAATATATTCTTTTAGGGCCTGAGTCTCTGGCTCTGAGAGAGGATACTTCCGTCCAAAGGGAATGGGCGCTCTGGGCTGAAGATCAACAGGGCAATCATACGGCCGATGAGGTGGAAGAGAATCTGCCCCAGCTTTATCCAAGACATCTAGGAAATCATGGTACACGGCAGGGATAATGTCCTTCTTAGGGGAACTCAAACAAAACAGAGCTCCAGCTCGAGAGAAACAATAACGTAGACAGTATTTGGAGCGAAAGGACACTTCTCCAGTAGTCCAATTGATGGCAGGGTCGTGGATACGTAACCAGGGCATACCCAGGATCACAGGAAATAAAGGTGATGGAAGTAAATCGAAGGATAGGTACTCCTGATGCTCCTCTTGAATGGTCACTAGTAATGGTAGGGTCTCGGAGATGATAGGACCAGACCCAAGACTGGATCCATAGGCCAGTAGGATGGTAAGCGGTTGGCGTCTGGAACGCGTAGGGAGTTGGAGTCTTTGAGCCACAGACAGATCCAAAAAGCAGGAACAGGCTCCAGAGTCAATGATGGCTCTAATTTCGATTGTCCTTCCTCTGGGACCCTGCAACGAAAGCATAAGGGGAATATGAGTAGATGCAGGCGGAAGACAGGGAACCCTGTAGAATCAGGCTCACCCGAATATGCGGACAGGGCAATTCAACCGGAAATGGCCAGACGCTCCACAGTAGAGGCACAGATTGGATGCCCTTCTACGTTGCCTTTCCTCAGGGGAGATAGCTGGCCGAGCCAACCCCAATTGCATTGGTTCAGGCTCTTCAATCGCGAAAGTTGGGTCAAAGACCGGACCAGGGAAGCTAGGAGGAGTGGGAAGACTCCCTAAGGGACAAGAACTCCCAGACCTCTCCGCTCGTCTCTCTCTAAGACGCCTGTCTATCTGGATGGCAAGACGAATAAGTTCCTTTAGGGTGTCTGGAACTCCCGCCCTGGCCAGTTCATCCTTGAAGGCATCTGATAGCCCTTGACGGAAACGGAACTTTAATGCAGAGGCATTCCATGAAACGTCAGCCTCGCAACGTCTTAACTCCGTGACATAATCCTCTACTGGCCTTCTTCCTTGCCGCAGGGTCTCAAGAGCCAGCTTAGTAGATGAGGCTCTTCCCGGGTCGTCATACAGCTCTGCCATGGTAAAGAAGGAATTCAGATCGCTCAAGGCGGGATGCTGCTGTTCCACCATACGGAGTGCCCAGGCCTGTGGTTCTCCTTGCAGCAGAGAAATGACAGCACCCACTTTTATCTTCCCATTAGAATAGGTCCTCGGGAGTAATGAAAAATGAAGTCGGCAGGCACTCTGGAACCAGCGAAACTTCGTGCGGTTGCCAGAAAACCGCTCGGGAAGAGGCAACCTCGGTTCAGGTGCGGGCCCCACAGCACCTTGCACTGGAGCAGAATCAGGACTGGCAGGAGGAGCAGGAGCAAGCACAGCGGATCCGGCAGGCGGAGTAGGGGTGCCCGTAGCTGGTCTCGGATCTCCATATAACCTTTTTGGACCTCATCCACAGACAGACGTAACTGCGCAACGAGTTTGTATAAGATCTCCACCGGTGAACGATTCTCACTAGCGTCCATTCTGGCTGCTCGTTACTGTTAACGTTGATCTTCAGGCGCTGTTGACCTTCCCACTGAAGGGAGAGGCGTTACCCAGTAGTGGATCTAAGCGACCACGGGTCTTCGCCCACAACCCCTTGAGGGGAGTGCAGGATTTAGCTGCCTAGTGCCCAGCCAGGTCACTACTAGGATAACCTCAGCAAGTGGTCAGGAGAACAACGACGCTAATGTGTGAGAGGAGACAGACGTAGTCAGACAGTAGCCAGAGGTCTAGGGCAGGAGATAGCAGCGTAGTCGGGTCGCAGGCCAGAGGTCGGGCCAGGTGGAGAACAAGCAGAACGAGGTCACAATCCAAGAGTCGGGGCAGGCGGCAATCAGCAGGAGTCAGGGTCACAAGCCAAGGGTCAAATCCAGGAGTCATTTAGAGAAATAAACAACAGAGTTTCCACGGGGCTTATGCCAAGCTGTCAGAACGAGCAGCACTGGAGTAATGGCCAGTGCTGCTTTTATACAGGATTTTGGTGCCGAAATTAACGCCCTGCGCATGCGCAGTGCGCGCCCCGTGCAACGCCGCGTGCCGCCAACCAGGAAGTCCACACACAAGACCTAAGGACCCCCTGTGCGTGCGCGCCCCCGGAACGGCCACGAGACAGTCGTAGGGACCTGGAGCGGTGAGTGTGACAATAGTGTTGTGTGTTTCTTCCAAACAACTCAACTTTGGTTTAATCTGTCCACAGAATATTTTGCCAGTACTGCTGTGGAACATACAGGTGCTCTTTTGCAAACTTTAACCACTTGAGGACCGCAGGCTTTACCCCCCCTTAAGGACCAGACCCTTTTTTTCCATTCAGACCTCTGCAGCTTTCACGGTTTATTGCTCACTCATACAACCTACCACCTAAATGAATTTTGGCTCCTTTTCTTGTCACTAATAAAGCTTTCTTTTGGTGCTATTTGATTGCTGCTGCGATTCTTACTTTTATTATATTCATCAAAAAAGACATGAATTTTGTCAAAAAAATGATTTTTTTAACTTTCTGTGCTGACATTTTTCAAATAAAGTTAAATTTCTGTATACATGCAGCACGAATGTGGACAAACATGTTTTTAATTTAAAAAAACCCATTCAGCCTATATTGATTGCTTTGGGTAAAAGTTATAGCGTTTACAAACTATGGTGCAAAAAGTGAATTTTCCCATTTTGAAGCATCTATGACTTTTCTGACCACCTGTCATGTTTCATGAGGGGCTAGAATTCCAGGATAGTATAAATACCCCCCAAATGACCCCATTTTGGAAAGAAGACATCCCAAAGTATTCACTGAGAGGCATGGTGAGTTCATAGAAGATTTTATTTGTTGTCACAAGTTAGCGGAAATGACACTTTGTGACAAAAAAGAAAGAAAAAAAGTTTCCATTTCTGCTAACTTGCGACAAAAAAAAAAAATGAAATCTGCCACGGACTCACTATGCTTCTCTCTGAATACCTTGAAGTGTCTACTTTCCAAAATGGGGTAATTTGTGGGGTGTGTTTACTGTCCTGGCATTTTGGGGAGTGCCTAATTGTAAGCACCTCTGTAAAGCCTAAAGGTGCTCATTGGACTTTGGGCCCCTTAGCGCAGTTAGGCTGCAAAAAAGTGCCACACATGTGGTATTGCTGTACTCAGGAGAAGTAGTATAATGTGTTTTGGGGTGTATTTTTACACATACCCATGCTGGGTGGGAGAAATATCTCTGTAAATGACAATTGTTTGATTTTTTTTTACACACAATTGTCCATTTACAGAGATATTTCTCTCACTCAGCATGGGTATGTGTAAAAATACACCCCAAAACACATTATACTACTTCTCCTGAGTACGGCGATACCACATGTGTGGCACTTTTTTGCACCCTAACTGCGCTAAGGGGCCCAAAGTCCAATGAGTACCTTTAGGATTTCACAGGTCATTTTTGTTTCAAGACTACTCCTCACGGTTTAGGGCCCCTAAAATGCCAGGGCAGTATAGGAACCCCACTAATGACCCCATTTTAGAAAGAAGACACCCCAAGGTATTCCGTTAGGAGTATGGTGAGTTCATAGAAGATTTTATTTTTTGTCACAAGTTAGCGGAAATTGATTATAATAGTTTTTTTTCACAAAGTGTCATTTTCCGCTAACTTGTGACAAAAAATAAAATCTTCTATGAACTCACCATTCTCCTAACGGAATACCTTTGGGTATCTTCTTTCTAGAATGGGGTCATTTGTGGGGTTCCTATACTGCCCTAGCATTTTAGGGGCCCTAAACCGTGAGGAGTAGTCTTGAAACCAAATGTCGCAAAATGACCTGTGAAATCCTAAAGGTACTCATTGGACTTTGGGCCCCTTAGCGCACTTAGGGTGTAAAAAAGTGCCACACATGTGGTACCGTCGTACTCAGGAGAAGTAGTATAATGTGTTTTGTGGTGTATTTTTACACATACCCATGCTGGGAGGGAGAAATATCTCTGTAAATGACAATTGTTTGATTTTTTTTTTACACACAATTGTCTATTTACAGAGAGATTTCTCCCACCCAGCATGGGTATGTGTAAAAATACACCCCAAAACACATTATACTACTTCTCCTGAGTACGGCGATACCACATGTGTGACACTTTTTTTTGCAGCTTAGGTGTGCTAAGGGGCCCAACGTCCTATTCACAGGTCATTTTGAGGCATTTGTTTTCTAGACTACTCCTCACGGTTTAGGGCCCCTAAAATGCCAGGGCAGTATAGGAACCCCACAAGTGACCCCATTTTAGAAAGAAGACACCCCAAGGTATTCCGTTAGGTGTATGGCGAGTTCATAGAAGATTTTATTTTTTGTCACAAGTTAGTGAAAAATGACACTTTGTGAAAAAAAACAATAAAAATCAATTTCCGCTAACTTTTGACAAAAAATTAAATCTTCTATGAACTCGTCATACACCTAACAGAATACCTTGGGGTGTCTTTTTTCTAAAATGGGTTCACTTGTGGGGTTCCTATACCGCCCTGGCATTTTACGGGCCCAAAACCGTGAGTAGTCTGGAAACCAAATGTCTCAAAATGACTGTTCAGGGGTATAAGCATCTGCAAATTTTGATGACAGGTGGTCTATGAGGGGGCGAATTTTGTGGAACCGGTCATAAGCAGGGTGGCCTTTTAGATGACAGGTTGTATTGGGCCTGATCTGATGGATAGGAGTGCTAGGGGGGTGACAGGAGGTGATTGATGGATGTCTCAGGGGGTGGTTAGAGGGGAAAATAGATGCAATCAATGCACTGGGGAGGTGATCGGAAGGGGGTCTGAGGGGGATCTGAGGGTTTGGCCGAGTGATCAGGAGCCCACACGGGGCAAATTAGGGCCTGATCTGATGGGTAGGTGTGCTAGGGGGTGACAGGAGGTGATTGATGGGTGTCTCAAGGTGTGATTAGAGGGGGGAATAGATGCAAGCAATGCACTGGCGAGGTGATCAGGGCTGGGGTCTGAGGGCGTTCTGAGGGTGTGGGCGGGTGATTGAGTGCCCTAGGGGCAGATAGGGGTCTAATCTGATGGGTAGCAGTGACAGGGGGTGATTGATGGGTAATTAGTGGGTGTTTAGGGTAGAGAACAGATGTAAACAATGCACTTGGGAGGTGATCTGACGTCGGATCTGCGGGCGATCTATTGGTGTGGGTGGGTGATCAGATTGCCCGCAAGGGGCAGGTTAGGGGCTGATTGATGGGTGGCAGTGACAGGGGGTGATTGATGGGTGGCAGTGACAGGGGATGATTGATGGGTGATTAACCTCATTAGCGGTATGGACGACTATATACGTCCATTACCGCCGGAGGTCGCCGCTCAGGCCCTGCTGGGCTGATTTTTATCAAATAAAAAGCAGCACACGCAGCCGGCACTTTGCCAGCCATGCGTGCTGCCTGATCGCCGCGAGCAGCGGCGAAAGAGGGTCCCCCCAGCCGCCCGAGCCCTGCGCAGCTGGAACAAATAGTTCCGGCCAGCGCTAAGGGCTGGATCGGAGGCGGCTGACGTCAGGACGTTGGCTGACGTCCATGACGTCACTCCACTCGTCGCTATGGTGACGAGGTAAGCGAAACAAGGGAGCCTGCTCATTGCAGCCTTCCTTGTTAATTCTGATCGCCTGAGGCGATCAGAATTACGCTTCAGGAGCGCCCTCTAGTGGGCTTTTGCTGTGTCATTGCTGTGTTATACTTTATACCAGTTCCGGGTGTTGTGACCAAGGACCTCACACCCAAGCTTAGGAATACTGTGTCATTGCTGTGTTATACTTTAGACCAGTTCCGGGGTGTTGTGACCAAGGACCTCACACCCAAGCTTAGGAATACTGTGTCATTGCTGTGTTATACTTTAGACCAGTTCCGGGGTGTTGTGACCAAGGACCTCACACTCAAGCTTAGGAAAACTGTGTCATTGCTGTGTTATACTTTAGACCAGTTCCGGGGTGTTGTGACCAAGGACCTCACACCGAAGCTTAGGAATACTGTGTCATTGCTGTGTTATACTTTAGACCAGTTCCTGGGCGTTGAGACCACAGACCTCACACCCTAGATTAGAATCTTGTTCTATATCTGTTATGACCATTTGCTCTGTCGTAATCTGGAAGCGTGAATTCCCAGGTCCACCTGGTTCTAACACACTGTGGGATCTGACTATGGTCTGAGTGCTCACACGTATGTATTCGCAACGGCAGACAACCTGAAACTGACCAGTGAGATCTATATATAGTGCAGCGCTCCTCAGTGCCACCCAGCGCCACTCAGCCAATGACAATCTGCGCTGGGATCAGCTGACCAACCTGATCAGCTGATCCCTCTCCTCCTGGCATAAAGGTCCTGCCTCCCAGCGCGCGCGCGCGTAGCTCTCCATCTGTGTGCACTGGAAGGCTCAGACAAACCAGACGCATGCTGCTGTGCGGAAACCGCCGGTCTGAACGTGGAGACAGCCGCCCTGCCGCCAGACCGCGCGGCGGGATCTCCGCAATCCTTTACAGCAGGGCAGCTGTAACCAACGCCTCCAATCTCATCTCATTGATTGGACTCCAGCTGGCTGACACCTGACTCCAATTAGCTCTTGGAGATGTCATTAGTCTAGGGGTTAACATACTTTTTCCACCTGCACTGTGAATGTTTACATGGTGTGTTCAATAAAAACATGGAAACATTTAATTATGTGTGTGGTATTAGTTTAAAGAGAAACTCCAACCAAGAATTGAACTTTATCCCAATCAGTAGCTGATACCCCCTTTTACATGAGAAATATATTGCTTTTCACAAACAGACCATCAGGGGGCGCTGTATGACTGATTTTGTGCTGAAACCCATTCCACAAGAAGCTCTGAGTACCGCGGTACTCTGGGCAAACTGCCACAATGTAACAAGGTTCACAGACAAGACTTAGCTGTTTACAGTTGTCTCTAACAGCCAAAACAGCATGCAGCAGCTACATAACCTGCCCACAGTAAAAAGGTCACCATGTAATAAATGTCAGAATGTTAATCGGGGAGAGGAAAGATTTTACAATGAGCAAACACTGACTAAATCATTTATACATAATTATTGTAAAAATGAAGCACTTTTTTATTACATTATTTTCACTGGAGTTCCTCTTTAAGCAGACTGTGATTGTCCATTGTTGTGACTTAGATGAAGATCAGATCACATTTTACAACTAATTATAGAAATCTATATAATTCTAAAGGGGTTCACATACTTTTTCTTGCTACTGTACACATATTCCTAGCATTGCTGTGCAGCCAAGACTTGCGCAGTTGAGGACAGAGTGGATAAGTCGGCACTTGCTGTAAACTTCCATTTATTCCAAGAGGTAGTGACACATCATATCAATACAGTGTATCAAAGGTAAACATACCATATACAAAGGCTGTGCGGTGGTGGTGGTTGCTGGGCCAGAGGAGCCTAAACCCAAGACTTGCAACAAAATATAGCTTTATGTTTGCATTTGTCTAAGTGAGATGATTAAACAGAAGCTTGGAGGATATAGCCCTATTACCAGGAATATCACCACTTCTCCAGATTTATGCTGATATCACCCCAATAACCTTACCTTAGACTCCCACTTGAGCTGGGTTTCCTAGTAAGGGCGCGTGTGTGACGTTGTATGTAGATCAGAGTGCGTCCGGAGCCAGCAGAGGGACAAGCGGAGGTCGCGGACAGGTAAAGGTATGGCCAGGTGGCCATATATCAGGCGATTTGGTGGCCAATCGACCATCCGATTCGATTATTATAATTGAATTGGATGAAAATCAGTGCTGTCAAGTGCATGCCCAACCGACAACGTGACCAATTTCAGGACAAAAACTAGTTGCATTGTCAATCACGCATGCTGCAAGATGTTGGGCCGACTTGCTCAATCGGGTGCGTGGCGGGAAAGGCGTGCAATTTTGCGATAATCGACAAATGCGGCAAAACCCCGGCGCTGTGCCCCCAGTTATGAATGTCCCCCCAGTGCCCCGTGCAAGGTATATATTACCTGTCCGCAACCTCCACTTGTCCTTCCACTGGCTCTGGGTGAACTCCAATCTACATACACGCACGCCCTGTGTGGTTTCCTAGTAAGGGTGTGCGTGTGACATCACACACACACGCCCTTACGAGGAAACCACATGGGGTGCGCGTGTATACAGAGGAGGTATCCCGGAAGCAGCGGAGGGACAAGAAGAGGCCGTGGACAGGTAATGTATATCTTGCAAGGGGCACCAGGGGGACATTCATCATTAGAGGACAGCGTGAAGATGGCAAGGCGGATGGATGTGGCATCACAAGGCTGATTCCGGATCGATTTCTGCGTGAAATTGATCGGGAATCGACCTGTGGCGTATGGGCAGCTGTCAGATCTCTCTTATCAGATTCGATGAGAGATTTGTCTCTTGGTCGAATCTGCCCATCATCGCTAGATGTATAGCTACCTTTAAGAATAAAATAAACAGAAAAACAGCTTAAAGAAGCAGCACAGCATTGTTCTACTATTATCTGGCCATGCAGGCTAAAGGTGCCCATACATCTAGTGATTTTTCTGTACGATCGACCATTCGATTCCATCAATTTATCAAATCGAGATGGAATCGAGAGAGGAGCGAGTGTGTTGTGTTCCAGTATGTCCAATCGATGAAAAGTGGCTGATAACATGTCAAATTGACCTGCTTAGTCGAACGAGCAGGTTGCCAGATATCAGTCAATCGCACAAGAATCGGCTACTGTTTACACATCATTCGATCAATTCTGAATTGATTTTTGCATTCAGATCATGGAGTCATAACATCAGTCAGATTGATTAGTGAAGGTGAATCGCATAGGAATCCCTTGTGTGGGACACTAGTTGATCGACCTTCTGCGCATATGCAGAAGGGCCGCGCACGCGCAGAAGAGACCGAAGGTGCGATTGAGCCAGTTACCGGGACTGCTAGCAGAAGAACGGAGGCACTCGGCAGGGGTGAGAAAAAAAAAACATAGGATATAATGAATTGTATGTGTAGTACGGATAATTAATAGAACAATTAGTACCAAAGAAAAGAGTCTCATATTTTTATTTTCAGTTTTCTCCCCCTTTTGTGTCTTGGAAATCATTACTTTTATCATTGTCATTACCAATTCTGTATTCTGTATTTGTCACCAATTATGTATTTTGTATATTAGTGTACACCATTGTCTGTATTATTATGTACCCCATGTTCGTTTCTTACTTTGTACAGCGCCACGGAATATGTTGGTGCTTTATAAATCAATAATAATAATTATACAGTATTAATAAAAAATACTTTTCCATCTCAGTCTTCTTTCAGTTATAATGTTCTGCTACTAGTAAAAATAATCACACAGCTTGCTTGAAACCATGACAGCAGTATATGATTTGATACGCAGCACAAAACTTCTAAAAAAGAATTCTCATCTCTCTGTGTCACTCCAGGCTCACCCAGAAATCTGAACAATTCAGAAAGTACAATTTCTAGTAATTCTAGGCCTACAAATTACTAAGTATGGTAAATAAGATGCTATTTATTATTATTTTGGTTTATATAGTGCCTACACATTGCTAGACAATAAATAAGGTTACAGACAATGGTAATAGGGTGACAGACAACACAATACAGGTAATAATAAGCAGTAAGACACAATGCTAGGTCATACTCTGGAGTAGTAGTCCAAGTAATTCACGTTCACATTGTTCTGTGAGCAGGATGCAGAATCAGGTAGGATACACAAGGAGTGAGGGCCCTGCCAAAGGCTTAAAGGATACCCAATTAGTGACATGTGACGTGATGAGATAGACGTGTGTATGTACAGTACCAAGCACACAAATAACTATGCTGTGTTCCTTTTTTTCTTTCTCTGCCTGAAAGAGTTAAATATCAGGTATGTAAGTGGCTGACTCAGTCCTGACTCGGACAGGAAGTAACTACAGTGTGACCCTCACTGATAAGAAATTCCCCTTTTTATCTTTTTCTTGCTCTCGGAAGCCATTTTCTGCTAGGAAAGTGTTTTATAGTTGGAATTTCTTATCTGTGAGGGTCACACTGTAGTCACTTCCTGCCTGAGTCAGCCACTTACACACCTATTTAACTCTTTCAGGCAGAGAAATAAAAAAGGAACACAGCATAGTTATTTGTGTGCTAGGCACTGTATATACACGTCTATCTCATGTCACGTCACTTCGGGTATCCTTTAAATTCTTAAAGGATGTGGGCTAGGGGCTGACATGATAGAAAGGGGGGTGTATAAAGAGGTTCTTGGCAGAGAGAGTTAGGGAATCGATGAGGTGGGGCAGGCCTTCTTAAAGAGGGGAGTCTCGAAGGCCTGTTTGAAGATGCTAAAAGAGGGGGCAAGCCTGTTGGGCAATAGGAGAGAGGTCCACAGGATGGGGGCGGCTCTAGTGAAGTCCTGTAGTCATACATGGGAGTGGTAGATTCGTGGGGTAAATAGGAAGAGGTCGTTGGAGTGACGGCCAGGTATGTATCTTTTGACCAGGTCAGAGGTGTAGGTGGGGCAGGACTTGTATCTTGTTTATAGATCTGTAGGCCAGACATAGGATCTTGAAGCTGGGATTTTGAAGCTAGCTCTGAAGTAGATTGGGAGCCATTGGAGGGATTTGCATTGTGTAGTCGTGGAGATGAAGCGGTGGGAGGAGTAGAGGAGTCTGGCTGCTGCGTTCATGATGGAATGTAGGTTCAGAGGGAGGCCTGACTGTAGGGTGTTGCAGTTGCAGCAATCCAGGCTGTAGATGATGAGGCTTTGGACAAGGAGTTTAGCAGTGTCTAGCATCATAAAGGTGCCGAGTCCAGGGTGACACCAAGGCAGCAGGCCATTGCGTCCGGGCACATGATTTAAGCAGTGCAGGAAGAGAAGAGGTTAATCTGAGAGATTTGCAAGTTAAATTACACAGTATGAATACCTTGTGTGGTAGATAAAAGCCAGCAGCTGTTACTTTCTGGACAACCACTGTATATTGGCTACCACTTCTGTATGATGTACCAATGTCTAAATCTTTATTAATACCAGTTCATGTATTTTATGTACCCAAGTTTGTTTAGATTACATTTCCACTGAAATTGATTCACAACATTTCCTCACATTCTACTACGGAAGCAGAATTGCAGCCTATTGACATCAATAGGCTGTTTTTAATTTTTGCGCAGGGGAAAAAAATAGAGCCTGCTGCATTTTTTTGGACAACACATCCAAGTCCTGGTAGCCATGGGTGGCACAGCTAGGCAATTCAGTTGCTATTTGATCAGCACAAGTGTTGGCATCTGTCTTGCAAGCGGATGCTGGTAAAAGTGGAAACAGGGTCTTACTCTGTACAGCTCCACAGATGATGTAATTATATAAATTATATATAAATCATTAGTAATCATAATAGTGCTGTTTTAATTGGGTGTCAGATAAGACCAGCAGAATATTGCTAAAGTGTGATTATTGATATTCTACTGTATTGACTTTGTGACAATGCTTCATCTGGGTTTTTGTTGTTTCTCCCATCTCCCCTAAATTATCCCCTTTTCACGTCTAATTACCACACCACTAATGCTGCATACACACTTGAGATAAAAGTCTTTGGAAAAGGCAAGATCACAGACCAATTTACCCCCTTCCATGTAGTATGAGAGCCATACCTACACAGTCTATTCTATGGAGCTGAACTCCCCATCAGATAAAATCTTTGCAAGATGCTGCACATAAAGATGCTGTACACATTCAAAAGATCATTATCTGCAAAAGATCTCTTCCTGCAATAGATCCATTCCTGCAAAATGCATTCATAGTCTATGAGATCTGCAGATCATCATACACACCTTGTTTAACAGGCAATCATCTGCAGATCAGATCCACCAGGATGGATTTTCAGATCTGCAGATGATTGCCAGATATGCAGATGAAGTCTGTTAAACAAGGTGTGTATGAGGATCTGCAGATCTCATAGACTATGAATGCATTTTGCAGGAATGGATCTATTGAAGGAAGAGATCTTTTGCAGATAATGATCTTTTGAATGTGTACAGCATCTTTGTGTGCAGCATCTTGCAAAGATTTTATCTGATGGGGAGTTCAGCTCCATAGAATAGACGGTGTAGAGTATTGCTCTCATACTACATGGAATGGGGTAAAATTGGTCTGTGATCTTGCCTTTTCCAAAGACTTATCTCAAGTGTGTATGCAGCATTATATAAAGGCCCATACACATCAGTGTTCTCCCCAGGCTCTTTTAGCTGGGTGCTCCACCCGGCTAATTTTGGTGAGCACCCGGCTGTCATCAGCTCACCTCCTCCTATGCTCTAACAGAGTTGCGCCAACCCTGCATTCCCCTTTCATGCCCCACCCGGCTACTTTTTCATGCCACCCGGCTAAAAGAAAAATCTGGGGAAAACACTGCACATGCTAGACAAATGTCGCCCGACGAGAATGGGGACCTGATCCCTTGTGCAACATTGCTGCGTCAAGGCGGTACAGACACATAGTTAGTCTGCACGGTGGGGGGAGAGGATGGCTGATAGAGGGGTGCCGATGTAACGTCACGCGGAGGCCTGGATGAGCGGTGGGCATAATTCATAGGCCTGGCGGTTTGCTGGCCAGGCGGCAGTTGGGGGCTGCTGTATACATGCCGGATCATCGGCAGAGGTGATCATTATTGGCTGCTTCAGATGACTTTAATCTAGACGAGCCTTAAAGCACACCTGAAGTGAGAGGAATATGAAAGCTGACATTAATTTCATTTTAAACAATGCAAATTGCCTGATTGGCTGTCCTGCTGATGTTCTGCCTCTAATACTTTCAGCCACAGACCCTGAACAAGCATATGCAGAGCAGGTGTTTCAGCATGCCTGTTTCTGGTGTGATTCAGACACTTCTGCAGCCAAATAGATCAGCAGGGCTGCCAGGCAACTGGTATTGTAATAAGAACATATACATAATAAGAATGGTACAAGAATATATGGAAGCCTCCATATGACTCTCACGTTGTAATTTGATCCTTTAACTGTGTCACCTGAGACAAAGACAGGATGTTAACAATGTCTACTTCCATGAAAGCAGGAAGTAGACAAACTGCAGATGTATTGCAGGATTTGTATCAGTTGTAACACAGGGGTGTTTTTCTTTAAAGGTTATTATGCTGTTGCTTATCTTTTAGAGCAGAGAGGAAGTTGTGAGTTCAGTTTTGCTTAGTGGTTTAACAATGCCCATGATAACCTTCTCTGGTGCCTGATCAAAGGAAAATCTATGTGGATGGTGATGACAATAGTCAGAAATGTGACCAGGGTTGTATCAGCATTACAATGCATACAACTCGTCCACAACAATAATTTATTGAACATCAGATTGGGACAGTATTTCCTCTTGTGATCCACAGAGGAGAGATCTACAATTATCTTCCAATTTACTTTTAACAGACATGAGCAGAACATATTACCATTCACACTTCCAATAAAACAAAGTGAAAGCTGCTTGCAACACTAGTGTGTTATCTGTTGCCCAAACAAAGAAGAAACCGCAGCCTATCACATGGATCCCATCATTTCGTAAGTCTCCAAAGTACTCCCTATGATGCACGTTCTCGTTCCCATATGTCCCCATTATGCCGTAGTATGCCACCCGTTACTTTGATCCTCACATGCCCCATTGTGCAATTATAAATAACAGGTTCGGGAAAACCGTTTTTCCAGCTTCCTACACGAGCGCCGCTGAAAAGGCAAGCCCTCCATATGCGCGGCACCCATTTCACGAGTGGCCGGTCACCTGACGTATTGTCTCTGACAAAATGGCTATACTTGGGAACACAAACAGGCAGCGTGTCTGTCCTCTAGTGTTCAATAAACCTCTCCTCAGCTCCACCCCCTCGAGCCGCTGCGCTTCTACCACAGGGACTACGTACGCACTCTTCCGTGATTCGCACATGCGTGGTAACGTTGACGCCGCCCCCTGCCTGGAAACCCCGTAGCCTCGCGCCGTGTTACCGTTGGCCGGAGTTAGGGAGAGAAGCGCCGGATAGTCGCAGTCTGGCCACGGAGAAATGAACAGTCAGAGCGGGGATGAGATCGGGTGAGTGGGCGCCAGTGGCGCACGGAGAGCAGGGCATTTCCACTGGCTGGTTCAGCCTGGCCTTTTGGGAAGCCGAGGCCTACTGTGACCCTGAGGAAGTGTGCGGGGACTGCCAGGCCCGAGTGTATGGTGCGCCACAGCGAGCACTGCAGCCGGGAGGTCAGGCAGGACAGACAGGGAGACATTGCGCGCCAGATGTTAGGAGGATGGAGTGCTGCTGAGACGGATGTATGGCTCTTCCTGCTCAGCCCACATGCAGTGTCTGCCTCCGCTCAGCCAGCTCTCTCACCATAACCAACAGGGATCACTTGTTCTGACCTATTTTTATTTCTGCGCACCGATAGGAAACGGACAATAAAGGTTACGCCTATAGTGCTGATACTTGTCTATTAAATATTGACCTTTATTTTCAAATCTAGAAGTTGAAAAAATGTTTGCTGTAAAAGTGTTGTTTTTTTCTGGGCAAAATAAATAATTGCCCCAAGGGATAATGATACTTTACAGTATGCTCCCCTATACGCCCATCTCATCCTTTATTATTGTTGTGATTTTACATTTGAACTCAGCTTTTTTTGTATATGAAATGTAGAGATGAGTGCCACTGAACTGTCTCTTTACATTTAATCAGATTTGAAAGCATATTATAAACAAGAATCAACAACTTAATTCATTAATAAAGCTGTCTGTTAATCATTGCTTTGAATCTGATTAGTCCTGTGCATCATTCTAGTTCAGCGCTTGTTAGTGCTGGCTCTCTGATTCCCATGGATGGATCAAAGTCCAATTTTACACTCCTCCCTATTCTTTAGACTGAGAGCACACTTGGGTCAGTAATGTTGCTTTCATTTTCAAAGTTTCTGCTTTTGGTTTTATGATCATGTGCAATAAGGTTTACCGATTTAATAATTGCAATTTTTTAATGATTGTGGCACAATACATTTAAAAGAGAAATACATGAGGTCAAAAGCAAATTGCTGTCACATTTTTTTCATTTAATTGTAGCAAAATGCGTAAGTGACATGATTTCTGAGCAAACCATTCAAATCAATGGCCAACGTAGCTGTGTCTGTTGTGAACAATTCTGTCGAATGTACTTCCAGCATCAATCTAAAGGAGCCCATACATATAGTGATATATGGGCAGATCAACCATCAGATCTGATCAGACAGAGATCTGTTGCCTGCCTATAAACTGCAGTCTGATTCCTGATAATCAAACAGGAATCAGCCTAGCAATGTCACCACCTGCCTGGCTCTCCCCGAAATGTTAAATGGAGTGGCCAGGAATTGCACCAATGGACAGGTGAGAATTTTCAAAGTGGGGAGTGTTTAACACTTGGCGGGACAGTGGCTGGGGATCTGTCACTATATTGTACACTGTTACTGTGCCGCACAACTGATAGCCCACGTGCAACCAAGATTTTCCATCATGTCTTGTCAATGCTTTCAACTGATTTGGGCCCAAAATGGATTGTCATCGATTGAGTGGGCAGGTTGTGGCACCAATAAACTTAACAAAACAAATGGTTGATCAGGTCACTAAATTAGTAGTTTATGGCTACCTTAAGTGCTCAGTCACATTATAAGCACTTTTTGGCCCTAAGGGCTTTCTCATAGCTTGTTATAAAACGCTCTCATTGCCTTACATTAAAATCGCAGTAAAATCACGCGATTTTAATGTAAGTCAATGGGAGCATTTTTTAAAAAGCCAAAAAACGCTTATTGTTTGTCTGAGCCCTTTATCTATTCTTACCCAGAACCATGGCACATCTCCCAATCCTGAATGTTCTGCTTTGAGAAAGAGGGACACTCTTTGTGTGTGTGTGTGCAAGCAGTCAAACAATATACACACTCCCAGACTGACATGGCATGAAGAAACCAAGGGCAATTCTTTTTTTATATGCCTGTCATTTTGTCCATAATTAATCTTCCATGAGATCAAAAAGTAGCACCTAACGCTGGAAATACACGGCTCGATTCTGGAACATTTAGATGACTCAATGGATAATTTCTGACATGTCCGATCTCCCGTCTGATCGTTTCCGTGCTTGATTCCGCATTGAAGACGATGGAAAAAAGATAAGAAAAACGAGCGGAAGATAAGAGAACCGCATGTGGAGTCGAGCGGGGAATCGATTGGGCGGGAGAATCGAGCGGCAAAATCGAGCCGTGTATGCCCAGCATTAGAGAGATTTGTAAATGATGTGTTTTGTGGGGGGCAGTGTTGATTTACTTAGTGGGCTGCTCTGTAGCCTCTCTTTACCTTTCTTGCTTTAGTTCACTGCTCTTTATATTCCAGAACTTTTTAGTTAATGGGGCACTGTAGTGAGATGGATATTGAGACTGCCGTATTTATTTCCATTTGAAGAAATTCACATTGCCTGGTAATTGTCTTTCTGATTGTTTTAGCTGTAGTTGTGTTTAAATCGCATATCTGAAGCAAGTGTGATGCTCATACTAATTCTGGGTCAGTGACTAAAAGGAAGTTTTCATAGCGTAATAGGGAAAAAAAATACAGCCTTTTTCATTCCACTTACAACAGTGTCCTTTTTTAATTTGTCATTCTTTGGCTTCTGAATCTGGCTGTGAAGTATGTCCCTTCAGTGGTGAGTCTTTTGGTAGCCTTGACAGCATGCATGTCCTCGGGAGCCCGGAAGATGTAGTCATAGCAGAGAACTACATTTACTTGCATGCAGGGCAGCGGAGTAATGAATTAAAGGAGAACCCTAGGGTGGTAAATAAGCATTTTCCTTTGCAAAAACACTGCCAATTCTATTTTTATAGTATACTTAATATTGCAATAATGTCTATTTACTTGGCCAGTATTACAGGTGCATACACCTGCATAAAGGATGGTGGCCGAAGGGATCATGACTTGATCCCTCAGGTGATAGCAAGACTCTCTCGCTCTCATATTATAGCAAAACAAATCATTTTTCTGCAGGGAAGGTAGGAGGGTCAACTGCACGGAGGTGCAGCTTCATGTGGGAGGAGTAAGAAGGCAAAACAATGTGCTTGAAGGTCGCTGCCGGATCTTTTATATAGCATATGTATTCAACTTTAGTCTAATTTAAAGCAAACTTGAGCTCAACCTTTCTTTACTTGATCTCATCTCTACCATAATTTAACACCTAATGTAATTTTACAAATGCACTGTATGCTCATAGGATTCTCAATTCCTTTGACGGTTTAGGACGGAGCGGTGCTTTTCAGCGCTGCTAGATGTAGGTGCAGCTGGCGCCTCCATAGACTAGAATAGTAATTACTTCTATCAGGCTCTCAGTGAGTAAGTGAGGTTGCTTAAAAAACATAATAATTTGGCCTCCAGCAATCGCTGGAAGCCGAATTATATCATTCCCCCACTATCCATGGCGGCCTGGAGGGGTAATAGTAATTAACATGGCCCGGACTTGTGCAGCAGCAGGATCAGCCATATACTGGCTGTATCCTGCGCCAAAATCTACCGGTGCCCATTTCATATGTATGTGGTTAGGACCGTCAGTAGCATAGAGTACACGTACTGGATAGTGTAATGGCTAAGGGCTCTGCCTCTGACACAGGAGACCAGGGTTCGAATCTCTGCTCTGCCTGTTCAGTGAGCCAGCACCTATTCAGTAGGAGACCTTAGGCAAGTCTACCTAACACTGCTACTGCCTATAGAGCGGGTCCTAGTGGCTGCAGCTCTGGCGCTATGAGTCCGCCAGGAGAAAAGCACTATACAAGTGTTTGTCTTTTAGAGGCTAGCCTCACATATGTCCCTATAAAGGGAGGAAGCACAACAGCAGCTTCCAGATGGCAAGGTAATTCGAAAAACCATGCACAATGGGGATCAGTTGGAAGTCACTTAAGATCTGGTGTGTCGGGAGGAACCTGTATACACACTAGAATTTTGGCCGATGTGGTCCTTAACAGCTGCCTTGGCAGAGTTTAAACAAGCATGTGTACTTAATTCATGCAAATTGCCATCTAACCTTTCTGGCCAGAGCTGCAAAATGTGTTGACAGTTTTATTATAAGGCTGCCAACTTGCCTTATGCAGATTTTGAAAATCCTTCTTCTGACTCCAGATAGTTAAATCCTGTCTCTTAAGCCTAATTTATACACATACTGTTTAAACAATTACGTGTCCTTAAACTGCTCTTGCGTGAATTCTTCACTAGTGTGGATGTGCCAGTACGCAAGAGGCGTTTGATTCCCTCTGTTCTCTGCATGTGGTTCCTAGATTTTGTTAAAATGGATCCAGCAATGCAAGTTGGCCATACACTAGTAGATTACTGGTAGATCAGGTAAAATATTGATCTTTGGTTTTCGCTGCTACAGAAAATCGTATTTACACAGCTGTGTATTGTGTATTTTCTGCTGTACTTGAAATTTGTGTTACTTTACTGAGTACTGCGTGTCCTATCTCATACTGTAAGTCCTGTATGTGCCAAATCCAGCATGACCCAATTGTGCTTGGCAAATAAAATGATCCTGATTTATGTATAATAAGGCTTAGCAATGTTGGATGTCAAGGTCCATAGACACACACGATTAATTGCTTCCTGTCCGCCTAACGCAGGATGGCGTCAGGAACGTGGCTCTCTCAGGTCTCTGCGACGCCATATGGCGTTATCTCGCGAGGAGCAAGATTTGACAGGAGCTTGCATGAGCTCCCGTCAGTAAACAGAGGGTATCCCAGCCATCAGCCTGCCAGCCAGCGATCGGAGCTTGCAGGCTAAGTATTTAATGATCATATATAGCGATGACATCTTACGCAGCGCTGCAGAGTATTGTTTTGTCACTTAACTGTCACTCGGAGGGGTTCACAATCTAATCCCTAGCATAGGCAAATGTCTATCTATGATTTGTGTAATGTTTGTATCGCAGTCTAGGGCCAATTAAAGAGGAAGCCAATTAACTAATCTGGATGTGTATTTTTAAATAAATGCAGATATTTTTTCATTAGAATAAACTAAACCTAACATCAGCAATCACATACCACCAAAAGAAAGCTCTGTTTGTGAGAAGAAAAGGAGATAAAATTCATTTGGGAGTAATAAACCATTAAAGTTGTGAAGTGCCGAATTGTAAAAAATGGCCTGGACACTAGGAAGGTATAAACCTCTGGTCCTCAAGTGGTTAAAGTCGGCTGAAGTGGCCGATAACAACCGCCTCGGTCTGAACAAGACCCTGAACAAGCACGCAGTTCAGATACTTGACTGCAATTACTGCATGCTGGTTTCAGGTGTGTGATTCAGTCACTACTGATGCATCAAAGATCAGCAGTACTCCAGGCAACTGGTATTGTTTAGAAGGAAATAAATAGCCTCTATATTCCTCAAGTCAGTTGTCCTTTAACTCTTTGGATTTGTCCCCTCAGACATAGGCCTCAATTCACTAAGCTTATCTCCTGTCTTTAATAATGTTTCTAGAGTTATCCCTATGGTGATGAGGCAAGTAGTATTCAGGAAACATGTTACCTCAGGCAAACCTAAAGTTAACTCTTCTGTCTTTAAGTTAACTCTTCGATCCTTACAATAACTCCAGAATTCTAAAGTTAAAGACAGGCTGTTATTTAACTGCATGTGAAAATAACTACAGAGGAGGTAACTTAAAGAGAAACTCCAACCTAGAATTGAACTTTATCCCAATCAGTAGTTGATACCCCCTTTTACATGAGAAATATGATTTTCACAAACAGACCATCAGGGGGCGCTGTATGACTGATTTTGTGCTGAAAGCCCTCCCACAAGAAGCTCTGAGTACCGCGGTACTCTGGGCAAACTGCCACAATGTAACAATGTTCACAGACAGGAATTAGCTGTTTACAGCTGTCTCTAACAGCCAAAACAGCTAGCAGCAGCTACATAACCTGCCCACAGTAACAATGTCACCATGTAATACATGTCAGAATGTGAATCTGGGAGAGGAAAGATTTTACAAGGAGCAAACACTGACTAAATCATACATAATTACTGTAAAAATGAAGCACTTTTTTTTACTACATTATTTTCACTGGAGTTCCTCTTTAAAGAATGAAGAGATAAGATAACTCTCTCACTGTGTGGAGGTAAGTTTTTTTTCTCTTGCCTTATTATCTCCAGCATGATCTTAGTGAATTGAGGCCATACCGCCGCCTAGTCATCAGTCTGCCAGGTGGATCAATTCGACCACACTACAGCCGATGGGTTTGTTCTCCCCTCTCGCCCTGCAACAGAACGCATAATCAACCTGTTGGCTGCCTGTGCATCTGCACAGCCACGGCCCAGCGATGTTACCTCAGGGATCGGGTCCGATCCTTGTCGGGCGACATCAATCTAAGGTGTATGGGCCTAAAGTCTGACATTTGATCACCACCATCCCCATGCTGCGCCAAATAGTGTCAGACCAAGTCCCACACTTTCAGCTCCTTTGGCACAACTCTGCTGTGCATAATCACTTATTACACTGGTGCACGTGCTTTGTGGGGCGCTGCTACAGTGTGAGAGTTGGCATTCTTAGATTTTTTTTTTTAGAGGAAAACCCCTCTGGGGGGATACTTATCTCGGGAGGGGGAAGCCGTAGGGTCCCAATGAGGCTTCCCCGTCCTCTGTAGTTGGTCACACCGTTGATCGGGCATGCTCTTGGCAGCACCGATAATTATCAAATCGGATGGTTAATCACCAGCCAAGTCGAATAGTGCATGTCCACTTGAAGGATTCACAAGTGGACATTTGTTTGTAAATCAATTTGGACACATTCATAGAAAAATATATTGAAATTTGAAGGGTCCTCAGAACTTTCAACACTGTACATAAATATGAAGCTTTGTGTAATTCATATGCAACCACTTATCAGAAGCTTACCTATTTCTATTCTAATATGCTTGTTCTCTATAAAGCTCTAATTACTATATGTGATGCACCTGTGCTACTACAGTTCCTCCTTTTTATGCTTGGCTGACATGAATGCCAAATACAATTGTTTGGCAGGTTAGAATGCCCTGCGTTTACAGCTATCCCTGTTTATCATTTGCCTTCTCCAAGGTTTGGGATAAGAACAGGCCTGACAGGTTTTTTTCTTTGTTTGATAATTGCAGTTCACTGCACCTGCTTATTATTCTGATTAGGTAGTAGATGCTGTTCTAGCACATGTAAGGTATATGTAGACCCACAGGGGGTATAGAATTCTGCACTGCCTTTAATGGAAGAAGATCCCTACAGACTTCATCCTCATTCCCTGTTCTAAAAGTGTTTTCATGCAGAGTAATTGCCTCAGCTCCCTGAAAATAACTGATTATCATATGTACATTTTTCCCTTCTTCATTTGATTTCTTTATTGTAGTTTCTTGTTATTTTCAGGACAAAATGTACCAAAAATACATTTGCTGTACTTGTTATTTCTAAGTAAAATTACAAGACTCATTGTTATGGTATATTCTTTTTGTCTGCTGTATGCTAGCGCCTCTAGATGTATAATAATCCAAAAAGATGTAAAGAAACTATTTGCCCAGTGTCCTTAACCACTTAAGCCCGAAGGGTTGAATTTTTTTTTACATCCGAGCAACTTTCACCTCCCATTCATTTGCCAATAACTTTATCACTACTCATCACAATGAATTGATCTATATGTTGTTTTTTCCGCCACCAATTAGGCTTTCTGTGGGTGGTACATTTTGCTAAGAGCCACTTTACTGTAAATGCATTTTAACAGGAAGAATAAGAAAAAAACGGAAAAAATTCATTATTTCTCAGTTTTCAACCATTATAGTTTTAAAATAATACATGCCTCCATAATTAAAACTCACGTATTGTATTTGCCCATATGCCCTGGGTATTACACCGTTAAAATTATGTCCCTATCACAATGTATGGCGACAATATTTTATTTGGAAATAAAGGTGCATTTTTTCAATTTGCGTCCATCACTATTTAGAAGCCCATAATTTATTAAATCATGTTGATATACTCCTTTGACATGCATATTTAAAAAGTTCAGACCCTTAGGTAACTGGTTTTTTTTTGTTTTGTTTTTTTTTATTATTGTAATTTTTTTTTTTTTAATTTAAACTTGTATGTGGGTATTTTTTGGTGTGGGAGGTAAACAGGGAATCGTAAATGTTTGTAAATGTATTTTATTCAGTGTTAAGTTTTTTTGGTGTAGTTAGCTATTTGGCCACAAGATGGCCACAATCAAAAAGTCCTGGGAGCGATCGATCTCGCTCCCAGGCAGAAGAAAGGAGACCAGAGCGCAAAAAAGCCGCAGCGTCTGAAGAGACGCTGTCGGCTTTTCTCCGGGGGGGTCCGATCAGCGAAAGGGATTTATAATCCCTTTCACTGATCGGTGGGCTAGCGGCCAGCAGCGGGGGTGCGCACGGGGGGGCCCGCGGGAGTGCGCGCAGCCTAACTGGACGAAAATTTTCGTCCAGTTAGGCTTAAGTGGTTAAAGTGAACCCGAGGTGAGAGTGATATGGAGGCTTCCATATTTATTTCTTTTTAAGCAATACCAGTTTCCTGGGTATCCAGCTGATCCTCTGCCTCTAATACGTTTATCCTTGAACAAGAATGCAGCAGATCAGGTGTTACTGACAATACTGTCAGATCTGACAAGATTAGCTGCATGCTTGTTCCTGGTGTAATTCAGCCACTACTGCAGCCAAATAGATGCAAAAGGCTGCCAGGCAACTAGTATTGTTTAAAAGGAAATAAATATGGCAGCCTCCATATCACTCTCACCTCAGGTTCACTTTAAAGCAGACTTGTCAGAGAAGGCTGTGTTGATACTTGCTCTTAGTCAGAACAGAGTAAAATTACTAGTTAGGGCCCTTTGCACCATATGTGTTGGATTTTCACAGACTATCAACATACTCTCCATGTTGTGCTATGGGATCATCATTCACATATATCTGTCGCTTTGCCGTGTGAAATAGCGAGGCCCTTTTGCATGAACTGTAGTTAATAGCAGTTGCATTTACCATTTATCATAATAAATGCCACTGATACTGCAGTGGAAATGTCTGTGCGTTGTGCTAAACTACACACAGCATACATTACTCAGTTGAATTGAATGGGAAAAATCAATGATCGTATGGGTACCACACGTGTAAACTAAACCCCAAGCTACAGGCTATGGATGATCATTTAGATGCATTTAGTTTCCCCTTGCATTCAAATTTCATGTAAATTATATGCAGCTTCAGTGTTCTCCCCAGGATTTTTTTCCAGCCGGGTGGCATGAAAAAGTAGCCGGGTCGCGTGCGATGGGGAAGTGCAGGACAAGTGCAACTCTGCTTACAGCATAGGGGGAGGATGAGGAGACGAGCTGATGTAGCTGCTAGGTACACACGATGCAATTTTCTGACTGATTTACTGTCGCATGGACTATTTCCAACATGTTTAATCTGATTTTCAATCGATTTTCCGATTACTTCTATGGGAAATCAAGCTGAAATTTGATCAGAAATCAGATTGGACATGTTGGAAATAATCCATCTGACAGTAAATCTGTCAGAAAATTGCATCGTGTATACCTAGCATTAGGGAGAACGTATCTCAGATTACGGTGCTCAGGTTCCTTTAAAGCAGACCAGCACTCAGAACTTCCTCTCTTCTCTAAAACCTAGGTTCTCAATGTGTGGTACGCGTACCCCAGGGGGTACTTCTGATGATTCCAGGGGGTACTTGGGCTTGAAAAACTTAACTAAGAATAACAAATTTAGAGTTTTAGAAAAGGATAAATACTATTTAAACACCAAATTAGTGTTTTAGCTAATTCAAAGCCATTGTAAATGTTTAGAAATTGTTTAGAGCCAATTATCATGTACTATGATTAAATATATATTTCTCAAGGGGTACTTGGAATAATGTTTACTAGGCTAGGGGGTACTTGGCAAGTACAGGATTTGAAAAGGGGTACATACCAATAAAATGTTGAGAAACACTGCTCTAAAAGATAAGCAACAACATAATAAACTTTAATGGAAGACATTTCATTGTTACAGCTGATACAAATTCTACAATAAATCTGCACTGTTTCTACTTCCTGCTTTCAAGGAAGCAGACATTGTTAACCTCCTGTGCTTTCAAATTAGTTTATCTGCCATAGCAGTCAGGTGACACGGGAGAAATAAAACTACAAATTGTGATTAGACAAGAGGGTTAATTAGACAGGCCAGACTCTATAAATAATGCAGGGTATATTTCACTGTTTTCCTTCTATGCAAGAGTTCAGGTCCACTTTGTTCCTGCAGAGTGATTGTTGAAGGGGGGATCATTACTGACAGGATGCAAGCTGGGGGGGGGGGGGGGGGTAGATACAGACACAGCAGGAGAGATTGCTTTTTTTTCTTTTTACTTTAAGTTTGGGACAGAGCAGAAAAGAGCTGAGTGCAGAGGAGGCTGCCTCTGAAACACCGTCACTGTACATGCCCTGTAATGCTCGATCCTCCTCTTCCCCAGCCCGAGAGCTGCCAGCATAAAATAAAGCCTGTTTCATTGGAGGGCGGGAGGCAGAGACGGAGCAGAAGTTTCCAGCTAGATAACATGCATGGTGCCGCCCCTTACAACCCGCCCAGCCAATCCCTGCTCCACCAGACCAGACAGCGTGAGGTGACGGGAAGAGGAGCGCTCCTCAGCTCCTGCAGTGTACAACGTCAGCTCTCCCTATTGTGCGAGAGCTGGACGCTGATTGCTAGCAGGCAATGGAGCGCTCCTGCCTGGGTTTTTTTTGTAGCTGGGTGGGTGATTAACAGCTGGGCTGGGTCAGAAAACAGCCGGGCGGCCCGCCCACTTGGCCCTGGGGAGAACACTGAGCTTGAATCTGGACCAATCAGAATAACTTTCTGTCAATTTTTAATGGGCCAAGTTCAAGCTGCATAATATTTACATGGAATGTGATTGCAAGCAGATATTCTTTGAAACTCATTGATCATCCCTAGTCTGTAGCCTTGGGGATTGGTTTACACTTTGTGTACCCATATGCTCACTGATTCTCCCATTTGATTCCCTGCAGGTTTGATTCATCGGCTGGGGGTCGAAACCCCGCAAATATCCCATTTATCTGCTTTTGTAGTATTGCTGTAGAATAGATTGTAAGCTCGCAAGGGCAGGGCTCTCTCCCCCTTTTGTGTCTTGGTAACCATTATACATTTTATTCATCATGTTAATTTTATCACTGTCATTACCAGTTCTATAATTTGTATTTTGTATCATTCTTTGTATTTTGTCACTAATTATGTATCTTGTATATTGGTGTACACCATTGTCTGTATTATTATGTACCCCATGTTTGTTTCTTACTTTGTACAGCTCCACGGAATATGTTGGCGCTTTATAAATCAATAATAATAATATTGCTGTAAAGTATTGAGCAGACAGGACTGAGGATTGGGGCAGAGCAGGTGTGGCGGTAGATCGACAGCTCATGTCGTTACATCGCATAATACATTTTTCTGCGCTCTCTCTCTGTTGCAATGCATTTTAATGTTCTTTTATATGTTTCTGGTCCAAACTTTGTTAAAATGCATAGATATAAACTGAGACAAAGGGAAACACGCACACTTTGATGTGCATAAGTTGTCCATTGGTATTTAACCACTTCAGCCTGCAGTCGTTTTTCACCTTATGCATCCGAGAAATCTTCACCTCCCATTCATTCGCCAACAACTTTATTAGGCTTTCTTTGGGTGGTAAATTTTGCTAAGAATTATTTTTTCCTAAATGCATTTTAACATGAATATTAAGAAAACATTGAAAAAATTCATTATTTCTCAGTTTTCGGCCATTATAGTTTTAAAATAATACATGCTTCCATAATTAAAACCTACGTATCTTATTTGCCCATTTGTCCTGGTTATTACACCATTTAAAGTATGTCCCTATCACAATGTATGGCGCCAATATTTTATTCGGAAATAAAGGTGCATTTTTTTATTTTTGCGTCCACTATTTACAAGCTTACAAGCTTATAATTTCAAAAAATATTAGTTGTATACCCTCTTCACATGCATATTAAAAGTTCAGACCCTTATGTAAATATTTTTTTTTTAGTTAACATTTTTATTTGGGTAATTTTTGGTGTGGGAGGTAAACCGTTAATTTTAAATGTAATTAGTTTTTCCATCCTGCAAGCTCACAGGAACTACAAGGAGGACACTGCCTCTAAAAATAATCAGGCGGTTTTTCTATCGGGGACTTAGATCAATGAATGGGAGCATTGTTCCCATTCATTGATCTCCGGACTACCGGGGGGGGGGGGGGGGCTGCATGATCACGCGCGGGGGCAGACCAGCAGCATTTTGGACGTGAAAGTCACGTGCAAAAGGCGAAGATGTGTAAACTCACTACAACTGATTCACTTTACCTTGATAAGGGTATGCAGCTTACAGTGCTGTGAAAAACTGTTTGCCCCCTTCCTGATTTCTTATTCTTTTGCATGTTTGTCACACTTAAATGTTTCTGCTCTTGAAAAACCGTTAACTATTAGTCAAAGATAACATAATTGGACACAAAATGCTGTTTGTTTTTATTTTTTAGTGAGAAAAAAACTCCAAATCTACATGGCCCTGTGTGAAAAAGTGATTGCCCCCCCCTTGTTAAAAAAATAACTTAACTGTGGTTTATCACACCTGAGTTCAATTTCTGTAGTCACCCCCAGGCCTGATTACCTCCACACCTGGTTCAATCAAGAAATCACTTAAATAGGAGCTATCTGACACAAAGAAGTAGACCAAAAGCACCTCAAAAGCTAGACATCATGCCAAGATCCAAAGAAATTCAGGAACAAATGAGAACAAAAGTAATTGAGATCTATCAGTCTGGTAAAGGTTATAAAGCCATTTCTAAAGCCTTGGGACTCCAGCGAACCACAGTGAGAGCCATTATCCACAAATGGCAAAAACATGGAACAGTGATGAACCTTCCCAGGAGTGGCTGGCCGACCAAAATTACCCCAAGAGCGCAGAGAAAACTCATCCGAGAGGCTACAAAAGACCCCAGGACAACATCTAAAGAACTGCAGGCCTCACTTGCCTCAATTAAGGTCAGTGTTCACGACTCCACCATAAGAAAGAGACTGGGCAAAAACGGCCTGCATGGCAGATATCCAAGGCGCAAACCACTTTTAAGCAAAAAGAAAATTAAGGTTCATCTCAATTTTGCTAAAAAACATCTCAATAATTGCCAAGACTTTTGGGAAAAAACCTTGTGGACCAACGAGACAAAAGTTGAACTTTTTGGAAGATGCGTGTCCCGTTACATCTGGCGTAGAAGTAACACAGCATTTCAGCAAAAGAACATCATACCAACAGTAAAATATGGTGGTGGTAGTGTGATGGCCTGGGGTTGTTTTGCTGCTTCAGGACCTGGAAGGCTTGCTGTGATAGATGGAACCATGAATTCTACTGTCTACCAAAAAATCCTGAAGGAGAATGTCCGGCCATCTGTTCGTCAACTCAAGCTGAAGCGATCTTGGGTGCTGCAGCAGGACAATGACCCAAAACACACCAGCAAATCCACCTTTGAATGGCTGAAGAAAAAGAAAATGAAGACTTTGGAGTGGCCTAGTCAAAGCCCTGACCTGAATCCTATTGAGATGTTGTGGCATGACCTTAAAAAGGCGGTTCATGCTAGAAAATCCTCAAAGCTGAATTACAACAATTCTGCAAAGATGAGTTGGCCAAAATTCCTTGAGCGCTGTAAAAGACCCGTTGCAAGTTATCGCAAACGCTTGATTGCAGTTATTGCTACTAAGGGTGGCCCAACCAGTTATTAGGTTCAGGGGGCAATTTCTTTTTCACACAGGGCCATGTAGGTTTTTAGTTTTTTTTTCTCACTAAATAATAAAAAACATCATTTAAAGCTGCATTTTGTGTTCAATTATGTTATCTTTGACTAATAGTTAAATGTTTCTGCTCATCAAAAACCGTTAAGTGTGACAAACATGCAAAAGAATAAGAAATCAGGAAGGGGGCAAATAGTTTTTCACAGCACTGTAGAAAAAGAGAGAAGGAAAGGTTTCATTCCGACTGTCTTGGGCTTCTTTTATATATTTTGGTTAGAATAACTATTGTAATTCTTCTTGATTTAGCATTATAAATGACTACCTTGGCACAGAGAGGGGTATGCAGATTGGGAGGAAGTTCAAGAACAAAATATTTTATTTACCATATGCGAAGGACCCCATGGGACAGCTCCCCCCACGTGACACCACGTCTACCTCACAGCATGACACATCATTGCACAAATGCATGCACAGTGAAGAGAGACATAAGGAGAGGGGTGTGCTGCAGAGTGCTCCTAAGTAAGGGTGCATACGCCCATCAGACCATAGTCTTTGGAAAATGAAAGCTCACAGACCAATTTTACCCCCTTCCATGTAGTATGAGAGCCATACTTACACAGTCTATTCTATGGAGCTGAACTCATCAGATAAAAATCTTTGCAAGATGCTGCACACAAAGATGCTGTACACATGCAACAGATCAGTATCTACAAAAGATCCGTTCCTGCAAAATGCATTCATAGTCTGATACCTGCAGATCTCGTACACACCTTGTTTAACGGACAATTATCTGCAGATCAGATCCACCAGGATGGATCTTCAGATCGGCAGATAATTGTCTGATCTGCAGATGAATGTCCGTTAAACAAGGTGTGTATGAGATCTGCAGATATCATAGACTATGATTGAATTTTGCAGGAACAGATCTTTTGCAGATACTGATCTTTTGAATGTGTACAGCATCTTTGTGTGCAGCCTCTTGCAAAGATTTCTATCTGATGGGGAGTTCAGCTCAATAGAATAGACTGTGTAGGTATGGCTCTCATACTGCATGGAAGGGGGTAAAATTGGTCTGTGATCTTTCATTTTTCAAAGACTATGGTCTGTGTGTATGCATCCTTAACCTATTTCGGTTCCTGGACGTAGACTACGTCCAGGAACCATGCGCGCTCCTGCAGCCGATTGCACGCGCGCTCCCGGCCCGCGGTTCATTAGCCAGGCAATCAGTGAATCGGGCTATGGTGCCCGATCACTGATTCCTCTCCTCCGCTGAAAAAGCGACAGCTTCTCTCGGAAGCTGCGCCTTTTCTGGCTGTTACCTCCCCCATGCGTCGCTCTAAGCGTATGTTACGCTTAGAGTGACGTCATGTAAACAAACTCATGGCCGCCATCTTGTGGCCAAAAAGTAAAACTACAACTAAAAGTAAAAAAAAAAAAAAAAATCAACACACATTTACATTATAAACCTATAGTTTACATCCCACCCTCCCAAAACTACCCAAATAAAATGTTGAACATATAAAAAAAAAACCATTACAATAAAAAAAAAACAAAAAAAGTAACTATTTACCTAAGGGTCTAAACTTTTTAAATATCAATGTAAAGATATGTTTCTATTTTTTTTTATTTTAAACTTGTAAATAGTGATAAATGCAAAACGAAAAAAATGCACCTTTATTTCCAAATAAAATTATTGTCGCCATACATTGTGATAGGGACATAATTTTAACGGTGTAATAACTGGGACATATGGGCAAATACAATACGTGAGTTTTAATTATGGAGGCATGTATTATTTTAAAACTATAATGGCTGAAAACTAAGAAAAAAACGGAAAAAAATCATTATTTCTCATTCTTCCTGTTAAAATGCATTTACAGTAAAGTGGCTCTTAGCAAAATGTACCCCCCAAAGAAAGCCTAATTGGTGGCGGAAAAAACAAGATATAGATCAGTTTATTGTGATAAGTAGTGATAATTATAGGCTAATGAATGGGAGGTGAACATTTCTCAAGTGAAAACGACGGAACGCGAAGTAGTAGTGGTTACCGTGGAGAAAAAAACGTATAGCTGGCCATACACTAATAGATTTCCACCCAATGTTCCAAAACAATGAATTCCTTTCTGACAATAATTCGGAAGGAATCGATTACTATACACTGCACATCAATTTCTAATACATACCAGCAGGAAATCTATTGAAAATTGAGCTGAATTTTCAGTCCTGTCTGATCGATTCTTTACTTTTTTGGGGCAAAGTAGTTTGATCTGACATTTGGTGGAATCGACTCCCAGCAGATTAATCTAGTGTGCAAGGGATTGATTGGGAAAATCGATGAGTGTATGGGAACCTTAAGACTGCTCAGATGCTGCATGTTTAGGTGGTATTCTTTACAGTTTGTGCTACCAAGAACATGATCAAGCTAAAATCTTTTGGATATATGATTGCTGCTGGCCTGTGTAATGAACGTGCGTTTTTTTCCCCCTCCTCCAGAAAACTTTTCGTTGGTGGACTTGATTGGAGTACAACGCAAGGTAAGAAAGACCTCTCCTTTTGGGATAGGTTTTGCAATTTAAAATGAGTATTGCAAGTCTCATGAGAGTACCAGTGCTGACTGAAGTACCGTAATAGTATTTCAGCCATACTTAAAGGGAGTGAGGTTAGACTAAGATTTTTCAGTGGCGTAATGGTGGACCAGGAAGTTGCGTTCTAAATCAAATTGCATGGTGACATCACCCTGTAGTCCAGTAAAGTTTTACATATTTTACTAAAGAAAAAAAAAATTGGTAGCCACAAGTTTTGGTTGTCCTATGACTGAAGCATGTGTGACCATCTTGGACTTTTTGAGGTTTAAAGTGAATCCGAGGTGAGAATATGTAGGCTGCCATATTTATTTCCTTTTAAGCAATCCCAGTTGCCTGGCTGCCCTGCTGGTCTTCTGCCTCGAATACTTTCAACCATAGACCCCGCACAAGCATGCAGCAGGTCGGGGGTTTCTGACAGTCTTGTCATAACTGACAAGATTAGCTGCATGCTTGTATCTGGTGTAATTCAGTTCACTACTGCAGCCAAATAGATCAGCAGGGCAGCCAGACAACTGGTATTGCTTAAAAGGAAATAAATATGGCAGCCTCCATATTATTCTCACCTCCGGTCCCCTTTAAGGAGGCAGAGAAGAGAACAATTGTTTTAATACTACATGTTTAGTCTTAAAGAGAATCTGTATTGTTAAAATCGCACAAAAGTAAACATACCAGTGTGTTAGGGGACATCTCCTATTACCCTCTGTCACAATTTCACCGCTCCCCGCCGCATTAAAAGTAGTCAAAAACAGTTTTAAAAAGTTTGTTTATAAACAAACAAAATGGCCACCAAAACAGGAAGTAGGTTGATGTACAGCATGTCCACACATAGAAAATACATCCATACACAAGCAGGCTGTATACAGCCTTACTTCTGAATCTCAAGAGATCACTTGTGTGTGTTTACCTTCTGTCCCCAGCTTCTCTCATGCACTGAACATTACAGGCTTCCTGCAGACAGCTCTACCTATGTCGTTAATTCCTCAGTATGTGACAGACCAGCTCCTTTCACAGCCTCCAGAGGAGGATTTTTATCCAGCTCTCTTCTATCACTGATAAGATAGCAGAGAAGCTGCTGGCTTATGTAAATAAAACACACACTGGAGTGTGCATAGAGGAACAGTTCAACACTGAAGAACTTGGCAGCCTTCCAGACACAGGCCGACAAGTCTGACAGGGGAAAGATACATTGATTCATTACAGAGATGGTTATAGTAGAAAGCGCTACAGTGAGGGCTGGTTCAGACGGACGTTTGGAGGCGTTGCGTTTGCTGGCGTCGCGTTCAGCAGCGTTCGTGTGCGTTTGGATGCGGTCGCGTTTTTTCTTCCCCTAGGGGGACATTAGCCGTCGCGGTTAACCTCCCCTGGAAGCTACATGTAGCTTCCAGGGGCTCCTTGAACGCCAGAGAAAATCGGGACCCAAACGCCGCGTTTGTGTAAACGCGCTTGAAAGCTTGGTACAAACGCTCCCATTCACTTGAATGGGAGCGTTTAACACCAAGCCCTGAACGCTGGCTGTAAACGCTCTGCAAACGTCCGTCTGAACCAGCCCTGAGCCAGAACACATAAGAATAGGTTTAGGAACTTGTAGGATGGTAGAAAAAACGTTGTAATTTTTGTTAGTCACTTTAAGATTTATGCTTTGTATGTTACATTTTCTATTTTTCTTCTCACTGCCAAGTATTCTTGTCATTTTTCACTTGCACGAATAAGTGCTCTAGGGCAAAGGCTGTGTGACATTAAGCACAGCCTAAACCTCACATGAAGGGAGACCACATACCAATAAGGTTATTATAACGTGTTTGACACTGAACATATGGTTATAAAGTGTTTGACACCTAAACCAAGATATTTAATTTAAAAATGGGTATCTTGAATAATGTTTTGCTATTACAGGTGCTTTTTAAAGAGTACTTAAATTATAAATTATGATTTTCTTTAAAGCGAACCCGAGGGGGGTTCTAAGAATCCTAATAGCAGACAGAGGCTGGCTTTGCATATAATCACCAGCCTCTGTTGCTCTATATTGTCCCTCCAGGGCCCCCCTGCGCTCTGCCCCCCAGAAATCACAGCCGCGCTGTCGACACGCAGCGTGTCACCACCCGACTGTTTACAATTGCGGACAGGGACCGGCGCTATGGAGGAGGCGGGGGAGCGGCGGAGATTGATAGGCAATTGTAAGCAGTCGGATGGTGACACGCTGCGTGTCGACAGCGCGGCTGTGATATATGGGGGGCAGAGCGCAGGGGGGCCCTGGAGGGACGATATATAGCAACAGAGGCTGGTGATTATATGCACAGCCAGCCTCTGTCTGCTATTAGGATTCTTAGACCCCACCTCGGGTTCTCTTTAAACCTAATAAGTTTCCAAGATATATAAAATGACACTTGATAAAGCGTGATTCTCTCACCCCCAGAGTCCATATTTAACATATGGTCTTGAAATCCCCGCCCCCAGTGTGAAATTGGGCCCTGGCATTTTTTTTTCTTTCCAGACCATATGTGCAAAGCAGGGCTGTGGAGTCGGTACAAAAATCATCCGACTCCTCATTTTATGAAACCTCCGACTCCAGGTACCCAAAATTGCTCTGACTCCTTAAGTCTAATTTTTACAAAGGCTATGGAGTTGGTTCAAAAATCATCCGACTCGGACTCCTCAGTTTACTGAAACCACCGATTCAGACTTCAACTCCAGGTACCCAAAATTACTCCGACTCCTCAACTCCAACTCCACAGCCCTGGTGCAAAGGATGCTGGGGGATTGATGTCATAACTTCACCCCTCATGTCCTAGTGATCTAATCTAGGCAGGCAGACAGACAGACATCTGAAATAAGAATTAGAGCAAACAGACTTGCTAAGACAGACTACAGCAGTTCTCCTGTGTCTCCTCTCGGTTACATACTGTGAAAAGAAAAGTAATTTGATCCAGGCAGGGGAGGGAACCAGGCTGGAGGGAAGACACAAAGCTTCAGCTTCAGGAGGAATAAGGAAGTGCTGCTACAGATATAAATGTGAGTCTGTTCTATCCACTATGATGTACCAGATGTAAACTTTATATGTTCATCTAACTCTACACAGTGCATAGACTACATAAATGTATTGCCATTCAGACCTTTTTTTTGCCTGGAGGTGGTCTTTTAGCAGATTACATAAACAAATATGTCTGAATTTAAAAAGTGCATATTTATAAAACCGCGAAATCCAAGTAAATGCAAAAAATAAGTGTTATATCTTATAAACCAGGGCTGTGGAGTCGGTACAAAAATCATCTCACTCCTCAGTTTATTGAAACTTCCAACTCCAGGTATCCAAAAATTATTCTGACTCTACAGCCCTGTTACAAACTGTACTTCTTAGATGTAATTAGAATATAATAATGTGTCTAAAATTTTTGCTACATTTTACGTGTGGCGATGTATAGTGTCATAGTAAATATATTTACAGTATATGTTGGTGGTGCGCTCCAATTTTGCATGTGGTGATTGTGTTTGAAGAGGTATATGGTTAACTTAATTTTTCTTTCATTAAATTTTGTTAAATGTTTTGTTTTTTCCTCTTTATTCATTTTGGCACTAGGGGGCATGCATATCCCCCGTGTAGTAGCTTGTTTGACAGGGTCTTTTTATTAAGACATTAGATGGAAAATTTGACTTCTGATGCTTCCAGTGTTTATAGCAGGGGGCATCAAAACAATTACAAACGAATACTATGGTTTTTCCAGAGCCCTCATATGCTGCGGATGCCTAAGGAATCGGTGCAAGCCTATGTGAACAGACACTGTCCGTTCTCACTAGGCTATTTCCCCCCCTCTGTTCTTGATCTAGTAACCTGTCTTCTGTGTCTTCAGTCGCCATTCGGGTCCTCTGGCCGCTGCTGGGCTCAGGGACAAATGGAGGCTTCGGTGTCCCGGTAGAAGCGCAGAGGTCTAACATTGGATTGCAAAACACCGATCCATAGCACCAGGGAGGATTCTAATTGGTTCAGTGGTGGACCAATGAGAATTCTCTATGTTGCTAGGTAGGATTCCCATTGATCCAGTGGTAGCCCTATGTTTCTGCTGGGGCTCTAAGCTTACCGGTGCTTGTCCATGAGCACAGCGGGCTAAATGCACAACGGTGGTGAGTGTTATCTTGCCGGACACTGCATCAGGGCACAGCATTTCTACCCAGGATACGCTGTACACACCATTGTGCATCGGCGTAGTGTAGACCTAGCCTAAATCTATTACTTACAAAAGAAGGCTCTGCACTAGTTTTTGCATTAATTTCCTGAAATTTTGTGCTTGTAAAACATTCATAGAAATACTGGTAAGTAGTTTAAACCATTTTTAAATCTCGTGCAATGCTGCCACACTGGGAGATTGAACTGTCAGCGTGTACGTGCTTTCATTCCCCACTTGATTGAATTAAAGTTATTTTAGTGCTGTCAGTCACATCTCTTCCTTAAGGCTACTTGCACACTAAGACGTTGCGTTAGGTGCCACGTTAAGGTCGCATAACGTGCACCTAACGCGACGCCTGGTGCTCTTTGATGTGGACGTCAGAGTGAGCCGCGCTGTGCAGCTCACTCTGGCGTCCGTGATGCGTACTCTTGTGCGCATGCGGCATCACGTGGTCCCGCCGGCCAATCACCGCACAGAGCGGCCGCTCCAGGAAGTAAACACTGCATGCCACAACGTGCAGTGAATATTAATTAGCCATGTGCCTGGCCGTTCTCCGCTCCTCCCCAACATGACTGCGCATGTGCAGACAGTCTAACGCGGCTTAAGCCGCTCTAACGCCGTAGCATGCTGCACTTTCGGGAGAACGTGCAGCGTTACATGTAATGCAACGTGGGCTGTGTGAACAGCCCACTTGTGTTACATTGCTGTGCGTTGGGGGAGCGTTACAGGCGCCTGTAACGTCCCTGTGTGTAAGCAGCCTTAATCTAGGCTAGCTACAATACTGTGAGATGGGAGAAATCCACATTATTTTATGAAAGTTGGAGTATCTGGACTGACTGACATAATTCAATTCACCCAACGCTAAGAATTGGTCTGAGTCTTTACCATTAAAATACTATTGTGAGTCCCCTATTTTTGTTTTTATAGCTTTCACAGTATATCTTGACTCAGAGGACTCTCTCTCATAGACTGCACTAATTCTGAGAACCCTACCTATCTCCTTTTTGTTTTACTACAGTTTTAATACGAAACTGCACTATTTTTAGACATCTGAAACAGTTCTTCACTGATTTCTAGAAACCTCCTAAGATTTTTTATCTCCGGCACCATTGATAAATCTGCCCAGCTGCCACCCCCCACCCAACACCAGTGCTGCCTAGTGCCCATGACCACATTTCTGGATGTGTACTATGTAATCACTTCTAATGTAAAGCAACAGTGTTGTTGGCTGTGCACCAATGGTTTAGCAGGGGGCATTCTATTCCTGGATGTTGTAGGAATAATTGTGTGATTTACAGTCTCCTAACTACTTCTACTGAATGCAGAGAGCTGACGGGATGAAAAAAAAATAGCTTGAGATCAGAGCCAGTAGTTTTTCAGCCCTTTAAAGGGATACTGTAGTGAGGAGGATATGGAGGCTGCAATATATTTCTCCTTATAAAGTATGCCAATTGCCAATCTGTTTGGCTGCAGTAGTGTCTGAATTGCACACCTGGAACAAGCATGTGGCTAATATGACCACTGGAACAAGCATGTGGCTAATATGACCACATCATGATGCTAATACTCATTTTGGGTCAGTGAATGAAAGTATTAGAGATGATGGTAACAATAAAATTTCTATAGCGCTTTTCCTCCCATAGGACTCAAAGTGCTTAGGGTCTCTTATGGTGGCCATACATGGTACAATAAAAACTTTCGATTATCCCATCTATTCGATCTAAGTGATCAAATCAAATGAAAGTTGAAAATATTTTTTTTTCTTTCAATCAAGAAATTTGAACGATTATCCCATTTTTTTTCGAGAAAAATCAGATCGGACTTGCTAGAAAAATCTTTATATTCGATCTAATGGAATAATCGAACTAAATTATCTAATCGAAAAAAATGAAAAATTGTACCATGTATGGTGCCCTTTAGATTAATTATTAGGTAGTAGGATGAAGTATTAACACAGAGGATGCTTGATGTGACTTCATCAATTTCCTTGACGTTTGACCAACGTGTTACGTTGTCTTTGCTAATGTTTTTCGGCGCTATATTAGGCTCAGATGCTGTAAGTTGGATGGCAGACTGGATAGCAGAGACTTTGCCTTAGAAGAAATGGGCAAATTGCTCACAGAGGTCCATTGAAGATTAGATATTACATGTTTGGCATGCCGGGTTGCAGAGATTTTCTAATGTGCCTGGTACTAGCTAGCCGGTTAAGGTAGTATATCGGCGCACTTTGGGTATAATTAGACTAACTGATAGGCTGTTAGTAGCCAATTGGCTAGCAATTTTTGTTTTTACTTTGGACATTTGGGTGCCAGGGGGTTAGTGTTAGGGATTAGAAGGGGAGGTTACTGTAAGAATAGGGTGCTGGGTAAGGCCTGAGACACACTGCAGAGTGCTTTTTGGCCCGTCAGTGCTGCATTTCCATTAAAAAAAAAAAAAAAAAAAAAAGCTTCCATTGATTTAAAAATCGTGATTGCGGGCAATTTTGCCATATTTCCTGCGATTTTAGTGCAACTCAAAGGGGCAGTTACATCACTGACTGATCAAAGAGCGCTCTGCAGTGTGTCTTAGGCTTAAGTCTATATTGAAATATTACATTACCAATATTTTCATTATCTGTACCAACACAAAGAAGCCCTAACGGGGCTGGTTCAATATGAAAACCCCCTGCTGGGTTAATTAAACAAAATCAATACAATCGTAATGATCACAATCCATCATATAAGAGGTCAAATAATGTCATCAATTTTGTTAGGGACTTATCCCATAAAAATAATTCAATTAAAGTCTTCCTAGAAGCTGAATATAATTAGCACCCCTCATAGCAATGTGCTGCATATAACATACATAAAAAATGACAGTAAATGGTATATTGGGGAGCCTCACACAGTGCTATACCCCAGAAAAAAGAAAATCAATGCAGATACAATATAAATATATAACCACCAAAAAAATCAGTGCAAAAACATCAAAATATAAAATGAACTACAACATATGTTAAACCACAAACTGCGAACTACCACAATGAGAACAAAGCGACCTGTGCATAGAGCATGGAAAAGTGAATGGCAATGAGGTAAATACAAAAATGATTGTATGACCATCTATAAAAAAAGTGCCACAGTCCAAAGGAGGTCGTAAATAATATTGGCTCGACCAATCGTTGCAGCGCCCGGGGAGGGGAAAGGTAAGGGAGACAGCTATTTCGAATAGCCTTAGATGTACACTCTGTTTTATGTATCAGTTTATGCTCTATTTTTGATTTACACAATACTTCAATTATCCGCAATACCCGGTGCCCAATTCAAGAGGTGGCAGCGCTGTATGTAATCAGGAAGTTGACATAGTTTCAAGGGGGGGTGGGGGGGAGGCAGCCTTTTAGTCCCTTCACTATAGTTTCTTTAAATGTCATTATGGTAGACTTTGTCAGTTGCAGTCTAAGGGCTTGATTCACAAAGCGGTGCTATCTGTTAGCACGCTTGTGAAAAGCCCCTCATCACACCTAAAGAAACTTAACGCGTGCTAATTAGCGCTCGTGCGCAAAGGCCGGTGCGCGCAAAATGAAAACGAAATGAACCCTATGCGCCTATAAGGACGCATTAGATGTGCCCTAAACGTCGCACCCCTGCGACGTTTAGGGCGCATCCAATGCGACCTTCTGTCGCACCCGGTGTGATGTTTCAGGCGCACCGGTCTTTGCGCGCGTAAAGTTTTGCGTGCTGTATTTGGCGCGCGATCTGATTCCGCTTAGCACCCTAGTTGGCACGCCCAAAGCCTTTAGACGTGCTAACTAGGTTAGCACCAGCTAGTGAATCAGGCCCTAAGGGTTCAACCTTACCTGAAGAGCAAAGTAATCTGCACAGTTTGTAAGAATGGTATGCCAGGATCAAGGGAAGCTAGGAATGAGAACAAAAATGTTGAAATATTGGTCTGGAAACTGCTGGAAGGCTGCATTCACAATACCAATTTTAACAAAAGAAAATGTAAAAATATATATTTATGTTTGCATGCATTTGTACGGGACATTCCATGCTATGCAAAGTGTTGGTATGCACAAACTTTTGAAATCCACACCGTTTGGACACTCTTATCTCTGCTAGGGCATATATTTCCTTGTCCGGGCTCTGTGGATTCCTGCTGTGATCGCGCTGCCGCCACAACTACACTCAGCTGTCGGTGACAGCAGAGCTCCATTAGCCGGTTAGGTTCCAATTAAATTGTGAGTCAATCTGTTATCACTTTGTAAAAACAGAACGAAAGGCACTGGTTCCTAAAAGACTACTGAAGTGAGAAGGATATAGAGGCTGCCATATGTATTTCCTTTTATTTAAGTATTTATATAGCACCGACATATTACGCAGCGATGCGCAGAGTATATATTGTCTTGTTACTAACAGTCCCTCAGAGCGGCTCACAATCTAGTCCCCACCATAGTCCTATGTCTATATCTTGTAGTGCATGTATAATAGTCTAGGGCCAATTAACTTATCCATTAACTTGTTTTTGGGATGTGGGAGGAAACCGGAGTGTCCGGAGGAAACCCACACAGACATGGGGAGAACATACAAACTCCTTGCAGATGTTTTCCTGACTGGGATTCGAACTGGGGACCCAGTGCTGCAAGGCAAGAGCGCTAACCACTATGCCACCATGCTGCCCTTCCTTTTAACCATTTCAGCCCGCGGATATTTTTCATCTTATGGACGAGAGGAATTTTCCCCTTTCAGCGCTCCTCCCTTTCATTCCCCAATAACTTTATCACTACTTATCACAAATAAATTATCTATACCTTGTTTTTCCCGACACCAATTACCGTATATACTCGCAAGCAAGCCGAATTTTGACCCACAAAAAGTGGGTCAAAAGTTGGGGGGTCGGCTTGCTTGCGAGTGATGTGCCTGAGGGTCGTCCCGCCCTCTCCCACCCGCTCCCCCCGCGGCCGCTGCTATTACCTTAGCTCTGCGGCTTCCTATTCCCTTGTCCTGCTCTTCATTCACAGCAGCTCGCCCCACGGTGGCTGCTGCGTGATGACGGAGGAAGTGCAGAGAGAGGTTCCCATAGTAACCAGGAAGCCGCTCTCTGCCACTTCCTCCGTCATCACGCAGCAGCCACCGTGGGGCGAGCTGCTGTGAATGAAAAGCAGGACAGGGGAATAGGAAGCCGCGGAGCTAAGGTAATAGCAGCGGCCGCGGGGGGAGCGGGTGGGAGAGGGCGGGGGGTGCTAAACTCTCTAACCTGGGCACTTTACAAGCTATCCTGGGCACTTTACAAGCTATCCTGGGCACTTTACAAGCTATCCTGGGCACTTTACAAGCTATCCTGGGCACGATACTAGCTATCCTGGGCACGATACTAGCTATCCTGGGCACGATACTAGCTATCCTGGGCACGATACTAGCTATCCTGGGCACGATACTAGCTATCCTGGGCACGATACTAGCTATCCTGGGCACGATACTAGCTATCCTGGGCACGATACTAGCTATCCTGGGCACGATACTAGCTATCCTGGGCACGATACTAGCTATCCTGGGCACGATACTAGCTATCCTGGGCACGATACTAGCTATCCTGGGCACGATACTAGCTATCCTGGGCACGATACTAGCTATCCTGGGCACGATACTAGCTATCCTGGGCACGATACTAGCTATCCTGGGCACGATACTAGCTATCCTGGGCACGATACTAGCTATCCTGGGCACGATACTAGCTATCCTGGGCACGATACTAGCTATCCTGGGCACGATACTAGCTATCCTGGGCACGATACTAGCTATCCTGGGCACGATACTAGCTATCCTGGGCACGATACTAGCTATCCTGGGCACGATACTAGCTATCCTGGGCACGATACTAGCTATCCTGGGCACGATACTAGCTATCCTGGGCACGATACTAGCTATCCTGGGCACGATACTAGCTATCCTGGGCACGATACTAGCTATCCTGGGCACGATACTAGCTATCCTGGGCACGATACTAGCTATCCTGGGCACGATACTAGCTATCCTGGGCACGATACTAGCTATCCTGGGCACGATACTAGCTATCCTGGGCACGATACTAGCTATCCTGGGCACGATACTAGCTATCCTGGGCACGATACCAGCTATCCTGGTCACTATACCAGCTATCCTGGTCACTATACCAGCTATCCTGGTCACTATACCAGCTATCCTGGTCACTATACCAGCTATCCTGGTCACTATACCAGCTATCCTGGTCACTATACCAGCTATCCTGGTCACTATACCAGCTATCCTGGTCACTATACCAGCTATCCTGGTCACTATACCAGCTATCCTGGTCACTATACCAGCTATCCGGGTCACTATACCAGCTATCCGGGTCACTATACCAGCTATCCTGGTCACTATACCAGCTATCCTGGTCACTATACCAGCTATCCTGGTCACTATACCAGCTATCCTGGTCACTATACCAGCTATCCTGGGCACTATACCAGCTATCCTGGGCACTATACCAGCTATCCTGGGCACTATACCAGCTATCCTGGGCACTATACCAGCTATCCTGGGCACTATACCTGCTATCTTGGGCACTATACCTGCTATCTTGGGCACTATACCTGCTATCCTGGGCACTATACCTGCTATCCTGGGCACTATACCTGCTATCCTGGGCACGATACTAGCTATACTGAGGCACTACCTTCCCATACTGGGCACTATACTAGCTATACTGGGACACACTGGGGGGGATCATGCGGCCAGCATTCCTACCCCCGACTTATATGATGGTCAATCATTTTTTCCTGGTTTTTCAGGCAAAAGTTGGGGGGTCGGCTTGCTTGCGAGTATATACGGTAGGCTTTCTTTGGGTGGTACATTATGTTAAATTTTTTTATTCTAAATGCATTTTGACAGGAATAATACAAAAAAATGAAAAAAAATCATTTCTCATTTTTCGGCCATTATAGTTTAAAAATAATACATGCTACCGTAGTTAAAATCCACACATTGTATTTGCCCATTTGTCCCGGTTAAAACGTTAAAATTATATACCTAGTATAATGTATGGTGACAATAAACAATGCTACCGTAGTTAAAATCCACACATTGTATTTGCCCATTTGTCCCGGTTAAAACGTTAAAATTATATACCTAGTATAATGTATGGTGACAATAAACAATACCTGTTGCCTGGCTGTCCTGCTAATCTGTTTGGCTGCAGTAGTGTCTCTGAATCACACCAGAAACAAGCGAGTAGCTAATCTTCAGTCATATCGGACAATGTCATAAAACACCTGATCTGCTGCAGAGTCTGGCTAAAAGTACTAGAAGCAGAGAATCAGCAGGATAGCCACACAAATGGTAATGCTTAAAAGGAATAAATATTGCAGCCTCCATATGCCTCTTGCTTCAGTGGACCTTTAAAGGGAACTGAGATGGCACGATAGAAGAAACCTGCGCAGGCACTTGCCAGGTTGGCATTTTCTGCACGGCCGAGCCACTCGCGATTGTGCTCATGTGGCCTGGAGAGTGTAGAAGTACTGAACACTCCAGGCCACGTGAGCGGCTCGGCCTCGCACTTACGCAGGAGCAGCAGATGCCAACCTGGCAAGGTCGGCATCTGCAACGGAGGGGATCCCGGGACACAAGCTCTGGAGAGGGACAGATAGGCTGCCAGGGACTGGACAAAGCCCCAGGTAAGTATATCTTGTTTGTTTTTTATTTTTTTATTTTTTTTTCCACCTCGTACCTGTCCTTTAAATACTTGCGCCCTGAAATGCATGTGCACAACAGTTCATGTTGCTTACCTTGTGCCTTACCTTTAGGTAGGCCAACACTTCCTTTTTAAACTGCTTTTAATTATATTCTACTTTCATGCATATATATTAGGTTCTGAGCCTCTTAGCCTAGCACCACACTATGCCTGTAAGCCAATTTATGTGGAGCAATCAACACTCAAACTTACCATTTATAAAACTAAGAGCAATAGATTCAAGACAGACAATATTTCTTTCAAACAAATATTTGCACAAAAATGCAACTGATCGTTATTTTCAGCATAGTCCATTTTTAAAATGGTTTGGGTTTGAAAGTTTGCTCTATGTAAATTGGGTTGCGTAATAGGTTACCCTGCTCACAGCCTCATATGCTTCCAGTTAGGTATGAGAATTGAAGTACTGTATGCGCTTGCTGTGCTGTTTTGTTGCATGGTGTACTGTAGGGACCAATTTAATGGAGGAAACACTTTTTTTTTTTTAGCACAAAATATTGTTGTTTTTTTGTCTTTTAGGTTGTTTTTTTTTTTTTTTTTTTTTTTTTTTTTTGTTTGTTTTAGAAAGGCAAGAAGTTTTTAATCAGAATACCATTTATTGGCTAGAGACTCGGTAATTACAAAAAGAAAAAGAAAAAAGTTCCCCCGGGGGGTACTCACCTCAGTAGGTGGAAGCATCTGTATCCTATCGAGGCTTTCCCCATCCTCCTGTGTCCCACTGTGGTCTCTGTCTGCCCCTTTGTCAGGCTGTGCAATATTTACCTTTCCCTGGCTCCAGCGGGGAGCTGTTGCAGCTCTCAGCTCAGAAATAGGCGAAAATCGCCGATCTCAGTGGGGTCCGCTCTACTGTGCAGGCTCCGGAGTCTTGCCCAGTACGGACCCGACTTGGATTGGATATTTCCGAGCCGCTCCTGCGCTGGAGCCGGCAAGGTAAATATTTACATGTCCGCTGTTCGGAGGGGCACAGCGAGACCACCGTGCGACACAGGAGGAGGAGGGAAGTCTCGATAGGTTCCAGAGGCTTCCCCCTCCTGAAGGGAGTACCCCCCAGGGGAATTTGTTACTGTTACATATCCTCTTTAAAGAATAAGTGTAAGCTTTCGGCTATTCCGCCTTCTTCAGACTGATTTAAAAAGGAAGATGCTTATAAAATTGGTGTTTTTAACTGCTGTTCATGTGGCAAATTTTGAGCATTTTTCTCCATTTGGTTCATGTCTTCAACAGAAACCTTGCGCACATACTTCTCACAATATGGTGAAGTCGTAGACTGTGTTATAATGAAAGACAAAACAACAAACCAATCGAGAGGGTTTGGATTTGTCAAATTTAAAGATCCCAATTGTGTTGGGACAGTTTTAGCCAGCAGACCTCACACGTTGGATGGAAGGAATGTAAGTACTTCACTTTCTATCAACTTGTATGTCTTAAATGATCAGCTCTTGCCAATTGCAGTGATATCAGACAAATGTCTTAGGCTCCTTTCACATCTAACAACGCGTGCAGGAGCCGTTCTCCTGCTCGCGTTGACTAGCCTGCGGCTGTCATCGGGAATCTGCGGTGCGACGGTAGTATTAATTAACCCGACGGGAAAACGCTGTTTCCCGACGAGAAACAGCTCCTGGGTGCGTCGTACCGAAACGCAGCGTTGGGTGTGAAAGGTAAAATGAAAGTCTATGGACTTTCCTTTTACCTTGGTTAACGCAAAGTATAGACTTTGCGTTAAAACGCTGAAAAAGGGCTCTGATGTGAAAGAGCTCTCAAGGCTTCTTTGTTATGAATTAAAAAATGGAGGTATTGCTTTTTTGGGGGGCTTTGATGATTTGGCACATGAACTACATCAGTGCTGTCCAACTTCACGGGCATGGAGGGTCTTTTTTCTTCAGACCCCATGGTGGAGGGCCGAAGGTTCTTGCTAGAGCCGCAGACACTCCCTCCCCCCTCCTCAGGAAAAAAAATGCAATTAAAGGACAATTAGATTGGCAGCAATTTTAGATTTTGGTGAAGTTGCGTGGCGCACACAGCGTGCCAAAAACCATGGGGGTTCCGTTGCGAGTAAATGGGTGTGGCCATGGACCAGAATGTGGGTGTGGCCACGGGTGGAGACAAATTTACATGTACTTAGCAATGTGGGACATTAGATTAGGACAGTGGTGGCGAACCTTTTGGAGGCCGAGTGCCCAAACTGCAACCCAAAAGTCACTTATCTATCGCAAAGTGGCAACAGCAATTTAAACTAAATACAAAAACCTCCCAGTTTTATTTTCCGTTTTTAAAAAGCTAAAACAGGTTTAATGCTATTGTCTCATGATGATGATTCAGCTTTTCCATAGTCTTGCAGTTCGCAATCATGTGACCCCCAACAAGAGAAATTCAGCAATCATGAGGCCCCCAACAAATCATGAGGCCCCCAACACGACAAATTCAGCAGTCCCGAGACACATAAATAGAGAGCATTTCACATAAATAGGCAGACATATGGTATATGGTAGACACCTCTCACCTGGCTTCTGTATTCTCCTCTACTGGCTGCTGTGCCTGGCTGGCCTGGCAAGTGGTTTTGGCCAGATTTTTGATGATGTGTAGGCTGAAAGGCCTTGCGGTGCTGCTGTGGCCGGGCTGGCGGTGATGCTGTGGTGTGGCCGGATGAGGTAGTAACAAGTGCCCCCCCCAGTTAGTGACAGGTGTCCCCCCAGTTAGTGACAGGTGTCCCCCTAGTTAGTGACAGGTGTCCCCCTAGTTAGTGACAGGTGTCCCCCTAGTTAGTGACAGGTGTCCCCCTAGTTAGTGACAGGTGTCCCCCTAGTTAGTGACAGGTGTCCCCCTAGTTAGTGACAGGTGTCCCCCTAGTTAGTGACAGGTGTCCCCCTAGTTAGTGACAGGTGTCCCCCTAGTTAGTGACAGGTGTCCCCCTAGTTAGTGACAGGTGTCCCCCTAGTTAGTGACAGGTGTCCCCCTAGTTAGTGACAGGTGTCCCCCCCCAGTGAGATAGTGACAGGTGTCCCCCCCCCCAGTGAGATAGTGACAGGTGTCCCCCCCCCCCCCCAGTGAGATAGTGACAGGTGTCCCCCCCCCCCCCCCAGTGAGATAGTGACAGGTGTCCCCCCCCCCCCCCAGTGAGATAGTGACAGGTGTCCCCCCCCCCCCCAGTGAGATAGTGACAGGTGTCCCCCCCCCCAGTGAGATAGTGACAGGTGTCCCCCCCCAGTGAGATAGTGACAGGTGTCCCCCCCCAGTGAGATAGTGACAGGTGTCCCCCCAGTGAGATAGTGACAGGTGTCCCCCCAGTGAGATAGTGACAGGTGTCCCCCCAGTGAGATAGTGACAGGTGTCCCCCCAGTGAGATAGTGACAGGTGTCCCCCCAGTGAGATAGTGACAGGTGTCCCCCCAGTGAGATAGTGACAGGTGTCCCCCCAGTGAGATAGTGACAGGTGTCCCCCCAGTGAGATAGTGACAGGTGTCCCCCCAGTGAGATAGTGACAGGTGTCCCCCCAGTGAGATAGTGACAGGTGTCCCCCCAGTGAGATAGTGACAGGTGTCCCCCCAGTGAGATAGTGACAGGTGTCCCCCCAGTGAGATAGTGACAAGTGTCCCCCCAGTGAGATAGTGACAGGTGTCCCCCCAGTGAGATAGTGACAGGTGTCCCCCCAGTGAGATAGTGACAGGTGTCCCCCCCAGTGAGATAGTGACAGGTGCCCCCCCAGTGAGATAGTGACAGGTGCCCCCCCAGTGAGATAGTGACAGGTGGTGCCCCCCCAGTGAGATAGTGACAGGTGCCCCCCCCAGTGAGATAGTGACAGGTGCCCCCCCCCCCCAGTGAGATAGTGACAGGTGCCCCCCCCCCCAGTGAGATAGTGACAGGTGCCCCCCCCCCCCAGTGAGATAGACAGGTGTGTCCCCCCAGTTAGATAGTGACAGGTCCCCCCCCCCCCGTTAGATAGTGACAGGTGCCTCCCCAGTAAGTGACAGGTGCCCCCCCCCCCCAGTTAGATAGTGACAGGTGCCCCCCCCCCAGTTAGTGACAGGTGCCCCCCCCCCCAGTTAGTGACAGGTGCCCCCCCAGTTAGATAGTGACAGGTGTCCCCCCAGTTAGATAGTGACAGGTGTCCCCCCAGTTAGTGACAGGTGTCCCCCCAGTTAGTGACAGGTGTCCCCCCAGTTAGTGACAGGTGTCCCCCCAGTTAGTGACAGGTGTCCCCCCAGTTAGTGACAGGTGTCCCCCCAGTTAGTGACAGGTGTCCCCCCAGTTAGTGACAGGTGTCCCCCCAGTTAGTGACAGGTGTCCCCCCAGTTAGTGACAGGTGTCCCCCCAGTTAGTGACAGGTGTCCCCCCAGTTAGTGACAGGTGTCCCCCCAGTTAGTGACAGGTGTCCCCCCAGTTAGTGACAGGTGTCCCCCCAGTTAGTGACAGGTGTCCCCCCAGTTAGTGACAGGTGTCCCCCCAGTTAGTGACAGGTGTCCCCCCCCCCCAGTTAGTGACAGGTGTCCCCCCCCCCCAGTTAGTGACAGGTGTCCCCCCCCCCCAGTTAGTGACAGGTGTCCCCCCCCCCCCCAGTTAGTGACAGGTGTCCCCCCCCCCAGTTAGTGACAGGTGTCCCCCCCCCCAGTTAGTGACAGGTGTCCCCCCCCCAGTTAGTGACAGGGCCCCCCCCCCAGTTATAGTGACAGGTGTCCCCCCCAGTTATAGTGACAGGTGTCCCCCCCCAGTTATAGTGACAGGTGTCCCCCCCCAGTTATAGTGACAGGTGTCCCCCCCCAGTTATAGTGACAGGTGTGTCCCCCCCCCAGTTATAGTGACAGGTGTGTCCCCCCCCCAGTTATAGTGACAGGTGTGTCCCCCCCCAGTTATAGTGACAGGTGTGTCCCCCCCCAGTTATAGTGACAGGTGTCCCCCCCCCCCCAGTTATAGTGACAGGTGTCCCCCCCCCAGTTATAGTGACAGGTGTCCCTCCCCAGTGAGATAGTGATAGGTGTCCCCCCCCCCCCCCAGTGAGATAGTGACAGGTGTCCCCCCCCCCCCCCCCAGTGAGATAGTGACAGGTGTCCCCCCCCCCCCCAGTGAGATAGTGACAGGTGCCCCCCCCCCCCCGTGAGATAGTGACAGGTGCCCCCCCCCCAGTGAGATAGTGACAGGTGTCCCCCCCCCCAGTGAGATAGTGACAGGTGTCCCCCCCCAGTGAGATAGTGACAGGTGTCCCCCCCCAGTGAGATAGTGACAGGTGTCCCCCCCGTGAGATAGTGACAGGTGTCCCCCCAGTGAGATAGTGACAGGTGTCCCCCCAGTGAGATAGTGACAGGTGTCCCCCCAGTGAGATAGTGACAGGTGTCCCCCCAGTGAGATAGTGACAGGTGCCCCCCCAGTGAGATAGTGACAGGTGCCCCCCCAGTGAGATAGTGACAGGTGCCCCCCCAGTGAGATAGTGACAGGTGCCCCCCCAGTTATGGTGACAGGTGGTGCCCCCCCCAGTGAGATAGTGACAGGTGTCCCCCCCCAGTGAGATAGTGACAGGTGTCCCCCCCCAGTGAGATAGTGACAGGTGTCCCCCCCCAGTGAGATAGTGACAGGTGTCCCCCCCCCAGTGAGATGGTGACAGGTGCCCCCCCAGTGAGATGGTGACAGGTGGTGCCCCCCCCCAGTGAGATGGTGACAGGTGCCCCCCCCCCCCCCAGTGAGATGGTGACAGGTGGTGCCCCCCCCCAGTGAGATAGTGACAGGTGCCCCCCCCCCAGTGAGATAGTGACAGGTGCGTCCCCCCAGTTAGATAGTGACAGGTCCCCCCCCCCCCCCGTTAGATAGTGACAGGTGCCTCCCCAGTAAGTGACAGGTGTTCCCCCAGTTAGCGTCCATTGACTCTGTGCGGGTAATATGCGCACTCTGTTTGCCTCAGTCGCCACGATCTGTGAGGTCTGAGCTGTGAGGCAGCGGCAGCGGGGGACACAGGAGAGGCCACACAAGAGGGAGCAGGCATGGCGCCCATAGCGCACGCCATGCCTGCATCTCGGGGAGAGAAGCGGGCCACAACAAGAGGCCCGGCGGGCCGGATGCGGCTCGCGGGCCGCCAGTTGGACAGCGCTGAACTGCATCAACCTAGCAGAGCATAGGAATATTTATTTAATTCCCTGACAGTGTTATACTGCACCCACATAACTAAAGGCTTCTTAACCAAAGATGGACAAAATCATTGTGAACTTTTCCTTTTTTTTTTCCAATAGAAAAGGTTTCCAAAAATATAGGGCTGGGAAAACCTTTGTGCTTGAATTTGGGTTTTTAGAGTTGGATTGTACAAACAGATGCTGTTAAGATTTTCATTCATAGACCAGTGCATACATTTTATTTTCAGATTGATCCAAAGCCTTGTACCCCTCGTGGAATGCAGCCAGAAAGGTCACGGACGCGAGAAGGATGGGTAAGGGCTGCATATGAAAGTATGTTTAAGGCTTCGTACACATGCCTGACTAAAGGCGGCTAATAGGGGCCGCCTCAGCCGATAATTAGGCATGTGTACAGCGGCTCACAAAGGATCCGGTAGATTAACTCGCCCCCAGCGACGGTCGATCATTGCTCATACCGCTCCTGTGCCCGCCACATGACGCCATGCAGGTGTCGCTTTATCGTCCCTCCGTGTCCCCACATAGCATCACAGCGCATCGTCAGCTACAAAGCTGATATGCGTCTTTGCAGCTCAGCAATGCTTCCCAAGGTAATCAGGTCCTGATGCCCAACGGACGACATCCATCAAAGGTGTGTACGCACCTTTAGGAAATAACGGGTTTTAAAATTATCAGCAGTGGAAATCCCTCATGTTGACAGTATTTGTCTGTTTTCACAGCAGCCGAAAAGTCCACGAACTGAAAGCAATAAGTCTAACAAGGTGTTTGTTGGTGGAATTCCACACAACTGTGGTGAAGCTGAGCTTAAAGAGTACTTCAAGAGATTTGGTGTGGTAAGTCCTTATGCGAAGTTCATATGCAGTTTTTTTTTTCATATTACCATGTAGACTACAAGGTAAAGTGGACCTTAACTGGCATGTGACATGAGATAAACATGGGTACATAATAATACTAGGTCTACTTAGAACCTGCCTGTATTTACTCTAGCAAGAGAGAACTGAAATAGTTTTGTTCAGTTTTATTTTATTGACTGGTGAATTAACCAGATTATAGTCACACTGAAATAGATGCTGTGCAGACTTCAAACTTGAAATTTAACTCCTTAAATTGAAAATTGGAATAGGAGACTACATGGAGGTTCTTTATACTATTGCTGTTACACATACACTAATCTCATAGGTTTATTCTCAGTTCAGGTTTGCTTTACGTTTGGCATAAAATTACTGTAGAACAAAATAATTAAAGACCGCACCCTACTTGCAAACGACCCCAATTACAAACGTCTGTGCTTTAAAGTGACACTTAAGTGAAAAAATGAGTTCTACTCACCTGGGGCTTTCCTCAGCCCCCTGCAACTGATCAGTGCTCTCGACGTGTCTCTCCGATCCTCCCGTCCCCGCCGGCGGCTACTTCGGGTTCCGCCGTCAGGACCAGACAGGCTGGGAACGCGAGTGATTCTTTGCGTTCCCAGCCACAATATCGCCCCCTATGTTGCCATTGTGACCATAGCAGCATAGGGGGCGATATTGTGGCTGGGAACGCGAAGAATCTCTCGCGTTCCCAGCCTGTCGAGTCCTGACGGTGAAACCGGAAGTAGCCGCCGGCGGGGACGGGAGGATCGGAGAGACACGTCGAGGGCACCGATCAGCTGCAGGGGGCTGAGGAGAGAGAGTTTTTTTTTTTTTTTTTTTTTTTTTTTTTACTTTAAGAGGAACTCCAGTAAAAATAATGTAGTAAAAAAAGTGCTTCATTTTTTACCATAATTATGTATAAATTATTTAGTCAGTGTTTGCTCATTGTAAAATCTTTCCTCTCCCAGATTAACATTCTGACATTTATTACATGGTGACATTGTTACTGTGGGCAGGTTATTTAGCTGTTTCTAGCTGCTCTGTCTGTTACAGACAGCTAATAACAGCTATTTCCTGTCTCTGAACATTGTTACATTGTGGCCGTTTGCCAGCAGTACCGCGGTATTCAGAGCCTCTTGTGGGAGGGGTTTCAGCACAAAATCAGTCACACAGCGCCCCCTGATGGTCTGTTTGTGAAAATCATTGTATTTCTTATGTAAAATGGGGTATCAGCTACTGATTGAGATAAAGTTCAATTCTTGGTTGGAGTTTCTCTTTAAGGTTCACTTTAAGTAGTTTAAAAGGACACCTGAAGTGAGAGGGATATGAAAGCTGACATATTTATTTGTTTTTAATCAATGCAAATTACCTGTCTGTCCTGCTGATTCTCTGCCTCTGATACTTTTAACCCCCCGCGCGTACGTATTTCTCCGCCCCTTTTTCCATCCTTTAACAACCAGGGACGGAGAAATACGTACTTTCCGCGTTCCCGACGCTGCCCGCGCTCCCGCTCGTAAACACGCCGCCCGCCGCTAGTAAGTACGCCGCCGCCCGCTCGCCCAGAGATCAATGAACGGGAAAATCCATTCCCGTTCGTTGATCTAAGCCCCGCAATGATCCGCTGCTCTCCTATGGGCAGCGCGATCATTGTGAGAAAAAACTCACGTGTCCAGCCTCCTTATTCTTCCTCCAAGCTTCCGGAAGGAAGCTTGGAGGTCGCATTAAAACAAAAAGTTACTGTGGCCATCTTGTGGCCAAATAGTAAACTACACCCTACACATTTTTCACATACAAATAAATGACTTTTACACACAAAATTAACTCATTACCTCCCACACTCCCCATTTTTTTTTTTTTTGTAATTAAAAAAAAATTAAAAAATTTACAATTAAAAAAAATACATAAATAGTTACCTTAGGGACTGAACTTTTTAAATATTTATGTCAAGAGGGTATAACACTGTTACTTTATAAACTATGGGCTTGTAATTAGGGATGGACGCAAAAATGAAAAAAATGCACCTTTATTTCCAAATAAAATATTGGCGCCAAACATTGTGATAGGGACATAATTTAAATGGTTTTATAACCGGGACAAAAGGGCAAATACATTTCATGGGTTTTAACTACAGTAGCATGCATTATTTAAAAACTATAATGGCCGAAAACTGAAAAATAATTATTTTTTCCCCACATTTTTCCTATTTTCCCATTAAAACACATTTAGAAAAAAATAATTCTTGGCATAATGTCCCACCTAAAGAAAGCCTAATTGGTGGCGGAAAAAACAAGATATAGTTCATTTCATTGCGATAAGTAATGATCAAGTTATAGGGGAATGAATGGAAGGAGCGCTGAAAGGTGAAAATTGCTCTGGTGCTCAGGGGGTAAAACCCCTCAGTGGTGAAGTGGTTAAACATAGACCATTAATAAGCATACAAATTATATGTCTGACTGGATTTGCTGCATGGTTGTTTCCAGTTTGTGATTCTGACACTACTTAAAGAGGGACTGTTGCAAAAATCTTAAAATTTTAAACGTATACAAATAAGAAGTACATTTCTGCCAGAGTAAAATGAGCCATAAATTACTTCTCGCCTATGTTGCTGTCACGTACAGTAGGCAGTAGAAATCTGACATTAACGACAGGTTTTGGGCTTGTCCATTTCTTCATGGGGGATTCTCAGCAGGGCCTTAATTCTTTATAAAGACATTCTCTGAAAATTATTAATACAAAGATGCTGGCCAGCCTCCCTGCTCGCTGCACACTATTTTGGCAGTTGAACGGAGCAACTGCCATTCACCAAGTGCATTTAAAAATGAAGAAAACCCTGAGAACCCCCCTATTAGAAAATGGGCTAGTCCAAACTCTGTTGGGAATGTCAGATTTCTAGTACCTACTGTAAGTGACAGCAACAAAAGAGAAAAGTAATTTATAGCTCATTTTACTCTGGGAGAAATGTACTTTTATTTGTATGTGTTGTAAATTTTAAGATTTTCGCGACCGTTCCTCTTTAAGCCAGAAACATCAGCAGGGCAGCCAGGCAACAGGTATTGTTTAAAAGGAAATAAATGACAGCCTCCATATCCCTCTCACTTCAGGGTCTTAAAAGCACATGGAAAACAATCAAAACATATTGTTTATACGATGTGTCCACATCCACAGTTGTCTGAAAGTAATCTGCTTGTACCAGTATGCATAGCACATGACTCAACTTGCAAACAAATTTAACTTAAAGGACCACTCCAGCGAAAAAAAGTAAGCTGATTAAAGTCTGACAGAACCGACAGGGTTTGACTAGTCCATCTCCTCATGGGGTATTCTCATGGTTTTCTTTATTTACAAAAGCTTTTCCTGAACGTCAGTTTAACTGCCAAAATAGTAACATGCCAGCCTCGCTACTCACTTTCACACTATTTTGTCAGTTAGACTTAGCAACTGCCATTCAGGGAATGCTTTTGAACGCCAAGAAAGCCATAAGAATCCCTCTTGAGGAAAAGGAGTAGTCCAAAACCTGTCAATATTGTAAAGGGAACCAAGGGCCACTTTTTTTCCTGGTTTCTAATAGCTATATGAACTGCCTTGTTCCCCCTCACTTTCTAGCTGCCTTTGATTCATCCAGGGGAGGTGTGAAGATAGCATCTGTGGCTTCTATAAAGTCTTTGAAGCCTAATGTCCTACATCCCCAACCCCCCTGCTGATGAAAGATTTTGTTTGCGCTCTGCTAATGTGTGCAATAAAATAATTACACTTTTTTTTCCTGGTTTCTAATAGCTATATGAACTGCCTTGTTCCCCCTCACTTTCTAGCTGCCTTTGATTCATCCAGGGGAGGTGTGAAGATAGCATCTGTGGCTTCTATAAAGTCTTTGAAGCCTAATGTCCTACATCCCCAACCCCCCTGCTGATGAAAGATTTTGTTTGCGCTCTGCTAATGTGTGCAATAAAATAATTACATCAGTCCTTATCACCCTGCAATTTCTGTGAAATTGAAGGGTTTTTTTAGTAATGAGTCACTTTATTGACATGCATTTGTAATGTGCTGTTAAGATGCCCTGGGTGCTAAAAATGTTGCTTTGTTCACTTAAAAGGACAACTGAAGTGAGAGGGATATGGAGGCTGCCATATTTATTTCCTTTTAAACAATACCAGTTGCCTGACAGCCCTGCTGATCTATTTGGCTGTATTATGCTGGGAATACACGGTAAGATAATGCGCTGGAATCGAGCCAGCGCGTCCCCGTTGGTCGCTGAGGCCGCCCGGATCGATTCCCACTTGTCCCCGCAGGCACTTCTTATCGGCTGTTCGTTTTTTTTGCATTGTCCGCCCGCGGGGATCGAGCGCGGAATCGATCCGCTGCGGTGATTGGACACGTCGGAAATTATCAATCGAGCCATTAGCGGCTCGATTGATAAGGAAAAACTCACCGTGTTTGCCCAGCATTCGTGTCCAAATCACACCAGAAATAAGCATTCAGCTAATCTTGTCAGATCTGACAATGTCAAACACCTGATCTGCTGCATGCTTGTTCAGGGTCTATGGCTAAAAAGATTAGAGGCAGAGGATCAGCAGGGCAGCCAGGCAACTGGTATTGCTTAAAATGCTTAAAAGGAAATAAATATGGTAGCCTCCTTAGTCTTCTCACATCAGTTGTCCTTTTACGGTTTACTTTTTCCGATGGAGAGGTATTTAAAAAAAAAAAAAAAAAAAAGCTTCCGGAATGGAACCTGTTTGTAAGTAGGGGACTGCCTGTACTGAATTTTTTATGTGTATAGTTAATAACTATATTTGATCTACCTATAAATTGTTGTGTGTATACATGTTTTAACTCATAATTCTGCAGGAGACTACATAAATCACAATTCCAGACAAACCGAAATCATTTTTTTTAACATAGATCCTACAGGTGCACAAAGCTAAGACACAAACATTATACTTTCATTGGCTTACATTCCAAATGCTGAAAATCAAACATCTACAGGACAATTTACCCCATCTAAATTGCAGTTATTCTTTTTCTAGCATTACTATGCACAACATTAAAATAACTAGTTATAAAATAAGCATTAACATAATTCACTGGTATTACATTTAAAAACTTAAATGCTAAGCTAGCTGTTGGGAGTTGAGACTTATGTTCTACAGATGACCAGTTTTGGTACACTCGCGCACCAAAAAATATGTAGATGTTGACACTATAATGCCTATAAAGTGTTTTTTCTTTATGCTAACAGATTAGGTCTGTGTAGGCAAATGTACAATTTCCAGTCAGTAAATGCTTGATTCCTGACATTTACTTCTTTTTAATGGAATACACACTGTGAGGTCTTTTTATATATGAGACATTTTCTCTCTCTCTTTCTGTCACAATTAATTGAAATGATTGCTGCTGTCTCCCCAATTGTATATTTTTATAAAGATATTAAATATAAATGACATTTCCCATTTTGATAGTGGTGGACAACTGCAGGCTTCAATGAGGAGTATGTAGTGCATTTTTAGCACATTCTTATTGTAATTAGAAACTTGAATTATTATGTCGAAGTAAAGGTAGTCCCCAGTTAACGAACGATAGGGACTGTGTTTGTTCTGAAGTCGGAATGCTGGGACATCTTTGTCCCCTTTGCCTGCTTCCTGCCCTTCAGTGTTCCCTCCCCATGCCTCCGTTTGCCCCCATGTGCCTCTGTTGCCCCTCCCGGTGTGTGCCTTTATTTCCCCCTCTGTTCCCCCCCCCCTCCTTTTTCCCCCCCATGTGCCTCTGTTCCCCCCCCCCCCCCCCATGTGCCTAATTTCTCCCCATGTGCCTCTGGTGTTCTCCTCCTCCCCTAGCCCCCCACCCCCCCCCACCCTCCCCACTGTACTCCGTTTCACCTTCCTTAAAGGGGTTCTTTCGCGAAAAAAGTAGGCAGTTAAAAAATGTGACAGATGACAGGTTTTGGGCCAGTCCATCTTTTTAAGGGGGATTCTCAGGGCTTTCTTTGTTTTCAACAGCATTTCCTGAACAACAGTTTAACTGCCAAAATAGCAAGATACCAGCCGGCCTCCCTAATCACTTGCACACTATTATGTCAGTTAGATTTTGAAACTGTTGTGGGAAATGCTGTTGAAAACAAAGAAAGCCCTGAGAATCCCCCTTAAAAAGATGGACTGGCCCAAAACCTGTCATCTGTCACATTTTTTAACTGCCTACTTTTTTCGCGAAAGAACCCCTTTAATGCTTCGGTTTGCCGACCATGTGCCTCCATTTGTCTCCCCTTAGTGCATCGATTTGTCTCCCCTTTGTGCAAGTAGCAGAGCTGAACTCTCCTTCCAGCCTGAGTCCATTGCTGTCTGTCTAGCCACTCCTCCTCCTGAAGCCTTTAGTGTACCACACTGCTTCCTGTATGTCATGTGACATACAGGAAGCGATGCTGTACACAAGAGGCAGAAGGTGGCGGAGAGAGGATGACTGACAGAGTTGGACTCTATTCGGAGGCGAGTTTAACACTGCTGCTGTGGGGGACATGCGCTTGCACTCGGGTAAAGTATGAAGCCGCTTCTTCAAATTTCCCCTCGCGGAAATGACATCGCCATGGGATCGGGCCGTTTGTACCTGTAGTTTTGTCTTATGGGGAGCTATGTAATCTATCTATACACAGTGGCAAAATTTTGGCTTTTCTTCAAATTGCAATGTGAAACCAGCAGGTGGAGATCCAAACTTTTTTTTTTTTTTCCCCTTGTTTTGGTGCTTCATATTTTTTTTTATTTTTATTTTTTTTTAATTTTTGTAAATGTTGTTCTATTTATAATGCTAAAGCTAATACAATTATCTGAAATCCTGATTGGATGCTTCTAACTGGCTGCAAGTTCTTCTGTTTTCTTGGAGAGGAAAATTCCCCTGCATAATTATCTGTTTATATGCCATGCAGGCAGAATTGATGCATATTCTTTCTGTATTGCTAGAATGTGTGCAGCTTATATACTGTAGGTCTACTGTGATAACCTTTGTTCACTTTAGCAGCTGTTGTCTTTTTTACCCATGTCACCATCAGCTGTTTGATTCTAGTTCATTTGTTGCAGTTTTGTTAGAACATGGGCTTAGCAAGCCATTGACTGTATGTTCTTGGTGATGAACAAACGTCAGATGACCATGACTCTTTTACTAAAAGACCTGGTAGCACAAACACAATGCAACCAAAGCACAGACATGGTGTAATCATGCCGTGGTTGTTCTCAAACACCTGTTTCTTGTTCTTTTATACTTATTATTTTAAGTGATCCCGGTGGGTAGCCTCTGTTGACAACTGAGCTTCCCTGGCTCCCAATGGGTTTCTAAAGTATAAGTCTGACACAAGACCCGACTTTTGGGCTGTCTGCACCTCATCCCATCTAACCATCACACAGACACTGCATTGATTTAGATATCTATAATGCAGAAGAGGACATGGCAGGCTTGGCTGACTTGAAGTCCAGCTAGTTTCAAAGAACCCACTGTGGCTCAAAGGAGTCTCTGAGCAAAAAGAAGTTGCAGGGGGAATGGTAAGTCGGTATAGTATGCTGTTTTTTTTCACTGGTTTTAGCATAGTAAACCACTACTGTATATTACCTTTTTTTAAAACAATTACAGTAACTGAAAAACTATTTTTCCTGTAGTTTTTTTTAATTCTTTCATATTAACCCATTCAGGTTCCATCGTTTTCACGTGAGAAATGTTCACCTCCCATTCATTAGCCTATAACTTTATCACTACTTATCACAATGCACTGATCTATATCTTGTTTTTTCCGCCACCAATTAGGCTTTCTTTGGGGGGTACATTTTGCTAAGAGCCACTTTACTGTAAATGCATTTTAACAGGAAGAATAAGAAAAAACGGAAAAAACTCATTATTTCTCAGTTTTCAGCCATTATAGTTTTAAAATAATACATGCCTCCATAATTAAAACTCACGTATTGTATTTGCCCATATGTCCCGGTTATAACACTGTTAAAATTATGTCCCTATCACAATGTATGGCGACAATATTTTATTTGGAAATAAAGGTGCATTTTTTCCGTTTTGCATCTATCACTATTTACAAGTTTAAAATAAAAAAAATATAGAAATATTTTATCTTTACATTGATATTTAAAAAGTTTAGACCCTTAGGTAAATATTTACATGTTTTTTTTTTTTTTTTTATTGTAATGGTTTTTTTTTATTGTAAACATTTTATTTGGGTAGTTTTGGGAGGGTGGGGGAGGTAAACAATAGATTTATAATGTAAATGTGTGTTAATTTAAAAATTTTTTTTTACAGGTGTAGTATTACTTTTTGGCCACAAGATGGTGGCCATGAGTTTGTTTACATGACGTCACTCTAAGCGTAACTTACGCTTACAGTGACGCATCGGGAAGGGAATGGCCAGAAAAGGCGCAGCTTCTGAGAGAAGCTGTCGCTTTTTCAGCAGGGGAGAGGAATCAATGATCGGGCACCGTAGCCCGATACATTGATTCCCTGGCTACCGAATCCGCGGCCGGGAGTGCGCGTGCACGCGCGCGATCGGCCGCGGTAGCGCGCATGGTTCCTGGACGTAGAAACTACGTCCAGGAACCAAAATAGGTTAAATAGTTTTTTTGTTAAGGTAGGGGTAGATTAAAGAAATCTCAAAGTGAATTGCTTAAATTAGGTTGTGGAGGTGCACACTAAGCAGCCTTTCTATTTTTTTCTTCGCAACTATTACATTCTTTTAAATAGGCTGTAATTCCTGTGTAAGGGCAGCCATCCCCATTTTGTATGCTGCCGTACCACCTATTTTAGCTTGTGCAATCACTTAAATATGTCAGTGTACTTGCGTTAAAGAGTATATCAAATGAGAACTGATTAATAAGGGCTGGTTCAGACGGATGTCTGGGTGGCGTCGCGATTGGGGGTGTTGCGGCGGCTGCGCGGTCAGGCTTTTATTAGCCGTCGCGTTCTGATGCAGTTGCGTTAGCTGCGTTAGTTGCGCTAGCGAAAATCGGGACCCGAACGCCGCGATCGTGTAAACGCACGCAAAATCTCTGTGTATACGCTCTTATTCACTTGAATGGGAGCGTTTACAGCGACGTTCCGAACGCTTGCGGTAAACGCTCCACAAGCGTCCGTCTGAACCAGCCCTAATGCAGTTTATAATATATTTTGCCCTATTTGATAACATACTGGCATCACCCCTTGTGTGTACAACAAAAGCTGTTAGTGTGCTTGCGCTACTAGTTATTTATGGCTTGCCACTGTTTACATTGCAAAATTGAATCAAGAAGAGGACATCACACAGATAAATATTAGCACAAGCACACTGGAACAGCTTTAAGAGCTGGTTCACACTGCAAGAGCTTTTTAAGCACTAGAGATTTGAAAAGCTCTTGCTAATGCAATGCTATGGGGGAAAACACATCGCTCCAGTGAGATCACCACACAGCATTACATTAGCAAGAGCTGTTCAAATCACTGGCTCTTAGAAAAAGTGAACCAGCCATTAGTGTGTGGTGGGCTCGTTTTGCCTCTGTTTTGCAGTGTAAACAGTGGTAAGCCCTAAGCTTGTATTCTAGAGCAGAAGCCAGATAAGTAATATGACCAGAGTGTCATTGTAAGTTGTCCTACAAAAAAAGTTTGGGTTTTTGTGTATTTATTTTTTGACTGTATACAATGACAACTTTCGGCACAATCAGAGGACATGTTGGCCAAATATTTGCCTTTATTCTCTAAACTCTGTCAGTTTCTCAATGGGAGAAAGTGACTTCACGCAGAGTGCATGGGGAAAACCGTGCTTTCCACCGAAGTGATCCATCAGGATAGATTGCTAGCTGTGCGGTCTGTGGCTGTTATGCACATGTTGGATTTGTTTCATCAAGCATGTCTGGGTCTCTACATAGAAAACCTTACAGAGTTTAGAAAATAAAACAAATATTTTACCAAGCAAAGTGTTCTCTATGATTGGTCATCAAGGTATGGGAATCAAACAAGTGCCCTTTAGCATTCCTTTTTTTAATCATATTTTTAAATTATTTTACCTCTTCTGTAAACACAACTGCCATTCATCCAAATTTTACTTTATACGACAAATGTCAGTCTAGTGTTCTGAAAACCAGTATGAGATTCCCTTTTCTCCTTTTCTTTATAGGTATCTGAGGTTGTGATGATTTATGATGCTGAGAAACAAAGGCCCAGAGGTAAATAAAGGCTGATCCATCTTACTCTGCAGTCTCATCATTCTTTTCATTTAGATGGCAAACAATTTTACAAGTGACAGAACTCCACACATTCCTCTCTTCACCTTCCTATGGGATTTTATTCCTGCTCCATTTTGCATTGGAGATGTTACTATATCATACAAACCTATGAGTCAAAAATTAGGAAAGTAGAATTCTTTCCCAAATTGTGAGCAGTACTGTCAGTTGCTGCAGGATCCAATTTGGGTCATTTCCAAGCTGTGTCTCGGACATCTGACATTTTCCACTTTCACATAAACTATTTTTTTTAATCTACCACCTTTGCTTTTCCTTTGTTACACATGAATGGCACTTCTGACATAGTGCCAGCGCACCAATCAGAATGCTGTGTCTTCTGTATTGCGTGCAGGAAGCATAATTTGTGTCCTCTTGATGTGTCCTCTTTGAACAATTCAATGTTCTTCTCCTGAGCTCAGGATACATGCTGGTACTGGCTGCAGAACATTCATTGTTTGTTCCATTTGTAGTGTCAAATAGTTTGCCATCTGAATGTCCTCCTGTCCATTTCATCATTACAACATTGATATGGTAGAATGCTCCTTGCTTTTTAAGCTAAGTTATATTGTGTTTCTCATTTTACATTCTTACTCATTTAAGTTAAAGTAAAGTATTGTTAAGTTGTCTGTTTTGTTTGTTTGACTGTGATTAATGTTATTTCTCTAGCTCTTTTTTCTCTAGGTGTTTAAGCTCTATCACTCAGGTACAGGCCAGTTCATTAATGTAAGGGACGGGCACTGTAAATTTGGGGTCTAAATGAAGTGTCAGCGGATTAAGATTTTGTCACAAATGTATGGTGTGTATGAATTTGGTGTGTATCATTCGGTCTGGTGAGTGGAAAGCATATCTTTACACTCCCAAAATGTTACAGCGCAGACAGACATATTTGCCATGCACTAAGCAGGGCACAGTTTTAAGTTTCTCAAAATGGCATAGAGGAGGATAAGCCATTTCAGTAAATCAAACTTTTCTGTGCTTTTATTTAAAGAACTGTGACTGCAAAGATGTAACTGTCACCTGTAATCAGTCTCTTACTTTTTTTTTATCGAGTGTTCCCTTCCCAGATAGTTTCTGTCAGCTTTTAGTGTAATTTGGACAGTGTTACGTGTGGGTGGATGTCCTCATCATAATTCTTTAGTTCTCGCTCAGTTTGAAAGTGTAAGATCTACTAGTTGGGCACTTAACCCCTTCCTGACCACCTAACGCTGTTCAGTGTCGGGAAGGAAGCTCCCCCAGGACTGCCGAACACCGATCGGCGTCAAGTCCTGGAGGCTGAGATTGGCGGGATCATCCCAACTGAGTAACGGAGCTAACCTGTCGCGGCTGGCAAGGCTGTAGGACAACAAAAACAAAAATTGCTTGTACAGCGCTGCGATCTAGTGCAGCGCTGTACTGGGGACAGCTCTGTCACTGAACTGTCCCCAGGGGAGGCTCAAAAAGCGATCCCTCTCATAGGCTGATGTCTATGAGACAATGTTGCTGATTTGGGTCTGAAGGGGTAGGCATAAATTAAAAGAATAGAGATTTTTATTATAAAAAAGTACAATTAAATTAATTAAAAAAAACAAAACACATGGCAGCAGCAATCAGATGCCACCAAAAGAAAGCTCTGTTGGTGGCAAGAAAAGGAGGGCAGATTCATTTGTGTGCTAAGTTGTATCTCCGTGCACGGTGAAAGCTGCAGTGTGCTGAATTATAAAAAATCGCCTGGCCACTAAGTAGTGTAAGCCTGTGGTCCTCATGCAGTTAAGCTTTATTAGCTGCAAGAAGGTGTTTCTTTAAAGGTCATTATGCTGTCGCTTATCTATTATAGCAGAGAGGAAGTTCTGAGATCAGGTCTGCTCTAAACAATACCAGTTGCCTAGCAGCCCTGCTGAACTTTCTAATCAGTAGTGTCTGATCACACACCTCAAACAAGCATGCAGCTAATCTTGTCTCGTTTTTATCAGAAACATCTGATGTACATGCTTGTTCAGGATGAGTTAGACAGTGGATCAGGAGTGGATGACAGCATCCGTCTCTTACTTCGGGTTCCCTTTAATGCTGGGCATACACGGCGCGTTTATGGCCTGGAATCGATGCCGGCAAGTGTCCGTGCGGATCGATTCCCGCTCGTCCCCGTGGGCACTTCCTTATCTGTGCTGCGCTTCTGTTCATTGTCCGCCTGTGGGAATCGAGCGCGGTATCGATTCGCCGCAGTGATCGGACAGGTTGGGTATTATCAATCGAGCCATCAGCGGCTCGATTGATAATATAAAACGAGCCGTGTATGCCTAGCATAAGTGTCATGCACACTTTCAATGACTATCATCCAAAATGACTCTCACAGATCATTTCAGGTGTCTGTTTACAAGTGAAGGGGTAGAAAGAATAAGTTTGAGGTGCCCTGCTGAGGGAAAGAGGAGTATCAATAGTGTTGATCGTTGGTGATCCAATACAATCACAAATGACTGTCATCAGCAATCTTTGGGGGATGTGTTTACTGACACTAGATTGTCTGGAGCAGTCATGAACGATCGTTTTGGACAATGAAACTCCAATGTGTGAGCATGGTTTGTTTTATCCATCTCATTGCTGCTGTCCTTTGGCTTGTGGGAGAGAAAAGTAGGTAGAATCTACAGAAGTAGTATGCCAATTCAGATAACTGGCTTCTTCATAAATCACTACCTCTGTGCCACTGTATTTGTGTAAAAAAGCTGGGGGGGGGCAGTAACAACAACCTTGTGACAGCAATGCCTATTCTGCAGTATTGTGATGCTTTTGGGGGCCAGCATCTTGGAGGTACAGACAGTGTATTATTCATATACAGGTTGTGTCTGTACAGGGAAGAACTAAAGAACAGTGTAGGTCAGTATAAAAAATGCACTCGTGTATGTCCACCCACCTTGTTTCTTTTACTACTACAAGTGGGTGGATCTGAAGAACTGGTCATGAGGACATCCAACCATGCATACTTGGTGTGGTCCTATTAGGGCCCTTTTCCACTAGTGCAGAAAGCGGGTCGAATCCGCAGAGTTTCCCCGCAGGCAAATCGCTCGGGGAAACTCTGCCATAGGTAATAATGGCGCCGCCGGCCAAATCACTTGCCCTAGCGATCCAGCCAGCATTGCCCTCATTTTTCGCGCAGGAGGCAGCGAATCATGCATGGCTTCTGGGATTCGTCTGCGTACCCGCAGACCCGGTAGTGCTGCCGCGTGTCTCGCAACCGCGCGCGGTGGCTAGTGTTCACATTATTTTTTTTATCATTTACGTAAAGCTGACATATGTACTTATTTTTAAATGGTTAATTTGCATATATTCAGCAGTGGTGCCTGGGAGACATCTCGAGCTCACTCTAACCTGAATTATCGCAAATTCTTTCTGTTTTAGGAAAGCAAACGTTTGTTTTTCTTATTTTTAAAGGGGCACTATGGCGAAAAATTGTAAAATGTAATAAAAAATATGTACAAACATATACAAATAAGAACATTTTTTTTCCAGAGTAAAATGAGCCATAAATTACTTTTCTCCTTTGTTGCTGTCACTTACAGTAGGTAGTAGAAATTTGACAGAAGTGACAGGTTTTGGGCTAGCCCATCTCTTCATAGGGGATTCTCAGCAAGGCTTTTATTCTTTATAAAGATATTCCCTAAAAGGGATTTAAACAATGATGCTGGCCAGCTTCCCTGCTCCCTACACAGTTTTTTTGACAATTGGACGGAGCAACTGCCATTCACGAAGTGCTTTTGAAGATAAATAAATCCCTGAGAATCCCCCCCCCCCCCCATGAAGAGATGGACTAGTCCAAAACCTGTCACTTCTGTCAGATTTCTACTACCTACTGTAAGTGACAGCAACATAGAAGAAAAGTAATTTATGGCTCATTTTACTCTGGAAAAAAATGTTCTTATTTGTATATGTTTGTACATATTTTACATTTTGCAATTTTCCGCCATAGTGCCCTTTTAAAAAACTGACAATAGTAACTGAAAAAAGATTTTTAATAGTCACAAACTATTATATCTGTAGTTACTTTTTTGCATTTACTTCAACTGAATTCCCTTAATAGTTTACATAATAGTCCATACATATTTAGCATTTGTAGGGACTGTTATGTTTATAAGTTTAGTTATATGATTTTGTCAATTGTCCCATCTGCATACTTGTTTTTTTGAAGGAGATTTTTTTTTTCTTGTCCGAATTCTGCAGTACATTCAAATGTAAGGGCTCTTTTAGACTGATGACAAAATGTGTATTGAATTGTACAGCTATCCATCCAATTGTTGGGAGTAAGCCTCTCTTTGCTGCTCCATAATGAAATTAAATGATAGCGTTTCTAACGTCACACGTCTGCGGTTAACTGGTGACGTGGTTACTGTATGAGGGATAAAAAAAAACATCGTATGTCACATTGAAAAGGTAGCTTCTGCTTGTTCAGATGAGATGAGTACCCATGCTGAATCCATATAGCAGGGTGTAAGCACCCGGCACATAAACATGAGTGGCTGATGGGCAGTAAACCCTACTGCTGTTATGCCCATGTGAAAGAGGCCTTATTGCAGTCACTTAAGCACTTGTGCGGGTCTTTCTGGTAACAAGGAAAAATAATGTATCCGGGTTATTTCTATATGAAGCTACACACACACGCTAGATTTTTGATGTCTGAGATGATCGTTTGTGATGGTTTTAAGTTAAAACACTGCATCTTCAGTGGGAAGTTGAAGATGATTCTCACTAGTATGTGGTGCATCTTGGCTACAGATGTCAAAGTTATAAAGTTATAACTAGTCAACACAAAGTTTGATCCTATAATTAAACATTTTCATTAAGCATAGTAATTCAGTAAAAGTTTAATCACATAGCACAAGTTTGTGATCTATTTTGTTGACTTTCTGAGTACAAAATTAGGTATAGGAAAGATTCTTTACTTTTGGTGGGCATATGCCAAGATGCTGAAACACTGGATCTTGTGATCACAGGCAAAGGAGCTGAGGGCTGTGGCCTTGTTGCAAAGTTGGCAGGCCAGCTGATTTTTGATCCTGTCCTTTCGCTGACACCACCTAATGCTTCAGCATTTGGTAACTTTAAAATCACCAATGATACTATAAATTCAAGCATACTTCCTTCCCATATATATATTTATATACTCTTTTAGGAACTAGCGCTATAAGATTTTTTTATTTTATTTTTTTGATGGTAAAATCACTGCTGACACTTCTTTTACACTTCACTCCCTGTAGTGTGGGAATTGCAAAACTTTTTTTTCTTTTGAGTATTCTTTTTATGATGTGTTTTTTTTGTTTTTGTTTTTTTGCTCTTGCTGCTGACAGCAGGTTTTGTCCTGCTGCATATCAGCTTGGCCTGTATCTCTGTGTTTTTTATATAGCTTTCTCTCCAATACAGACTTTGGGCTTTCCCAACTTAGTTGGTAAAGCTTTGAGAGTCCTTAGCTGTTATAGATATTGTATCTGTTTAACGCTTTAGAACAATATATGGCTGCTGTCAGCACTAGCTGCAAAGCAAAATGCCGCCAAGGTGGTAGCTCCAGGACCTTCAAGCAACTTCACAGCACTTAATCCTCACATATTCTTTATAGGTTACTACATTTAAATTATTATTTTGACTATATTAGTCATAAAACATTTTTAGTTACAACTGTAAATACAAAGCAGTTGAATAGCATAAGACACCAAGCTTTGAAGGAATTGCTGCAGTTGCTCCAGTGTGGTCCTGCGGCTGTAGCCTTGGTTCTGCTCCTAATACTGTTCATCATCCTGTTTTGTGTCACAACACCCTGCTACCTTGATTCACTCTTCGTCGTTGGCTAGGTTTTGGATTTATAACTTTCGAGGACGAACAATCAGTGGACCAGGCTGTCAACATGCATTTTCACGACATCATGGGCAAAAAAGTGTGTAGTTGTAGTTTTATTTTACCTTAAGACTGAACCAAGTCTTGGGTTGCAGTCAATGTCCTTGGTGAATGGCTTATACAGAGTGAGGGATGTTGGGAGGTTTGGGATGATAGCTTAAAAATATATAAATATGTGGATTTTCATTTTTTTTGTATATAGATTTTCTACATTTTATTGTCCAGCTCAGAAATTCTGTTGACATTTTCTTTGGCCCCCAAGGACATCTCTGCTGCTTAAGGCTTGGTTTATTGCCACTCCTTCTGATGTCATTTTCATTTCAAATTTGGAGTAGAGGGTGGAATTTAATGATGGAAGTGTTTGGGATTAACGTATGCTCCATTTAATTTGCACAGACCTCATGAAGGACTGGTTGCTGTTATTGTTTCATTACTTGGTCACTTACTGTGAATCTTTGGTACAAAATGACGTTCTCAGTAGTTTAAACCATTCTGCAGTAAAGTGATCTGTTCATACTGTGTTGTCAGGTCTAATGTATAGCCACCTCACATATTGTCTGTTGGCTGTGGGGAATCCTAGACAAAAGTTTGGTAGCATAGCACTAGTACAACAAATTAATTTGTTTCCAGTGATGCATTATCAAAAGGCATATTTAATATGTATGCAAAAGGCATATTTAATATGTATGCCTTAAACTGGATTTGCACTGTGCGTGTTGCATAACACTTGCGTTATAAGGTCTGTGAACTAAAATGGTGACTGAACATAGAGGTTAATTCAAAGCTTGCACGTAGAAAGTTAGAATAACAGGATCCATTAGAATGCACAGATGAGAACAACTCCATAACTCCATTGTATAGGTAGTGAGTTGACATGTAGAATTATTCTGCAATGCAACTATAGTGTGAAAGGATGCTTACTCCGTTTGCTTTACTTAAAGGAATACTGTGTAGGGGGGTCGGAGGAAAATGAGTTGAACTTACCCGGGGCTTCTACGGTAATGGTCCCCCGCAGACATCCTATGCCTGCGCAGCCACTCACCGATGCTCCGACCCCGCCTCTGGTTCACTTCTGAAATGTCAGACTTTAAAGTCTAAAAACCACTGCGCCTGCGTTGCTGTGTCCTCGCTCCCACTGATGTCACCAGGAGCGTACTGCGCAGGCACAGACCATACTGGGCCTGTGCAGTACGCTCCTGGTGACATCAGCGGGAGCGAGGACACAGCAACGCAGGCGCAGTGGTTTTCAGACTTTAAAGTGAACCGGAGGCGGGGCCGGAGCATCGGTGAGTGGCAGGCACAGGTTGTCTGCGGGGGACCGTTAGAAGCCCCGGGTAAGTTCAACTCCTTTTCCCCCAACCCCCCCCCCCCCTACAGTATCCCTTTAACAACTTAGCTTATTGTTACCCTTTTAACTGGCTAAAATAGCCTGAAATCTGTTTAGCTTTTTTTAAATTTAAACTTAAAAATTGGTTCTCTAGATGAGACGTGGGACACAATGGGAACGTGCTAATAATGTTTAGATTCAAATTTAAAACAAAATGATTTACTCTTTGTGTAGCATCTTGATCAGAAATCTTCTGTATTTTCATTCTCGGGAAACGGAACTGAAATGTTTAGATTTTCACTTACCTGGGGCTTCTGCCAGCCCACTGCAGCCTCCCTGTCCCGCCCCGTCTCTGAACGATTCTCTAGTACCTCGGCGCAGCTCACTTTGTTTCTCCTTCTTTGAAGTCGATTGTAACTGTGCTTGCACAACCCCTGGCTACGCGCGCCCTTGTTCATGCTCCTGCTACGAGAAAACTGCGCCTTTGCAGGACGCTCTTGGTGAGGGGTACGCGAGCAAGGATGCAGTGGCCATCAACTTCCCATACTGAAAGTAAGCCACGGCGGGGGAACGGAGGATCATTGAGACGGCACGGGACAGGGAGACTGCAGGGCACTGGCAGAAGCCTCAGGTAAGTGCAAAACACACACACACACACACACACACACACACACACACACACACACACACACACACACACACACACACACACACACACACACACACACACACACACACACACACACACACACACACACACACTCTTTTCAGTTCCTCTTTAAGTTGAGCCAGATGTAGTTTATTTTATTTCCGAAGTCTGGAGTCTGGTTTATAGCATCAGATAATGTGCAAGTATACTTAGAAGCTTTTTTTTGTTGTTGACGTTTAATTATTGGTGTCGGTAATAAACCTGCTACTGTCAAGACCATTGAAACATGATAGAAAAAAATTACTTATTTGCCATTCCATGAAATTCTGTAAAAATTCCCTTACAGATGTCCACATTTATTGTAAGAGAACTCAAATGAAAACTTTTTTAAAAACAATTTTAAAGGACAACTATGTAAAATGTGCATTTCATTCAGAGTAAAATGCACTATAAATTATTTTTTCCCTATGTTGCGGTCACAGTAGGTAGTAAAAAGCCGACAAATTTTGGAAAACTGTATCTACTCGGGATATTCTGTATTACCTTCTTTCCAGAAGCACTACCTGGAACAAATCTATACAAAGGTGATGGCTGGCCTCTCTACTTGTTTATACACTATTTTGGCAGTTGGACTGAGCAACTGTCATTCAGTAAGTGTTTTTGTAAATAAATACCTGAGAATGTCCCATGACAAGATAACTTGTCCAAAATCTGATTTTTACTATCCACTGTAAGTGACGGTAATTTCGAGTAAATTTTCCTCTGGGTGAAATCTCCATTTTATGTGTGTGTATCTTACATTTTACAATTTTCAGCAATAGTTGTCCTTTACACTCCTGGACTCTGTAGAAGGTCTGAGACCGTTATGTCAAATAGCTATAAGTTTTCTTGCACAGGAATGGTACAATTTCCCGAACTCTCGACCATCCGATCGTTGCAATCTATAGAAGACGATTGTTAAAGCGGACCCAAACCCCAAAAATGTTTTAATTCTAAATATTTAGTTGCACCGCTCTGACACATACAAAGATAAATAAACACTCCTTCAAGCCTATGAGCATTTCAGTGCCTGCTTTTCACCCTTCTCTTTTCATAACTAGGATTATACTGGGGGCAGCCATTAGCAATTCCTCCATTGCCGGACACCACCTACTCCACCAGTTTGCCGGATTCTGTCCTGGCAATATGAAAGGAAGGGAGGAGTTCCTCCAATAAATGTAAAACATTTTATATTTGTCATCATGCAGCTGAAAAAAAGGCTGTTATTATAATTTAGAAAATAGATTTTATTTCTGAAATCTTGTATTTTTAATTTGGGTCCACTTTAAGGCCCAGAAACCAAGGGGGAATAAAAAGCAATCCAATCAGACCAATAGAATCGGTATGAAATTCAGAAAACAATTAACTGTACCTGATTCAATCGATTGTACGGCCGATCATTCGGGAAATTGTACCAGTAATGTACACCTTTAGTTTGTGGCCAAATACCTCAAGTGTCAGCTACTCTTTAAAGTGTACCTGAACTGACTCCAGTACCAGAGGTAGACAGGTTTCCTTAATGGTTTAGTTGCCCTCTTCCTCCTCTATACAGTTCCCTGGTGCCTAGTGACTTTCCTCCCTCACCTATAGGTTTCCATGCTGTCTAGGGTCACTCCCAATACATTTCCATTGTGTCTAATGGCTCCCCCCTCCATTCCCTTATAGATTTTACGGCTTTCTAGTGGAGCCCCTGTAGGTTTCCTTGGTGTTTAGTGGCATCCCCTCCCTTCCCTATCCATTTCCCTAGTGTCTAATGGCACTCGCTCCCTACCCTGTAGATGTCACTGGTGTCTAGTGGCACTCCCTGCCCTATAGATGTCCCTGGCACCCCACTTCTATCCTTCCTCTCAGTGAGGCCCCCTTTTTTCTGTGCCCCCAACCCCTCCCATATGCAGAGTTACAGAGCACAAAAAGCAGGGGGTTGCAATAGACCCTCACCTATAGTCTGTCTTCTTTGCAGCTCAGCTCGTTCCCTATTTCCGGTCTCTCAGATCAGGAAGTAGAGAATGGGCAGCACTGTAAAGAAAACAGACGGGACCTCTAGTGCCTGGAAGAGGTGTGTACTGTAATCCTCACTCGCTGTACCAAAACTGCATATGGAGGGGGAGAGCAAAGCAGGGGGGCCCAAGGAGAGGGAGGGAGAATATGACAGACCACCAATTCTGTGCCCTGAGGCTGGAGCCTATCCACCCTCAGCATGGCTCTGCTTGTGATGTGATGAGATAAACCTGTACTGTATATAGCATGGTAATCCTACAAAGAAATAACCTGTCTCCAGGTCCATTTCTATTTTTACTTTTATTTTTTCTTCATACCGTGGTAAAACCTAGCTAGTGCTTTTATCCATGCAATCTAGAATTCGGGGGCTCTGCTATTCTTTTCTCTCTCTCTCTCTCTCTCTCTCTCTCTATTTGGGGCAACTGAATTATGCAGAGTTTACCTCAGACTGTCATTGCTGACATTTAGAATTCAGACTGAGCTATTCAGCCCGGATCAAACTGAAAATAAAAGCATGAGATTGTTCTGTTACTAGTGTTCGATTTATCATTAGACTACACAAACAATTATCTTTTATTTTCAGGTCAGATTTGCTTTAATATTTCTCACACATATATTGTTTTATGGTCACTCAGCCAGTCTTTAGGTTCAGTTGATAACTACATATGATACTGTAAACCAGGGGGTTTCATAGTCTCAGAAGCAGCCAGTGTACCATGCTTAGCATGGCATTTGGAATTTCCTCTGACATCATGTCATCTTTACTGCTGATGATAGATGATAGATGTACTCTGAATAAAATGAGTCATCTTTACTGTTTTTAGTTCAGTGACACTAGTTTGCATATATGTTATACATTGCCAATTTTGCAAGTTTATTTATGACTTTACTGCTGCTTTGCCAGCTCCCTTATATTGAATACAAATGTAGAATACAAATGCCTTGTTATAAGGGTTACATTTGTAGTGTAATTACTATAAAAAAAAGTTTAATACTCTTCTACCCTGCTTGCTATCAGAAGCCAGAAAGTTAATGGGATTTAGGATTAAATATGTATTCACAGTCTGATATAACTGAACAACACAGTATGAAGAATATGCTTCTTATTGACCAAACTGTCCATTTTGTATTACTTGCATGTTTTGTTTACTTTTTTTGTTAGATATAGTGTAAGATTCTCTTACCACATCCATTCCCTCTGACATTATTTGCAAGTTAATTAAATTGAGATTCTTAAAGCGTTAGCCTGGGGAAGGTAAGTCTTTATCTTCCATTAGCTTTTTCTGATACAGCCAATCACCAACCTCCCTAGCAACATTCCAGTCCCATCTTCTTTTGTGATTCTTGATTGTGAGCAGTATTTAGACTGCTCTATACATGAAGTCCACCTGTCCTGCACATTGACCCTGGTGTTGTCCTGCATCCACAGGACACAGCAATCTGGATACAGGTTCTGCTTCCTTGCTTTTTATAGAGTCATGGTAGGAATCCCTAGCACAGTTATACTTCCCTACAAAGCCATATATTGTGCCTATTAAGTATTACACTGACACTCACTATATGTAGTCCTTTATTTATAGAGTTAAAGTTAAGTAGTAGTATAAGTTTAGTTATAAGTATAATTTGGGGATTCAAACCCGAGGGGAAAGGGCAAGCACTGTGGAGCTATTTTGTGATGTTTGTGTGTCTTTATTTAGGTTGAAGTAAAACGTGCTGAGCCTCGTGACAGTAAAAGCCAAAATCCTGGTACACCTGGATCTAACCAGTGGGGCAGTAGAGTTATGCAGGGTACAGCCAATGGATGGACTGGACAGGCTCCCCCAACATGGCCACAGAGTTATAGTCCTCAAGGTAAGATTGTTGTGAGGATGACAAAAATGAGTAGAATATGTTTTGTAGAATTAGTTTTTGTGGATCCTGTGACTTAGTAGAAAGTCAGTCTTTGTACCAATGTCACTCAATTTCCAATAAGAAAATTTCTGACAAGGCAAACCTAGCATACCACCTCTTTCCCGGTTTGTGTTAAAATATATATATCAATCTTGTTGTTAAAGGAAACAAAATGTTGATATCCTTTCGATGCAGCAACATCCATGCATACTTAAAAAAAAAAAAAAAAAAAAAAAAAAAAAGGTTTTTCTGTACAATTGAGTAGCATTAATGCTACAACATTCAATGCTTATAAAGTACACTAATGGTTTTTCGGGGCCCACCTTTTTTTTTTTCCCCAGACACCATGCTTGAGGATGAATGCGATTCTGAAGGAAAAATATTTGCATCTCACTAGCTAATTGTAAAAAGGTTGTGTGGTGTCTGAAAATGTATAAGTTGGCAGTTTGTATCTAATGCAAATTTTTCCATGCGGTAAAAAAAAGCAAGCCCGTTGATTTACATGTGCTGTCCATACTAATGTGAATATGCATTGTGGGAAAAAGCAAGTAGATCATGCAAGTGTGATTCCTGCCTATGAACTACATAGTGAATAACAAAAATTTAATGAATAGTATATTTTACATTTTACTAATTTTCTCGACAGAGATTCTTTAGGGCAGGGTTGTGATGTGACAACACAGAGGGGGTGAATACTTTCAAAAGACACTATAACTGATGCTGCAACTCTGTCCTCAGTTTCTTAAACCCTTTTAAGCATCAACAAAACTGCAGCCCTTCCCTTGGACTTGAAAGAAAGTTGTGAGGGTCAATGAATTTGACTTTGTGCACATAAATAAGGTCTGTAACACCGGCTCAGCTCACATGATGCTCAATGGATGCATGCAGTACTTTTATTTTTTTTTAATCTTTTTTTTGGGAGGGGGGGGGGGGGGTGCATTGATGTGTGTCTGACCAGCTTAAAGAGGAACTTTAGCGAAAAGGGGAAGAATCAATACTTAGCAAATTAAGTTAAAAAAAAATAGAAGCGAGATCAAGAAATGATTGATATTCGCCATGTAATTTGTTCATGTTTTTTGAGCCACAATCAGCCTTCATGTCATTATCTTTACTACTGGCAGACAACCAGGCAGCACCAACTGCCATAATTTATAACCACAACCACTAACCTTGGAATAGGCGGAAAAGGTTTTTGTTTTTAATTTATAGATATATATATATGCACAGAGAGATGCTGGTTGCTTGGCAGTTGGAAGTAGCTGCCATTTCCCATAATGCAACAAGGTTCACTGAGCACAAACTCCTGACATCACACAGGTTTCACCACAACACACACACACACACACACACACACACACACACACACACACACACACACACACACACACACACACACACACACACACACACACACACACACACACACACACACACACACACACATCTATTCAAGAAAAAGTAAACATTTATTATTGGAAGGGGGGTATCAGCTACTGATTGGGATGAAGTTCAGTCCTTGGTTACAGAGATAAAGTGTAGAGAAACCGAGAGCCCAATATAGTGTAGTATGTTAAGCATAAATGAAGTAAAGGTTATCGTGAGAAAATTATACTCACAAACATGGGTTACCACACAGGCAACCACTGTATAGGCAGGTGAGGAGATTAGACCTGTCCTCACTCAGGGATAAGAAGTCGCTCTCTGGAGATGCGAAAGGGGGTAGATCACCCCTCCACCAGGGGTGGACACGGTATAGCAGTAGGAGAACAGAGGCGCCAGCAGGATAAAAGTGGATTAAAACTTTAAAATTTGCTGGGAGGAAGCGGTGGACTTACCTCCATAAAGCAGACACGAAAGACTGTCTGAATAGTAGTCACATTTATTAATTAGTACCCCAAAACAGTGCAACGCGTTTCGCAGGCCCAGCCCGCTTCATCAGGCAATAAAAATGGGGACAAGACAGAATTTCAGCAATAGCTGGTGTAGCGCCTCAGTGACTGAGGCGCTACACCTGCTATTGCTGAAATTCTGTCTTGTCCCCATTTTTATTGCCTGATGAAGCGGGTTGGGCCTGCGAAACGCGTTGCACTGTTTTGAGGTACTAATTAATAAATGTGACTACTATTCAGACAGTCTTTCGTGTCTGCTTTATGGAGGTAAGTCCACCGCTTCCTCCCAGCAAATTTTAAAGTTTTTATCCTGCTGGCGCCTCTGTTCTCCTACTGCTAGTCCTTGGTTACAGTTCCTTTTTACGTCTCAAAACTAGCAGGTTTAATTCTGCATAGAGGGCTGTGGAGAATTTAGGCTACTTGCACACCAAGACGTTGCGTTAGGTGCTATGTTAAGGTCGCATAACGTGCACCTGACGCAAGGCCTGGTGCTCTTTGATGTGGACGTCAGAGTGAGCCGCGTTGTGCAGCTCACTCTGGCTGCCGTGATGCGTACTCTTGGACGCATGCGGCATCACGTGGTCCCGCCGGCCAATCGCCGCATAGAGCGGCCGCACCAGGAAGTAAACACTGCACGTCACAACGTGCAGTGAATATTAATTAACCATGTGCCTGGCCGCTCTCCGCTCCTCCCCAACATGACTGAGCATGTGCAAACAGTCTAACGCATAGACTGTGCAAACAGGCTTAAGCCGCTGTAACGCTATGGTATGCTGCACTTTCGGCAGAACGTGCAGCGTTACTTGTAACGCAACGTGGGCAGTGTGAACAGCCCACTTGTGTTACATTGCTGTGCGTTGGGGGAGCGTTACAGGCTGCACTAACGTGCGCCTGTAACGTCTTAGTGTGTAAGCAGCCTTAAGTCAAATGAACCACTTTATTTTGGATAGAAGTCTTAAGTTTCAATTCACACATGGCCAAATTACATGCTCTCTCAAGGCAGCAAATGTGAAGGAACCTTCCGATTCAGAAGGGCACTGAACATAGCCTGACCATTCCAAGCTGTCCATAAAGTAACGCTAGTTTGTTTACAACTTAGTCTGCATAGACCTCGCACCAGTCAGTCATGTTAGGTGTCCACAGTATGAGCTCCAACATTGCAGGTAGATGAGACGGGAGCCACCCACACTCCACTACAATATGGAGATGTTCTATGACTTGAAACAGCTAGGGCTGTGCTATAATCCCTGCACTAGCCCTGCTGTCTGTTTTTATATTTTGTCTTCAAAGGATGGCATTTCTATAAATTACATAACTATCTTGATTTGCGGGATTTCATGAAGTACACTTTGGCAATCTGGAGCCTGTGATAATCCTTGTAAAATGGAGCCTTAATTGTTTATCTTTAAAACTGAAAGACAACGACCCAAAATTGCAAACACAATGGTGATGTGTATAATGTTCTAAACTTGAGGTGCCTACACACGCACAAATATTGTTGTACGTAGTAATCGGGAGACTATCTTGAGCAACCGTTCAGGATCGAGAACCATACGGATATTTTTGTGAGTTATAGCCTCATAATGTGCTGGAGGGGGAGGAGGGAAAGCGTCTATCTACATGATGGAGCAGTTTCTAGCAGGAGAGTTTGGGGGGAAACTGAGACAGACTAGTCTGGATCTCATGGCGATGCATCAAGGTGGCTATACATGCTCTAGATTTTTTTTTAGCGAGGGCCCTAATGTGCCATTTTGGCCTAGAACTCATCTGTGTGAGACTTTAGCTTATAAAATGGAGAACAACAATGCAGCATCTTTGCAGCTACAGCGTTGCCCAGGTCTGACACATCCTATATTTTAATGAAAAAAGAGCAGAAGGTGTTAGCATTTTCCAGACTGCCTTTTTTTTACATGAATTTGAGCAGTGTTCTTATTGAAATGGGAGTATAGATCAAGCTCTTGTGGGATTTGCTTAGAGGGTTACATCACTGGATTGTGGCTTTGAGGACAATGGGCTCTGGCAGAAATAGCTGAGCCTGATTGGGTTCTCTCTACTACGCAGGAAAAGTGGTTTACTATCTCACTGGATACTGGAGAGGGTAAAAAAAGGAGCGGGAGGACACCGGGAGCCCGATCTGGCGTATTATCGCAGGAAAAACGAGTAAATATAAAATCAATATTCAGATATACTCACAAAGCCGGGTTGCCCAAAGTGCAACCAAACTAAAGCGCATGTGGGGAAGTACCGTCCCCACTCAGCCTTGTGGTCTTTCTTCGTTGGTCGCAGCTCCTTAAAAGCAATACCATCTGCCGGATGGTGACCCCCAATACCCTTGGGGGTGATGAGCAATGAAAGAAGGTAGGAGGCGCCCTTGGGTTTCTCGTGTGGTAATCTGTATATCACTAATTTACTGAAATCACTACAAAAGCCCCTGAGGGCGCTTATGTATAAAACAAAACAAAAAAAAAGATAAAAGGTATGGATAGATCCTACCTTGTATAAAATGTTCAGTCGGAGTATAATATAAAGAATACTTTAATAAGGCACTTTAAAATTGACAACGCGTTTCGCGGCTACACCGCTTCATCAGGTCGAGTATCGTGCCTTTAAGAGAAAACAGGAACTTTTCTAGATACAATACACTATAAAAACATCATAAAACAACATAAACATCAGAACATCATGATAAAACAGCATAAATGTATCATGTTTTATTATGCTGTTTTATCATGATGTTCTGATGTTTATGTTGTTTTATGATGTTTTTATAGTGTATTGTATCTAGAAAAGTTCCCGCCTCTTAGTGCCTGTCTGTTTTCTCTTAAAGGCACGATACTCGACCTGATGAAGCGGTGTAGCCGCGAAACGCGTTGTCAATTTTAAAGTGCCATTTTAAAGTGCCTTATTAAAGTATTCTTTATATCATACTCCGACTGAACATTTTATACAAGGTAGGATCTATCCATACCTTTTATCGTTTTTTTGTTTTGTTTTTTGTTTTATACATAAGCGCCCTCAGGGGCTACGGTTTACTATCTCAGAATTGGTAATACATTGTATATTTATACAGACACATTTGCTGGGACCTTTGCATATTTCTTTGCACTTATCCTCAATCAGTTTTTGAGAGTTGCTAGAAACAATTGCCAGACTGAAAAAAAAAAAAGTATTGTGTGTTTTCAAAGTGGTATGGTGTTTTGATATTTACTTGCAAGGTATGCTGATGTGATATTGGAAGTGCAATCTAGACGAGGGGGTGCCTTTACTCTGTATGCATTTTCATCTTTCAGATTTCATTACATGGGTGGGTAGTCTCAGTTGTGGCATTACACTTTTTCCTATTGTAGTGGATGATTGGTGTCAGGACACCTTCTAAGGAAAAGGCACAGGAAACAAAAAACACGGGAGCCCAATAGTGTAATATGTTTAGTCAAAATTGTCAATGTAGAAGATAAGAATCTACTCACAAGAGTGGGTTGCAAGGGGGCAACCGACCACAGGAAGCAGGTGGAGACAATTAACCCGACTCCACTCGGGGAGGTCACTAGGGACCTGGATGCGGTCGCTCTCCTTAGAAAAAAGAAGGGAGGCAGATGTCCACCGTGGTGTAAACCACATATGTTCTGCCTCCACCCCTCACACGAGTAGAGAGAGGCTCCCTTAGCTTGCTATTTCAATTGGCCTGGCACTGCTATTGGCCTTAGGAAGCGGGCTCAGACCCGTGAAACGCGTTGCCTGTGCTACCAATAAAATCTTTTGTTCCTACAAAGATTTGTCGTCATTGAGGTAAGCAACCTCAAACCTTTCTCGGTTTTAAACTGCTTTTAAACGCTTTTATATACCACCAGGGCGCCTCTTTAAACCATTTAGTTTTTCCTATTGTGTTTGTTACATTACAAATATAATTTTTTGCATTCTAGACCTTTTATACATACTCATTCTAGAAATCTCTTTCTCAGGTATGTGGATGCCAGCAGGACAGACTATTGGTAAGCCATCTCCCATGAGTCATTGTTGTATTTCTGTAACTCAGGTGCAGTTCACTTCATTCTCTCCTACCTCTTTTGGTTCTTCCTAATGCAGTCTTCTCCACAGGCGGGTACGGGCCTCCTGCTGGCCGGGGTGCTCCTCCTCCACCTCCTTCTTTTACCCCTTTCCTAGTTTCAACACCTCCTGGAAGTTTTCCTGCACCTCAAGGTTTCCCAACCGGTTATGCAACACCACCACCTTTTGGTAAATATTTTAGTTTTCCAATATTTAGGTAAGCCTTGTCATCATGTAGATGTGACCAATGGCATCATGTGTATTTTTATGTCCTTGCAGGCTATGGCTATGGTGCTCCTGCCCCAGATCAGTTTGTCTCATCAGGTGTTCCTGCTCCACCTGGTACTCCTGGAGCTGCCCCACTTGCTTTCACTCCAGGACAGACTGCTCAAGATCTTAGTAAACCCCCTGGTGGTCAGCAGGACTTTTCTTTTAGCCAGTTTGGTAAGTAATAATAGTAACCTTTTATATTGCACCGTCCTAAAAATACATCACGTCAGTGTTTGGGTGGGTGAAGCTTTGCAAATGTTTACTACTGATCATGAGTTTTGGTAAGGATGTATGAGGAGCCCATACAGATTTTGTTAATATTTGTATGTCCTATCTTGTGCTAAAACATGGGGATGAACCATTCCATTCCCAACATTGCCATGCATTCGGCTTATTGCCCGGCTGGTTAGTGTTACAAGTGGGGGTTGTAGTGCATGCCTTCATCATCCCGCATAAAAAGCCTGAAGAAATCACTCTTTTTAGGAAATGCCTGCTTTGTGAAATTATCCGAGTGGATTTGAACTCTCTGTGAAGGACACAAAAGGTAAGTGTTGGTAGGTAGTGATAGATAATTATACTTAAATATTTACATTTTAGTAAGTCAAGCCCCCAATAATTAACTTGAGGACATTTTGTCTTTTTGTAATGCATTGCTTTAATAACCACAGCCTGGTAGCATGTTTGACAAAAAGTTTCAGGTTTAAAATAAAACTGCCTTCAGGCATTTTAATTCTAAACTTATGTACAATTTAAGGTATGCTGTAGTGCACAGTAGCTATATATAGATATAGATGTAGCCAGTTTTCAAGTTGCTGCAAAAGGCTAGTCTGCTCTGCCTGAAGTTGTTTGCTATAAGGCATGGTATACCCCTCTTGACTTGCATTTGTCTTTGAGGATATTGTCGAGCAGCCTTTTTGATGCATGGGTCAGAGGAATTTTTAAAGTCTGGGTCGCAATTAATAGAGGGCAAAAACACACTCACAGTACCCATAGCATTGACACATGCTGTTAACACAGTAAGGACGACTGGGTATTAGAACTCCTGAAGTGTCTGGCAGTATGCAACTGCTTATAATCACCTGTGGCCTGCTCTAACACCTTCACCACTTACTACCCTACGTCATTACAGTACCCTTTGTTAGGTCATTGGCTGAAGTTCTTTATTGAGAATATGGTTGCTGTTAAGGCCCGTACACACGCCGTACTAAAGGCAACGACTGGTCTGTTGTCACCTCCCGCTGGACGGGCGTTCCAGCGACAGTCCGGCATGTGTACAGTCTGTCTGCAGACTGATAAGGCTGTTTCTGAGCGATCCGCCCGGCGGATCACTCAAAAACAGCCTTATCAGTCCGCCAACAGACTGTACACACGCCGGACTGTCTGCTGAAAACCTGCCCAGCGGGAGGTGATGGCCCCGTCGTTGCCTGCAGTCAGGCGTATGTACAGGCCTTTAGTGGCCTAAAGAGCCACACGCATATCTCAGCTGCAGACTTCAGTCACAAAAGATTCTTATTTCAGAAGATAGGGCTTCATAAGCCTTCCCTTCAACGTCCGTCTTGTGCTCCCACTGAAGTTGTTCATGTGGGTTCTAGAGACCCTGCGTCACTGCAGCTAGCTGCTTTCCATCATACACAGCTAGGCAACTAGGAATGCATTTTTTTCTAGTGTAATATAAGAATTGGAAACTGTGTGTCCTAACCAGCGTTGGAATCCAAAGGGATGAGTATTTGCCGTTGTATTTAAAGGATTCCCGACGTGGCATGTAACATGAGATAGGTGTGTGTGTGTGTGTGTGTGTGTACAGTGCCTAGCACACAAATAACTATACTGTGTTCCCTTTTTATTTTTCTGTCTGAAAGAGTTAAAGCGGATCCGAGATGAAAAACTAACTAACAAGTAACTTGTCTATATATCATATCTAAAGTTTAGATAGTTTACACAGCAAATCTAGCTGCAAACAGCTTCATTAGAATATGATTATTTCTTCCTGTGATACAATGACAGCAGCCATGTGGTTTGTAAACATTACACACAGGATAGCTTATCTGCATCTTCAGCACTCAGCCTGTGAAAAAAACCTAATCGCCTAATCCTCCTCCCCCCTCCTCCTCCCCCTGAAATCTGACTAGTAACCCCTCCCCCTCCTTCTGCCCAGACTGAGCTCCCATGAGCCCTTGCTACTGTCTGAAAATGCCAATGCTCTCTGAAAAGCTGTGGGCGAGGCCTGTTTAGTTTAAAGGGAATTAGAGTATTAAAACAAAAACAAAAAAAAAGTATTTGGCTTGAGGAATGCCCTATAAACAATAGGATTGGAACACAATTATGCAATGAGTAAAAGTTCATCTCGGGTCCATTTTAAACATCAGGTATGTAAGTGGCAGTTCCTGTCTGAGTCAGGACTGGGTCAGACTACAGTGTGACCCTCACTGATAAGAAATTACAACTATAAAACACTTTTTAGGAGAAGGATAGATACAGTGGTTTATTTCATTAGTTTATTTTCACCTCAGGTGTCTTTAACAATTTAGCTTTGAGATAACTTATGACCAGCGGCGGTTTTACTTACATATAGCTCTGGTTCTCTAGTGGCCATAAAGTTACTTTCTAGCAACTCTGTACCAGATGATTATCATATTGTCATTGTTTGCTGTAGCTGCAGCAAGCATGATTTTTTTTTTCTTTTCAGTGCATTGCAGTCATACAAAATGCTTCAAACCTTCAACTGAGGGGCTGAAATTGCGTCAGAGGCCTTGTTATGAAAAGCTGTTTGAGTGGTACCATTTGTACCTGGCTATCAAACAGGAAATAAAGCGGAACAGTCACCACTTATACTTTGTCTGAAATGAAAGAATTGCATTCCCTATAACAGAAAATCTGTAACTGCAAAAGTAATTGTAGTTTTCTAATATCAAGTCTTACTTTTGTTTTTACTGTACTAAGATCATAGGATTACATTGCTATTTCTGATACATTTTGGAAGAATGATCCAGTATCATCTGGTGAAGTTTTTTCCCATCTTCTGAGTTGGCAGCTTGTTCTAGCTATAATTTTTTGGCTGCAGTCCAGGGAAGATGACTAAAGCCTTGTTCCTGCTACACGATACGATTTTTCGAGCATGTCTGTTTTGCTGATCATAAAGTGGACACTGTTTTACAATGAAAATCATGGTAGTCTGCTCCTGGTAATGTAATGTGATGTGATTCTTGCTGAATTGCAAATCTAGAAGAGCAAATGTATAAACATTGCACAAACATGCTGCATGTTTATACATTTGCACATTTATTTAACCACTTAACGACCACCTAACGCCCATAGGCGTCGGCGGGTCGTTAGTGGTATAGCATGGAAACGGCCGCTCGATTGAGCGGCCTTTCCATGCCAGTTCACAGAGGCTGTCTCCGTGAACATCCGGAGAGCCGCCGATCGCGGCTCGCCAGCGAACTGTAAACAGGCGGGGAAGAAATCCCCGCTGTTTACATCACATGGCGCTGCTGCGCAGCAGCGACGTGACGTAGATCGGCGATCCCAGGCCTCTGATTGGCCGGGGATCGCCGGCATATGATAGGCTGAAGCCTATCCTTCAATGCGCAGGACGGAAACCCGTCCTGCGCAGCCGCTGGAGGGAGAGGGAGGTAAGGGGAAGGAGGGAGTGCCAAAAACGCTGCGGAGGGGGGCTTTGAAGAGCGCCCCCCCCCCGCAGATCAAAAACAGCCGGCGGCGATCAGACCCCCCCAGCAGGACATCCCCCTAGTGGGGAAAAAAGGGGGGAAGTCTGATCGCCAAGGCTAAATCCTGATCGGTGCTGCGGGCTGGAGAGCCCACGCAGCACCGATCACTGCAGAAAGGCCTGGTCCTTAAGGGCCAGTTCACACGGACGGCAGGAGGCGTCTACCGCCAAGCGTTCGGGACCCATCGGCTAAACGCTCCCATTCAAGTGAATGGGAGCGTTTAGCATTGCGCGGTTACCGTCGATTACCGTCGATAGCATAAGCGCGGCGTTCCAATCCCGATTTAACGCGTCGTTTCGGCCGTCCCTAGAAGCCGCATGCGGCGTCCAGGGACGGCTAGCCGACGCGGCTTCATGTCCCCCTGCGGGGAGGAGAAACGCCGATCGCGACTTCCTGGCCGCCCCAACGCCGCCTGCCGTCCGTGTGAACCGGCCCTAAGTACAAAAACCCCCACATACAAACGCTGCAAAATATTTTTCAGTGCAGTTTTACTAGATTAGCCAATCAAATTGATTCTCTTGACAGAAAATGCAAGTGCAGAAAGTAAACCACAAACACATTGACAAAGATGCATACATTTTTTTTTTTTTTTTACAAACTCAGCAGATGACATAGGCCTTTCCCGGATGGTAAAACTTGGCTTAATCAGCACGTTGCCAATTGTAGGAATTCAGTTACATCATCGTTTGCCATCCATTTTTATTCATTTAATTCTAATTTTCTATCATGTTAAACTATATAGCATGACTAATTGAAATAAAGCCAAAACAAAAATCTAAACTGATAAAATATTGGGCAGTTTGCTTATTAATATCTCAAAAACAAATAAGCTACCAAAGTCTTTTTACCTAAGGGGCTCGTTAAATACGTCATTATATATTCCAAGTAGACAAAGATACATATATTAATCAAAAAGCACCAGAAATTGTTTGGCCCAAAGTTGGCGTTGCATTCTGTGCCTGTACTGTGTAGTGGGAACAAGGCCCAAGGATTGTTTTTAGCTTCAATGATAAAATTACTTATTTATGCTTTTTCCCCCCCTCCCTGTTAAATAAAGGGTATGGCAAGCTTCCTGCTGGCCCATGTACTGGGCATCCTGGATTCTGTATTTGTCCACACCTGGTGTATGTGGTGACTTAAGTTCTACTTTAAAACTTTTGACAATAGGTTTGAGGTGCAGGTGTGGCATAGCAATAACATGTCATGCCTGCTGCAGATACACCTGGTCCTGCTGAATTACAAACCTCACAGCCTTTCTTTAGTTTAAGGGACCTGTAGCCTTTGAGTATTTGAGGTAATAGCTTCCTTTATGTGCATGCTCTGGCTCAATTAACATTATTGTGTCACAACAGAGGGACTTACCAAACGTCCAGTGCTGGCATGGCATTTTACAGAAAGGCTGGTATGTTCAGATATTTTTGTTGGCTGTTTAGATTTTATGTTGTCCAGTATGCAGTTAGCTCAATTATAAAACTGCAGATTGCACTCCAGTTCCACTGTGGTATTCATATATTGAGAACACATAAACATAATTACTACAGTCTTTGGCCTTTGTCAGCAGTCCGATCTAGAGTGCCTACAGCAATCCATTTAGCCTCTATTTGTAATTTCCAGATCCTTCAGAGGTTAATGTGCACCCCTACCTGACATGCACAGTTGACTGTAGGTACTCTTTCAGAAAAAAAGTTGCCTTGCTTCTATATCTCAGTCCAGTACTGCACACTGTGAGATTGCTTCCCACCAGTTTACAGGATCCATCAATTCACAGCAATGTATTCTCTTTGAATATTAAAGGACACCTAAACTAGCAGAAAATTTTTATTTACCCGGGGCTTTTTCCAGCCTCCCATATTATGTCAGTGCCTCAGCATCCTCTGGGTCCCCTCCGTTCTACAGCTGTGATATCTGGAATATCTGGACCTCTAGTTGTGCCTACTCCACATGCATGGTTCTGTCCACGTGTGCCCAAAAGAATGAGCTACACATGCGCAGAATGCTCCCATTGACAGGTGTGTGGAGGTGCATGCGCAGTGACAGATATTTTTGAGCTGACAGTGGGAGATCGGAGGGGACCCAGAGAACGCCAAGGGACCTGACACTCTATGGGGGTAAGTAAAAATCCAATTTGTTTCTGCTAGTTTAGGTGCTAGTTGAGGTGTACTTTAACATCTATGTTTTGTTCCATAGATGAATCTATGGATTGTATTAAAAATCTCCTGTGGGGAACCTATATTTTTATGCAGAGCTAATTACTCTTTCTGCATTGCACCTGACTGTAATTTATTTGAAGATCTGTTATTTTTTTAATTGAACTAGGTGCATAGAAGCAGGATATGTTTATTTACTCTGTCTGCTCTTTGCATGTTTATGTTTAGGCTGATGTGGTTGGATGTCTAAAGCTAGGTATCCATATTACACGGTTGTTTCCCGAGATGTGACAATGTCACCAAAAAATCAAACACTTAACGACCGCCTAACGCCGATGGGCGTCAGCAGGTCGAGGTGGTGTTTCCATGTCAGTTCACGGAGGGTGTCTACGTGAACATCCTGCGAGCCTCCGATCGCCGCTCGCAGGCGAAATGTAAACACGCAGGGAAAAAATCCCCCGTGTTTACATCCTACGGCGCTGCTGTCGCAGCAGTGCCGTAAAGGAGATCGGCGATCCCCGACCTCTGATTGGGCGGGGATCGATAGCATCTGATAGGCTGAAGCCTATCGGAGGCGGTACAGGACGGATCGCCGTCCTGTGCCGCCCATAGCGAGAGGGAGAGAGGAATACTGCTGCAGAGGGGGGCTTTGAAATCCCCCCCCACACTCGGCCACACAGAGCGGCGGCGATCAGACCCCGGCCAGCAGGACATCCCCCTAGTGGGGAAAAAAAAGGGGGGGGGGGGGGAAGTCTGATCGTCCTGCCACAATCCTGATCTGTGCTGTGGGCTGTAGAGCCCACGCAGCACAGATCAGCCAAAACGGCCCTGGTCCTTAAGTGGCTTGGCCTGACCAAGTTTGTATATTTGCTCCTGTGAAGATGGGAGAGACAGACATCTGTTGTAGAGGGGTACAATGGCAATAAAACAAACAAACCCTCCACCCAGTGGATTGCCTACTGTCTCTACATAGCTATATATTAAAGGTAGGTTACAGCAGGTAGGGACTGTGCCTGAAAACCTGTCATTTTCTGCAGAAAGTAATTTGTAAACCACTGTACACTTTTTTTATTTAACTATAAACTGATTGAGCAGCCTTTTTGTATTTGTAGTGCTTAGCATTTTCTAATGCATTAAATCAAACTTGTTACCTTAGTCTTAATACTTGCCTGTTTGATTGCTACAGGATATGGCCAGGATATGAGTGGATTTGGGCAGAGTTACTCTGACCTTAGCCAACAAACCCCCTCATACACAGGAACGACTGCACCAGCATCGACAGGCCCGCCTGCAAGTGGAAGCGGTTTAGGAAGAGGACAGAATCACAACGTGCAAGGCTTCCATCCTTACAGACGTTAAGATCAGGGAAAGGAACACACAGTGGAAACAAAAGGACGCATCAACCTCTGAACTTGTGACAATCACCTGGTGAAGACGCATTCTGCTAGAGACTTGTGGAGGTTCTATGATTGAAGGATAAGCTGTGGGTGTTTGGACAAGAGTTTTTACATTTTTTTTGACCCATCAGCACAAATATAGCCAATGAGTCACTGGTTCCAAACAGGGTTTTGAAACATCTGCAGCTTTAATGGAACTCTTCAGGTTTATTGGTTCATATATTTTCCTTATTTTGGGGGAATTTTTTTCTGAGCCTTCGTTTTACCATATATTGTAAACTTTTATGTTTAAAGATAAGAAATATATACATTTACAAATTGTGAATTTTTTAAAAGAAGATTTTCTACTATGTATGCAGGTTTATTTTTTAATTTAATGGCAGGGTTTCCGGTGACACTGGAGTTCAGAAAAGTTTTAACTCCTTGCTTCTGAATATATTTTTCCTTTATTTTATTTTGAAGGTTGTGGGTTGTTGAGTGCAATAAGTCAGCATCTCCGAGTTACCCAGTGATTTCCTACTGAGTGTAGTTCTTGATTTTGTTACTTGACATGAGGCAGAGTGCAGGGATTCGTCGCCTGCTAAAGTCACTAATGCAGACTTGATTTGTGCCCCTCACTTGTTGCATTCTTATTGCAAGACTTCTGGGGTAATGGAGCCATCTCTAGATGTAAATTCCTCAGGCTGAAGGTGTGCAGTGCTTTTTGCACTAACTGGTGAATACCTCCTGGTTTGAATAAAAAAATCATTTTGGATGATAAACTTTTGGTAGTGCGTTTGTGTATTTTTTTCAAAAATAAAACCTTCTTTTATAATGGAAATTAAAGCAGAAGGAGCATAAAAAACGTTAAGTGCATAGATCAGTTTTTCAGAGAGGCCCTCATATGCCTTTGCCATGTTACACAAGAAACTTAACGTACAAGCTAGGAATAACCTGACAAGTTACTTAGCTGATAATGCCATCCACTCCACTACAGTTGCTAACCACTGTGGCACATAAGAACAAATGACTGTTTCAGCTCTAGTGTGCTATATTTGTTAGCAGCTGCACTGGATAACATTTGAGACCTTATTGCAGGTACAAAGTCTCTCCTGTGGCACAGCACTTACATTTTAAATTCACTTATTTCTTTCAGACACAGAGGAGGGAAACTGTAGTCGGCTACACTTATTCATAGCTGCTATGTATAAAACACCATAAAAGAAGGTCTAAAGAGAGAATCACAATTGAAGTCATTCAGCACTGGTTTACTATAGCAGACTTCTGCTAAACTCCACTGCTTTGAGATCCACAGGAACTGGATGCATAGTGCACATCCAGCTTGTGTAGGGAAAATGCAAGGATTGTTTCTGGTAGTCAGTTTGTAAAGTCAATTCAGTAGAATCAGCACCCACTATTGCAGCTGTTGGCACTCACTCTAACAAAACAAAACCGAGCACTTGTGTGCTAAGCAAAACCAGCGAGAGTATTGCTTTCCCTGGCCCCTATTAGCTAAGCACTATGTCTAGCTGATTTTATACTATCTGCCTGTTACTATGTAGGCCCTCAATCTGTTAGTAGTCACAGTTTGTCTTCAGTTAGGGGAGGACTAGATAGTGGTGGGTGAGATATATGAAGATAGTGGGATTTGGTCGCAATACAGTGGCTTTCACCTTACACCACTAGATCCCTTGTTTCAAATCTGGGCCAGGACACTCTGCATGGAGTTTCTATATTCTCCCTATGTTCATGACTGTTCCTCTGTACTTTGGTTCATCCTACATCCCAAAAACCTGCAAATAGGTTGCACCCTCACACCCCCCCCCCCCCCCACCTCTTCCCAACCCCCTCCCCCCTCTCCCAAAAAAAAAATGCCTTAGTCATTTTCTTCTGTTTCTATTGCAGTCTAACTACAGTATGCCTGTTCTTGGTAAGTTTTCCTGTAACTTACCAAAATGTGTCAAGGATGGGTTTAACCACTTGCCGACCGCACACTCATACCGTGCGGCGGCAAAGTGGTAGCTGGAGGACCAGCGACGCTGATCTGCGTCGCCAGGTGCCTCCCTAATTAATCAGGAAAGGCCGCTCGCGTTTCCTGTCAGATCACAGAGCGGTCTCCGTGAATAGCCTGCAAGCCGCTGATCGCGGCTCGCAGACTAAATGTAAACGTGGGAGACGTATGTCTCCTTTGTTTACATTGTACGGTGCTGCTGCGCAGCAGCGCCGTAAGGCAGATCGGCGGCGATCAGCGGCCGGGGATCGCCGCCATGTGACGGGGGCAGCCTGTCACTGGCTGCACAGGACGGATAGCATCCTGTGCAGCCTCGATCACCGGGGGGAGCAGATAGGAGAGGGAGGGGGGAATTTCGCAGCGGAGGGGGGCTTTGAGGTGCCCCCCCCCGCAACATGCCTGCAGACCGGAGCGATCAGACCCCCCTGCACATCATCCCCATAGGGGGGAAAAAGGGGGGCGATCTGATCGCTCTGCATGTAACATGATCTGTGCTGGGGGCTGCAGAGCCCATCCAGCACAGATCATAAAAAGTAGCGCTGGTCCTTAAGGGGGGTTAAAGGGTGGGTCCTCAAGTGGATAATATACATTTTGAGTATGCCTCCTCAAAATCTCTGATCATTTGCACTTCCGAGCTGCAACTGCTCAACCTGCAGTAATACGAATGTAAAGGTGGCCATACATCTAGCGGTGATGGGCAGATTCAACCAAGATACAAATCTCTCTGATCGAATCTGATTAGTGAGATCTGTCTGTTACCCATACACCGCAGGCTGATTCCTGATCGATTTCAGCATGAAATCTCTCGGGAAATTGGCAGTGTATGCCGCCTTACAGCTGCCCCCCTAGTCTATGAATGTACCCCGTGTTTGCATTTACACATTACCTGTCCTGTGTCGCCCACTGAGGTGCTCATCCATCTTGGGAATCCCCCGCAGGTTACTGTATCGGATTCAATAAAAAAAAGTTTGCCGCTAGACCCTGGCATAAACACTGATCGTCAAATATGTTACTATCGGAGGTACACAACAAGGTTATAAGTGCCCCCAGTATAGTTTAGCAAGCTATAGGTGCCCCAGTATAGGTTAGCTAGCCATAGGTGTTACAGTGCAGGTTAGCTAGCCATAAGTGCCCCCAGTACAGGCGCCCTCCTCCTCTCCCTCCTCAGTGATAGTGACAGTACAGGATACCCCCTGCAGCGTTGTCCCACCCTCTCCCTCTACAGCGATAGTGGGTGGCCGATGCTGTTTATCACCATGCCTCTCGCCCACGCTGATCAGCTCTGTTCTCTGACCAAGCTGCATGCCCCGTTACTGTGGATAGAGATGATTGGAGCTGGTGGTGTGATCAGCGCAGATGAGAGGCATGGTGATTAACTGCACCTCCTACATTCTATTGCTGCTGTGGAAAGTAGAGGGGATATACGCTTCAGGGGGGATCCTGTGCTCGCGCTATCGATTTGGAGGTAGAGGCGTAAGGATAGAAATTACTGAAGGGGGGGGGGGGGGGGGGGTCGCAGAGAGGACGACACCTATAGCTAGATGACATGTACTGGCCCATTTATAGCTATGTAACCTAATCTGAGGCGCATAATTCATTACAAAACCTTCTGAGCGGCATGGCAGCCTCCTTGTTACTCTCACTACAGGTTTCCTGCAAAAGGAAGCATATAGTCTGTGCAAAACATTTTTTTTTCTCTTTTAATCTTTAGATTTAAAAAATATTGTATACATATGGTCTATGGTTGTTTTATATTTTCCAATTTGTGCCAACAGGTAAAGCTCCAAGTACTCCTTTGCTAGGGATGTTCAATGAAATGCAAACAATTCAGAGTTGATTCAGGATTCTGCAAATGTATGGATCTTGAAAAAGGAACAATCGAATTTCATATTCCTGGTATTAAATTGGTCCATTTTCAGGGTGCATACATTTACATATACAAATTGTCATTTTGCATCAACTTGAAATTTGCATCTCATTTGACCATACCTACTCTAGTAGTAATCTAGTAACAAAGATGGACAATGTAGTGTAATAAGATGCATACTCATGCTAGATTTTTGTCAGTTTATGGTTGCTCTTGAATTCTCCAGGTGATAATCTAGTATATGTATATACACAAGCACGCACGCGTCCTTCTCCCTTGATCCATATGTTGCTATATACAGGTGTCGCCTGACATTTTTGGCCTTCCTATCGATGACCACATTGTATACATAGCTTTCCAACTGTGCTGACTTTGAATATCCAGTGTAAGGCCTCTTGCACACTACATGCGATTCCGATTTTGACCCGATTTTACACCTGATTCTGATTTGCAATTTTTAATTGGTACTGCATGCTGTTTTTTTCTGCGTTTTTTCTTCTTGTTTAGATAGCGTCCAGGGAAAATCAGAATCGCAAATCGGATTTGCAGTGTGCAGGGGGCCTAAGGAAATTCCTTTCCCTTGATCCAAGTATGTTTGAAGTACTGTATATATCTTCGTGGGGTACGTCCTTTAGGAAATCATCCTATTTAAAGGACAAATGTAATGAGGAAGATGGAGGGTGCCATATGTATTTCCTTTTAAGCAATGCCAGTTGCCTGGCTATCCTGCTTATCCTCTTCCTCTAATACTTTTAGCCATAGACCCTAAATAAGCATGCTGCAAATCAGGTGTTTCTGACATTCAGATCTGACAAGATCAGTTGCATGCTTGTTTCTGGTGGTATTCAGACACTACTACAGCCAGATAGACCAGCAGGGCTGCCAGGCAACTGGTATTTAACCACTTGAGGACCGCAGGCTTTACCCCCTTAACCACCCTGGCGTTCTGATTAAATCGCCAGGGTGGCTGCGGGAGGGGTTTTTTTAAATAAAAAAAAAACTATTTCATGCAGCCAACTGAAAGTTGGCTGCATGAAAGCCCACTAGAGGGCGCTCCGGAGGCGATCTTCCGATCGCCTCCGGCGGCAAGAGATAACACGGAAGGCCGCAATGAGCGGCCCTCCGTGTTTCGCTTCCCTCGTCGCCATGGCGACGAGCGGAGTGACGTCATGGACGTCAGCCGACGTCTTGACGTCAGCCGCCTCCGATCCAGCCCTTAGCGCTGGCCGGAACTGTTTGTTCCGGCTACGCTGGGCTCGGGCGGCTGGGGGGACCCTCTTTCGCCGCTGCACGCGGCGGATCGCCGCGCTGCAGCGGCGATCAGGCAGCACACGCGGCTGGCAAAGTGCCGGCTGCGTGTGCTGCTTTTTATTTGGTGCAAATCGGCCCAGCAGGGCCTGAGCGGCAGCCTCTGGCGGTGTTGGACGAGCTGAGCTCGTCCAGACCGCTCAGCAGGTTAAGGGCCAGAGCCTTTTTTTCCATTCAGACCACTGCAGCTTTCACGGTTTATTGCTTGCTCATACAACCTACCACCTAAATGAATTTTGGCTCCTTTTCTTGTCACTAATACAGCTTTCTTTTGGTGCTATTTAATTGCTGCTGCGATTTTTACTTTTTATTATATTCATCAAAAAAGACATGAATTTTGTCCAAAAAATGATTTTTTTTTTAACTTTCTGTGCTGACATTTTTCAAATAAAGTAAAATTTCTGTATACATGCAGCACGAAAATGTGGACAAACATGTTTTTGATAAAAAAAAAACCCCAATCTTTTGATTTTTTGTTTACACACAATTGTCCATTTACAGAGATATTTCCCCCACCCAGGATGGGTATGTGTAAAGATACACCCCAAAATACATTATACTACTTCTCCCGAGTACGGCGATACCACGTGTGGCACTTTTTTGCACCCTAACTGCGCTAAGGGGCCCAAAGTCCAATGAGTACCTTTAGGATTTCAAGGGTCATTTTGCGGCATTTGGTTTCCAGACTACTACTCATGGTTTAGGGCCCCTAAAATGCCAGGGCAGTATAGGATCCCCACAAATGACCCCATTTTAGAAAGAAGACACCCCAAGGTATTCTGTTAGGAGTACGGTGAGTTCATAGAAGATTTTATTTTTTGTCACAAGTTAGCGGAATGTGATTTTTATTGGGGTTTTTTTCACAAACTGTCACTTTCTGCTAACTTGTGACAAAAAATAAAATCTTCTATGAACTCACCATAGTCCTAACAGAATACCTTGGGGTGTCTGCTTTCTAAAATGGGGTCACTTGGGGGGTTCCTATACTGCCCTGGCATTTTAGGGGCCCTAAACCGTGAGGAGTAGTCTTGAAACCAAATGTCTCAAAATGACCTGTGAAATCCTAAAGGTACTCATTGGACTCTGGGCCCCTTAGCGCAGTTAGGGTGCAAAAAAGTGCCACATGTGGTATCGCCGTACTCGAGAGAAGTAGTACAATGTGTTTTGGGGTGTATTTTTACAGCTATCCATGCTGGGTGGGAGAAATATCTCTGTAAATGGACAATTGTGTGTAAAAAAAAAAAATCAAAAAAATTGTCATTTACAGAGATATTTCTGCCACCCAGCATGGGTATATGTAAAAATACACCCCAAAATACATTATACTACTTCTGAGTACGGCGATACCACGTGTGGCACTTTTTTGCACCCTAACTGCGCTAAGGGGCCCAGAGTCCAATGAGTACCTTTAGGCTTTACAGGGGTGCTCAAAATTTAGCTTCCCCCCCCACTTACCAGGACAGTTAACAAACCCCACAAATGACCCCATTTTGGAAAGAATACACAACAAGGTATTCCATGAGGGGAATGGTGAGGTCAATGAAAATGTTGTTTTTTGTCACACGTTAACGGAAAATGACAGTTTGTAAAAAAAAAAAAAAAAATTCTGCTAACTTGTGACAAACTAAAATCTTCTATGAACTCACCATGCACCTCACAGAATACTTCATGGTGTCCTCTTTCCAAAATGGGGTCATTTGTGGAGTCTGTCCTGGCATTTTAGGGTCTCTGCAATCATTACATGTATGGCCAATATTAGGAGTTTCTGCTATACTCCTTATTGGGTATACGGGTAATGCACTCTGGGCTGAAAGGAAAAATGAGCTGCAAACATACCTTGCTCCACATCAATGGCAGATCTTCCTCCACATCAATGGCAGTGATGACCTCAGGAGAGAGACACACCGTGCCACCCTGCACTCAGGGTGAGCCACCAACTTATGTGACTGGGCCTTAGAACTTTAGTATACAGCATTATGCCTGCCAATATAGATGACTCTGTGTGGCATTAAAGTATCATCATAGGCCCAAAGTAAATCACATATAAACCGGGGGTGTCCACACTCAAGGGAAATTCAAACATGCCGTCTTCTATCGCCAACCCAGCACAGATCAGCAATATCAAGCATGGAAACTGATCCTTCTGACTTTTATGCTTACCTGTTTGTTTGGTTTTCAAGCTTACCTCTCCTTCCCCCTGGACAATGTGCGAAATACCACTGTGTCTGGAGTTCCCTAGGTTCTAATAATGTACCTGCTCGTGGTACCTCTCAAAACACTCTCCTAGGCATAGGCCAGGCTGGTCAGGACATTTGGGACAATAAAAACTGGTGTCAGTCCCTCTTCTAGCACTGCTGCAGACACGACAACATTTTCTTTGGATGCGTTGACCTGGGGTACTTGTAAGCTGATAGGCGTAATGCCTTCCATGCAGTCGGCTAGTTGCATTTGGGGGGGTGGCTGGCTGGCATCTCCTGGATACAGGAGGTCCAGAATGATCTGTTCCTGAAACTGAAGGAAAGATCCAGTTCTCCCAGCCTTACCGTAGAGAACAAAGCTGTTGTAAACTGCCAATTGAATCAGATAAAAAGACACTTTCTTATACCAGCGTCTTGTTTTCCGGGAAATTAAATAGGGCGCTAACCTCTGGTCGTTGAAGTCCACCCCTCCCATGTTGACATTATATTCGTGGACGACAAGGGGCTTTTCAATGACCTCAGTTGCCCGTTGAATTTGGACTGTCGTGTCTGTGTGAATAGTGGCCAGAAAGTAAATGTTCCTCTTGTCCCTCCATTTCACAGCGAGCAGGTCGTCAGTACGCAAGGCGGCCCTCTGCCCCCGGTCAAGTCTGGTGGTAACGAGCCGTTGGGGAAGCCCTGGCGACTAGGCCGCGCAGTGCCACAGCATCGGATTCCTTCTAACTTTAAGTGCTGATAGAGGGCCACACTTGTGTAATAGTTGTCCACATAAAGATGGTACCCCTTCTGGAACAAGGGTGGCACCAAGTCCCACACAACCTTTTCACTGCTCCCCAGGTAGTCAGGGCATCCGACCGGCTCCAATTTTGAGTCTTTTCCCTCATAGACCCTAAAACGACATGTATAGCCTGTGGCCCTTTCACAGAGCTTATACAGTTTCACCCCATACCGGGCGTGCTTGCTTGGGATTTACTGTTTGATGCCAAGGCGCCCGGTAAAGCGTAAGAGGGACTCATCTACGCAGATGTTCTGTTCAGGGGTATAAGCATCTGCAAATGTTGATGACAGGTGGTCTATGATGGGCCAAATTTTGGGGAGCCGGTCATAAGCAGAGTGGTCCTTTTTATGACTGGTTTTGTCGTTATTGAAGTGCAGGAAGCGCAGGATGGACTCAAATCGTGTCCTGGACATGGCAGCAGGGTACAAGGAAACATGATGTACTGGGTTCGTAGACCAATACGACCGCAATACATTCTGTTTCATTAGTCCCAAGTGAAGGATAAGGGCCAAAAAGATTTTAAGTTTGGAAACTTGGACTGGTTTCCATTGCTATCCGGGTTCTCGGTGATGAATTGTGTGGCTTTACGGTTGGTCTCGACCACAATTGAGTCCAAGAGAACCTGGATGATGAACAGCTGCAAAAAGTCTAAGTCCGTTCCTAAATGAGCTGTCGCCACCTGGACTCCAGACTGGGCGGTGAAAGGGGGCACTACGGGTGTGGCGGAATCAGGGGATTGCCAATCTGGATTTGCCAGCACCTCTGGGAGTCTATGGGTACTACGGGCCCGTCTACTTCTTGGTGGCTGCGACGGGGGTACTACTGCACGTGCCACCGTACCAGATTCATCTTCCATGCTGGTGCTCACCACTTCACCAGGGTCTACGGAAGTACTGGTACTAAGTCCAGGAGATGCTGCGCTGCTGGTGCCTGCCTCACCAAGAAAACTCTCATCAGCGCTAGCACCACCCTGCTGCCCTTGAGGCGGATCCTGTGCCACCTGCGGTCTAACGACATGGGGTCTGGTACGCCTGGCTCTAGCCGGGACCAAAACCTCGTCATCACTTTCGGTCAGAGAACCACTGCTTTCCACAGGTTCAAATTCGGACCCGGATGATTCGTTGGCTTCCCAAACGCTCTCATCCGACTGGTCCATGTACCTGTATACCTCCTCATCGGAAATCCCCCTTCTTGCCATTGTGGACTGCTAAATTTATGGGGTTTTCCTCCGAGACTACCCAGAAAAAAAAAGAGCACCTACCTAGCAAAAGGGAGTATTTGAGAGGTAGAAAGCTGTGGTCACTGAGTTTTGATTAAAAAAAAATCAAAACTGATCTTTACAGCGCCACAGCTAGTGTACAGTGTTTTTGCAGTGATCAGAAAAAAAAAATCTGTCACTACAGTGGGGCGGCTGAACGCAAGTGCGGGCGAACGATCAGGCCTGATCGGGTAAACACTGCGTTTTTAGTGGAGCCTACACTAAGGTGACCCTAATGTACTGCTATAGATCTGTCTGCGATCAGGAATGATCACTAGATACTATATAGTACCAATGCTGATTAGCGACAGTGATGGCACTAATCGCTAACACTAGCTAACTGGCCTAACTGCTAATACTAGTGATACTAAAAAAGTGTCAGTTTTCACTGATCACTGTTTTTAGATCACTAGGATAGTAACGGGGATGATCTGAGGTGGGGAGTTTGGGGGTGGTGGCGAGTGGGGTCTCAGAGGCAATTAAACAATCACGGGACAATCAAAGCCGATCACAGTACAAACAAATACGATTACATAACAATCGGATCCAATCACCGCACAATCAAATCTGATGCACTCGGAAGGTGGTGGGGGTGGTGGTGGGGAGGGGGGGGTTTGGGTTGGTGGGAAGTGGGGTCTCAGAGGCAATCAAACAATCACAGGACAATCAAAGCCGATCACGGGACAATCAAAGCCGATCACGGGACAATCGAATCCAATCACAGCACAAGCAAATCTGATGCACTCGGAAGGTGGTGGTTGGAGGAGGTGGGGGGGGGGGGAGAGGTTGAGGGTGGTGGGAATTAAACAATCACGGGACAATCGAAGCAGATCACGGGACAATCAAATACAATTGCAGCACAATCGAATACAATCACAGCACAGTCAAATACAATGCACTCGGAAGGTGATTAGGGGGGGTCTGAGGGCGATTTGAGGGGGAGGGGGGTTGATCAGGAGCCCGCACGGGGCAGACTGAGTCCTGATCTGATGAGAGGCAGACACGGGGTTAGTGATTGCTGGGGAGGACAGATGTAAACATGCGCAGGGGATGTAATCAGGAGGGGGATCTGATTGCAATCGAGGGTCTGGGCAGGTGATCGGTTGCCCCCGCGGGGCAGTTAGGGTCTGCTCTGATGGGTGGGGGTGCTGAGAGGTGATAGGTGATCAGAGGGGGATCAGGGGGTAAGCTAGCTGTATACAGATGTATACAGTATACAGGGAGGTAGTCTGGGATTGGGTCTGGGGGTGATCTAAAGGTAGGGGGGGGGGAACAGGGGTGATTAGGAGGCAGTTAGGGACCTAATGTAGGGGATAGCGTTGATAGTTAGTGATCGGGGGGGGGGGTTAGAGGGGTGCAAGGGTGCTGGCAGGGGTCTGCTGGGGTGATCAGGTGGGGTCTGAAGGCTGGGATGGGAGATCAGGGGGGCTGTGTGGGAAAAAAAATGTGTTGTGCTTCCTCCTCGCTGGTGGTCTCTGGAACAATTAGACCACGAGGCGAGGAGGAAGCGTGTATAAAGCACTTTGTTTACCTAACAAAGTGCTTTATACACTGTAATTGGCCGCATTTCGGAATTCCTCCACCCGCCGGCGCTGCTAATTGGCCAGGGGCTGGAGTCTAACTTCCCAGCCATCGATCGCTCCGCCCATGCCCCTAAAAGGACCGCCGCCTCTGTGCGTACGGCGGTCCTTAGGGCTTCCACTTTCCGACCGCCCCTGTGCAGTGGGCGGTCGTTAAGTGGTTAAAAGGAAATAAATATGGCAGCCTCCCTTTTGTTACAGTTGTCCTTTAACTACTTAACGACCGCCCCACGCCAATGGGCATGGTCGCGGCGGCAGCCCCAGGACCACCTAACGCCAATTGGCGTCAAGTCCTGGGGCTGGGATTTGCAGGAGATCGCGCGCATCTCCTGCTTGAGGGGCGGAGCTCCACCTCGACTTCAGTCTCCGAGCGGCCATTGCCGCTCAGATGACTGTTAGACGGCGAAATCTTTACACAGTGTACAGCTCTGCGATCAGCAGCAGCGCTGTACTGGGGACAGCCGTATTTCACGGCTGTCCCCCTGGGGGACTCAGAAGCGATCCGCTGTGATAGGCTGAAGATAAAATAATGACACAGAAAATGTTTGTTTATAAGCAAACAAACAAACCTGGGGGGATCACTTGTGTGCTGTGTTGTGTGGCCCTGCAGCTTGGCCTTAAAGCTGCAGTGGCCATTTTCATAATAAAAGGCCTGGTCTTTAGGGGGGTTAATCACTATGGTCCTCAAGTGGTTAAGTCAGGAAAAATACTCTCTTCTCCCCTATACCCCAGCAAAGTAGATGAGATGGATTTGTCCTATTTATATGATTACTAGGGATGGAGTTATCATATTCTGGAGATGGCAGTACATTAGTTAACCAATTAAAGTGCACCTCTGGTTTAACCATTTCCGGACCGAGATGATAGAGATCTACGCCCTGTTTTGATGGGCTCCTGGCTGGCAGGGCGTAGATCTCTATCACCGGCGCCGCCGCTCCCCGCCGCGATCGTGCGCACCGCAGGGGCAAATCCAGGATTTTCAAGGGGGGGGTTCCTGATAGGTCTCTTTTGGCAAGCCGCACACTACCGCGCATGCGTTTGCCCACAAAATCCACATGATGCACAGCATTTCTCCACAAAATACACACAATGCGCAGTGTTTCCCTACAAAATACACATGATGCAGTAGCGTCTCGCCAAAATATATATAATGTGGCAGTGATTAAGTAGCCAGATAACCCCCCTTTATTATGGATAACGAAATTACCCCACCCCTCTTTAGTATAGGTGACCAGATGACCCCCATTTATCACACAGGTAGCCAGATGAGGCCCCCCCCCCAGTTAGGATAAGTAACCACATGATCCCCATTTATAGTATATAGCCAGATAACTCCCCGTTCAGTACATTCCCCCTTGTATTTCGCCAGATCCCCCTTGTATATATGGCCAGTGTATATAGTCAGATCCCCTGTATATATAGCCAGAGATCCCCCCCCTGTATATACCCATATACCCACTGTATGCAGCCAGATGCCTCCCCCTGCATATAGCCAGTGTATATAGCCAGATCCCCCTGCATATAGCCAGTGTATATAGCCAGTTCCCCCTGCATACAGCCAGTGTATATATATAATCGTAATGTGGGCAGCAGCCATCAGAAAATAATCGTAATGTGGGCAGCAGCCAGCAGTCATCAGAAAATAATCGTAAAGTGGGCAGCAGTCACCAGAAAATCACAATGTGGGCAGCAGGCACCAGAAAATCGCAATGTGTGGGCAGCAGTGACCAGAAAATCGTAATGTGGGCAGCAGACACCTGAAAATCGCAATGTGGGCAGCAGACACCTGAAAATCGCAATGTGGGCAGCAGTCATCAGAAAATCGCAATGTGGGCAGCAGACACCTGAAAATCGCAATGTGGGCAGCAGTGACATGAAAATCGTAATGTGGGCAGCAGACACCTGAAAATCGTAATGTGGGCAGCAGACACCTGAAAATCGCAATGTGGGCAGCAGACACCTGAAAATCATAATGTGGGCAGCAGACAACTAAAAATCGCAATGTGGGCAGCAGTGACCAGAAAATCGTAATGTGGGCAGCAGACACCTGAAAATCGTAATGTGGGCAGCAGACACCTGAAAATCGCAATGTGGGCAGCAGAGACCAGAAAATCGTAATGTGGGCAGCAGACACCTGAAAATCGCAATGTGGGCAGCAGTGACCAGAAAATCGTAATATGGGCAGCAGACACCTGAAAGTCGTAATATGGGCAGCAGACACCTAAACATCGCAATGTGGGCAGCAGTGACCAGAAAATCGTAATGTGTGCAGCAGACACCTGAAAATCGTAATGTGGGCAGCAGACACCTGAAAATCGTAATGTGGGCAGCAGTGACCAGAAAATCGTAATATGGGCAGCAGAGACCAGAAAATCGTAATGTAGGCAGCAGACACCTGAAAATCGTAATGTGGGCAGCAGACACCTGAAAATCGTAATGTGGGCAGCAGAAACTAGAAAAAAAATGCACCTGTGGAAAAAAAACAAATCACTTACCTGACAGAAGTCTTCTCCTCTCCCGGCATCTGGCTCGCAGCTCCCCGATGATCCTCCTGCAGCACATCTCCCGCGCTGACAGGCAGAGTGCAGGGCTACGGCAAGATGGCTCCCGAAAGCCCTGTACTGGAGACACAGTCTCCAGAGCAGGGCTTCGGCAGCCATCTTGCCGTAGCCCTGATCTGCCTCCGGGAGACTGCGGGGCTGCGGGGAAGAAGCAGCATATCTGGCTGGGGGGTCCCTCAATAGGGAGGGTGACAGCGCTCCCCCCCCCACGGCTAGCGGGCCCCCCTACTGCGCACACACATGAGCAAGCGGCAGCTGCACTATTACATTCAGTGGCTGCCGCTGCTCAGATTCTGGAGGCACTTCCGGTCTAGGTGCAAGGGGGTGGTTCCAGACACCCGGAACAACCCCTTCCGTGCGCCAGTGCACCGAACCGGCTGCACTTAGCTGTCTTATGACAGCTAAGGCTTCCGGGTATCGGCAGGAGCCGTCACTGATTGGCTCCCTGCCGTGTGATCGCTGTGAGCCAATCACAGCGATCACCCTCCGAAAGGCAACATAGTTGCCGTTCCGCCTCCCTCTCCGCCTCCCTCTCCCTGTCACTGTGGATCTTGTGTGACAGGGAGAGACGCATAGCCTGCAGCCGTGACAGGCTGTGCGATTTTAGTGTAAAAAAAACACTTTTTTTTTATCCAGATCTCCTCCCCATGTATCCCTTGATCCCATCATCCCATCCCAACCACCTATAGATAGATAGATAGATAGATAGATAGATAGATAGATAGATAGATAGATAGATAGATAGATAGATAGATAGATAGATAGATAGATAGATCTATAGATAGATAGATAGATCTATAGATAGATAGATAGATCTATAGATAGATAGATAGATCTATAGATAGATAGATAGATCTATAGATAGATAGATAGATCTATAGATAGATAGATAGAGCTATAGATAGATAGATAGAGCTATAGATAGATAGATAGATCTATAGATAGATAGATAGATCGATAGATAGATAGATAGATCGATAGATAGATAGATAGATAGATCGATAGATCTATAGATAGATAGATAGATCTATAGATAGATCTATAGATAGATAGATAGATCTATAGATAGATAGATAGATCTATAGATAGATAGATAGATCTATAGATAGATAGATAGATCTATAGATAGATAGATAGATCTATAGATAGATAGATAGATAGATAGATAGATAGATAGATAGATAGATAGATAGATAGATAGATAGATCTATAGATAGATAGATAGATCTATAGATAGATAGATAGATAGATCTATAGATAGATAGATAGATCTATAGATAGATAGATAGATCTATAGATAGATAGATAGATCTATAGATAGATAGATAGATCTATAGATAGATAGATAGATCTATAGATAGATAGATAGATAGATAGATCTATATATATAGATAGATAGATAGATAGATAGATAGATAGATAGATAGATAGAGGCGGCGGCAAAGTGGAGCCCGCAACGACCGCAATACGCCGATCGGCGGCGGCTCGTTGCGGACTAGCTGGCCGGGGATCGCACGCTGGATGTGCCCACCCGCGACGTCAACCCGCCAGCCAATTAGCAGCGGCGGCGGGTTGTTAACCCCCGATCTGCCGCATGTAAAGCGGATAATACGCTTTGTAATGTATACAAAGCGTATTATACAGGCTGCCTCCTGCCCTGGTGGTCCCAGTGATTGAAGGACCACCAGGGCAGGTTGCAGCCCTCCTAGTAAGTACCCAAGCACACTGATCCTGCCCCCTGATCGCCCACTGCACCTATCAGACCCCCCCTGCCCACCCCTCAGACACCTGTTTGCACCCAATCACCCCCCTAATCACCCATTAATCACTCCCTGTCACTATCTCAATGCTATTTTTTAGATTAGGTCCTAAACTGCCCCCTGGGGGCTCCTGAACACTCCCCCCCACACCCTCAGATCCTCCCTAGACCCTCCCCCCTGTGTACTGTATACATCTATTCTTCCCTATAATCACCCACTGATCACCTGTCAATCACCCCCTGTCACCACCTGTCACTGCCACCCATCAGATCAGACCCTAACCTGCCTTTTGTGGGCACCTGATCACCCACCCACACCCTCAGATTGCGTGCAGACCCACCCTCAGATCACATCCGAAAGTGCATTGTTTACATCTGTTCTCACCTCTAATCATCCACTGATCACCCATCAATCACCCCGTCACCACCTGTCACTGCTACCCATCAGATCAGACACTAATCTGCCCCTTGCGGGCACCCAATCACCCGCCCACACCCTCAATTAGCCCCCCAGACCCCCTCTGATCAACTCCCCAGTGCATTGCTTGCATATATTCTCCTCTGTAATCACCTACTGATCACCTATCAACCACCCCGTCACCCCCTGTCACCACCTGTCACTGCTACCCATCAGATCAGGCCCTAATATGCCCCCTGCGGGCTTCTGATCACCCGGCCAAACCCTCACCCGCCCCACCGCAGTGACAGAAATTTTTTTTCTGATCACTGCTGGTACGACTTAATTGCCATGTCCAGGTCACGATTTGAGAACATTCCTGCACTTCAGTGCCAATACAACCTGTCATCTAAGAAGCCACCCTGCTTATGACCGGTTCCACAAAATTCGGCCCCTCATAGACCACCTGTCATAAAAATTTGCAGATGCTTATACCCCTGAACAGTCATTTTGAGGCATTTGGTTTCCAGACTACTCCTCATGGTTTTGGGCCCCTAAAATGCCAGGGCAGTATAGGAACCCCACAAGTGACCCCATTTTAGAAAGAAGACACCCCAAGGTATTCCGTTAGGTGTATGACGAGTTCATAGAAGATTTTATTTTTTGTCAAAAGTTAGCAGAAATTGATCTGTATTGTTTTTTTTTCACAAAGTGTCATTTTCCACTAACTTGTGACAAAAAATAAAATCTTCTATGAACTCACCATACACCTAACAGAATACCTTGGGGTGTCTTCTTTCTAAAATGGGGTCACTTGTGGGGTTTTTATACTGCCCTGGCATTTTAGGGGCCCTAAACCGTGAGGAGTAGTCTAGAAACCAAATGCCTCAAAATGACCTGTGAATAGGACGTTGGGCCCCTTAGCGCACCTAGGCTGCCAAAAAGTGTCACACATGTGATATCGCCGTACTCAGGAGAAGTAGTATAATGTGTTTTGGGGTGTATTTTTACACATACCCATGCTGGGTGGGAGAAATCTCTCTGTAAAGGGACAATTGTGTGTAAAAAAAACCAAAACATTTTAATTTACAGAGATATTTCTCCCACCCAGCATTGGTATGTGTAAAAATACACCCCAAAACACATTATACTACTTCTCCTGAGTACGACGATACCACATGTGTGACACTTTTTTGCAACCTAGGTGCGCTAAGAGGCCCAACGTCCTATGAGTACCTTTAGAATTTCACAGGTCATTTTGAGGCATTTGGTTTCTAGACTACTCCTCACGGTTTAGGGCCCCTAAAATGCCAGGGCAGTATAGGAACCCCACAAGTGACCCCATTTTAGAAAGAAGACACCCCAAGGTATTCAATTAGGTGTATGGGGAATTCATAGAAGATTTTATTTTTTGTCACAAGTTAGTGGAAAATGACACTTTGTGAAAAAAAACAATAAAAATCAATTTCCGCTAACTTGTGAAAAAAAAATAAAATCTTCTATGAACTCCCCATACTACTAACGGAATACCTTGGGGTGTCTTCTTTCTAAAATGGGGTCACTTGTAGGGTTCCTATACTGTCCTGGCATTTTAGGGGCCCTAAACCGTGAGGAGTAGTCTAGAAAATAAATGCCTCAAAAGACCTGTGAAATCCTAAAGGTACTCATAGGACTTTGGGCCCCTTAGCGCAGTTAGGGTGCAAAAAAGTGTCACACATGTGGTATCGCCGTACTCAGGAGAAGTAGTATAATGTGTTTTGGGGTGTATTTTTACACATACCCATGCTGGGTGGGAGAAATATCTCTGTAAATGGACAATTGTGTGTAAAAAAAAATCAAAAGAAATCTCATTTACAGAGATATTTCTCCCACCCATCATGGGTATGTGTAAAAATACACCCCAAAACACATTATACTATTTCTCCTGAGTAAGGCGATACCACATGTGTGACATTTCTTTTGCAGCCTAGGTGCGCTAAGGGGCCCAAAGTCCTATGAGCACCTTTAGGCTTTACAGGGGTGCTTACAATTTAGCACCCCCCAAAATGCCAGGACAGTAAACACACCCCACAAATGACCCCATTTTGGAAACTAGACACTTCAAGGTATTCAGAGAGGGGCATGGTGAGTCCGTGGCAGATTTCATTTTTTTTTGTCACCAGTTAGCAGAAATGGAAACTTTTTTTTATTTATTTTTTTTTGTCACAAAGTGTCATTTTCCGCTAACTTGTGACAAAAGATAAAATCTTCTATGAACTCACCATGCCTCTTAGTGAATACTTTGGGGTGTCTTCTTTTCAAAATGGGGTCATTTGGGGGGTATTTATACTATCCTGGAATTCTAGCACCTCATGAAACCTGACAGGTGCTCAGAAATGAGAGAGATGCTTCAAAATGGGAAAATTCAATTTTTGCACCATAGTTTGTAAACGCTATAACTTTTACCCAAACCAATAAATATACACTGAATGGGTTTTTTTTAATCAAAAACATGTTTGTCCACATTTTTCGCGCTGCATGTATACAGAAATTTTACTTGATTTGAAAAATGTCAGCACAGAAAGTAAAAAAAAAATCATTTTTTGGACAAAATTCATGTCTTTTTTGATGAATATAATAAAAAGTAAAAATCGCAGCAGCAATCAAATAGCACCAAAAGAAAGCTTTATTAGTGACAAGAAAAGGAGGTAAAATTCATTTAGATGGCAGGTTGTATGAGCGAGCAATAAACCGTGAAAGCTGCAGTGGTCTGAATGGAAAAAAGGCTCTGGTCCTTAAGGGGTGAAAAGACTGCGGTCCTTAAGTGGTTAAAATACGAAAAAAAACCCTAATGATATAAAGTTAGAATATCTGGGCACATTCTGTTAGTAGTATTACCAGAACCACAAATCAGTTAGGTTCCAGGACATGTAGCGTCTTTATATTTGATATATTGTGTGCAGATATAATGCAAATTGAATGCATCGTGCAATTAGGCAAGTCAGAATCAGGAAGTAAACTTGCATGCAAGCCAGAATTATTTGCATCTCATTGGCCTCTCTATTTTTCACCCAAAATTCTGTACATGCACAGTGCATCTACATACATGTACTTGTACTTCTGCCAGCCCTGCTACTTTGCCAAGACTTTAGATGTTTCGCAGAGGATAGCCAGTTTAAAGTGAACCTCCAGACTAAAAATCTACTCAGCAGCACTGAAAAGGATTGGTGTTTCTTTAAGTTTCACAGCATCAGAACTTTGTTTTTCTTACCAAAGCCTCATTTTTAGCTGAACAGAAGAAATCTGCCTGGGCATTTTCCCCCTGATGCTGTGCAAAGCATGATGGGATTTCTGATGTTGTTTTCCTTCTGCTGTTTTGGCGCAAATTTGTTTTTTTTGTTTTATTTTGAATTTGAGATTTGAAGCCTAGTGCACAGCTGGGAGGGGAATGATCAGGACACAGGACAGTTGGAACTGTCTCATGCTCCCTTTCACCTCAGTTCAACCAAAAAGATGGCAGCCCTCATGAAATCACAAACATTTGCCTGTTCTTTGAAAACGGTGTGGGTAAGAGATTATATTACCTATTTTAATTAACATAACTAATGTAACTTAGTGACAGTATGTTTGTTCCTATTTAAGTCACCTGATTGTACAGATCACATGGTTGGGGAAAGACATGATGCTGCTGTAGGTTGTTCTCTCCTCATTGTAGTTGGAGAGAACACATAAGGCAATGTTCACAGTGGTGCAGTACAGTATAAAATCTGCATTGTAATGCACTGCAACCACATTTCACGCTGCAAAAGGCAAAAACATGCCTGGTAGTTAATCGGGAAGCCTCGGATGAATATCATCTAGAGTGTATACCTTGCTTTTGGGGGGGAAAAAAACTTTTTGTTTACTACACCAAATATTGTAGCACATTAAGGAGAAATCCCAAGCTGAGGAAGGGTAGGAATGCTAATATTTCAGAATCTCACCATTTGTATGCAGTCCTGGGGGCATGTTTTGCTGGGATTTGCTTGCGGCGATCGCTGCTACGGACTGTTAGACAGTGAAACCGCCATCTATTAACACTGTACAGCGCTGCGATCTGCGGCAGCACTGTACTGGGGACAGTTGTATGACACCGCTGTCCCCCTCTGGAGGCAGGGAAGCAATCCGCTGTCATAGGCTACAGCCTATGACAGCCAATCACGCTGATTGGATGGCGGGAGGAGGGAGGGCAGGGATTTAAAAAAAATAGGCATGTTTATTTAAAAAAAACAATAACAGGGGGGGGGGGAGGAAATCACTTGTGTGCTGAGTTGTATGGGCCTGCAGCAAGGCCTTGGTCACTAGAGTGTAAGCCCAGGGTCCTCTAGTAGTTAAATAGGAAAAATAATAAGTGTCATCACTCTTGGCTTTAGGAAAATGCAAAATGAGCCTTTATTACACTAATATGAAAAAGTCTACAGACCAACCAATTTAAAACCAATTAAAATCTGCCTGTTGGTGGAGCGCTTCCACACAACCATCCACACACTACACTCATCCTCATAGATCCACCCAGGTACCAGATCAGGCCTCTTAAGGTGCATACACACATCAGACTATAGTCTTTGGAAAATGAAAGATCACAGACCAATCTTACCACCCTTCATGTAATATGAGAGCCATACTCTACACAGTCTTTTCTATGGAGCTGAACTCCCCATCAGATAGAAATCTTTGCAAGATGCTGCACACACAGATGCTGTACAGACACAAAAGATCAGTATCTGCAAAAGATCTGTCCCTGCCAAAAATCCATTCCTGGCTCTTATACTACATGGAAGGGGGTAAGATTGGTCTGTGATCCTTCATTTTCCAAAGACTATAGTCTGATGTGTGTATGAGCCTTTAGGCCTTGTTCACATTATGAATCGCCCGCAATTTTTTTGTGATTTTTAAAATCTCCTTTCCCTACGCTTTCTAAGCGCTTAGAAAGTGCTTTTTTTAAGTTCACTTCTTGACGTCAGTCAGGAAGTGAACTCTTGTACCACACAAAGAATAAACACAATGTATTTATTCATCAGAGTTTTTACAAGCGCTTTGCGATTTCCCTATACCTTCCATTACAGGCAAATCGCCCTGAAAATGGTACAGGCAGCACTTTGGTGAGCGGATCATAAGCGCTCATATGTGAACTCATAGGGAATCATTGCACAAGCGCTTTTAGGGCGATTTCCGAAATCGCCTGCGCTCAAAAAACATCCGCAAACGCCCTTAGAGTGAACAAGCCCTTAGAGGACACCTAAACTGAGAAGGAAATGGATTTTTCCTTTTAAAATAATACCAGTTGCTTGACTCTCCTGCTGACCCTGTGTCTCTAAGGGCTCGTTCCCACTGTTGCGACGCGATTTCGGCCGCATTCCGACGCTTGTAAAAACGCATGCGGATGCGTTTCCACATGCGTTTTTACCCGCGATTTCGCATGCGATTTCGCATGGCAGGGTGCCATGCGAAATTAACCATGACACTGCCAGGGCTAAATAAAATTGAAAAAGGTGCGAAATCGCACGCGAAATCGCGGGTAAAAACGCATGTAACAAACGCATGCGTTTTTACTATTAAATACATTAGCGGCGATTCGCACGGATTCCCGACGCAGGCAAAATCGTTGGCTCTTTTGTGCGTTTTTTTCACGCTGAAAAAAACGCACCTCAACAACGCTACAGTGGAAACAGGCCCATCCACTTGTATTACATGTGCGGATCTGCATGCGTTGGACGCATGCAGATTCGCGATAGTGGAAACGAGCCCTCATACTTTTGGCCACAGCCTCTGAACAAGCATGCAGATCAGATGTTCTGACTGAAGACAGACTGGATTAGCTGCATGCTTGTTTCAGGTGTGTGATTCAGCCACAACAGCAGCCAAAGAGGTCAGCAGGACTGCCAAGCAACTGGTATTTAACCATTTCAGCCCGTGGGGATTTTTCACCTTATGCATCAGAGCAATTTTCACCTCCCATTCATTCGCAAATAACTTTATCACTTAACACAATTTATTGATCTAAGGGCTGGGGCACACCGAGCGGCTTTTTGAGCGTTTTTGCAGCCGCTTGCGGCTGCGGATACGCTTGGTCAATGTATCTCAATGGGGTGGTTCACACCAGAGCGGGAGGCGTTTTGCTGAAATGCATACTCCTGGGGTGAGGCATTTTTTGGATTGTGGAGGCGTTTCTGCCTCCAATGTAAAGTATAGGAAAAACGCAAACCGCTCTGAAAAACGGCAGTTCAGAGCAGTTTTGCAGGCGTTTTTGTTACAGAAGCTGTTCAGTAACAGCTTTACTGTAACAATATATGAAATCTACTACACCAAAACCGCTTCACAAAACTGCAAAATGCTAGGTGAAACGCTACAGAAAAATAAGAAAAAGCGTTTCAAAATATGCTAGCATTTTGCGGATCTGCTAGCGGGTTTTGGTGTGCACCAGGCCTATATCTTGTTTTTTCCGCCACTAATCAGGCTTTCTTTGGGTGGTATATTTTGCTAAGAATTATTTATTTTATAAATGCATTTTAACAGGATTAAAAAGAAAAAAAATGGGAAAAAATTCATTATTTCTCAGTTTTCGTTCATTATAGCTTTAAAATAATCCACGCTACCATAATTAAAACCTATGTATTTTATTTGCCCATTTGTCTCGGTTATGACACCATTTAAATTTTGTCCCTATCACAATGTATGGCGCCAATATTTTATTTGGAAATAAAGGTGCATTGTTTCCATTTTGCGTCCATCACTATTTACAAGCTTATAATTTAAAAAATGTTCGTAGTATACCCCCTTCAAATGCATATTTAAAAAGTTCAGGCCCTTAGGTAACAATTTTTTTTTTTTTTTTGTAATTTTTTTTTTCCCCAAAAAAATGTATTTGGGTAATATTTTGGTGTGGGAAATAAACAGTTAATTTTTAATGTTATTATATGTGTAAATTGTAATGTAAAAAATATGTAGATGTAGTTTTACTATTTGGCCACCATGAGGTTTTTTTTTTTCTCCTTGTGCTTCTCGCTAAGCGGAAGCACAAGGGGGACGCGAAAATTTTTTTTTGCAGAAAGACTGAAGCCTCTAGTAAGAGCGCTTCGGTTTCTCTGCTGGAGACACGGATCGGTGATCGGGAACCATGTTCCCGTTCACTGATCTCAGGGCTACCGGGGGACAGCATGGGGGCGCGGCCGCGATCACGCCGAAGCGCGGCACCGCAGCAGAGCAGCCGCCTGGATGTGAGCATCACGTCTGGGCGGCTGAAATGGGTAAAGAGAACCCGAGGTGGGTTTTAAAAAACCTAATTGCTCACAGAGGCTGGGTCTGCATATTATGTCCAGCCTCTGTTGCTATATCGTTCTCCCCCAGATCCCCCCTTTGCTCTGCTGACCCCCATAAATCAAATTGCCGTGCTAGCGACGTGCAGCGTGTTGATAGCCGGCTGTTTACATTGCCACTGTCACTCTCTGCCGCTCCCCCGCCTCCTCTGTCTCCGCTCCCCGCCTGCATCCCTTCCCTCCAATCAGCGGGGAGGGAAGGGACGCAGGTGGGGAGCGGCAGAGAGTGAAAGTGGCAATGTAAACAGCCGGCTATTGACACGCTGCGTGTTGCTAGCACTGCGATTTGATTTATGGGGGGCAAGCAGAGCGCAAGGGGGGGGGGGTCTGGGGAGAACGATCTAGAAACAGAGGCTGGGCATTGTTTGTAGACCCAGCCTCTGTGTGCAATTAGGATTTTTAAAACCCACCTCGGGTTCTCTTTAAAAGGAAACATCCATATCCCTCTCAGTTAAGGTTCCCGTTAGGGGATGGTGCACACCAAGAGTGTTTCTGAGCGCTTTTAAAAAGCGCTTGGCTAATGTATTTGAATGGGATGGATCACACCAGAGCGATGTGATTTGAACACAAATGCGGGTCCTGCAGCATTTCTGCTGATTTCTGAGGCGATTCAAGCTCAATGTTAAGTATAGGAAGTGAAAAATCACTAGATCAGAACGATTTTCCAAGCATTTTTGTGTCAAAACCAGTACACTAGCAGCTGTACTGTATCTTAAAAAAAAAAAAATAAAAAAAATAAAAAAAGCTACACAAAAACGCTTCAAAAATCACTAGGCACATCGCCTTGAAAAACCACTTAAAAAAGCACTGAGCATTTACAATTACGCTGGCGCTTTTTGGTGTGCACTGGTCCTAAGAGAGGAGGAGAGGTCGTTGTTTTAGTGTGGAGGGATGGTAGGGCTTTTTCCTTTTACTGGCTTTTGCCGTGGAGCAGTGATGCTCACCGGAGGCGGGTACGAGTGATTCAAATGAAGTTTAATTGGCGCAGGTGTGCAGCGGAGATACAAGGGGTTATTTACCCATAATTCCGCCATCCGCCCGGCATTCTAACGAGCTTGCATGCGTCCTATTGGTCGCGTTGCAAGCCTTACACCGGCGCACTTCCTTCTTCCGGCTCGAAGGAGGAAGTGCGCCGGTGTGAGGCTTGCAACGCAACCAACTGGACACTTGCAAGCTCTTTGGAATGCAGGGTGGGCGATGGAATTATGGGTAAATAACCCCTTGTATCCCAGCCGCACACCTGCGCCAATTAAACTTCATTTGTTTCACGTAACAGCCTCCGGTGAGCATCACTGCCGTGGAGGAAATCACTGCCGTGGAGGAAATCACTGCCGTGGAGGAATATGTAAGCTGGATCTCACCACATCCAGAATTCTGGATATTAAATAATCCAGGATCCGCTGTGGCTGCGACCGCAAACTCCCCAGTGGCTGTTCTTTTGAAGATTACCGCTATACATCGCCCCACTGAGCTGTCTTGCGCTGTGTCACATCTCAAGGAATCCCCAGCCATGCCATAGGATACAATAGGGAGCATCAGTTACACGAATGTATGGCAGCGCAATCTGATGCCATGTGTTCTCCCAATCTCCCCACAGAGCAGAGAGCCATCCTTTTGCGGTAAGCTGCAGCTGGCAGGGACACACACGGCGACAGGTCCTGGTGCCTGGCAGTTGGTGCATTCCGACTATTGGGGGAATAAAAATGCGTCTTATAGTCTGAAAAATACAGTAGTTTCACCTTTTAAGTTGAATTACTGAAATAAATTAACTTTTGCACGATAATGTAATTGTTTTGAGTTTCAGCTGTACATGCTACCACTTGGAAAAATCATTCATAATCACAGTCTGACATGTCCTGGGCCATACCAACAATTCGTGCATTCTTTTAAGATGGTTGACCTGCACAACTAACTCAGCTTTGGAAGGAGAGGTCTGTTGTTTCCATTTTCTAGCAAGTAATAGGCGGGCACCAAAAAGAATATGCCTAAAGATGTATTTTTTTGCGTTGGCTATAGAGCCCGGGATGGCAGACAGGAAGGCTATTTCAAGATTGCAGGGCAGCGGGTGGAGGTACAGAAAGTTGTGCAGATCAAAAACATCTGTCCAGAAGGGGCAAATGCGTTTGCATTTCCACCAAATATGAAAGTAATCGCCTATTTTGGTTCCACAACTCCAACATAGATTGGAACTGTTGGGTTGGAATTTAGCTAGTCTGGCTGGGTTTTTATACCACCTATGTACGATCTTGAAGTTCCTTTCTTGCGCATCGACAGAAGGAGACATTTTGTGAGCTAGAGTAAATATCTTGTCCCAATCTTCGGAGTCTAAAGGCTCATACACACATCAGACCATAGTCTTTGGAAAATGAAAGATCACAGACCAATCTTACCACCCTTCATGTAGTATGAGAGCCATACTCTACACAGTCTTTTCTATGGAGCTGAACTCCACATCAGACAGAAATCTTTGCAGGATGCTGCACACACAGATGCTGTACAGACACAAAAGATCAGTATCTGCAAAAGATCTGTTCCTGCCAAAAATCCATTCCTGCAAATTGCAATGAAAGTCTATGAGATCTGCAGATCATCATACACACATGATTTAACTGACATTCATCTGCAGATCAAGCAATCATCTGCAGATCTGAAAATCCATCCTGGTGGATCTGATCTGCAGATGAATGTCAGTTAAATCATGTGTGTATGATGATCTGCAGATCTCATAAACTATCATTTCAATTTGCAGAAATGGATCTTTGGCAGGAACAGATCTTTTGCAGATACTGATCTTCTGTGTCTGTACAGCATCTGTGTGTGCAGCATCTTGCAAAGATTTTTTTCTGATGGGGAGTTCAGCCCCATAGAAAAGACTGTGTATAGTATGGCTCTCATACTACATGAAGGGTGGTAAGATTGGTCTGTGATCTTTCATTTTCAAAAGACTATAGTCTGATGTGTGTATGCACCTTTACTCCTGACCTAAGTCGGAGTGCCAGCTATTTAGTATTTTCCTAAGACAGCTAGCCCCTGAGGAAGCTTCAAGGATGGTGTATACTTGGGCTAACATATGAGAGGGTCTGTCTTGCATGCAACATAGTTGTTCATAAGGGAGGAGGTCCCTATGTATCTTAGACTTGGGAACAAGGGAAAGGTGCAGTGTTCTGCTCAGAAATTTTTCCAGCCGGGTGGCATGACAAAATAGCCGGGTGGGGTGAGATGAGAGAATGCACGGCTGGTGCTTCTGTGCGCAGCTCTGCTTACAGCATAGGAGGAGGTGAGCCGATGACAGCCGGGTGCTCACCAAAACTAGCCGGGTGGAGCACCTGGCTAAAAGAGCCCGGGGAGAACACTGAAGGTAGAACCCTCTGACCTGGAAACTGCAAGGCAATCAGGGTTGCTTATCTGGGGGTTTGCCTTCCATGATTCTGGGGGCAGAAGGGAATGTTGATAATTTTTAATAAAATAAATGCACCAACAATAAGAACATTAATATCAATAAAATAGTAATAAAACACTGTTAGATTACTGTTAGGTATGTACCTCCAAACAGTCTACACTGAATCAGACCGCTCACATCACCTCTGCTCACTGCAGTGAGAAAAAAATAAGGAGAGGGGCCTAAAAATTTGAAAAAAACCTGTTTAAAGCAGACCTGAACACAGAACTTCCTCTCTGCTCTAAAAGATACGCAACAGCATGTTAACCTTTAGGCCTCCTTTCCATGGACTGTTGAACTGTGTGCTCAGCAAGCAGTGCCAGGCTGCAGTGAGCAGTTATATCAGGCTGCAGTAAGCAGTTACCAGGCAGCAGCAAGCAGTTGTGAGAGAGAGGCATTTCACTGCCTATCAACAGTCTGTGGAAAAGAGGCCTTAAAGGATACCCGAAGTGATATGTGAAATGATGAGATAAACGTGTATGTACAGTGCCTAGCAACACAAATAACTATGATGTGTTCCTGTTTTTCTTTCTCTGCCTGAAAGAATTAAATATCAGGTATGTAAGCAGGGCTGTGGAGTTGGAGTCGAGGAGTCAGAGTCGGATAATTTTGTACAAAATCCACAGCCTTGGTAAGTATTAGACTAAGGAGTCGGAGTCGAGGAGTCGGAGCCATTTTGGGTACCCGGAGCCGGTAGTTTCATAAACTGAGGAGTCGGAAGATTTTTAGACTAAAGAATATCCGCATGTCCGACATCACCATGAGATCGCTGGAGCATCCTGTCCTTGCCTGCGTGGACATGAGAGAAGGATTACTGGCAGTGGTACCTTTATTCCGTTGTGCTGTGACATCGCCCTTAAAGGGAACCTAAACTGAGAGGGATATGGATGTTCCTTTTTAAATAATACCAGTTGCCCGATTCTCCTGCTGATGTCTTTAGCTGCAGTAGTGGCTGAATCACCCACCTGAAACAAGCATGCAGCTAATGCAGTCTGACTGCAGTCAGAGCACCTGATCTGCATGCTTATTCAGGGGCTGTGGCTAAAAGTATTAGAGACAGAGGATCAGCAGGAGAGTCAGGCAACTGGTATTATTTTAAAAGGAAAAATCCATATCCTTCTCAGTTTAGGTTCCCTTTAAATGCACTGTAAAGCATAGTTGCCAGCTTGTTCTGCAAGTGCTGCATCCTTTCTGCCTTCTGGTGATTTGGAAACATCTCCGCCACTTTGTGCCTATACCGAGGGTCTAGTAGCGTGGCCACCCAGTACAGCTCATTCCCCTTGAGTTTTTTTATACAGGGCTCCCTCAACAGGCTGGACAACATGAAAGACGCCATCTGCTCAAATTTGGATCCAGACGTACTTTCCATCTCCTCTTGCTCTTCCTCAGTGACGTCAGGTAAGTTCTCCTCCTCCCCCAGCCACTAACAATACCACGGGAACGTTGAGCAGCACACGCCCCCTGCGACGCCTGCTGTGGTTGTTATTTTGCCGCCTCCTCCTCCTCCAAAAAAACCCCACCTTCCTCATCAACTGAGTCTGACTCCTCTTCCCCACCCGACTCTTCCTCCTCCTCCTCCTCCCCCCTCTGTGCTGCCGCAGGTGTTGAGGAAACATCTTGTTCTGATGAGAATTGATCCCACAACTCTTCCTCCTGTTCCTGTTCCTGTTCACGCTCATCCACAGCTTGATCCACCACTCTACGCACGGCACGCTCCAGGAAGAAAGCATACGGGATCAAGTCGCTGATGGCGCCTTCACTGCGACTCACCATGTTTGTCACCTCCTCAAATCGGCCGCATGAGCCTGCAGGCATTTCGCATGAGTGTCCAGTTCTTCGGCCAGAACATCCCCATCTCCGCAGAGTGTATCCTTCTACTGTAGTTGTAGAGATACTCGGTGACGGCTTTCTCCTGTTGTAGCAGGCGGTCAAACATCAGCAGGGTCGAATTCCAGCGAGTCGGGCTATCGCAAATCAAGTGTCTCACCGGCAAGTTGTTTCTCCGCTGAATATCGGCAAAGCATGCCATGGCCGTGTAAGACCGCCTGAAATGCCCACACAACTTCCTGGCCTGCTTCAGGGCATCCTGTAAGCCTGGGTACTTAGACACAAATCTCTGAATTATGAGATTCAGCACATGTGCCATGCAGGGAACGTGTCAACTTTCCCAAATTCAAAGCCGAAATGAGATTGCTGCCGTTGTCACACACCACATTGTCGATCTCCAGTTGGTGCGGGGTCAGCCACTGATTCACCTGTTTGTTAAGAGCAGCCAGGAGAGCTGCTCCCGTGTGACTCTCCATTTTGAGACAAGAAATGTGTAAGATGGAGTGACACCGTCATACCTTGCATGCAGCATAGGCCCTGGGGAGCTGGGGCTGTGTAGCTGGAGAGGAGATCGCAACACCAGTAGAGTTGAACTGCTACTCAGCCAAGGAGGAGGAGGATGATGACAGCGAAGAGGATGTAGCAGGAGAGGAGGAGGTGGCAGGAGGCCTGCCTGCAAGCCGTGGAGGTGTCACAAGTTGGTCCGCTGCACAGCCACGTACTCCCTGCTTGCCAGCGGTCACCGGGTTGACCCAATGGGCTGTGTTAGTAATGTACCTGCCTTGACCATGCTTGGCAGACCAGGCATCCGTGGTCAGATGGACCCTTGACCCAACACTGTGTGCCAGAGATGACACCACTTGCCTCTCAACTTCATGGTACAGTTTGGGTATTGCTTTTTTAGAGAAATAATTGCGGCCTGGTATCTTCCACTGCGGTGTCCTAATGGCCACAAATTTACGGAAGGCCTCAGAGTCCACCAGCTGGTATGGTAACAGCTGGCAAGCTAACAGTTCCGCCAAGCCAGCTGTCAGACGCCAGGCAAGGGGGTGACTGGCAGACATTGACTTCTTCTGCTCAAAGATTTCCCTCATGGACACCTGACTGCTGCTTTGGGCAGAGGAGCAAGAACAGCTCAAGGTGAGAGGCGGAGTGGAGGAGGGTGGCTGTGATTGTGAAGGTGCAAGGGAGAAAGAGGCTGAAGATGATGCACCTGAAGGAGGAAGAGGAGAAGGAGGGTGGCTTTTCTTTTGTGTGCTGCTTTTCCTCTGGTGCTCTTCCCATTGCAGTTTGTGCCTTTTCTCCATGTGCCTTCGTAAGGCAGTTGTCCCTACGCGGCTGTTGGCTCAATTTATGGAGGCAGAGAGAACAGATGGAATTGCTCTGATCTAAGGCAGACACACTAAAAAATTTCCAAACTGCTGAGCCCCCCTGTTGGCTGGCTGTACATAGGTGGCGATACATGGTGCCGGACACTGCCACCAGCTGTTTCTGACGATGAGCTCCCCCTGCTTCTTTCAGGAACTTGTCTCCTCTTACTCCTCTCTGACTCCCCCTCTGAACTGTCCCCTTGGTCATCTTGTCTCTTAGGATCCCACGTGGCATCCGTATCATCATAATCATCCTCCCCAGCTTCGTTTGCCTCAGACACCTCATAAACCGCACCGACAGCAGGTATTTCATCCTCCTCCTCACACCTTACGTCCATAGTGTCGCCTAACTCAGACATATGAGGTGGTGTAACTTGCTTAGCGCCTTCATCTTGTTGTAACAGTAGTGGCTGTGAATCAGTCAATTCCCCACCAAATAACTCCTGCGAAGTGTCAAATGCAGTGGATGTGGTGCATTTAGTAGCGCTGGTGGCGCTACTAGTCAACCACGTCCTGACAATCTTGGGAGTTGATGGGACATGCCTTCTTCTGAGCACTGAACTTTGGGCCAGGGCCACACGAAATCACATCAGCACGACCTCGAACAGACCTGCCGGGTGGCCTTCCTCTGGGTCTGCCTCTGCCTCTACTTGTTTTGTCCATATTGGGGGGGATGAAGTGAAAGGTATGCACTGACTTGACTATTACAATGTGCAGTCACACAGATGCAGTGAAAGGTATGCAGTGACTGGTATTACAATACAATGTGCAGCTGTCACACAGGTGCAGTTAACAGGTATGCACGGAGTGGTATATTACACAGCGTGCGGTCACACAGGTACTGTGAACAATTATGCAATGACTGGTATTACAAATGTGCAGCTGTCACAGACACACACAGGTACTGTGAACAGGTACAGTGACACTGCGTGAGGTCACGTAGGTAGGTGGGTGCACTGAACAACAGGTAGGTATATGCAGTGATGGGTATTACAAATGTGCAGCTGTCTCACACAGATAGGTACCGTGAACAGGTACAGTGACTGGTTCGTATTAAATATCACACTGCGTGCAGTCACGTAGGTAGGTGGGTGCATTGAACAACAGGTAGGTATATGCAGTGATGGGTATTACAAATGTGCACCTGTCCCACACACACACAGGTACCGTGAACAGGTGCAGTGACACTGCGTGCGCTGATGTAGGTAGGTGGGTGCAGTGAACAACAGGTAGGTATATGCAGTGATGGGTATTACAAATGTGCAGCTGACACACACACACACACACACACACACACCGTGAACAGCTACAGTGACTGGTGGTATTAAATATCACACTGCGTGTGCTCACGTAGGTAGGTGGGTGCACTGAACAACCGGTAGGTATATGCAGTGATGGGTATTACAAATGCGCAGCTGTCACACACACACCCAGGTACCGTGAACAGGTACAGTGACTGGTGGTATTAAATATTACACCGCATGCGCTCACGTAGGTAGGTGGGTGCACTGAACAACAGGTAGGTATATGCAGTGATGGGTATTACAAATGTGCAGCTGTCACACACACACAGGTAGTCACTGAATGTGCTGGGCCTGGCAGTGGCACAGTAGGAATTACCAAGGGGCCAAGGTCCAGCAGCTAGGACTGACTGACAGTGCTGTATATGCAACAAGTGTCTGTGGGACACACACACACACACACACACACACACACACACACACACACACACACACACACACACACACACAAATAGATCACAAGAACAACATTAGCGCTCAAAAGAGCTGTTGAGGATGAGAAGTGCTTTTTAGCAATAAGTATCAGCAAGAAACAGCAACCTAACACGCCTAACTGTAGCCTAACTAAGCTTTCCCTAATGTCTCTGCAGCACCTCTCCCTTCTCTAATTACTGCAGCCACACGAGTGAGTGAAATGGCTCACGCTGCCAGCATTTTATAAGGGGGGTGGGCTCCAGGAGGGAGTGTAGCCTGATTAGCTACCCTGAGCCTGCTGACTGTGATGTATAGGGTCAAAGTTGACCCTAATGATGTAGTATAGGGGGCGGGTCGAATCGCCATAAAGATAGCATTCGTTCGCGAACGCGAACCACCGAAGTTCGCGCAAACAAGTTCGCCGGCGAACCGTTCGGGCCATCTCTAATGTCAATTTCCGATTCTGCAGAAATTCCGATTTTTGCCAATGCCGATTACCGATTTCGCGGATTTCCGATCGGTTTCCGATTTCCGAGTTCGGATTTCTGAGTAGTGGGTTTTTTGGTCCTTTTTTGCATTATCTGATTGGCCAAATACTTCTGAGTTGACTTTGCATTCTCTGATTGGTCCAATGCTTCCGAATTCTGTGATTTGGCTAAAATTAATGAGTTGTGGTAATGCAGTGTTTCAGCAGAAATCAGATTTCCGAGTTCTGTTTTCCGATAGGAAATTCGGAAATAATCCGAATGAGCATCCGTAATAGGAAAGTGGAAAATCGCTCTGTAAAGCGCTAGATCAGTGCGATTTTCCAAGCGTCTTTGTTACAGTAGCTGTTCAGTTACATCTCTACTGTAACAAAATATAAAAAACACTATAAAAAAACGCTCCAAAAACCACTAGGCATGTTTAGAAAATCGCCTTGCACATGCCTAGAATCACTCTGTTTGCGTTTTGGCTATCGGTTTTTGGTGTGCACTGGCCCATGTGTGTATTGGGAGTGGGTGGGGGTACTACAGGGCCCAACATGCCTTATCCTGTATGTGAATATTGGGAGTGGGTGGGGAACTACGGGGCCCAGCATGCCTTATCCTGTGTGTATATATTGGGAGTGGGTGGTGGACTACAGGGCCCAGCATGCCCTATCTTATTCTGTTTAGGAAGCCTCTCTATGCCATGTATTTATTGGCCTGCTCTGTGTGTGTATTGGGAGTGGGTGGTGGACTACAAGGCCCAGCATGCCCTATCTTATCGTGTGTATTTGGAATGGGTGGTGGACTACAGGGCCCAGCATGCTCTATGTATGTGTGTGTGTGTGTGGGATCCGATGCAGTAAGCAAATCACACTTCTGTGCAGTCTACGATTATCCCGGGCAAACGGATGCGTTCCCCCATATAGCTCATCTGCCTCTGGCTACACCCGGGCCGTATTGGACCATCGGCTCCTGTTGGCTACATGTGGTTCGTAACAAATGGGGACAAAGCCTAACCGTGGCTGTGAAGCATACTTTCATTGTACTATATGCTTCACTGTTTGGTTCCACCACATGCTAACGCGTGATGTGACTTTTCGGTACAGTTGCACTGTGATGGCTTCGCAACGCAGTGTGCTCAGTGTGAAAGGACCCTTAACCTGTCAGTAGCATAGAAAGGAGGTGAGTGCAGGATCAAGTTATCATGTCTGAGTTCACAGTGAAAGACTAGCTGTTGGTCCTCTTCCTGACCACTTCATGTGATGACAGGATAGGTGAAGACATTTCGACAAAATATAGACTTCAATTCTTCCAGAGAAGTGTTATCTAACATTGGCATAGATACAGCGTGATGCGAAAGTTTGGGCAACCTTGTTAATAGTCAAGATTTTCCTGTATAAATCTTTGGTTGTTACGATAAAAAATGTCAGTTAAATATATCATATAGGAGACACACACAGTGATATTTGAGAAGTGAAATGAAGTTTATTGGATTTACAGAAAGTGTGCAATAATTGTTTGGGCTAAAATTAGGCAGGTGCATAAGTGTGTGCACTGTTGTCATTTTATTGATTCCAAAATCTTTAGAACTAATTATTGGAACTCAAATTGGCTTGGTAACCTCAGTGACCTCTGACCTACATACACAGGTGAGTCCAATTATGAGAAAGAGTATTTAAGGGGGTCAGTTGTAAGTTTCCATCCTCTTAATTTTCTCTGAAGTGGAGGTCTCAAAACAACTCTCAAATTACCTGAAGACAAAGATTGTTCACCATCATGGTTTAGGGGAAGGTTACAGAAAGCTGTCTCAGAGATTTCATTTAAAGGATTGCGGAGATGCCACCGCGCGGTCTGGCGGCGGGGCAGCTGTCTCCGCGTTCAGACCGGCGGTTTCTGCACAGCAGCATGCGTCTGGTTTGTCTGAGCCTTCTAGTGCACACAGATGGAGAGCTACGCGCGCGCACGCGCGCTGGGAGGCAGGACCTTTATGCCAGGCGGAGAGGGATCAGCTGATCAGGTTGGTCAGCTGATCCCAGAGCGGACTGTCATTGGCTGAGTGGCGCTGGGTGGCGCTGGGGAGCGCTACACTATATATAGATCTCGCCGGTCAGTCTCAAGTTGTCTGCCGTTGCGAATACATACGTGTTAGCACTCAGACCATAGTCAGATCCCACAGTGTGTTAGAACCAGGTGGACCTGGGAATTCGCACTGAGCCAGATTACACTTGTTTCATTATTGTGTTATACTTTAGACCAGTTCCAGGGTGTTGTGACCACGGACCTCACACCCAAGCTTAGGGATACTGTGTCATTGCTGTGTTATACTTTAGACCAGTTCCAGGGTGTTGTGACCACGGACCTCACACCCAAGCTTAGGGATACTGTGTCATTGCTGTGTTATACTTTAGACCAGTTCCAGGGTGTTGTGACCACGGACCTCACACCCAAGCTTAGGGATACTGTGTCATTGCTGTGTTATACTTTAGACCAGTTCCAGGGTGTTGTGACCACGGACCTCACACCCAAGCTTAGGGATACTGTGTCATTGCTGTGTTATACTTTAGACCAGTTCCTGGGTGTTGAGACTACGGACCTCACACTCTAGACTAGGCCTCTGCTTATATGTTATGACCCTTTGCTCTCTTGACCTCTCTCTTGTCTTCTGATTCGGTACCTATGCAAATCTGCCTACCTGTTGCCAAACCCTGCCTGTACCTGGTTACAGAATCAGCCTTCTGTCTTTGTACCTTATCTGCTTGTGTGTTGCCGACCCGGCCTGATCGACCCTTCTGGCTGTCACTCACCCCTTGAGTGCTCAGTCTGTCTGTACTACCTGTGACACGACCCTGCCAAGTGTCAGGTAGCTGCGGAGACCTCCTGTTCCTCAGAGAGGCCGCTCTGCAGTCCAGCCGGGGGCTCTATCCCTTTGGAGTCCTTTGGCTGCAGTATAGTCTGATTCCCAGTATTACAGGGAATCACTGGATAGCAACTTCTCTATCCCCTTTCCTAGGAGATAGTTCCTACTCTACCAAGGGCCACCTGCTCCTCAGGTGGTCCATGCTCTTTGTTATTGGCATCTCCCGCCCCACGGGAGACAGCCCACTGTTGCACCAAATCACTTACACTTTATCAGGTGTCCAGAGGTTAGTCATACTTGCATTATTGGTGATTCTGCAGATCATCAATAATCGGGTATATATCTGTATTGTTGGTGATACTGCAGATCACCAATAATCAGATTCTCTCTGTGTGCTGACACCAATTGTTACATTTCAGCTGTCTGTTTCCACAGTTTGGAACATATTGAGGAAATTGAAGACCACAGTCTCAGTTCAAATTAAGGCTGGAAGTGGCAGACCAAGAAAAATCTTGGATAGACAGAAGCGACGAATGGTGAGAATCTTGTTAAAGTTGAGGGACGCATGGATTCCACTCAGTATCCGCAGATTCTGGAGACCAATGTCCAGGAATCAGTGACAAAGCTGAAGCTGCACCGGGGCTGGATCTTTCAACAAGACAATGACCCTAAACACTGCTCAAAATCCACTAAGGCATTCATGCAGAGGAATAAGTACAACGTTCCGGAATGGCCATCTCAGTCCCCAGACCTGAATATACAGTAGTTGAAAATCTGTGGTGTGAGTTGAAGAGAGATTTATATTCTAGAAGGCCATCAAACCTGAATGAACTAGAGATGTTTTGTAAAGAGGAATGGTCCAAAATACCTTCAACCAGAATTCAGACTCTCATTGGAACCTACAGGAAGCATTTAGAGGCTGTAATTTCTGCAAAAGGAGGATCTACTAAATATTGATTTAATTTATTTTTTGTGGTACCCACATTTTGTTGAAACAATTATTGCACACTTTCTGTAAATCCAATAAACTTCATTTCACTTCTAAAATATCACTGTGCGTGTCTCCTATATGATATACTTAACTGACATTTTTTATCGTAACAACCAACGATTTATTCAGGAAAATCATGACGATTAACAAAGTTGCCCAAACTTTCGCATCCCACTGTAGTTTTGCAAACCCATCAAAACAGATAAACAAAACATCATGCCCTGCCAGCTATCATCTACTTGTAGGTGGCACAGTGGTGTAGTGCAGGGGTCCCCAAACTTGTTCGGTCAAGGGCCGGGTCTACATACTTCAGACTGCTGAGGGGCCGGAGTATACATAAAATGATGTAGAAAAGCATAACGTTGAGCCTAGATATTGTAGACAGCGCCTATTAACATGGGCAGCCCTCATGTCTCCCATTTAACCAGAGCAGATGTTATGCCCCCAACACACCATGTGCAGATAGTATGCTCTCCAACACAGCAAGTGCAGATAGTATCCCCTGCAACACAGCAAGTGCAGATAGTATCCCCTGCAACACAGCAAGTGCGGATAGTATCCCCTGCAACACAGTAAGTGCAGATAGTATCCCCAGCAACACTGCAAGTGCGGATAGTATCCCCTGCAACACAGCGAGTGCGGATAGTATGCCCTCCAGCACAGCAAGTGCAGATAGTATCCCCTGCAACACAGCAAGTGCAGGTAGTATCCCCTGCAACACAGCAAGTGCAGATAGTATGCCCTCCAACACAATGCAAATATCGTGACCTGAACATAGCAAGTCATATGTGAGCCATAATGTCATCCAATGGCCTGCAAAAGCCTGCAGCACTGCTTTCTGACTTCCATGTGTAAGGGTGGTACCAGAACTGCCATTCCATATGTGGGCCACCAGCAGCGACCACATCTATAAGTAATACATATTGTTTGAGGGGGGTCAGTAAAAAAGCCTCAGGGGGCTGGATACGGCCTGCAGGCCTTAGTTTGAGGACCACTGGTGTAGTGAGTGGAAGGCACAGCGAAGTACTCTTGCTTAGCAGCACTGGGTCCTTGATTCATCATCTCTGGTCAAGAACATTATTTTCATGGAGTTTGTATGATTTCCCTGTGTTTGTGTGGGTTTCATCCAAGCATGTCAGTTTTCTCCCACATCTCAAAAACATACAAATAAGTTAATTGGCCTTTGACTATAATTACACATGACAATTGACTACCCTGTTGATTAGATCCTGAGCTCCTTTGAGGAACAGTTAGCATCGAGACTACACACTACAGAAGATGTCAGTGCATAGATAGATAGATAGATAGATAGATAAATAGATAGATAGATAGATAATTATATATATATATATATATATATATATATATATATATATATATATATATATATAAAATATACATACCTCCTAAGTTTTTGAGATGAGAAAGCGGGACACTTAAAGGGAACCAGAGACGTTGGGAGGAAAGCTTTTATACATACCTGGGGCTTCCTCCAGCCCCATAAGCCTGGATCGCTCCCACGCCACCGTCCTCCGCTTCCTCTGTCCGCCGGTACTGGGTCCCGTCATTTCCGCCAGTCGGCGGGTAGACGCGACCAATATTCCGCATCACAGGGGCTCCCGCTATATCCTTACGCGTGCGCCTGCATACTACGCAGGCGTATGCGTAAGGATATGGAGGGAGCCCCTGTTCATGCGGAAAATTGGTCGCGTCCGCCAGAAGTGAGGGGACCCAGTACCGGCGATACAGGAAGCGGAGGACGGCGGCGTGGGAGCGATCCAGGTTTATGGAGCTGGAGGAAGCCCCAGGTATGTATAAAAGCTTTCTCTATTTGTTACCTAGCTTCCTCTCTGGTTCCCTTTAAAGAGACACTGAAGCGAAAAAAAAAATATGATTTGTTTGTGTAGTACAGCTAAGAAATAAAACATTAAGATCAGATACATCAGTCTAATTGTTTCCAGTACAGGAAGAGTTAAGAAACTCCAGTTGTTATCTCTATGCAAAAAAAGCAATTAAAGGACTTACAAGGCCAGGATTTTAGAAAAAAAAAAAAAAAGTTAGCTACCTGCGTCAGCTTGTCAGGCACGGAGGACGCCGTCCGCGCCCTCCGTGCCGTTCCGCCGGGTCCCCGCCGCTCAGTAGCCCCCCCGAACGGTCCCCGACCGCGCGGCCCGGGTCGGGCTCTTCAGCCAGTACAAAGATGGCGGCTGGAGCTGGCCGCGGCTGCACAGTACGCATAGCCACGAGTGCGGCTGCGCAGCTCTAAGGCCAACCCCTAATCCACGCTACTGTTACGTGGATCGGGGGGTTGGCCTTAGAGCTGCGCAGCCGCACTCGCGGCTATGCGTACTGCGCAGCCGCGGCCAGCTCCAGCCGCCATCTTTGTACAGGCTGGAGAGCCCGACCTGGGCCATGCGGTCGGGGACCGTTCGGGGGGCTACTGAGCGGCGAGGACCCGGCGGAAGGGCACGGAGGGCGCGGACGGCGTCCTCTGTGCCTGAGAAGCTGACGCAGGTAGCTAACTTTTTTTATTTTTTTTCTAAAATCCTGGCCTCGTAAGTCCTTTAAGCTCTACGACTTTCAAAGTCGTGGAGAGGGCTGTTTTCTGACTTTTATTATCTCAACTTTTAGTGAACAATTTTCTTTTTCTCTGCCAAAGGAGAGGTCATAAGTTCACAGACTGCTCTGAAATAATAATTTTCAATGCTGAGTGTTGTGTAATCTGCACATATTATAGAATGATGCAATGTTAGAAAAAACACTATATACCTGAAAATAAAGATATAATAATATTTTTTTTGCTGCTAATCTTCTAGTAATTATTCATAGTACACAACCAATTCATTATATCATATATTTTTTTTCGCTTCAGTGTCTCTTTAAGCCATGCCCCTGCCACACCCCTAATCACGCTCCCATCACACCCCTAGTCACGCATACCATACCATACGCATACCATAAAGAAAAATATGTTGTTTTATGATTCAAACCACACTGGTCCTTTGTATCCTGGCTTTTTCTTTATATTCAAATTTTAAAATTAGTAATATATCAATTTAAAGGATGGGAATGAAGTTTAGAGTTAATCAAACACATTTTTTTTAGTATATATATATATATATATATATATATATATATATATATATATATATATATATATATGAGGGACAAATGAGGAAGAAAGGGGGACAGAGCTCCCAAAGAGGGACTGTCCCTCCGAAAGAGGGACAGTTGGGAGCTATGTATATACTAAATAAAAATACTCAAAATAAATAACAGGCATGAAAAATACACGAGAAAAATGTTATTATCGGATATCTTGGACGTTCACACCTAATATATTTAAAGAAAGTATGTAATAGTTCAGCTATGGATCTGCAAACAGCAGTAGTAAACAGTTTTCCAGAATCAAACATGGCATAATACAGCATATCGGAAACAGTAAACCTTAAACAGGAAGTATTGTCCGGTCTCGCGATATTTGCTGTAGGAGGAACGTGATCTTTCTTTTCCTGGCTCTGCTGACAAGATGGTGGGTGCTGCGTTTTTATGGGCGATATTTAATCCAAGTCCATCAGCTACTGTGTTGGCTGAGTGGTATCAGGGATGGTGTCTGATGGCTGTAGGGATGTCTGGAGCTTTTGTTGAGCGGTCTAGGTGGCGGCTGTGAGCGTAGCTTGAAGTGATAGAGGATGATTGTGGGCCGGAATGCTTCGTTGCCCTGCTTGTGCCGGTGTAACACCGGGTGAGCGTTGCCTGCCCTCTGGTTTGGGGCATTGATTCAGCATTTTGTTTCCATAGCACAGGCTCGGTTCCTCGGCTGCTATTGGTGCTCCTGCTAGTCGTAACGTGGCTTAGGCGCTTATTGCAGCTCGTAGTAGCTGCTTCATCTGGGCAGGTTTACTCATACAAATGAATGCACATATGAAAAGAAAAGGCTGGTTGGTGCAGCCCGGTGTTCCAACATTTTAGCATACCCGACAGAATAGCATACAAATGCTACTGAGCATGTGCAAAGTCATGCAGGGCAGACATTAACCCCATAATACCCATCAGCAGCATTAACCTTTTCAACCCCAGTTAGCTGCCTGTGTGCTGATGTGCAATCTCCACTATCCAAGTGGACATAGAGTTAGAATAAAAAGTTGTCCGAGCGAAGCGAGGACCGAGCCCGCAGCCCAGCGAGCAAAGCGAGCGGGCAACGAAACACTGATTATACTAACAAGGGGTATATCACTTTAAATGTATGCTATTCTGTCAATGTATGCTAGTTAGTTGGAACACCGGATCATTGACAAGGTACCCTAGGCAGGTGTCTATGTCCCTAGCTGACATCTGTAACCTTTTGCCATCCCCCCCCCCCCAAAAAAAAAAGTAGCCTCTACAGTTTATAATGAGCTCCTTGACGATAATGCAATGTTATCTGCTACTAGAATATACAATCTTTCAATACATGGATCATGTTCTTATAGTCTTATTCAAACCTTCAGATTTGAGTGTTGGTTATTTGACTTCAATGGGGTATAGGCCAAGTGTACCTTGTATTGGCAACACTTAAGTTTTTTTTTTCTTTTCTTGTATGGGCACACTCAGTTGATGGTGAGAAAGTCAAATGAATTAGTGTTGTATAAAAAAAATGGCCCCCAACTGGTATGCTAACCTTCGAACTTTAAAAGTGCAGAGATCATCCCCAAAGAAAGCTCTAAATTATGGTGCATTCCCAATGCTACTAAACACTGCAATAAGTTTATAATATACTTGCTGCTTAATGCAACTTAATAAAATTTGATCAAAAAAAGGCTGTACAGTACTTTCCTCAGTCAAAAGTTGGGTGGACAGTTGGCAGTGGCTGCCTATCTATTTTTTGTCAGCGGTGGTGGTGTTCTGTTTAAGTTATGACTACTGTATAATGTTTTCAGCGATTGTTCAAAACGGAGGCGCCAGTAATGGATAAAATAAAAAGGACTTGCCTCCCACAAGTAAACACTCTCATAGACTGAGACGCTCATACCTGGTCTGGATCTTAGAGGATCTGTAACCTCAAAAAATCCCCTGGGGGGTACTCACCTCGGGTGGGGGAAGCCTCCGGGTTCCTAATGAGGCTTCCCACGCTGTCCTCTGTCCCACGGGGGTCTCGCTGCAGCCGTGACGTAATATTTACCTTCCTGGCTCCTGCGCAGGCGCTCTGACGGCTGTCGGCTCCGAACTACACGGAAATACCCGATCGCCGTCGGGTCTGCTCTACTGCGCAGGCGCAAGTTTCCGGCGCCTGCGCAGTAGAGCGGACCCGACTGATATCGGGTATTTCCGTGTAGTTCGGAGAGGAAATCAGCCACAGCGCCCCCGCTGGAGCCAGCAAAGGTAAATATTGAAATTACAGTCGGGCCTGTCGCCGGCTGTTCAGAGGGCTGCAGCGAGACCCCCGTGGGACAGAGGACGGCATGGGAAGCCTCATTAGGATCCGGAGGCTTCCCCCACCCGAGGTGAGCACCCCCCAGGGGATCTTTTTCATGTTACAGAGTCTCTTTAACAAGCTCCACATAATGCCTGATGAAACAGGAAGTAACCTTTGAAACACATTGCTAGCATTCTGGAGTCTACTTGAATAAAGATGTTTTTCAGTGAATAAACTGTGTCTACTTGTGGGAGGTAATGCTGGGCATACACGGGCATATGATGCTGATGGCTCGATTGATAATATCCGACAGGTCCGATGACTTGCCGGATCGATTCCCCGCTGGCGGACAATAGCAGGGAATCGAGCGGCTGATAAGGAGGGACGGGCGGGAATCAATCCGCGGGGACGCGGCGGGAGTCGATCCGCCGGATCAACCCGTGTATGCCCAGCATAAGTCCACCACTTCCTCTCCCTTTTTTAAAAGGTTTTTTTTTACTACCATGTTCTTATCTGGCGCCTCCCTTTTGAACAATTGTTTATTCTGAATGTCCACCCTTGGTGGAGGGGTGTTACCTCCTTACTTCTATGGAGAGTGACATTTTTAACCAGAGTGGGATCGGGTCTAATCTCCCCATCTGTCTGCTGAGTGGTTACCAAAGGTAACCCACCTTTTGTGAGTATATTCTTATATATTTAATCTTATGATCAATTGGTTTGACATACTGCACTATTGGGGCTTGGGGCTCTCAATCTGCTCTGTTTTTCAAGTATACTGTTTTAGTTCCAGAAAAAAAAATTAGAGCAAGCTTTAAAAGACTGGAAATTCACTATATTTATCAAATCTAAAGTCTTATCTTTACACACACGCACGCACGCACCTCTGCACCTGCAAATCACATTTAACTACCAAAACTTTTTTTTTTTCCTTCACTTTTTTAGGCTGATGTTGAGCAGAAGAAAAAGAGGACCTTCAGGAAGTTCACCTACAGAGGAGTGGACTTGGACCAGTTGCTTGACATGTCCTAGTAAGTTAACTATAAATTAGTAAGGACTGAATGTTACTGTTAAGTAATTAATTTTTACATTTCCTACTGTCTTTAGTACAGTAGAATACTGAAACCTACATTCTAGTAGTGTAAAATCTTCCCTATTTTTTTCCTGACTTAGTGAGCAAATCATGCAGCTCTATTGTGCCCGTCAACGCCGGCGTCTCAACAGAGGATTGCGCCGCAAGCAGAACTCCTTATTGAAACGTCTGCGAAAGGCCAAGAAAGAAGCTCCTCCTATGGAGAAGCCAGAAGTTATCAAGACTCACTTGAGGGACATGATTATATTGCCGGAAATGGTTGGCAGCATGGTGGGAGTATACAATGGCAAATCCTTTAACCAGGTTGAAATTAAGGTAAGCGGTGCTCCAATTTTATTTTTTTTTCACAGTAACAGCTGCTTTTTCCCCCATCTTGATCACTTTCCTGTGGTCTATTTGCTTGTATTGGAATGTTCTGGCATACCAGATGAAAGCGAAGCAGGACCTGGTGAAAACCTGCTGCAAGCCAATGCCGCTTTACCAGACTGCTTTGTTTTGAAGAGGCTTCCACTGCAAGTGCTGTGCATTTAATGACATACTATATATTTTATACATTTATAGCAGGTGCCACCTACTCCAGAGTATATATTTTGTGGTAAAGAATTACTGCCAGTGTTTAACCACTTCAGGACCACAGTGCTAAAGACCAGGCCATTTTTTTACTAAAAGGGCCACTGCAGCTTTAAGGGCTTGCTGCAGGGCCACACAGCACACAAGCGATTCCCCTCCCATAGGCTTCAGCCTATGACAGCTGATTACTCTGGAGCCAATGTAGTCACACGGCTGTCCCCAGTACAACGCTGCTGCGGATCGCAGCGCTGTACTAAGTGAAAAGACGGCAGTTTCGTCTTCTAACAGTCTCCCAAACTCTGCCTTCCGAGCAGGAGATACGCGCGCAGCCTGCGTGTGATCTCCTGCACAAGCCAGCTCCAGGACCTGGCGCCAATTGGCGTTAGGCGGTCCTGCGGCTGCCTCCGCGGTCACGCCCATCGGCGTGAGGCGGTCTTACGGTAGTTAAGGACTGGGACCCACTACAGGTGCTTTGTGGAAACGTGATGTGCCTGCAATTTGCATAATTGTTGGAAGTGCTGCTGTTTTCTGGAGTGATAGCAATTTGGCTGCTGTAGCTACTGAAGTGATCACTACCAAACTGCAGCAATGCTGCTTGTGGGACCACCTCATTTGGATCCACTGGTAAAGCGGATTGCCAGCGATTGGCATGCACTGTCAAAGCATGCCTACTGGCTCCTAGCCCTAATGCTAGTACTAATGCTTCTATTGGAAATCGATATGAAAATTGATTGGAAATCAGATCAGACATGTTGGAAATAACCTGTCTGGCAGTTAGGGCTCATTCACATCCAGGGCGTTTTCTGATTTTTTTTTATTTTTTATTTATTTATTTTTTTTAGTGGAAGCGATTTTCAAAATCGCCCACAACGCTTGTGCAATGACTCTCTATGAGAAGGTTCATATCAGCGCGTTTTGTCCACTTTGCGCTCCGCAAAGCTGTGTCTGTACCATTCTTGGGGGGGGGATTTTGCTCTAATGGAAAGTGTTGGAAGAGCTCTAAACGCTCACAAAATCGCTTTATGCAGCTATTGTTTGCGTTTAGAATACATTGTATTTATTAGTTTCCGGGTCAGAGTTCACTTCCTGAGGTCAGGAAGTGACAAAACAGAATCGCTCTGCGAAAGTGCTTTGCCCACCAAAATCGTAACACTGAGGGGGGGGGACGCAAAAAAAAAATTGAAAATCAATGCCGTCTTCGATATTAGATGTGAACAGAGCATAAATATGTCTAAAAATTGCATTGTGTGTACCTAGCATAAGTGACCTTCTATATCGATGTTAAGCGCTTGGAGGCATGTCTACTGCAGTCATGCTTTGCTTTCAGTAGGACTTATTGAAAGAGAGAGCATTGTCCTCAAACCTCTCACTAGAGTAGTAATTCAATTATAAGCAGGCAGACAATTTCAGTCTTATCGACTAATTTCCCGCATGACAGTAGATTTAAAAATACGCAGGCTCCCATGCCACTCTGGACTAGGCATATTCAGTAGCTGATTTTGGTCACGTGCTACCAGTCCTGCCCGTGGGTGGAGGTATCAAAGCCACTCACAGGAAGTGAAGCCACTCACAGAAAGCGAATGGCTGCCTCTATTCAGTGATTGCTACAGTTTTTAAGGTGCCCTGGATACTGTACTAGCGATTTGTCCAGCTTGACTTTATAGCCCACCAAATGTGCAAGTGCGTGTACTGTATCTCCAAGGGGAGGACAGTCCTTTGCAGCAGAGAATGTACCAGGGCATGCTGGGCCATTTCTAGGACAATTTCTGATATAGTAAACCACTTTTCCTGGTCCCTTGGAGTTTACTATAACGATTACACTGTAGTAGGCATGTTCAATTATGTCCACTTTTAACAATATCCGTTTCTCTCTGGGTTTTTAAGTAAAGCAGCTCTTGCCTTCGAAATTGCTGCATTGCCAGCTTATAACTGTTGCTTCTAAGTTCCTGTGTAATTACATTGGAGTTTAAATAATGCAACTCTCAAGACAGCAGAGATTACTAATGAGCTGCTAATAACTCAAGCTTGCCCATAATTTTAAAGCAGGTTGGAATTGAAACGACCAGAATTAGCATGAAGGTTGGCCAAATTCCAGACTGTGAAATTTGCACAAACGCCAGAACTTTTAGCGTCTCACTGATCACCCCTATTGGACAGGACTGTAATGCTTGCTGTTTGATGTGGTAGACACTATTGAGGTGTATGTGTAGTTGCACTCTTTGCACAGGTTCACATATTAGGTAATGTGTGTGGAGCACAAGCATAACTAAAGCCCAACTAAACTCAAACATGAGCAATGCAATTTTTTTAACGCTATGAGGTTGTGGTGCTGTCTGCATGGAGCTTCTATTCCCCCTCCAGGCCACCATGGCTAGGAAGGATAGATGTTGTTCGGCTTCCAGCTATTGCTGGCGGCCAAATTAGTGTTTTATAAGTTAGGCCCGGTGCACATCAAAGCCGCTAGCAGATCCTCAAAACGCTAGCGGTTTTTGGAGCAGATTTGAGAGCGATTCTAGGCATGTTTAGAGACGTTTTGTAAACATGCCTAGCGTTTTGGGAGTGTTTTTGTGTAGCAGATTACAAATATTGTTAAAGTAAAAGCTGTTACTGTAACAAACGCCTGGAAAAACGCTTTGATGTAGCTTTTCCAGAGCGGTTTGAACTTTTCCTATACTTTACATTGAGGCAGAAACGCTTCTGCAAGCGTGCAGCAGGAGGCACGTTTGCGGTGTGCACCATCTCATTGAAATACATTAGCCAAGCGTTTTCACAGGCGGATGCGGTTGGCGGATCGCTGCTAAAACCGCTCGGTGTGCACTGGGCTTAATTTGTGCTCAGTCTTTTGACGGCAGCCAAATTACTCACACTGCACCGCTATAGCTATAATTCCTATCCCAGCCTATGGTGGCGCCAGCTGTACCCCATTCACCTGCACTGGTTTTATACAGCTTATCCCTGCCTGGATAAGAAACCTGAGTTTGTTTACACCATAAATAGTGCAGTCACATTTATTTATCAATAGCGCAACCAATGTCAGTTTAATGGTTAAGCTCTTGTGACATTATAAAATATTGAAATGCATAGTGGTGCTGTCAGTTGGACCATTTTTGGAGTTTATTCTTTGCGATTTCTGCCGCTAATGGGATACAGCAAGTGACACTAGAAGCTCCTTGCAACGTCTTGGAAAATGTTACCGGCGCTGCTTGCGCGTAGGCGGTAATTGCATTGAGTTCCGTCCCGCAAAAAGATGTGGACGGCAGCCTTCTGTCTGAACCGGCCCATTCTGCTTGGAGAGGAAACTTAGAGACTCTTGTAATTAAAAAAAAAAAAAAAAAAAAAGGAAAAAAAAACCCTGGGGGTTACTTGGGGAGGGAGATGCCTCAGGGTCCCAATGAGGCATCCCCCGTCCCTGTAGCTGCAGGCAATCCAGCGCTGGCTCCCCTGAAGTTTTCTGCATTCCTCGCTCGACAAGCCAGACAAGGCTTGATATATTTACCTTCCCTGGCTCCAGCAGGGGCGCTGTTGCGGCTCTCTGCACAGAGGTGGGCGGAAATGGCCGATCTGTCGGGTCCGCTCTACTACACAGGCGCAGGAGACTTGCGCAGTAGAGCGGACCGACAGCGATCTGCTATTTCCATCTATCTCCGAATGGAGAACCGATACTGCGTCTGCGCTGGAGCCGGGAAGGTAAATATTTACATCCCTGCTATTCGGAGGGGCACAGCGAGACTGATGGGGGAAGCCTCAATGGGATCCGGAGGCTTCCCCACCCGAGGTGGGGACCCCCCAGGGGAACTCTTTATTTTTTTTTTTCACAGGTTTTCTTTGCTTGTCAGGCAATACTTGGGCTGGAATAGGGCACATAAGAGCGTGTGACTATGGTAGTGAAGGTGATGCAATTTGCAAACCATTCAGTGGATAGGTGAAGTAGTGTCTCCTAATACCAGCCCTTAGTGTTCTCCCCAGGCTCTTTTAGCCGGGTGCTCCACCCGGCTAGATTTGGTGACCACCCGGCTGTCATCGGCTCACCTCCTATGCTGTAAGCAGAGTTGCCCTGCATTTTCATCTCAACCCACCCGGCTACTTTTTCATGCCACCCGGCTACTTTTTCATGCCACCCGGCTGGAAAAAAATTCTGGGGAGAACACTGACTGTTGGCCATGAAAGAAAGTAATTTTTAAAAGGAGAAAGAGAGACTAGATGCAAACAGGTACATGGCGTAAGTCCTGTGTGCCCAATAGGTCAATCACGATCTACCCGGTAGATCGGGACCGTCTGCTGAGTAGCTTGTGGCCACCTGGCTGCGTCCTGTCATAATTTGAAGCCGCGTAGCCCCAGCTGTCAGATTTTGCTGCCTTAGCATCAATGAGAAGAGGGGAGAGGCTCTGCTGAAGGGGAGAAGAGGCAAATGGTCTTCCCTCCAGGCTGCCAGGCAAGTGAGAACGCTGTGGGCAAATAGCTTCAGGAGGATTCTGAAGCTATTTGCTATGTTTTGAAGGGGGGAGGATTGAACTGATTGGGGGGGGTGGGGTGGTTCAGGACATGTAGGGGAGAAGGTTCCTGCTGCTGCTATTCGCTAAGCTTTGCGAGGGGCAGGCTGAGAAGAATCCCTATGGTGGGGGGTTCTGAGAAGAATCCCTATGTATGGGGGGGGGGGGGGGGTGGAGACGGGCAATGGCCCATACTCACGGGCTACAATTGTCAGGTCGCCCGTGAGTATGAGTCGCAACACGGGCGCGCACCCCGAATCGTTGCTCGTCGCTGCTGTCGCCAGGCGATTGGCGCGGTCAATCGCCCGGCAACAGTTGCCGCCGCAACTTCGCCGCTAGTCCGCGTGAGTATGCGGACTAGCGACAGCAACATGATTGAAAATAGACGCCGCTTCCGGCGAGGGGGAGGAACATCGGCGACAGCTTCTGTCGCACAGCTGATCCCTCTTCCGCGTGTGTACGCGGAGGGACCTGGCGACGAGCTGTCGCGCTCACGTGTGCTGGCGACAGGCCACAAATGTAGCCCGTGAGTATGGGCCATAAGTCTTGTGGACACTGCTCATGAGCTGAAAGTGTGGGCACCCCTGGTGTACGCTAATGCTTAATATTACTAAAAACCTTCTGGAACTTGCTTTATACGTGCTTATTGTATATTAAAAGTTGAAATTTAAAGGAACTAAAATGCCTTTGTCACTGTATTAATTGATTAGATTGTGTTAGGTGGTATAGTCAAGATTCAGAAAGCGGTTATTGTAGAAATGCAACACTGTGGTCATTCTTTGCACATCATGTGGTGTTTGTTTTTGTTTTGCAGCCCGAGATGATTGGCCACTATTTGGGTGAATTCTCCATCACATACAAGCCTGTGAAACACGGCAGACCTGGTATTGGTGCCACCCACTCATCTCGTTTCATTCCTCTGAAGTAACCTGCAAAAGATGTAAATAAAGGCGTTTTTTCCAGGCTCTGCTGTCTTGTGTCGAATTTGTAATTGGATAAACCTCTCTCCTTCCAAGTATTTTGTTGAGTATAAACTTGGGTTTTAAGAGAACATTTAGGTTTGTTTTCCACGCCTCCTAAATATTGGAATTTTGCATTATTTAAAACCAAGTGAGTTTGATGTGTTTTAAAAACAGATATTCTCCTAAGGAGAGAGAAGGCACTGGGTTCTATAGAGCCTTCCCACTTCTCTCATGGTCCCCTCGTTCCACCTCAGGATACACCCTTCAAATCTTCTGTTCTCAAAGACTTCCAAAGCAGCAGATAGCAGTCTCCGACAAATCAGTCAGAATGATGGGGAGCCAGCAGTGGAACATGGGACTGTAGGAGGAATGGGAAGGCTCTATAGGACCCACAGTCTCCCCTCTACTTAGGGTGAGTATGTTGTATGTATGGTATCATTCAGTTTCTTGGTTTGGTGCATTTCCACAATGCTTAAACCTGACCTGCATCATTTCTATAGGAAAGCAGATGCCTTGTAAGTCATCCCTTAGTCGCACACATTGGCTTCCGAGTGTAGCTTACATTGTGATATACCTCCAGAGTGGTACAAGCGTATCTGTGGTATTTGAATATGCTGCTGCTCTGGCTTCCAACTGCCCTAGTGTGGACTGAGCTATAAAGGAAACTTTAAAATAATATGAAAGGTTCTGTCTAGCTTCAAAGACCTAAAAAAAAAATCAATGACTTGAAATTTACCCAAAGTCCTACACAAGAATCAGTAGAGCGCAGTTGAATGGCATTAGCCATCTTTTGCATTACAGTTGTCGTTTACTGCTCATTTTATCTGTATAGATCCTTGCATTTTATGCATACACTAAGCAGTCTTTTTTGGAAGTTGTGTGGCTCTCTCATGGGCTTTTATTGCAGCGGGTGTCGGCCGTATTTGCAGCTGTAATACAAGCTGCATTGTAAGCCAGAGACTACACATGCACACAGCAGGGATGGAAAGAGTACAGGTACAGGCTGCCCTTTATATTTTCTCCCTGCAGACAGATGTGAGGACAAGCCGCTGCTACTTCTTGCATTGGCTGTGCATCCTGGTAACCTACGAATATTGGCTGAACAAACCCCGAAGTAGCTTACTTTGCGATCTGGCCGTAACGTGCACATGGCTTTCAAAATCATGGGATTAATTTGCATATTCACTGTATGAACACTAAAATAATTATTTGGAGAATTATGGAGTAAAGACAATTATTTTATTTTTTACGCCCTAACAAGGGCGTAAATGGTTCCAAATCTATTTTCTGGTTTTCACACACTTACTTCATTATGAACCTTCTTTATTGGCAGGTTCATTAAAAAAAAAATCCTGGTGCTCCGTTGCCATTAGAGGAACTGAACTCTGAATAACAAACCAACTGAATCCCCTTTAAAAATCACAGGCAAAAAGTGAGCAATATATGATAAAAAAATTTAAATATCATTTATAATATAAATCATTTGATAAGCCTCTCCCACCTGTGATGTGTGCTGCCGCGGCAGTCATGTGATTAAAGTCTGGCAGGCTCGCAGAGAACACTGGGACCTTGCTGAAGGCAAATTCCTTCACGTTCTAATGTGCTCTTGCGAGAGTTCCCCTGTGTTTACACTCTGTCATCAGGTGTTGTCTGGTAGGATGTATGAAGAATGCTGACAAGGAGCAGACAGCGGGAGAGTGTCGGAAGCAGAAGTGTGGAGAGATGAGTCAATGAGCTGTTGGAGGTGGGGGGGGGTGGAAGAGCTGAGTAGCCAGGGAATGGAAGGAGGCGACTACACAGCGGAGGGAGGCTAGAGACTCAGAGAAGTGGCGAGGTGAGAGAGAAGCAGGCTATTGTAGAGGGAAGATTGAGCAAGAGAAGAGTGGAGGGACAGAAAGCCCAGCAGAATGGAGACTGACCAGGACACAGATGAGACTCCCCTTGCACAGCAGATAATCCAGCAGACAGAGGGAGAGAGTACACAGAACACTGCAAAGAGACACAGAGAGAGCAAGAAGCCAAGCAGGGAGAGGGAGGCAGGCAGGGGCTAATGAATGTGCTTATATTTATTTTTTTCTCCTGTGCTTGAGGGGGGTTGATTGTAGCCATAAATGATTCCATTATTACTACCTGTTCTTTGCTTGTTTCTTGACTGTGCTGCATACAACAGTAGATAAACACAATCTGCCAAACCCCCTCCAAATGACTTGTCTGTGGTGTGCAGTAAGAGGTGCGTGCGCGCGCTTAGGCTGAAAGTAAGCACAGAAAGCCTCTTCAAAAGTAGGCATGACGCTGATTCCTGCCTCCTGTGATATGCTATTTTGGGCTTTCTGTGGAACAGCATGGCTGTTGATAAGGGGAGACAATTAGGAGAGAGACTTGTCCCCCACCTTTCAGCTATTAGTAATTGTCTTTGGTGTGTGTTGTGGTGTGTACACTACTTATATCTGTACTTTGTGTCTAATGGTAGCCATTCACCTAGCGATGTATGGGCAGATTTGACCAAGAAACAAATCTCTCATTGAATCTGATAAGCGAGAGATCTGTCAGCTGCCTATACACCACAGGTAGATTCCGGATCAATTTCATGGTGAAATCATTGAGTGCCGCCTCAACACTGTAAATGGAAACTTTGCAGTCAATCGACCATCTGATTCCTTAATTACAGTGGGATGATAGAGCAGAAAATGACAGGCTGGAGAAAACAGGCAGACATTCATACACAGGCGCAGCCAGATGACCTCACTAACTGTACACTATCACAGGCTAATTTGCGTATTGGTTGGAGGAAGTGGAAATCGGCTGAATTGCACTGTAAACTTGCCAACTAACAGATGGCTGCTCACTGCACTAGAATGCAGTAACAAAAATAAGGTCATCTGACAGGTATATTACAGCAAACATACATTTTATTTATTTAAGCGACACATCAGATATTTTTATAGTATCAAATTTTAATATCAATTCCACTTTAAGTACAAGAGGAGGAAGAAAAGACTCGTATGGGAAGGTACATCTTGACTTGGCAAATAGAATTGATACAGGATTATAAGCTCCACCAAAGCCACTTAAAAGAATCAGCCAAAATAAGCTCCCCCCCCCCCCCCCCCCCCCACAATTTACTTACCTGGGGCTTCTTCCAGCCCTTTGCTGCTGATATGTCCAGCGCCGCATCTCTGATCCCAACCGCTGGCATGGAGTCCCCTCCGGTGCAGATGCCGTCAAGCAGCTACTGCGCAACAGCGCACAGTACACCACACCACATGCGAGTGATTGACAGTGGTGTTCGCGCAGGAGCAGTAGATGACAACCACCAGCAGGGACCCCGGGTCAGCAGTTTGGAGCGGAGCTGCGGTGCTGGACGTATCGGCGGTAAGGGGCTGGAGGAAGCCACAGGTAAGTAGATTGGGGTAGTATATTTTGGCTGATTCCTTTAAAGTAAACCAGAGATCTCAAAAGCTAAAGAATTGATACTTACCAGGTGCTTTTTTCCAACCCCATAAGCACGTGAGTCCCTCGCCGTCTTCCCGGGGTCTGCTGTTCTGCCGTCTGAAGCAGTTGCAGGGGTTGATGGCGGCTGAACGTCGGACCGCGGGAGTATGGCGAGGGACTTGCATGCTTATGGCTCTGGATGAAGCCCTGAGTAAGTATAGATTCTTTAGCTTTTGTGATTTCTGGTACATTTTAAAGCAGAGTTCACCAACCCTGTCCTCAAGGCCTACCAACAGTACGTTTTGCAGAAAACCAACATGCACAGGTGAGGTAATTACTGTCTCAGCAGAACTGATTAACTATTTCTGTGGATTTCCACAAAACATGCACTGTTGGTGGGCTTTGAGGACAGGGTTGGGGAACACTGCTTTAACCATTTAACGGCATCCTATCGTATTAAAACGTCATGCTTACCGCTATTAACAGCAACATGACGTTTTAATACGTCGCGCATTCCCGCTGCTGCTACCGCCCTGTGCGCGCCGCTACCGCCGCTGTTTCCGTCGGGATCCCGTGCTGGGTGATTGGGGAAGAAGACCGAACGGTCCTCTACCCAATCGCAGTGCCTGGAGTGAATGGACATGACCGTGAACAGCGGCTACGTCCATTCACAAAAACAGGAAATGTAACAAAGTGTAGTTAAAAAAAAAGTGAACACTGCCTATGTGTTCACTAGCGCCATCTTGTGGCCAAAAAGTATTACACCTACAAAATACATAAATTTTCAAGTATATACACATCATTAATAAAATTACACTTCCAACCCTCCCCCCCCCCCCCCCCCCCCCAAAAAAAAAAAAAACACTTGTTAAAAAAAAAATCAGCTTAAAAAAAAAAAAATAGTTGCCTTAGGGACTCAGCTTTTTTATTCTGTATTTTATGGGGGGAAATTAATTTTAATTTATTACATAGGGGCTTGTAATTATGGCCAGAAAAAAAAACAGAACAGAAAAATAACCCTTATATTTCAAAATAATATACTGTCGCCATACATTGTGATAGGGACATAATTTAAACGGTTTAATAATTGGGACAACTGGGCAAACAAAACGTTTGTTTTATCCACAGGAGAATGTTTTATTTTAAAACTATAATGGCTGAAAACTGAAAAATAATAATTTTTTTCTTTTTTTTCTGTTTTTCTCATTAAAATGCATTTAGAATAAAAAAATTCTTAGCAAAATGTACTATCCACAGAAAGCCTAATTGGTGGCGGAAAAAACGAGGTATAGATCATTTTATTGTGATAAGTAGTAATAAAGTTATTAGGGAATAAAAGGGAGGAGCACTGACAACTGAAAATTGCTCTGGTCTGTTAGGATAAAAACCCTTGGGGGTGAACTGGTTAAAGGATCACTATAACCACAAAAAACAAGTTTGATAAGAGAGAAGGCTGTTGATCCCTCAAAGCCTCCCTGTTCCTCACAGTCCCCTCATTCCAGCTTTAATGTTGAAGAGGCCATAATTTATTAATGGTTGTCCCCAACCATTAATAAAATTTTATGGTGTAGTAAGGCAAGGGCCATGATCTTAAAGGATACGGGTTGGTGGAAAAAGTGGTGTTTTACTCAACTGAAACTTCTTCCTGTCCCTCCACTGTGTATCAGGTCCCTCTGAGTCCTCCCTCTCCCCTCCAGTGTGCCGCTGGCCCCTCAAAGATCCGTGATTAGAAGTCAATTTGCAGCTACGGAGAATGTGCTGTCTTGTCTGCGTACCTCCCATAGCCAATAGCTTTCTGCGCATGGCCAGTTCACAAAAAATGTGCAGAATGCTGCAGCTACTAGGGTTTGAGTGAGGGCACTGCACACAAAGCAAACTTTTGAAGGATAGAGGTGCACTGGAGGGGATTGGGAGGACTCTGAGGAACCTGATATACTGTGGGGGGCTGCAAGATGCCCCAGTTAAAGTGAACCTCCGGACTAAAAATCGACTCGGCAGCACTGAAAAGGCTTTGTATTTCTTTAACCAGTTCCCTACCCTGGGGTTTTCCCCCTAAAAAACCCAAGCAATGTTCTACATTTCACAGGTCTCCCATTCATTAGCCCATAACTTTAGCAGTACTTATCACAAATAAATGATCTATATCTTGTTTTTTTTGCCACCAATTAGGCTTTCTCTAGGTGGTACTTTTTGCTAAGTATTATTTTACTTTGAATGCATTTTAAAGGGAATAAGGAGAAAAAAAATGAAAAAAGTCATTTTTTTCTCAGTTTTCAGGCATTACCGTTTAAAAATAAAAAGTATTACTGTAGATCAAGCCCACAAATTTTATTAGTCCATATGTCCTGTTTATTTCAACATTTAAATTATCTTCCTAGTACAATGTATGGCAACAATATAATATTTGTAAATAAAGGTATATTTTTTCCATTTTTTTGCTTTGCACTTTACTAGCAATTACAAGCCGTATTTTGCCAAAATAACAGTAATATACCCTCACGGCATACATATCTAAGTCCATTTATTAGCCCCCACTCCCGTAGTTAGCAAGATGTGCCCCTTTATTACCCTCCACCCCCCATAGATGGCCAGGTGTGCACCTTTATTCCCCCCCACCCCCCATAGATAGCCAGGTGTGCACCTTTATTCCCCCCCACCCCCCATAGATAGCCAGGTGTGCCCCTTTATCTCCCCCCCCCCCCATTAAAGATTGCCAGATGTGCCCCTTATTAGCCACTCCACTATAAAAATCCCAGATGTGACCCTTTATTAGCCAGATTCGCCCCTTTGTCCCCCTACCCCCATTGATAGCCAGGTTTTCCCCTTTGTTCTTCTCCAATAGGTAATCATATGTACTCTCTACTCCACCTCCCCCCCCCCCCCCCATGGATAGCCAGGTGTCCCCCTTTATCCCCCCAGTATAGCCAGATGTGCCCCTTATCAGCCCCTCCCCCAGTATAAAAGATATATATGTGCCCCCTTGACCCCCCATAGATCGCCAGGTGTGCCGCTGTATTCTCCCCCCTCCCCATAGATAACCACTTGAGGACCCACCCTTTACGCCCCCCCCCCTTAAGGACCAGCGCTGTTTGTTGGGATCTGTGCTGGGTGGGCTCTGCAGCCCCCAGCACAGATCAGCGGGCACGCAGAGCGATCAGATCGCCCCCCTTTTTTCCCCCCTATGGGGGATGATGTGCAGGGGGGGTCTGATCGCTCCGGTCTGCAGGCATGTTGCGGGGGGGGGGGGCACCTCAAAGCCCCCCTCCGCGGCGAAATTCCCCCCCCCCTCCCTCTCCTACCTGTCATGCCCAGTGATCCGGGCTGCACAGGACGTCCCCTGTCACATGGCGGCGATCCCCGGCCGCTGATTGGCCGGGGATCGCCGATCTGCCTTACGGCGCTGCTGCACAGCAGCGCCGTACAATGTAAACAAAGCGGATTATTTCCGCTTGTGTTTACATTTAGCTTGCGAGCCGCCATCGGCGGCCCGCAGGCTATTCACTGAGCCCCCCACCGTGAATTGACAGGAAGCAGCCACTCGCGCCAGCGGCTGCTTCCTAATCAATTAGCCTGCAGCCGGCGACGCAGAACTGCGTCGCTGGTCCTGCAGCTGCCACTTTGCCGACGCACGGTATAAGCGTGCGGTCGGCAAGTGGATAATCAATGTGTCCCTTTGTCATTGCCCCCCCCCCCCCATATATAGCCAGGTGAGCCCCTTTGCCCCCATAGATAGCCGAGTGTGCCCCTTTGCCCCCCTCCCCATAGATGGCCAGGTGCGTAATGATCCTCCCCCTTTGATAGCCCCCAGCCATTATGCCCCCTTCCCCTCCATGCTGCGATCGAGCAAGCAGCATGGAGGATTGGCATGTAAACAGCTCACCTTGCCTCGTTCCAACGCGATCAGTGTCCCCTCTGTGCATCACCGCTGCCTGTGTCATCAAGCCGGGACCCGATCTGTTCAGCATTAAGATACAGGCAGTGGTGATGCACAGAGGGGAGGCTGATCGCGCTGGAACGAGGTGAGGTATGTTGTTTACATGCTAATTCTCCATGCTGCCCGATCGCAGCATGGGAGAAGAAGGGGGGGGGGGGGGATGCTAAATTACAGGGGATCAGGCAGGGGGTTGGAGGATTGGACCCCTGGGAGGGAATCCTTAATTAGTGTAGTTAGAGGGAGGGGGGTTAATGAGCTCAGACGCGTGCTAGCATGCGTACTGGGCTCATTAAAGGGAACTGACTTATATTCACGTCATGTGGCTTTCAAGAGCCACTTACAATGACGTGAATATACTGTATGTAGGATGCGAAATGGTTAACAGTTTCACAGCATCAGAACTTTGTTTCTCTTATACAAGCACAGAAGAAAACTGCCCGGGCTTTTTTTCCCTGATGCTGTGCAAAGCATGATGGGATTTCTGATTTTGTTGTTCTCGTTCCGCTGTTTTGGTGCAATTTTTTTTTTTTTTTACATTTTGAATTTGACATTTGAAGCCTACCGTGTGCAGCTGGGAGGGGTAATCAGGACACAGGATAGTTGGAACTGTGTCTCCTGCTCCTTGTCACCTCCTTTCAACCAAAAAGATGGCAGCCCCCATGAATCACAAACATTTGCCTGTTCTTTTAAAACAGGGTGGGTAAGAGATTATATTACCTATCTATTCTAATTAACATAACTAATGTAACTTGATGACAGTATGTTTGTTTAGGCTGAAGTTCCCCTTTAAGTAAATCTGAATGTTTTTACACACCTCAGGTTCTCCTTGAACAAAATGGATTATGAAGCTGAGATTATGGGATTGTATATTTACTTAACCAGTTCACCCCCAAGGGTTTTTACCCTAACGGACCAGAGCAATTTTCACCTGTCAGTGCTCCTCCATTTTATTCCCTAATAACTTTATTACTACTTATCACAAGAAAATGATCTATACCTCGTTTTTTTCGCCACCAATTAGGCTTTCTGTGGGTAGTACATTTTGCTAAGAATTATTTTATTCTAAATGTGTTTTAGGGAAAAATAAGAAAATAATGGAAAAAAAATCATTTCTCAGTTTTCGGCCTCTATAGTTTTAAAATTAAACGTTCTCCTGTGGATAAAACAGACACATTTTATTTGCCCAGTTGTCACGATTATTAAACTGTATAAATTATGTCCCTAGCACAATGTACGGCGACAATATATTATTTTGAAATATAGGTGTTATTTTTGTTTTGTTTGTCTTTTGTCTGGTCCACAATTACAAGCCCCTATGTAGTAAAGTTAAAAGTAATTTCCCATCATAAAATATAGATTAAAAAACTGAGCCCCTAAGGCAGCTATTTATTTTTGAGTTTTTTATTTTTTTTTTATTTGGGGGGGAGGGGGCTTTGGTAATGCAAGTTATTCATTTTATTAGTGTTGGTTAAGTATGTATGTGTCTGTAGGTGTAATTTTACTTTTTGGCCACAAGATGGCACTGGCGAGCATTTTCCTGATATAGGAAATGTTTGCTTTTTTTTTTTTTGTACATTTAACCACTTGCCGACCAGTGGATTTTACACTGATCGGTGCTGCGTGGGCTCTACAGCCCGCAGCACCGATCAGGAGTCCAGCAGGGCGATCAGACTACCCCCCTTTTTCCCCACTAGGGGGATGTCCTGCTGGGGGGGTCTGATCGCCGCCGGCCATCTGCGTTTTGCGGGGGGGGGGGCTCCTCAAAGCCCCCCTCCGCAGTCATTTCTGCCCTCCCGCTCCTTACCTCCCTCCCTCCCTCTCTCCGTAATGCGCAGGACGGAGTTCCGTCCTGCGCATTGTAGGATAGGCTTCAGCCTATCATATGCCGGCGATCCCCGGCCAATCAGAGGCCGGGGATCGCCGATCTGCCTGACGGCGCTGCTGCGCAGCAGCGCCGTATGATGTAAACAGCGGGGATTTCTTCCCCGCCTGTTTACATTTTGCCGGAGAGCTGCGATCGGCGGCTCTCCGGCTGTTCACGGAGACACCCTCCGTGAACTGACATGGAAAGGCCGCTCGATCGAGCGGCCGTTTCCATGGTAACCCGCAGACGACCAGTTTACGCCAATCGGCGTTAGCTGGTCGTCAAGAGGTTAAAGAGAATCTGTATTGTTAAAATCGCTCAAAAGTAAACATACCAGTGCGTTAGGGGACATCTCCTATTACCCTCTGTCACAATTTCGCTGCTCCTCGCCGCATTAAAAGTGGTTAAAAACTGTTTTAAAAAGTTTGTTTGTAAACAAACAAAATGGCCACCAAAACAGGAAGTAGGTTGATGTACAGTATGTCCACACATAGAAAATACATCCATACACAAGCAGGCTGTATACACCCTTCCTTTTGAATCTCAAGAGATCATTTGTGTGTTTCTTTCCCCCATGCACTGAAGTTTCAGGCTGCTCTTTTCTTCCTGCAAACAGCTTCGCCCTTGTTTGTAATTCCTCAGTATGTGAAAGCCCAGCCGGCTCAGAGGACGATTTATCCAGCTTGTAAAAGATAAGAGAGAAGAGAGAAGAGAGAAGCTGCTCTAATCTAAATAACACACAGGCAGTGTGCAGAGAGGGGCCTGGAAGGGTGAGTTCATAGCAGAACCACAACACTGAAGAACTTGGCAGCCTTCCAGACACAGGCCGACAAGTCTGACAGGGGAAAGATACATTGATTTATTACAGAGATGGTGATAGTAGAACGTGCTGCAGTAAGCCAGAACACATTAGAATAGCTTTTGGAACTTGTAGGATGATAAAAAACAGGATGCGATTTTTGTTACGGAGTCTCTTTAAACACTATGTGACGGCTTCCTGTTTTATGAATGGATGCGGCCGCTGTTCGCGGTCACGTCCATTCACTCCAGGCATTGCAATTGATTCCTCAATCGCTCAACGCGGAAACCCGGCGAAGACGGCGGCGGTTGTGGCGCGCACACGTGCGGAGCAGCGGCGGGAACGCATGACGTATTAAAACGTCATGTTGCCATTAACAGGGTAATGCATGACGTTTTAATATGTTACAATGCCGTTAAATGGTTAAAATCCTAGCCCACAGCTTCTCCAAAATGTCAAGGCACTCAGGCCCATGTAGCAAGGGCTTATGGGAGCTCAGTCTGGGCAGGAGGAGGAGGAGGAAGTTACTAGCCAGCGATTTCAGAGGCAGAGGGGAGGGGTGGAGTGGCCGCTTTTATTGTATTACAGGAAGAATCATCTTAAACTGTTGAAGCTGTATGCAGCCAGATTTGCTGTGTAAACTATATAAACTTTAGATAAGATATATAGACAAATAACTTGTTATAGTTCGTTCATCTCGGATCCGCTTTGACTTTCATTTTCGACATGACTATCTCGGGTACGGGAGCCTATGCCGTTTACAAAAGATAGCAATCAAATCCAAAGATTTATAACAAACATTTATTTTAAAATAACTAAAGGGGCCCATACACGTAACGATTTTCCCGCCGATATACAGCAGATTCGATCACTGTGATCGAATATGCTGTGAAATCGTGCAAACGCTGACCGAACGATCAATTTCCGTCCGTGCGGAAGATTTTGCTCGATCGCCGGCGGGTCGGGATTGTGTCTGACGACCGCTGCGGCAATACATTACCTGATCCGGCCGGCGCGTATCCCCGCTGTCACCGCTGCTCCTTCTCCACTGGGCTCCAGCAGGCTTCACTTCTTCCTGTCCCGACAGGAAGTTTAAACAGTAGAGCGCCCTCTACTGTTTAAACTTCCCCGGACAGGAAGTACAGGGAAGCTGGAGCCCAGAGCGGAGAACAAGACAGCGGAGATTGGGGGAGTCGCGCCGGCCGGAGCAGGTAATGTATGGGGGGGGGGGGGGGGAGCGGCAGCAGTGGCAGCTGCACAGATGGTGAATCAATTTCATGCTGAAATCGATTCACAATCTGTTTGCAGTAAAGGCAGCCATACGATACCTCTCCGATCAGATTCGATCAGAGAGGGATCTATCTGTTGGTCGATCTGATGGCAAATCGACCAGTGTATGGCCACCTTAAGAGTGAATACACCACTTGGGGAAGCTGTTATCACCTTATTTGGCTGAGAACTACCCTTACAGTAGAGATGCTTTGTGGGAGACTACAATTGCTCACTTAAAGCTGAATTCTCGCAAATACCTTCTGCTTTAAGAAGGCAAACTACACTGAGCGTTGGCTTTTTGTTAGGAGGGCTTTTCGGTCTCTTAGTTTTGGATCACCCCGAACTGCTTGGGTATTCCGTTTTATTTTGAGTTTAGGGTTTGGTGCATAGTTTGCGTCCGTTTTGGTTTTGAATACAAGGTATTTGCCTTTGGGTTGCTCTGCATGCCTATGTCAGTAGTATGGCCAACTGTCCCCAGGTTCGCACTCTGTTTAGCTAGAGGTTAGGGTCTCCTCCATGAAGGATACCTCAAAAACATGGTGGCAGAGTCTAATACGGAACACTGCGCAAAATGTTTTTGAAGCCAACATCCTTCATTTTGTTGCATCTGCTTTAATGCTTTCACAGTGGGATGTTACAGGCGCACGTTAGAGCAGCCTGTAACGCAACCCACCGCACAGTAATGAAAAATCAATGGGCTGTTCAGTGCCTAGGTTGCGTTACATTGTAACGCAGCACCTCAAGATAACGTACTGCATGCAGTACTTTATACGCGGCTAAGCCACGTTAGACTGCTTGCACATGCTCAGTAATGTTGGGGAGAGCGGCCAGGCACATGGCTAATTAATATTCACTGCACGGTGTGACGTGCAGTGTTTACATCCTGGAGTGCCGCCCTGTGCGGCGATTGGCTGGCGGAACCACGTGATGCCGCATGCGTCCAAGAGTACGCATCACGGACGCCAGAGTGAGCTGCACAACGCGACTCAGTCTGACGTCCACATCCAACACCACCAGGCGTTGCGTTAGGGGCACGTTATGCGACCACAACATCCCCTAAAACGCAACGTCCTGGTGGGAAAGTAGCCTAAATGCGAGTTGTTTAAAGTGAACCAGAGACAAAGCACCCTTATGTATTTTACCATAGAAATCAGTGGGAACATTAGAGAAAACATTTACCATGCTCTCTGTTCCATCCTCACTGCTAAAAGTGTCTGTTATCTAGCTGAGATAAGAATCCCGGACTGAGCATTGAGTCTGGCTTTGCTATAATGACTCAGCTAAAATGATTCCTGAGCAAAGCCAGCAGGGGGCAGGCTTGGACTTGAAGACAGCAAAGAACACAGTCTCAGCTATAATTATTCTGTAGCAAAGCCAGACCGACTGCTTAGTCGGGATTCTTATCTTAGAGGTGATAACATGCAAATTAAACAGAGAACAATGTAACAAAGAGCAGATTAGGTGTTTACTGTCATGTTCCCACTGATTTATAAGGTAAAATACAAGAGGATGCTTCATCTCTGGTTCTCTTTAACGTAGGCTTTGTACATCTACGGTATGCTGCTCGTCAATCAGATGCAGCCTGTCTTGGGAGCGCTACAACCTCTGCTGCTTGGGTATTCTGTTGTCCTACAGCAGAGCTCCCCAACCCTGTCCTCAAGGCCTACCAACATTACATTTTTTTGAGGAAACCACAAACATTCACAGGTGGGATAATTGGTGTTCTAGCAGAGCTGATTACCTACTTGTGTGGATTTCTGCAAAACATGCACTGTTGGTGGGCCTTGAGGACAGGGTTGGGGAACACTGCCGCGAAACAGCATTTTAGGATTGTTCAAAACTAGTCGGTCAAATATTTTCTAATCCCAAAATGGATGTTTTCATAGATCAGAAGGGATTTGATTGCCAAGAGTTATTGAATCTTATCAATGAAGTGAACCTCCCTCATGGAGCTGAAATTTACAGTAATTGTATTTTAATTCAGAGTATGTGTATTATACAGTAGATCTGTATTATATCATTGCTTTGAAATATTATTTTCGGCCACAAGATGGCATTGTAAGGACGGATTTGTTTTTACTGTGTTATTGTACAGTATATCTGGAATGAAAAAGACGTGAATCTATGCTGCCCCATTTATTCCTCTATATATTTTATATAGACGTGGGCTTGACTCTGAGCAGTGCTTTTCAGCGCTGCTAGATTTGGGCGCAGCCAGCGCCGCAATAGACTAAAATGGGAATCAGTCTATAGCGGCGCTCAGTGAGTAACTTTGGCGCCGTCAGAAGATGAAGCCGAAGTTGCTTAACCACTTCCCGACCGCCTAACGCACAGGGGCGGCCGGGAAGTGGAGCCCGCAAGGACCAGCTCACCCACAGAGGCGGCGGTCCTTTTAGGGGCATGGGCGGAGCGATCGCGTCATCCGTGACGCGCTCCTCCGCCGGCGCCTGTCTCCGCTTACCCACCACAACATCCCGCCGGCCATACGGAAGCGCCGGCGGGATGTTAACCCCGCGATCGCCGCATACAAAGTGTATAATACACTTTGTAATGTTTACAAAGTGTATTATACAGGCTGCCTCCTGCCCTGGTGGTCCCAATGTCCGAGGGACCACCAGGGCAGGCTACAGCCACCCTATGTCGCACCCAAGCACACTGATTTCTCCCCCCCTGCCCCAGATCGCCCACAGCACCCCTCAGACCCCCCCTGCCCACCCCCCAGACCCCTGTTTGCACCCAATCACCCCCCCTAATCACCCATCAATCACTCCCTGTCACTATCTGTAAATGCTATTTTTTTTATCCCCCCCTGCCCCCTCCTGATAACCCCCCCTCCCCTCAGAATCTCCCCAGACCCCCCCCCCCCACCCCTTGTGTACTGTGTGCATCTATCCCCCTGATCACCTGTCAATCACCCATTAATCACCCCCTGTCACTGCCACCCATCAATCGGCCCCTAACCTGCCCCTTGCGGGCAATCTGATCACCCACCCACACCAATAGATCGCCCGCAGATCCGACGTCAGATCACCTCCCAAGTGCAGTGTTTACATCTGTTCTCTACCCTAAACACCCACTAATTACCCATCAATCACCCCCTATCAGCACCTGTCACTGTTACCCATCAGATCAGACCCTAATCTGCCCCTTGCGGGCACCCAATCACCCGCCTACACGCTCAGATTGCCCTCAGACCCCCCCTTATCAATTCGCCAGTGCAATATTTACATCTGTGCTTCCCTGTAATAACCCACTGATCACCTGTCACTGCCACCCATCAATCACCCCCTGTCACTGCCACCCATCAATCACCCCCTGTCACTGCCACCCATCAATCAGCCCCTAACCTGCCCCTTGCGGGCAATCTGATCACCCACCCACACCAATAGATCGCCCGCAGATCCGACGTCAGATCACCTCCCAAGTGCAGTGTTTACATCTGTTCTCTACCCTAAACACCCACTAATTACCCATCAATCACCCCCTATCAGCACCTGTCACTGTTACCCATCAGATCAGACCCTAATCTGCCCCTTGCGGGCACCCAATCACCCGCCTACACGCTCAGATTGCCCTCAGACCCCCCCTTATCAATTCGCCAGTGCAATATTTACATCTGTGCTTCCCTGTAATAACCCACTGATCACCTGTCACTGCCACCCATCAATCACCCCCTGTCACTGCCACCCATCAATCACCCCCTGTCACTGCCACCCATCAATCAGCCCCTAACCTGCCCCTTGCGGGCAATCTGATCACCCACCCACACCAATAGATCGCCGGCAGATCCGACGTCAGATCACCTCTCAAGTGCAGTGTTTACATCTGTTCTCTACCCTAAACACCCACTAATTACCCATCAATCACCCATCAATCACCCCCTATCACCACCTGTCACTGTTACCCATCAGATCAGACCCTAATCTGCCCCTTGCGGGCACCCGATCAACCGCCTACACGCTCAGATTGCCCTCAGATCCCCCCCCCTTATCAATTCGCCAGTGCATTAGTTACATCTGTTCTTCCCTGAAATAACCCACTGATCACCTGTCAATCACCCATCAATCACCCCCTGTCACTGCCACCCATCAATCACCCCCTGGCACTGCCACCCATCAATCACCCCCTGTCACTGCCACTCATCAATCAGCCCCTAACCTGCCCCTTGCGGACAATCTGATCACCCACCCACACCAATAGTTTGCCCGCAGATCCGACTACAGATCACCTCCCAAGTGCAGTGTTTATATCTGTTCTCTACCCTAAACACCCACTAATTACCCATCAATCACCCCCTGTCACTGCTACCTATCAGATTAGACCCCTATCTGCCCCTAGGGCACTCAATCACCCGCCCACACCCTCAGAATGCCCTCAGGCCCCAGCCCTGATCACCTCGCCAGTGCATTGCTTGCATCTATTCCCCCCTCTAATCACACCTTGAGACACCCATCAATCACCTCCTGTCACCCCCTAGCACACCTACCCATCAGATCAGGCCCTAATTTGCCCCGTGTGGGCTCCTGATCACTCGGCCAAACTCTCAGATCCCCCTCAGACCCCCTTCCGATCACCTCCCCAGTGCATTGATTGCATCTATTTTCCACTCTAACCACCCCCTGAGACACCCATCAATCACCTCCTGTCACCCCCCTAGCACTCCTATCCATCAGATCAGGCCCAATACAACCTGTCATCTAAAAGGCCACCCTGCATATGACCGGTTCCACAAAATTCGCCCCCTCATAGACCACCTGTCATCAAAATTTGCAGATGCTTATACCCCTGAACAGTCATTTTGAGACATTTGGTTTCCAGACTACTCACGGTTTTGGGCCCGTAAAATGCCAGGGCGGTATAGGAACCCCACAAACTGACCCCATTTTAGAAAAAAAGACACCCCAATGTATTCTGTTAGGTGTATGACGAGTTCATAGAAGATTTTATTTTTTGTCAAAAGTTAGCGGAAATTGATTTTTGTTTTTTTTTTCACAAAGTGTCATTTTTCACTAACTTGTGACAAAAAATAAAATCTTCTATGAACTTACCATACTCCTAACGGAATACCTTGGGGTGTCTTCTTTCTAAAATGGGGTCACTTGTGGGGTTCCTCTACTGCCCTGGCATTTTAGGGGCCCTAATCCGTGAGGAGTAGTCTTGAAACAAAAATGACCTGTGAAATCCTAAAGGTACTCATTGGACTTTGGGCCCCTAAGCGCAGTTAGGCTGCAAAAAAAAAGTACCAATCATGTGGTATTGCCGTACTCGGGAGAAGTAGTATAATGTGTTTTGGGGTGTATTTTTACACATACCCATGCTGGGTGGGAGAAATACCTCTGTAAATGACAATCTTTTGATTTTTTTTACACACAATTGTCCATTTACAGAGTTATTTCTCCCACCCAGCATGGGTATGTGTAAAAATACACCCCAAAACACATTGTACTACTTCTCCCAAGTACGGCGATACCACATGTGTGGCACTTTTTTGCACCCTAACTGCGCTAAGGGGCCCAAAGTCCAATGAGTACCTTTAGGATTTCACAGGTCATTTTGAGAAATTTTGTTTCAAGACTACTCCTCACGGTTTAGGGCCCCTAAAATGCCAGGACAGTATAGGAACACCACAAATGACTCCATTTTAGAAAGAAGACACCCCAAGGTATTCTGTTAGTAGTACGGTGAGTTCATAGAAGATTTTATTTTTTTGTCACAAGTTAGCGGAAATTGATTTTTATTGGATTTTTTCACAAAGTGTCATCCTAAAGGTACTCATTGGACTTTGGGCCCCTTAGCGCAGTTAGGGTGCAAAAAAGTGCCACACATGTGGTATCGCCGTACTCAGGAGAAGTAGTATAATGTGTTTTGGGGTGTATTTTTACACATACCCATGCTGAGTGGGAGAAAGATCTCTGTAAATGGACAATTGTGTGTAAAAAAAATTAAAAAATTGTCATTTACAGAGACATTTTTCCCACCCAGCATCGGTATGTGTAAAAATACACCCCAAAACACATTATACTACTTCTCCTGAGTACAGCAATACCACATGTGTGGCACTTTTTTGCAGCCTAACTGCGCTAAGGGGCCCAAAGTCCAATGAGCACCTTTAGGCTTTACAGGGGTGCTTACAAATTAGCACCCCCCAAAATGCGAGGACAGTAAACACACCCCACAAATGACCCCATTTTGGAAAGTAGACACTTCAAGGTATTCAGAGAGGGGCATGGTGAGTCCGTGGCAGATTTCATTTTTTTTTTGTCGCAAGTTAGAAGAAATGGAAACTTTTTTTTTTGTCACAAAGTGTCATTTTCCGCTTACTTGTGACAAAAATTAATATCTTCTATGAACTCACTATGCCTCTCAGTGAATACTTTGGGATGTCTTCTTTCCAAAATGGGGTCATTTGGGGGGTATTTATACTATCCTGGAATTCTAGCCCCTCATGAAACATGACAGGGGGTCAGAAAAGTCATAGATGCTTGAAAATGGGAAAATTCACTTTTTGCACCATAGTTTGTAAATGCTATAACTTTTACCCAAACCAATAAATATACACGGAATGGGTTTTTTTTTAAATCAAAAACATGTTTGTCCACATTTTTCGCACTGCATGTATACAGAAATTTTACTTTATTTGAAAAATGTCAGCACAGAAAGTAAAAAAAATCTTTTTTTTGCCAAAATTCATGTCTTTTTTGATGAATATAATAAAAAGTAAAACTCACCGCAGCAATCAAATAGCACCAAAAGAAAGCTTTATTAGTGACAAGAAAAGGAGCCAAAATTCATTCAGGTGGTAGGTTGTATGACCGAGTAATAAACCGTGAAAGCTGCAGTGGTCTGAATGGAAAAAAAGTGCCTAGTCCTTAACCTCCTTGGCGGTCTGATTCTTTCCAGATTTTAGGGTCTAAAAGCGGTGCAATTTTTTTTCACTCTTTCAGACCCTAAAACCTGAAAAAAATCATTCTGGCAGGGAGATCTGCAGCAAAATAAAAAAAAATGTACCTTCCTGGGCTCCTGTGCTGCAGTTTTCTCTTTGCCCACAAGATGGCGCTAATATACATATAAACGAACTTCTCTATATTTCTCTAATATAGAGAAGTTTGTTTTCAATATTAGCCCCGCCCCCGATGACGTCACGCTGCCACCACCGCTCTGCTGCCACCACTACGGCTGCGCTGCTCCAACTGGCTGCCGGGTCCCCGGAAGAATAGCGGGGACATGGGGGATCCCGGCGGCCAGGGAAAGACCCCACACTGCCGGGGAGAGAGGCTTAAGTCCCGATGCGCAGCGAGATCGCGCGCGGGACTCCACAACTTCAAGTAAAGCTCTGCAATGCATACCCCGACCTGAGCTCGGGATCACCGCTAATAGCTTGTTTTTTCTACCCCGAGCTCAGGTCGGGAAAACCGGCAAGGAGGTTAAGGGGGGTAAAGCCCACGGTCCTCAAGTGGTTAAAAAGCACAATAATTTGGCCTCCAGCAATTGCTGGAAGCTGAATTATATCATTCCCCCACTATCCATGGCGGCCTGGAGGGGGAATAGTAATTAACACGGCCCAGACTTGTGCAGAAGCAGGATCAGCCATATATCGCTGTATCCTGCGCCCAAGTCTACCGGTGCCGTTTTCATATGTATGCGCTTGGATACTTTCCTTGTACTGAAAGGACATCCATGGCTATAATTATTAGGTAATTCCTGGCGGTTTGGATCATTAAATTACAGTATTGTTGAGCCTAACCCTGTGCTTCAGGCCTCTTTTCCACAGACAGTTGATAGGCAGTGAAATGCCTCTCAAACTCTCACAACTGTTTGCTGCTGCCTGGTAACTGCTTGCTGAGCACACAGTTCAAAACTGCATGTGGAAAGGAGACATCTGACAGGCAGTGAATTCCCATGCACTGTTGGTGGTACTTGAGGACGGGGCTGGGAAGTCCTGTTGTAGAGCACTGGTATGTCTTTATAGCCATGTTCAAAGAGAGTGATGTTTCACTTTGAGGCCTCTCTTCCACAGGCAGTTGATAGGCAGTAAAATGACTCTCAAGCGCTCTCAACTGCTTGCTGGTAACTGCTCACTGCTGCCTGGTAGCTGCTTGCTGAGCACACTGTTCAACTGTTTGTGGAAAAGAAACCTAAAATTGCTTGTATTAGGCCTCTCTTCCACGGACAGTTGAACTGTGTGTTCACCAAGCAGTTGTCAGGCAGATTAAGGGCTGCAAGCCCTTCACACTACAAGAGTATTTTAAGCAGTAGATATTTTAAAAGCTCTTGTTAATACTGTGGAGGATTTTTACTAAATGGCATAGCTCCAGTGTGAACACTCAGATAGGATAACATTAGCAAGAGCTTTTAAAATCACAAAGCGCTTAAAAAAGCTCTTGTAGTGTGAACTACAAGGCCTCTTTTCCACAGACAGTTGAACTGTGTGCTCAGCAAGCAGTTACCAGACAGCAGAGAGCAGTTATGAGAGTTTGAGAGGCATTTCACTGCCTATCAACTGCCTGTGGAAAAAGATCCCTAATAGTCAATATCTACAGGTCCTTTTCAAAAAATTAGCATATTGTGATAAAGTTCATTATTTTCTGTAATGTACTGATAAACATTAGACTTTCATATATTTTAGATTCCTTACACACAACTGAAGTAGTTCAAGCCTGTTATTGTTTTAATATTGATGATTTTGGCATGCAGCTCATGAAAACCCAAAATTCCTATCTCAAAAAATTAGCATATTTCATCCGACCAATAAAAGAAAAGTGTTTTTAAAACAAAAAAGTCAACCTTCAAATAATTATGTTCAGTTATGCACTGAATACTTGGTCGGGAATCCTTTTGCAGAAATGACTGCTTCAATGCGGCGTGGCATGGAGGCAATCAGCCTGTGGCACTGCTCAGGTGTTATGGAGGCCCAGGATGCTTCAAAAGCAGCCTTAAGCTCATCCAGAGTGTTGGGTCTTGCGTCTCTCAACTTTCTCTTCACAATATCCCACAGATTTTTCTATGGGGTTCAGGTCAGGAGAGTTGGCAGGCCAATTGAGCACAGTAATACCATGGTCAGTAAACCATTTACCAGTGGTTTTGGCCCTGTGAGCAGGTGCCAGGTCATGCTGAAAAATTAAATCTTCATTTCCATAAAGCTTTTCAGCAGATGGAAGCATGAAGTGCTCCAAAATCTCCTGATAGCTAGCTGCATTGACCCTGCCCTTGATAAAACACAGTGGACCAACACCAGCAGCTGACATGGCACCCCAGACCATCACTGACTGTGGGTACTTGACACTGGACTTCAGGCATTTTGGCATTTCCCTCTCCCCAGTCTTCCTCCAGACTCTGGCACCTTGATTTCCGAAGGACATGCTAAAGTTGCTTTCATCCGAAAAAAGTACTTTGGACCACTGAGCAACAGTCCAGTGCTGCTTGACCTGGGGAATGCGGCACCTGTAGCCCATTTCCTGCACAAGCATGTACACGGTGGCTCTGGATGTTTCTACTCCAAACTCAGTCCACTGCTTCCGCAGGTCCCCCGAGGTCTGGAATCGGGCCTTCTCCACAATCTTCCTCAGGGTCCGGTCACCTCTTTTCGTTGTGCAGCGTTTTCTGCTACACTTTTTCCTTCCCACAGGCTTCCCACTGAGGTGCCTTGATACAGCACTCTGGGAACAGCCTATTCATTCAGAAATTTCTTTCTGTGTCTTACCCTCTCGCTTGAGGGTGTAAATGATGGCCTTCTGGACAGCAGTCAGGTCGGCAGTCTTACCCACGATTGCGGTTTTGAGTAATGAACCAGGCTGGGAGTTTTTAAAAGCCTCAAGAATCTTTTGCAGGTGTTTAGAGTTAATTAGTTGATTCAGATGATTAGGTTCAGATGATTAGGTTAATAGCTCGTTTAGAGAACCTTTGCATGATATGCTAATTTTTTGAGATAGGAATTTTGGGTTTTCATGAGCTGTATGCCAAAATCATCAATATTAAAACAATAAAAGGCTTGAACTACTACAGTTATGTGTAATGAATCTAAAATATATGAAAGTCTAATGTTTATCAGTACATTACAGAAAATAATAACCTTTATCACAATATGCTATATATTGAATGCCCCAGATGTTTTAGTGGTACATAAAAAACTAATGCAATTTTAATTTATAATTTTTTTTTTTTTTACGTGAGTCCAGCGACTGCATTTCACCTTACTTGTAGGTGTTATATCAAATACTCATCATTAAAATTATACTTTTAAGTTATCTGTTGCACAATTATTTTGAATACCTTGTATGTTGATGATGTGTCATTGAGTATTGGATACTGAAGTAAGTTGGTGTCTGACCAACTGCTTTGCAAGGAGGACTATGTGGAGGGTGTGCCATCCACTACTGGCTTCCAAAGTGATATATATATTAGTACATTTTCTTAAAGTGGCACTATGGCGAAAAATTGTCACATTTAAAATATGTACAAACATAAACAAATTTGTTTTTCTAGAGTAAAATGAGCCATAAATTACTTTTCTCCTATGCTGCTGGGATCCTTAATTAACCACTTGCCGACCGCACGCTTATACCGTGCGTCGGCAAAGTGGCAGCTGCAGGACCAGCGACGCAGTACTGCGTCGCCAGCTGCAGGCTGATTAATCAGGAAGCAGCCGCTCGTGCGAGCGGCTGCTTCCTGTCAATTCACGGCGGGGGGCTCCGTGAATAGCCTGCGGGCCGCCGATGGCGGCTCGCAGGCTAAATGTAAACACAAGCGGAAATAATCCGCTTTGTTTACATTTGTACGGCGCTGCTGCGCAGCAGCGCCGTAAGGCAGATCGGCGATCCCCGGCCAATCAGCGGCCGGGGATCGCCGCCATGTGACAGGGGACGTCCTGTCACTGGCTGCACAGGACGGATAGCGTCCTGTGCAGCCCAGATCTCCCGGGGGAGCAGGTAGGAGAGGGAGGGGGGAGAATGTCGCCGCGGGGGGGGCTTTGAGGTGCCCCCCCCCGCAACATGCCTGCAGGTAGGAGCGATCAGACCCCCCCTGCACATCATCCCCCTAGTGGGGAAAAAAGGGGGGCGATCTGATCGCTCCGTGTGGCCGCGGATCTGTGCTGGGGGCTGCAGAGCCCACCCAGCACAGATCCAAACAAACAGCGCTGGTCCTTAAGGGGGGGTAAAGGGTGGGTCCTCAAGTGGTTAAAGGTAAGAATTTATTTTAAATTAAAGAATGAAATACGTTTTCCAACCTCCCGTCTAGGCACTGGAGGTGGGATTAGCACCTTGTCTATGGATTGCTCTTCAAGGCCCCTCCCCCCCCCCCCCCCCCAATATCAAGGACCACGCAGGCCGGTATAGCTCAAGATGCAGAGTCTTACACGATATGGGCTTTGAATTCCGGCTATACCAGCATGCAGGGGTGACAAGGGGTTAAAGAGGCTTGGGAGGGGGGACCCCACATCATTTATATTTATTTATTTTTGTAATGCAAATGATACCTATATTTTCCAGGGATCCTTAT